>NW_023494804.1:30241473-31441473 GCF_904425465.1 Colossoma macropomum
AGGAGATTCAAACAGCTGAGAGGTTTGAGTGCTGATGAATACAGAAAGCATGGGGTCTATCATTAATCTCAGAAGTGTCTTCAGCTTTTCAATCAAGAAGAAAAACAAAGACAAACACATATTTAACATTTATGACGTTATTGCAAACTGACAAAGAAAACAGGCTCCTTTATTAAAAGCACATTAAAAGTTTTCCCCCAACTTTTGACAGGCCGTGTACACTAAGCAGAGACAGACACAGCAGCCGGACAGCTGGATTCTGGACTAGAGCAGCCTTCTCCCCATCTGTGCCTCACACAGGTACATTTTTAGTAATAAATAATTGTAACGTTCTGCTTCTACAGTGCACCTTTTAATGGACACCAGTGGTGCAGACAGAAATACTTTTGAGCAGGCCTGAGAAAAGTAGGTAGGACACCTACATGATATATACACACTTCCAAATGTCTCAGAATGTCATGACATCAGGTAATATCACAGCACTGACAGCAGCACAGACACCATCCTATTACAGGGCATCTGACCTACGACTGACCAAAACAGCAGCCAGACACCAATATAATAAAAATACTAGCGTTCAACTGAATATTATCTTGATTTTTCAAATATTCTACATGAAAAAGAAACATTCAATACATGTTTCACTTTAATGACTAAACAACAGTTTTTATTCTGTATGTTTTAATATTCTAATATGTTTTTATAATTATTTTCATTAAACTTTTTAATAAAACGTGATGAACACTGAATTTTCATAGCCAACTGCTTGTTCATAAAAGTGGCACAACTGTCTGACACTCAAAAGGTTTTTCTGTTTTTGAACATTTTATTGATTATTCTCAATAAATGTATTGATTATTCTCAAATCTGCTGCAGCCCTAGTAAGTATTTTGCAGACCGCTTCCAATTGCCGACAACAGCGCAGCAACTTTACGGCTTTTTCTTTTTTTGGCTTTTGAAATGTGAAGAAAACACCTTCTACTCTGTTTGGCCACGAATTATGCAGGGACATCTTTTGAGTGTATCCAGAGACTCTAATTCAAAATGATTCCACCGGAAATGATGAAAACTAACTGTGGATGTGGCTGAGAGGAACGACTGTTCAACAGTGAAAAGATAAGGCGGGGCTTGTGATTGATCAGCTGTACTTGCACGTATTCAGGAATGATTGATTTGCCACACTACAGTGACAGAACAGTAAAATGATCTTAAACAGTTTAAAACCAAAACGTTCCCCATTCGACTGAGAAGGTCTGTGATTGATCTGAAAGCAGTGAGTCTCACCTTCCTGGGCTGGAAGTCGTACTTCACGCAGTGCTGGAATCCTTTGCCTTTGGACTTCAGTGACGTCACTATCAAACAGTTCCCCACGAAATGTGCCGAGTAGCCGATCCCTTTGCTGGTTCGGAAGCTGGGAGAGGAAGAACACACAGTGGGAACAGTTACAGAGGGAAACTCGTAACATCACAGCTTTTTCTTCATTAAGGAATTCCTGTGAAGTGTTAAGAATGGTTCTATTTGTAGGGGCGCACGATAAACTGGCTCACATATTATACACCAATACATGAGAAATTAACTATCATTGGCCTAATATTAAAATTACTGTTGATAATTACAATCAATAATTTTCAGCTTGTGCATGCGCTGAAATTTCGACCATCGAAAGCGGTGGATTTTGCCACTTCGGTGTGGGCCTATGTTCTTTTTCTCTTTCAGCCAAGAATGGCACAGTGTCGCTTTGGGCCATTTTCGTCTGAAAGAGAACTTTTAGCTAAAAAAAAACGAAATATTAAATATGACTACACTGAAATATCAAAACCTAACACTTAACAAAACAATAAAAACAAGAAACAGTGATTAAAAACAGTTTTTTCCATTTTTTTCCTTCGCTCTCCTGCGCCGTTCAGTGAAAGAACAATTTGAGCAGCAGCAGATCAACAGTGGAGAAAAGGGCAGCCGTGTGGAATCATTTCACAGCTTCTACAAGGGACAGTGACTGATTTATAGTCTCCGTTCATTTTAGTATCATCCCAGGTGTGCGACGTCCAAGAACTACTTCATTACAGATTTGATAACACATAAAAGTGACACCAATACAAGCTGAATACAGGAAAACAACAGAAGCAGGAAGATAAGTGTGAGCACAACAACACTAATGCTCTACCATTAATTCAACACTAATTCGCCTACCACTGTAAGTCATTCTGGAGAAGAGTATCTGCTAAAAATGTGAGTATTTGATGAAGCTGACTTGCTATGTCAATGTAATAATGGCCCATGTTTTCACTGCATTTCTGTACGGACTATACTGACCATATTTTAAAATGCAAAAGAGTAAAATGGTCAGGTATTAGTATCAGTATCGGCCACAACAGGGTATTAATTAGCAGTTAGTGGCCTTGAAATTACATTTTGGGAATTCTTATTATTCATTTACCATTTTTGTGACAGCAACGTTGTGAAGGAGGAGACTTTTCTGCACCTGGCTGGTGAAAATGGAAAACAATGTCTGCTCTTTTTAAAATAGGCAGCACTTTTACAGGCTGAATGAGGAGTGAAATGGCAATGTGTTCTTCAGAACAGTTCAAGGTTCTGACTGTGCTGAAATCGGTGTGTAATCCTGTTTCCCAAACACAGCGCAGGGTCCAGAACCTCCCTGCCCTGTACACCCTCTTCCTTCAGTGTGTTTTTTCCCCTCACATCGCTGCCAGCAGCTCTGCTGTCTTTTCCACCGAGGATGACTCAGCAGTAATAGAATATGAAGTCATCCTCTCTGTTATTTTCATTTTGAAGTCGGGACAGGTATGGAGGGCTGTTTTTCCAAAAGAAATTACATGTTTTTCTTCCTTTATTAACCCCTCAGCGGAGCAGAATTCATCAGGGCTGCTGGCTGCAATCATGGGCTTTCAAACAAACATGGCTGCCTGTGTTTGGCAGCATGTAGCAGCAGTGTTTGCAGAGGGAGCTGGGCTGTGTCGATAAGGCGATGGCTTATCAGGGCCCAGGTCTGCGCTATTCTCTCTCCGCTGCGCTGCATTCACCGCAGCAACACACACACACACACGAAACAGGATTACATGCTGATTTCAGCACCGGCTCAGACTCGCACAGCTCTAAAGAAGAGCAAAATCATTCCACTCCTCGTTCAGGCAATAAAGGTCTAGTTGCTTATTTTTAAAGTAAACGTTTGGCAAAAAATGAAAAACCTATGAGATTTGGCACTGAACCGTCAAAACATGTTTGTATTTTTGAATATTCTAATAGTCATGAACATTTAAAAAAGCAGTAATTAAGAACAGTGAACTAGGAAATAGTACATCATTAAATTAGAAAAAACATACTTTACTTTTAATGTAAGTCAATGGAACCAGACTTTTTTTCCAAGTCATTTTAGGTCATTTCTTTTAGTCCATTCATCATGAAATTTACATATAATGTAAAGGGTAACATGTATTTTCAAATTATGTCAAAAACTGAAAAACGTCAAAAATGGAGATACGAGGTTTTCGTCCGACAGCAGCAATGTTATCTTTTTTAATAAACCAAGAGGCGTCTGAACTCTACACTCCACCAGAGTGCAGTGCGGAGTCTGTGTCTTACGTTTTGGTTGGGGTTTCTTAATCTACGTTCACATTAGCAGGCGAGAGGTACCAGTGACCAGTCCACTCCTAGGGGCATACACAATCTGTAGCCACGATTTAACGATCAGTAGCCAGTGATATGGTGGCAGAGACACAAGCGACAAATCAATCTCAAATTTCCAACTTCATGCAGACGAACTATGACACAGTGAAGTGACAATCTAAATGACTGTCTCAGACACAGGGGTTCCCAGCCTCCACTCACTGACCTTTGGTTCCTAATCCTGACATTATCCACGTTTACATGCAGCCTGATAATCCGTTAATAATCCGACTAATAGCTCAATCGGAATGGAATATGTCCATGTAAACACCTCAATCAGTCTAGTCTAGTCCGATTGAGGCCATTCGGAATACAGTTTCTATCCGACTGATCGAGGTGGGTAATCCTGTAAATAATCCGTTAAATAGAAGAATAATATCCGTGTAAACGCCTGTATCTGATTACATTCCCTATCGGAAAGTTTAAGTCCGTTCTGATCATGTTCGTCACGTCATAGTGAAAGTTTATACCGTTCAACATGGCGGAGCAGAAACTGGTCTGCAGAGGAGACGAAGTTTATGCTCTGATCTTTAAAAGACGGCGGTGGGACGGACGTCCAGCTTATGTGTCTCAGAACACGACGTCTTCCTCTCGGCCTTCTTTAATAAGGACATGTGAAGGACGTTTTCCTGAGTCTGACATCATTTTAAAGCAGTTAATAACACAAGCACTGCTCACTGCTGCTCATCTCACTCTGACTGGACTCACGTGATGCTGGTTGTCATGGTAACATCTACACTAAGCAGTTCTCTAGATATTCGCGTCATTTAGGATCGTATTACTTGTTGTAAGCAATGTAAATGAAGATTTTCCATCAGAGTGTTGAGTAGAGTGAGATATAAACACCTCAGTCTTAATCTATAATCGGAATGTGTTCAATCGGATCGGCAAAAAATTCTACGTCGGAAAACGACGTCGTGTTTCGACAGACGTGACTCCGTAAGTTTGTTAGTGCAGTTAGTTCAGAGTTCAGCTCCAGTCCTGAAACCCCTGCACTGCATAACTGTGGTTTCCTGGTTGAAATACCTGATACTATTAGCTAATTAATCCCTTCTTGAGCTGAACGAGGTGAGAACAGCAGAGAAACACTAAACTATACAGTGCAGCGGCTCCAAACCTTCACAAAGCACAGCTAATCGAAGGCATTGCGCAGCGCAGTCACTCCCTGATTCGGTCCTCAAAATGGCAGCGACTGTACAGTGTGACGTCACGCGAAATGCGGAAATTGGCAAGTCTGCGCCACCTTACAGAGGAAATCCACAGATTTATCAAACGTTCTAAATAACTCAATGGTTGAGACGTAAACTAAGTCATTCAGAGTGGTTTGATTAGACTCGGTTCGCTGTAGAGAGACTTACTGACTCAGATGTCTTTACAGTGGTGGTGATAGGAACCAGGGGTCATGATGTCTACAACACAAATATACCTATTTAGTATCCAAAATGACCAGAGAACTCGTCTTATGAGGTTTTATAACTAATGTGGATAATGTCTTTATTCAGGCAACGCTCATGTGCAAAAATCACTACTAAAACAGTTCTGAGGGCAGTGCTACCCTCGAGACAGAACAAACGTAAATGGTTCAGAGAACAACCAATTAAAATAGCCAATAGGTGGGGCTCTCTCTGTTCCTCAGTGCTGCTAATGTGGATGCAGCGCATTAAAAGGTGTGGAATTTAGTTTCTGTTGTTGTTTGTTTTTCAGGAAATTCTTTTTACCTGCTGGTTTCTCAGAAAGCTGCCTGGAAAACTAGCAGCTTCTAAAGCAGCGTCTTCTTTGACAGCTGTAACGTAAGTTAACTAGTAAGAATGCTGGCTATGAAACATGAGCGACAGCAGTTTCTTTACTAACGCTGCGTTTACAAGTTGGAACTGAAGACGTACCTCTAGCGATGATGGCGCTGTGCAGCCACCAAACTTTATATCCAATGTTTTTGTGACAATCTAGATATAAAAGTAATAGTAATAATATGTTTTCAGTGCGACGTTAATTATGAACACATAAAAGTACACATGGGCCTCTATATTTGACAAACCTTATAGTATCTCTTATTCCGGCTGGCTCTGCTTAACCAACCACATTCATCCCCGCCTGTTGGCTGGTAAGCAGTTACGTTCGTTCCACCTCGAACGCAGCGCTGCCTTCAGAACCATTTTGAGTAGCGATTTCGCACATGAGCTTCAGGCAACATGTTTACAACCATTCTGTGTAGCAGCTTTATGTAAAGTCTTTTTACAGGCATTAAACATTGGGGGTTAAAGGTTAAGGTAATATTTGAGTGACTGTTGACTTCTAAGATTTCGGTGACTATTGACTTCTAGCCTTGTGGCTCCAGAAACTGAATTTGGACACTAAACACGTCTTGGCTGATTGACTACATCTGGGGTACACCAGGACAGTTTTTTCAGCAAACTGTTTCTTTAAATAAGCAGGACGTGTCTTATTCACCTTCAAGAGGATGCAGAAACAGAGCCTGCTGGGTCATAATGCGGAGTAAAAAATAAGAAATAAAAAACGGGAAATGAGGACACCTTGAACTGTGAACACTCCATATAAAAGCTGCTTGAGAAGGGAGGGGGGGGACAACTCACACCAACAAGTCAACCTTCTTGTAGTTATGAATGATGCTCCTCGCATTTCTCGCATGCCATATTTAGCCTTTACAATCAGACACAATGTTGAGAACGTCCAGAATTCACCCGGGAGACTGTTTAAGTTTCCCCAGTGGAGTGTTTCCACAGCGAGGTTACATTTTCACTGTAATTTATCTGTATCTAATTTTAAACTGCTTGTTCCACCAACACAGGAACACTCGAGCGAGCTCTCCACTGCACTGTACAACTGAGTACAAGAACACCAATCTTTATCATACCTGCACTGAAAACAGACTAAACAGTCTTGAACTGAACCGTATTGAACTGAATCTAACTGTAAGCACCAACTGTAGCTTTTTAAGCTCTCTCCAATCCGTGAAACCTGAAAAGCCACCGTGCTATTTTTAAATAAATGCCACCATTGTGATATTTTGCCATTCGTGTTAATAAAGCCATTTTCGTTTTGTTTGAAAGCTGCGAAAGGCGGCGTTTCGATGCTTTGAGCAGGCGACGGTGTAATTAAATCAAAAGGTCAAACCTAATGAGGCTCCTCATCGCAGGCTGACGAGGGGCTCCCGGTGTCTCACGACAGTTTGTTTCTGGAACGAACGCTGCGTCCAGCTTAGCGGCTCCTTGTGACATTTATCTATTCACATATTTACCTACTGCGCCCTCCAGGGCTCCTTCCAGCGCAGGAGTTTTTCTTAGTAACGTGTGATGTAGGCCACTGAGCAAAATTAGCCATGCCCCCCCCGAGGCCGAGCCGAGAGAGAGAGAGACCGCTCCCACTGAAAAGAGAAGTGGCTTACTTTCATGCAAGACCCTCCGTTCTTCCAGGTTTAGACTCCTGAGATCGCAGGTGTTTGGTAGGAAGTGCTGTAACGAAGCTGTTCTGACTAGGGCTGGGTATCGTTGGAAAATGTTCGATACCGATACGATACTTTCAGTACGATATCGATACCAAAGCAGTACTTTTTTTGATATCTTTTTTCTAACTGTAACCTGTAAAAAATACAAAAAAATATATATTTTTTTCCTAGGTAATTCCTTGGTAATTAGTTTTCCCTGTCAGTTCTATACCTGCCAGAGTCTCTGCTGCTCTGCTAACACTGTAATCTGTGATCAGTCACCCATTACAGAACAGACTCTGTGTGTTTTTCCTTTCTTTCTTTTCTTTGCCGAGTTGAACAGCTGCCCATCCTGTGCGTCTGATGCTGCTGCCTCTTCTGCCTTGATCAGGTGCCACTGCTGCCAGCCCTCTGGACCAGCTTGACCACCATTGAGCTTCATGCTGTACAACGCCGTGCAAACCTCACCCTACAACCTGACCCCACTGGTGCTGCTGCATAAACTAAACTAATCAAATTAATCATTTGCTCCACCTGTTTTCCCCGTTTCTGTACTAACAATGTTTACTATCCGGTGTCGACCAGAGGAGGATGGGTTCCCCTTCTGAGTCTTGGTTCATCTCAAGGTTTCTTCCTGTTTCTCTTAGGGAGTTTTTCCTTGCCACTGTCGCCACTGGCGATGCTCATGGGGGCTTGGACCCGGATTTCTTTCTGTAATGCTGATTTTTTTTTGTTTTGTAAAGCTGCTTTGTGACAACACCTGTTGTAAAAAGCACTATATAAATAAACTTTGCTTGCTCCTACAGCATACCAGGCAGGTATTACTGTGTTTGACAGCATATCTCTGGATGGGGGCTGATAACTGGGATGTTATGCTTACACATCATTGTAACTACTGTTACAGGTTTGCCATAGAGGGATAAAACAAATGATCTATCCCGCATCTCCTACCTAAACCAGGGACATTTAACAGTCGAAAAGGGCTGCAATCCTTTAACAATAAACTGTTCACTGCTCTGTGGCTCTTCTTCCATCCTCTCAACTGACACCGTTAGAGTCTCTGCTACAGTGAAAGGGGTCGTTTCTCCGTGGGCAGCCGCGTTAGCGGGAGTAGAACTGGTAAACTGGCTCAAACACTGTCAAAGCCCTCACCTCCAACATGAAAACAACATGCAAGTTAATAGGGCTCATTTATGAACCCCATAAGACATGAGTTATAACAACCTTACAAATATGTTCATACAGCGGCTGAACTGTAGCCAGTTATCCAGCTAATATGTGCTGGTTTTGTGCTAACTGGCTTTCAACGCTGACAAACGGCAGAGTAACTAGTGTTAGTTTTCTCTGGTAAAGCGAGAAAGGTGCAGAGTAAACGGTTAACCCCTTATTCTCCAGGGTATATTTTGGTTTGTCCATCTGAATTTACATGACCGAATCGTAAGGCAAATTATTCAGTAACTGCATGAAATAAACGTAAATTTTAATTTTATTTATTTTTTTTTTGTAAAACCTCCCCTAAAATTAACAGAACGTGTGTTTTATGATACACATATTTCTATATGCTTACAATTTACTGCTGAAAGACAAAAATCTGAGACGCTCTTTGTATTATTTTATAAAAATAATGTTTACAGAGCAGATCACTGAAGAGACGCCATCTGTTTACAGTTTATAGCCCAGATTTGTGGAAAAATGGGTCGAATTTCAGTAGAACAAAAAACTGTGAGTTCATCTTCTTTTATTATAAGGGTTTAAAATTACATCACCATCTATTTGACTGGAGAGAAGACAGTTACAGCTCTCATACGACCCCCACCTTTAGAATGTAGCTTATGAAATATGAAAGTTATGACGAATATGACGAAGTGCGTTTTGGAACCACCGGTGGTCCCACGGAGTTGAAAAGGTCAACTTACTTAATGCTTATCACTGGAAGCACTGGTGTCTGCGTGTGGTTGTAATATATTTAGCCCAGATTCTCCGGCGGCGACGCAGAGCTGTTCTTCATGCAGTCGAAAATTCTGTTTTCTTGACAGATATTAATTCCATGTGTAATCAAATGTTTCATCAGATTTGACGTCGTACCCGTTTTGGAAGCCACTATCATGACCTGGAACTGTTCTTAGTAACCTTTTCCAAGTAGAACCAGACTTTCAACCTCTTCGACATATTTAGCTGTGTGCTCTCTGCGTTTCTGTGCACCAGGGAGCCAGTCGCTTCTCTTTTCTTTGCATTAGTAGTAAGGTTACTCCACTAATCGCTGTGATTTGCATTTTATGCAAAGTATCGAACACAGACACCCAATTTTTGGAGACTTTTCGGTGCTCAGTAGTACCAAGATGCTTCAGTCGGTGCCTTTTTGGCATATAATTTCAGTACCCAGCCCTATTTCTGAGATCAGTTTCGCATTTATGGTATTGGAGAAAAGCTCAGACCAGGCAGAACCGGGAGCTGGTGTGGGATCAGCAGATTAAACGTAACATTATTTCGTTCAGAATCAGCTTTGCTCACCAGTACAGGTAGGGCTTGTCCTTGTCCACGTTGATATTGTTGAGAGGGTCCATACGGAACCATGTGTTGAAGGTGAAACCACTCTGGTAAGGCCACTTAGCAATGGGAGGCAAAGCGATGGCCTAGCAAGAGAAAACATTACACAAACGATCCCACATAAATGCAAGTCTAAAATCAGAAGACATCCATAACGGTCAGTCACAGCATCAGGAAACAAAATATGGGGCTCCAGAAAGGAGCAACCGTGTAAGTGCTGACCTGATCAATAGGAGATCGGGAGTTTGACTAAACTGGGGAGGATATTAGGTAAAATTTTAAAAAAGTTCCCCACCAAAAAAAATAAATCATAAATAAAATAAAAAATTTACTACAGAAAATAACTTACATATTAATTTTATTTAGTACTATAATTCTATAATTATAAGCCTTTTTCATTATTAACAACAGTAGCAGCTATTTTTTTTTTTTAACCAATATTTTTGGTAGTTTTGTTCATTTCTGCAGATGCTTTTGAATAGCATGTCATACTGTGTCGGAAACAAGAGTCCGCCCGATACATCAGCTGGCCAATAATATCGACCGATATGAAAATCATTTTTTTGTATTGGTTTTGGCAAATTTTCTGGGGCAACTTGCAGTTTCACAGCAATAAAGCAAAACCTTAGACAGTTGAGCTACAAGGGAAACGTAATGAGAGTCACCCATTATTGTCTTATTTTCATCACTTTAGTATTTATTTGTTTGTTTATTTATTATCATCCACATTCTTCTTATTTTAATTATGTTTATTTTATTATTTTAGTCAATTTAATTAATTTTTAGTTTACTTTTTGATCTTATTTTCCTTTTATTTTATTTTGATTACATTTTAGCTATGTTTTAATTATTGCTTTATATTTTCTACTGTATTTTTATGTATTTTATTCTATTATTAATGTTTCATTTTTTACACTTACCTGATCTGAGTCATTTTTTTTATTAAACATTTTTTTTTATTTGAGATGTTCTTACACACTATCAATCCCTTCTCCTGTATCAACTCAGCAACATTGTAAATGAGGGTCACCCTCAATGTTCTCCGAGATTATATAAAGGTTGAATGATTAATTACATCAAATTACTTAAACCATAGTAAGGGTTGGTCAGAGACGGCTCCTGACCGCATTTACACAAGTGTGAACGGAACGTGTTTACGTTATCCGTGTACAATGACATGACCAGAAATGTGTCTGCTGAGCGCTGACTAGCAGGTGAGGTAATAAACAATGAGTGTGTTTACATGCACTCAATAATCCGATCATAATCTGATTTCTGCAGTTATCCGATTATTCAAATGGTCATGTAAACATTATACTCTAAACTAGAAATCTGATCAAGAAATCTGATAAAGAGGCTGGATTTTAGCTCAGTAATCAGGTTTCTCAGTGCTGTAAACTCTTACTCTGATTTCTTTCGTTTCTCTCAGTCTGAGCATGTGTGAAAACAGACGGCGGTACCAGAAATAAGTGAGCAGCGTCGCCACGAGACGCAGAAAAACACTTTTGGAGTGACACTGAAACCAAATACATGCTTGAGGAAATGAAGGATTTAAATATTCTGCATCTTCTAGATGATGCATGTTCATATTCTCAGGTAAAGTGGCGTATGAATTTTGAGTTTTATGTTACGTTTACATCTCGTCTTCTTCTGTGAGTTTATTGGCTGGTTGCAAAGCAGAAATCTGATTACTGTCTGACTCATGTAGACCTGGAGTTTCCCCATTATCTGACCACTCAGGTGTATATAAAGGCATTGATCAGATAACTGACAAAATCTGATTTTCTGCAGTTACCGGATTATTAAGTGCATGTAAACAGACTCAGATGGAGGATACTTGAGGCAGGAGTTTTCCCCAAACCAAAAGCCTTCTTGTTTTCAGGGCCGATAAAAAAGTGTCCAAGCCAATTTTGTTGATTCTCAGAAAATATGAATGTGCTGATGTGCTTTTTACAGAGGAAATGTGAAATTGGATATCTTTTGGATACACTGGGCACATATTTTAGTGATAAGTGTAAAATATGATATGATCCAGATGTGAAACAGGTGTTAACACAAGGTGTACAGACTCATGTCACTTTGTGAGTTTCTACTGTTCGACTATTTGAGTTCAAGAAACACTCAAGAACAATGACAGACATCATTCAGTTAAGCACTGTTTTACTGAAACAAGTGCATAAAATTAAAATTTAAAATATAAATTATATGAGCTGATATTATTGGCTGTAAGAACTTTTATTCCCTTTTTGCTGATTGCTGACAAAAATGTTAATGAAAGGCCATCAGAAAACACATCAGCAAGTCTGTTTGAGTTGATTTAACAACTTAAGGCAGCTAAAGGTGAGTCTGTAATGATGTAGGCTGCAGTTTACAGGATGCTAATGAGAACACATAGACCTCCATTAGTCGTTAGCTAAATTATCCTCACAGCTCCAGTGCACTGAACTATTTCTTTAAAACACCCTAAAAGCACTAGAGGACATTACATACCGCTGCCTTTAAGCTGCTATTCTTCCCTTCACATTAATCAGCTCAAACAGCAGAGGGCAAACGCGGCTGGTTCTAGATCGGTTTCACGCTGCGCTTTAAACAGTGGGGATGAAGCTCGAGCAGCGTTAGACTGACTACAGGACAGAGGAGCGAGAGCCTCACCGCTGCACTGCGTCCGGGGAAGTTGAAGAAGGTATCTGGGCCGTGTCTCTGAGGCATCTGGTTCAGGACAGACAGCAGCTTGATGGCGTGCCTCGGCTACAGCCGGCCAACCAGCGGGACGGCCACAGACCGGAAGACAGATTAAAAAAAAAACAGGAAAAGATTGTTTTAGGAGAGCCATTAGGAAGGGAATGGGGTAATAAGAGAGACGGCAAAATCAAATTAAAAAAAGATGAAGGAACGGTGTAAGCAGGATGCAGAGAGAAGGGCAAAATGGTCAAAACAAATAACGAGGACAGGAGGCGAGAGAGGCAAGAGAGGCGAGAGAGAGAGAGAGAGAGAGAGAGAGAGAGAGAGAGAGAGAGAGAGAGAGAGAGAGAGAGAGAGAGAGAGAGAGAGAAAAAGGGAGCCGGAGAGAGACCCCACATATTCCTTCAAGCTAATATATATATATATATATATATATATATATATATATATATATATATATATATATAGCTGTTTTATTGCCTTGTATCTCCAAAATGGTAACTTTACAGGAGAAGGAAAAAACATACTTTACTTTTAATGTAACACAATGGAACCAGAAATCTTTCCAAGTCAATTTGGGTCGTTTCTTTTAGTCCATTCATCATGAAATTTACATACAATGTAAAGAGTAACAGGTATTTTCAAATTATGTCAAAAACTGTAAAACGTCAAAAATGGAGACAAGAGGTTTTGTTCCAATAACAGTGATTTTAGATATATATATATATATATATATACACACATACACACACACAGATAGATAGATAGAGAGAGAGAGAGAGAGAAAGATATAATTTCAAGAAGTTGTGACAGTATGAGAAAATGGAGATAAAACCAGAAAGCAGTGATTTGCAAATCCACTTTTACCTGCATTTGAACTAAAGCAGTGCAAAGACAAGATATTTAAAGTTTTAACTTCTTTAACTTTGTTATTTTGGAAATACAGACTCATTCTGACACTGATGCCTGGAACACATTACAAAAAGCAGACAGGAGTCACTTAAGACGTGGAACGTTGGTGATAATAAACATCCTCTACAGGTGATGCCATCCTGATTGGGCGTAAAAGGAGCATCCAGGAGAGGACTAGCCCTTTATGAGCAAGTATGGGTCGAGGCTCGCCACCCTTCCAAAAATGCATAGGCAAAAAACCCAACAGTTTAAGTATAACGTTCCTCAGCGAGCAACTACAAGGATTTTATGTATTTACCCTCTTTAGTGCATAATATCAAAAGAATCAGAGACTCAGGAGAAATCTCTGAGGGGGCGAAGGTCGCAGGCATTTATTTAGTGGTTTTTGCCCTTATCCTGTACGCACAGATACACTGCACTAAAAACGGTCATGTTTCTGTGATTGAGATCACCACATGAGCTTGGGAAGACTTTGACAAACCGTTGTCAATAAACACAATCTGTCACTGCAGCCATGAATCCAAGTTAAGCGGTGTGGAAGCCGTATGTCAACAGCATCCAGAAACACTGCTGACTTCTCTGGGCTTGAGCTCATCTGAAATGCACTACTGCACAGTGGAAATGTGGATTGTATTCTGATGAGTCAAACTTTCTGACTGTTTATGAAAACAATACGTTGTGTTCTTCAGACCAAAGAAGAAAAGGACCATCCAGATTGTTACCAGTGTAAAGTTGAAAATCCAGGGTCTGCCACTGCATGCGGTGTATCTGTGAAGGCACTTTTGTTGCTGAATACATTTTGAGCAACATATTTTGCCATCTAGATGACGTCTTTTTCAGGGACGCTCGTGCTTATTTCAACATGGCAATGGAATTCTGCACAAAACTGCATGGCTGCGTAATCAGATTGTCTCCCATTGAAAACGGGTGCAAAATACAGCAAAGAGGGACTGAAGAACTGTAGAGCAGAACAAAAATTCACTTTGATAACCAGATATGATGGTGCCTTCAGTCCCCAAATGATTATTTATTTATCTATGAGCTCATCACAACTTTAACCAATCAATGAGCTGTCCATCACTCCAGCCTGACTGCGCGAAAGCACGATCGATACGCCCTGAGGCTGTGCTCCTCCTGCCTGAGCCACACTCAGGATCACAGCACTGACCACAGGACTGCGAGGCAGCTCTGGCTCAGAGGTCACCCATTAACCTCCTCAGATTAAAAGTGCTGATCCACGGTCAGTTTCTCCTCATCACATCCTAATGAGTATGACAGCAGACGAGCGAGGGAGCCGATGCCTGGATCAGCGCTTTTAGCTGATGCTGGATGTATACGTGGCTTCTACTCACCCATACACCATTGTCTCCCCTCAGCATGCTAAACAGCAGCTTCAGCTCTTTCACTGTGATACTGTAACTGGCCAGCACTCCCAGCATGTCCACCAAGAGGTCTGAGAGAGAGAGAGAGAGAGAGAGAGAGAGAGAGAGAGAGAGAGAGAGAGAGAGAGAGAGAGAGAATATAATGAGTTAGCATTAACAATGCTGAGTCTTGCAAACTCATACAGATGATGTCACTGCATCAAGGCAATAAGCCAAATCTTAAGGCACCTATTGTATACATTACTGGATTGTGTTTTCAACACACACACACACACAAAACAGTGTGATAATCAAGCAATAGAACACAGAGGGAGTGTGTTTTCGTGAAATAACATCCCAGCTGTGATTTGGTCGCCGTAGATCATCACAGCCGTGATGTTATTGGTGATAACACACTCCTCGAGTGTTCTATTGCTTTTATACAACAGTTAAATAAATACAGTAATAAATTAATAAACTGGGTGGTGAACGCGGCGTTTAATATGTTTTAATGTTCGCAGTTCCTTCACCAAATTATAGTTCCTTAACGAGCAGCTTGTTGCTACGTCAGAGTAACGAGCTCCGCCAACTCGCTGCTCAGCCGGCAGTTCGTTCTCCAGCTCCTCACACTAAATTCCCAAACTGTCATCACCACTGAGCAGCTTTTCAGTCGGCAGCTGTGACAGAAGAACAGCTGAACAACCTGGAATCAGCCAGAAATGAACCCAACACCATTCGCCAAACGTGTAGTCTGATCTTCAGAGTCTGACCAAATCAGACTGAGCCATAAAACTGACACAATATCAAGTTCAGCTCAGTTTTGTCAGTTTTTTCCAGATCAGTATTAATGTTGTTTTGTTCCAGCCAGTCTGTAAAGCATCTTACAGCACATTTAGTTTGGCGAATGGTGTTGGGTTCATTTCTGGCTGATTCCAGGTTGTTCAGCTGTTCTTCTGTCACAGCTGCCGACTGAAAAGCTGCTCAGTGGTGATGACAGTTTGGGAATTTAGTGTTGTCTCATCTTCAGAGTCTGACCAAATCGGCTGTCGGTCAAAAGTGATCTTAAAAGTGTCCGTTTTCTGTTTGTGGCAAAGTAAGAAGTAAAAACGTTCAAATGGTTTGAGCGTCTCCTACAGCTGACAAAGTCGCTGCTTAGCAACAGCGTCTCAGCCGAGTGAAATAACAGCACGATTAGAACGCTTCTCAACCAATCATCTTGCATGGCCGGAACTAACTGTTGTATAACTGCAGATAGAGGAACCACCACTCAGATGGGAAATATTTTGAGTGATAAAAGGCTTTATACAATTCTCATTTCCTGTTTAAAAAAAAATAAAAAAGGTTGTTTTATCAATTTAAAAAATGTGTTTGATATTATTCCTTCATGTATGTCACACCTTGTGTAACTCTGGCTTCCCTGACGTCCACATAACCTACTGATGAGGATGTTTTGGTTACTATTTTTGGAAATCACGTCGGATTTCGCCGACGTTTTTCACCCCACGTCATACAGCTTTCCATGTTAACGTCACACACAGGCTCAAAAAGAAGCTTCATGTGCTCAGGAAAGGGGTCTGTAGCACAACCAACATAAAAAAAAATTCTGCACATTGCATGCAATTACACATTTCCACCAGAGAGGTCGCCAAACCACCAAAAGTTACATGATGTAATGCACATGATGTAACAAAACATAAACGTGCTGACTGTTCTCACTCCCAGCGCTGTGCAAAGCGGTAATGGCTCAATGAGGTTTTGGCAAGAGAAGAACTGTGACTCATTCAGAGACTCTACTTTGTTTTGAAAGACTGATGGAAAGTTCAGTTTAAACCTGACTGGTATATGTAAGTTGGGACAGTATGTGAAGGAAAACAGCTTGATTGGTGTGTGATCAGTTCTACCTTTTCTGTTATTATGATCATTATTATTATTACTACCTTTATTATTTATACAACAGTTAGTTCCGCCCACGCAAGCCGATTGGTTGAGAAGTGTTCTAATCGTGCTGTTATTTCACCATAACATCACAGGTCTTTCACAAACACCGTATCACTCTGCTGAGATGCCGTTGCTAAGCAACGACTTTGTCAGCTGTAGGAGACACTCAAGACAATTGAACGTTTTTACTTCTTACTTTGCCACAAACAGAAAATGGACACTTTTAAGATCACATTTGACCGACAGCCGATTTGGTCAGACTCTGAAGATGAGACGACACTAAATTCCCAAACTGTCGTCACCACTGAGCAGCTTTTCAGTCGGCAGCTGTGACAGAAGAACAGCTGAACAACCTGGAATCAGCCAGAAATGAACCCAACACCATTCGCCAAACTAAATGTGCTGTAAGATGCTTTACAGACTGGCTGGAACAAAACAACATTAATACTGATCTGGCAAAAACTGACAAAACTGAGCTGAACTTGATATTGTGTCAGTTTTATGGCTCAGTCTGATTTGGTCAGACTCTGAAGATCAGACTACACGTTTGGCGAATGGTATTGGGTTCATTTCTGGCTGATTCCAGGTTGTTTAGCTGTTCTTCTGTCACAGCTGCCGACTGAAAAGCTGCTCAGTGGTGATGACAGTTTGGGAGTTTAGTGTGAGGAGCTGGAGAACGAACGGGGCGGAGCTTGTTAGTCTGACGTAGCAACAAGCTGCTCGTTAAGGAACTATAATTTGGTGAAGGAACCGTGAACATTAAAACATATTACCAAGAGAGACACTGGAGTATTTTCACCTAAAATGAGTTAATGAAGCGAGACATTAAAGTCATAATTAATCTTTTAGATACTTAAGTACATTTGAAGGCAAATACTTTTGTACTTTTACTCAAGTGGAGGTCTAAAGGGAGGAAGTTCTCCTTTTACTGGAGTAATATTTTACCTTGGGTGTCTCTACTTTAACTCAAGTACATGGTTTGTGTACTTCGTCCACCACTGCCTGTAATATCTGCAATGGTAGCAGTTAAAGGTGCATTCGAGCCTAAAAGATGTTATTAAGAAATGTTTTTGTTTTTATTCTTCAGTGTTTTCTCTCTAAAATATCCTGCATGCATTATGCAAGTACATTACACAACCACCAGCATCTCTGTGATGTAGACTAATCTTCACTGCCAGCCAGCCGCTGAGCTATAGGTTAGTAAATATCACCAAGCTAGCTTTAATGTAGCTCTTGCCTTAATCAGGGTATAAAATCTTAAAGGAAACAGCAATTTCAACTCAAGTCAAGTGAAGATTTTAATTTTACCATTATTCAAGACAAAATAACAATAAGCCAAACTGAGGTAAGCTATATAGACAGCCAGGTAGCTACCATGCTAACTGTAGATTTCAGTTTGTCCTCAAGTCATTTCTGCCATTTGAGTAATCATTTCTATTCTCTCCACTGTAACGATCTGAAGATCATAACCACAATTACGGGTCATTCTACAGAAACGTCCATTTTTGTGTCCTTAGCGTTTACAGATATATTACACTTAAAAAAAAATACGTTAGGGTTACAATTTATTTATATTTTAAAATAAAACAATACGTTATTTTAACAATTACACCTTCTTGAGCCTCAATTCAGCAATATTGGTTTTTAAATCGATTATCTAGAATTCCAAGCACCACAGAAGAGCTCGTCCCCACAATCATGTGTGAAGGCTGAGGCTTTATTTTAGGTAAAAAACAACAAAAAGAACAAACACATTTTTCTGCTATTTTAACTACAATAATCTATACATGACTATGAAATATATAAATTAAATGACATAATAGAAAGAAAACAAATGGCAAATAAATATTATAAAATATATAATGAAAGTTGTCCCCAGGAGTCGTGTCACTGGTGTTACAGCTTAACAAAAAATCTCTTATTTTGAAATAAAAGTCACACTGATGACATCACTCGACTTCCTTTTACCTGTTTTCTGAGGATCTATGAAGAAAAGCACATGGTGAGTCCACTGTGTCTTTCAGTTATCAGAGATTTTCTCATTTAGCTCATGATTTCATATGAAGCTTTTAGCTGAAGTCACTGGTGTGACCGACTTTATTCTGAGGTAGTTGTTAAAAAATAAAACACAAATGGATTAAATTGCATATTTTAGCGGATATTCAATGATTGACAACATGTGGTTTGACGTTCTGTAGCAGTTATTTTGTAAAATGCATTGTTCATTAAAAATGTCTCTGGTGTTCCTTTATTATGTGTAACACCAGTGAGGATCAGTAACACCAGTGACTCCTATGGAGAGACAGAAAAGTGGACGTGTCTGTAGAATGACCCATATCCACTTACAATAACATACCACATCTTAGCTGTAACGTTAGCTAGATGTCTGTTTTGCATTAACCAGCTAACAAAAAAAGAAAGAAAAAAAAACAAAACCGTTTAACCTCAAAAATACAACATAAAACAGTTTAAATCTTTCAAACGTTCCTCCCTCCATAAAAATACACCATCAGACGAGGGTTTTTTCTAGTCTTTAAACCAAAAATCTTGCATTAGAGACAACTGCATCACCGCCGTGGGGTGTATTTCAGCATATTCAGAGCTGATGTAGTGATGGTTACATGTTTTGTTTTGGATGGCGTGTCGTAAGCTTTATTAGAGCAAACTGAAAGCAGAGAAAACTCATTAAGTCATAAAATAAAGCAATAAGCCATGAGAGGCCGTGGGTTACTGAGATTTTATCATGGGAAAGGGACCAAAACTCCCTTCCCTGTGATAAATTTCAATGCACAGCCTCAAGTGGCTTATTGCTTTTATAAAACGGCGGCCAACATGAAATATGATAAAATACACGATTGTTCAGAAAATAATTTATTATCAATAACAATCGACATCAACAAGTATTCCGCCAAGAAATATAGTTCCTCTAGAGTACAGTATCGTTGCAAAGCAACCAGGAGAACATTCGGTCACCCATCGCTGTATATTGTGGTCATTTAATGAATTTTTTAACTTTCTGTTGTGTAACAAAGAGCATATGATAACGCAGCACTGTTTAATGCAGAAACCTTTGCTTTATAAGTAATGTTTGGTCACCAAATTAACACAGCGAGTCTTATTTAGCACCAGTCCAGCGGCGCCCCTCTTCTCACACTGGGGCTGAATCTCAAACGGCTCCCTGCTCCCTACATAGTGCACTACATAGGAGTTTAAATACTGGATCCTGCAGCCCAACAGAGCAAAATACAGCTAAGAAACAGTCATTTGGGACTCAGACTCATCCACACTCCATTAATGATGCACTGTTTGACTGTAGAGGCTAGAATTTCTAACCTTTCACAGTCACCACACTATCTAGGGAGTACAGAGCCGTTTGTGATTCAGTCTGGGTTTGACGCGACTTCTGACTGAAATATGGACATTTGAAGTGTGTAAAACATTCAAGTGATATTTTTTAGACCTTTATTCTGCTGTTTTACAGTTAATCAGACCATAAGTGCTTTAATTCAAGCCTGTGATATTAATGATGGAGCTGTTTAGGCTGTTGGCTCTTTTAGCCTGTTAGCTAGCTGACCAGCCTAGTTCTAGTAAGAACATAAGTCATCAGCTCCTCAGTTTAAACAGAAATGGGTTCTTACTTCATCAGTACACTCGGTGCTCCATGTGAGCAGCATGAGAGTCAAAGATTATTCATTAACAGCAGAAGGGTTTTTCGTGATGTGGCGCAGTGATACAGAGTCCAGTTGTTGCGAGGCGTCACAGATGTGGGTATATCGTGGATTTTACAACGGCTTCGAACGCAGCTCAGCCAATCAGATTTTAGGACCAGGACTATCTGTTTTATAATGGTTATTTTACAGCTCTCCAAACAGTAAAGTAGTGGTACTAACCATCATTACCTTAAAGCGTGCACTGTGTGGCTGTTTTATCCACCCTAATATAAAAATATGGGATTAAACTTTCTGTATTGCAGCTCTGCTGAGGCCCGACCTGCTTTAAAATGACGTCAGTCGTATGTAAAGAGTAAGAGAATTGGTCTATTAGCGAGCTGAAACATGCACTCCTCTGTAGATCTGTCAGAAGGACACAGAGAGGAGACTTTCTCCCAAACGTGCTTACAGGGGCGATTTTACGCATTAGGTCCGCATTAGCCGAATTGCACGGTCCGCTGTGCGTAATTATACAGACATATTGGTCACGGGAGCGCATTACGAGCGGTGTGGAGAGAAACCGCGGCCTGTTTTTTCTGCCGTAATTGAGAAAAGGATGGATTCGAGCAAACGGCGAACAACATGGAAAAACATTGAAAATTCTTGTTCTTTACGAAAAGCATTTTTATTTTGATGAAGTTTGACCCATGACTGATTACACACAGCCAATCACACATTAAACATTTCAGAGGGTTTTACTGCAAAGTTCAGCCATTGCTCAGAGGTTTATAAGCCAGTACAGGCTGCGTCTCAAAGTGCTCATCAGTTCAGTAACTGGGGTACTGCTCAGGGAACCAGCCCTGTTCTAGAGGGCATGCCTTAGAACACTAATAGACCAATTCTATTACTAATGACGTCTGCATTTTAAAGCAGGATGGGCCTCAGAATGTCTGAGATGAATCCCATACTTTATATTTTGGTGCATAATAAAGCTGCACGGCATACACGTTAATTAAAGCTAGTGCTGCTACTGGACTGTACTGTCAAAATCATTCCAATGAAATGAAACTAGGGTTGCATTAAAGTGTATTTTTAATCAGCATTGCGTTGTACATTTCCATGATAAACACAAGCTATACTGTATCCTAGGGTTTCAGTCAGGGGCTCCAAGCCTGGAGCGAAAACAGTGAATTAAAGGTCTGTGTGTCTCTCGTCTCTCGACTTCTGTCGCGTTTGACAGGTGAATCATTCACAAAGCACAGCTAATTGAAGGCGTCGTGCATCGCAGCCACTCACAAATATGATGTGTCTTAGTTTTTAAATAGAAATAAATTTTAAATAAATTTAAAAATTATTTTTCTAAAATCTCACACTTAACACTTACTTAACGCTGTATTTCTGTGGTGTATGAGACGCTTGTATTGGTCATTTTTGGATGTTAGCAGTAAAGTTACTAGTACTAGTTTAGTAATTAACGGTATTTCCTTTTCCCTATAATTATCATCACGTTTTTATTAGATTAAGATTAAGTGACCCTTATTAGTGCCACAACGGAGAAATCTCACCTCTACATTTTAAACCATCCGTGCAGTGAAACACCACATACACACTAGTGAAGACACACACTAAGGGGCAGTGAGCACACTCGCCCGGAGTGGTGGGCAGCCCTATCCGCAGCACCCGGGGAGCAGTTGGGCAGTAGGTGCCTTGCTTAAGGGCACCTCAGTCATGTCCTGTCAGCTCAGGGGATCGAACCGGCGACCTTCCGGTCGCAAGGCTGGTTCCCTAACGTCCAGGCCACAACTGCTCCCATTTGTTGGAATATATAATCGCAATTATGTTGTATGTTCGTTTGGTGGCTCATACCTGCGATCATGTCGTCGACGGAGCTCATCTTCTGCAGTACCTGCTGGATGAGGCCCACCTCGGTGCTGGTCTGCAGGTTGCGCACGCTCTTGCGCAGGATCGCCGTGAACATGCTCCAGATCTCCGCCTGGCACGTCACATCGCAGTGCTCGAGCAGCTCCACCATGCAGGTGATGCTCTCCGCGTCCTGGATGATGAAGTTCATCTCCAGGTCGAATTCGCCGCCCACCAGCTGAGGACGAGAGGGAACAAGCAGGGGGTCAAGAAAAGTGTTTGGGAAATTAATTCATACAGAGCAACGACATCACACTGAGGGCTCTCGGCTCATCACTCCTTTCTCTGAAACAAATCATTTTACACCTCAAAATCAAGTATTTACAGTATTCAGATGACAAAATCGCACCTCCACCACTTCGGTAAACAACATCAGGTTCATTCAGCTCCCACAAACAATCCAGCAAAGGCAGCAAAACACAAAATACTCACTTCAAAACTAAAGTTAAAGCGTATTTACCAGGGTTTTTGACTGTAACGCATTTGATTTATTGCTGAAATCTAAACGGACGAGATTTCCAGTTGCATTACTTGGCTGTGTCCCAACATACAAGCGCACAAATAATATGTAAAAACAGTGCAGCACCATTAGAATCGCACTCATTAGTGCAGAAGGTAAAGTATAGACGTAATTAGTTAGGGACGCAGTGTTAGATCAGCCAGAGAGAAGCGTTCAGCACAGCGTCCGTGGCTGATTTCAGTTTTTAATAAAATTTAAACAAATAATTTTAAGTTCAGCTTTTTTTATTTAGGTTCAACCAGTCCTAGCAGCATTTAACAGAGTCTGCAACTTATCCAATCACTGCATTATTCCCACACTAAACATGTAAATCTGTAAAGTGCTTTCAAAATGAAGCGTGCAGCTCCTAAACTACGTGTCAGGAAGCCACAGTCTTATGGCAAGCCGTTTCAGCTTTTAATACTTTTGATATCAGGAATTCAATTTACACATGAAAATGTAACTCTTACTCTTAAGTTTAATTCCTGATATCAAAAATTAAATTTTTACTAATGAAATAATAATAATTAAGTAATATGAAGTAATAATTCAATTAGAACTAGTAAAATTGTACTTTCTACAAGTAAAAGTAAATTTTTACATGTGAAATTTATTATTACTAGTAAAAATCAAATTTTCAAATTCGTAGTTTGTATTTTTACCAGTAAATATTTCATTTTTTAAATGAAGAAATGAAATTCACTAGTGAAAATGTAATTCTTACTAGTAAAAATGTTTCTCATGAATTCTAACTAGTAAAAAATAAAATTTTGCCTGGTAAGAATCACATTTTTACTAGTGGAAATTCCTGAGATCAAGAAAAAAAAATTAAACGCTGAAACGGCTCGCCACACCGTCTCAGCTGCTCCGCCCACATTAGATATAGACAGAGAGTCTGATATCTAATGTAGCCAACAAGTAATAGAAGCCTAAACTCCACCAATTAGCATGAAACAAACAGCACCATAATTAATTATACTTGTTGAGTTGTTAAGTGATCTCAGGCAGACCCGCTTGTGTGGTTTCTGGTACTGCTATCTGTAAAAAATTCAGACAAAATTCAGGCTACAAGGCAGCCGCTATTAAATGCTTTGTTTTATTTATTTATTTATTTATTTTAACATAATCTGCACAATGTATTTTGTCAGAAACCACATAAGAAAGTCTATTTGAAGTTTCACCTATTTAGTCATGTTGTTTGAAAGACGCTAATTGGTAAGGCTAACTGTGAGCTACATTGGCCATTAATAAAACTAAAGAAGCTGACTTTAGACACAAAACACATCTCAGTTCATTTGATTTTTCGGCAGCCTGTCGCTTTAAGCCTGAACCCAAGCTGCAGACCCAGCCGAGCGCAGCCTCGGGGCCTGATAAACCCTCACTGCCGTTTGAGAGCCTCATTCAGGGCTGGTGGCAGAGAGGGAAGGTAATGACACATAAACCTCCTGTCTGACAGAGCACCGGGCAGGGAAGTCGCGCAGACCAATCGGAACTGCCGCCCCGCAGAGAGCGGTAATCAATGGCGTCGCTCTAGTAGCTCAACAGGCATGAAATTGGCCGGCTCTGATGCAAAACCCCCGGACCTCGGGGTAAACAAGGTGGACACGAGAAATAAAGGCTCCATTCCCCGTAAATGACGCTGCGGGGGAAAAGGAACGCCACGGAACTGCCTCTGCTTCCCTAAAGCTTCCAGACTGCGTCCAACATTAATCACGGATGAAATCTTTAAGCTTCTGCCAATACAGAGCTGCAGGATGAAACCTTCCGCTGACCGGTTAGAACATCGATAACACAGGCCTGCAGTCAGTGCCGGCCGCTGACCTTGATCAGCTACTAAGGATGGTTATTATCCGGGATGCACCGATATAGAATTTCTAGGCAATAATCAACAATAACCAAACACAAACAAATCAAATCACGCTTGTCGCATCACATTTACACAGGTGCAACGTGGGTGAAAATCTTAGGGGTGTAGCCCCCTTGTAGAATTTATATATAATCTTAATGAGTTCTCACGGACGCTTGAACATCAAAATTAGTCTGAATGCACATCCTGAACTGTCAGTACTCCAAGAACACTGAACGGCTGCATGCTTCATTAAAAAGGGCAGAGAATGTACTGGATTTAATAGTCTTCATGTTCTGCTGTTACATATTTTGCCATATAGTTCTTCTCTATCTATTAGCGTCAATATATTAAGGTGTTACAGACTTTCTTTGATCTTACTGCACCTTCAATATAGCAAATCTATACTTACACATATAGATTGACATGTTGTACATCTTCTATCCATATCTAGTGTAATCTGGAAGATTTCTATATTAATATTTTACCCCCTGTGTACCTGCATCTCATTTATCTACCTCAGACAAACTGCACCTACGGAAATGTGTACAACTGTACATATAGTTTTACTTCATAACTTATTACTGTAAAACTCTACGTTGGAAATATAAACATGTCGATCTATATGTGTAAGTATAGATTTGCTATATTGAAGGTGCAGTAAGATCAAAGAAAGTCTGTAACACCTTAATATATTGACGCTAATAGATAGAGAAGAACTATATGGCAAAATATGTAACAGCAGAACATGAAGACTATTAAATCCAGTACATTCTCTGCCCTTTTTAATGAAGCATGCAGCCGTTCAGTGTTCTTGGAGTACTGACAGTTCAGGATGTGCATTCAGACTAATTTGGTGTTCAAGCGTGCGTGAGAGCTCATGAAGAGATATAGGGTTAACTCTAGAGAACCGGGAGGTCGGTCCTGGGGGTCGGGGGGTGGGAGCGTGAGGGAGCTAAACAGTGTCACGCTGGATGCTGATGAATACTAGTCTTCTACACAAGCTATTTCCTCCCCAGTGGATGATGTGCCAACAAGTTATTTTCCAGATAAATAGATTTTCATTTCATTTCAACACCTCAGTGTCACTGCTGGACTGAGAATAGTCCAACAACCAAAAATATCCAGCCAACAGCGTCCTGTGGGCCGCGTCCTGTGACCACTGATGAAGGACTGGAGGATGACCAACACAAACTGTGCAGCAGCAGATGAGCTATCGTCTCTGACTTTACATCTACAAGGTGGACTGACAAGGTAGGAGTGACTAATAGAGTGGACAGTGAGTGGACACAGTGTTTAAAAACTCCAGCAGCACTGCTGTGACTGATCCACTCAGACCAGCGCAACACACACTAACACACCACCACCACGTCAGTGTCACTGCAGTGCTGAGAATGATCCACCACCCAAATAGTACCTGCTCTGTGAGGGTCCATGGGGGTCCTGACCACTGAAGAACAGGGTGAAAGGGGACTAACAAAGTATCAGAGAAACAGATGGACTACAGTCTGTAACTGTAGAACTACAAAGTGCACCTATATAGTAGATAAAATGGACTTATATACATACAGATAGATATCATATTAAACAATAACATTAATTAAAAAATAATACAATAAAAATACTATATATACACACAAAGTGGCTGCAGAAAGAAGTGAAGGTACTGAGTGATCAGGTATGAGAGAGGCCCTCACCTCTGACTGTATGTTTCGAGAGCAAAAGTGAGACAGGGTGTGACCGGCCATCACCCCACAGGCTAACATCCGATCCATATCGGTCTGCAGCAAGGGAGGCCAAGGATGACCACGGCTATAGATTCCTGCTGCTACATTACTCCCAGTGGCCATTAGTAAGTGGAAGATTAATTGTTAGACGCTCGCTAATCAATACCTGGCACTGGGTGAGATAGTTGTGTGAACTCAAAGGGAATTAAAAGTTAACAGTATGATGAAAAGGTTATAATACAGCACAACGTGCCGCCACAGCGCTTCTACGCGAGGCAGAATAATCTTAAGAAGGCGCAGAAATTCATGTAAAAGCTTCAAATGCAAAGCTAATCCTGAATAAAACGTAACCTCAGGCTACTGGAAGCTAACATACATACATGCTTCCACACAGAAAGGACGGAGTAGGATCACAGCACGCTTGTTTACCTCCCACACACGCTGCTTGGTTCAGATAGCTCACATAAAAGGGGAGCCGTCTTCGTTTAAAAGCACGTATTTCTTACCAGCACCTCGCGCTGCACAGCTACACAGCTACACAGCAGCTTTCTGAGTGATGCCAGACTCCATCGCAGGCCTTCCAGAGATGGGATTAATCCAGTAAACACAGTACTTACCCAACAAAACTCTTACAGCTTTGAAGATATCATTCTTTGGAGCCTCAGCACTGTAACTTCCCTATTCAGTGGCAATTAGCTACAGATCTGTTTCAGGTGCGCTGAAGCAGGGAGCTTGAAACATGATATAAGCTGCCATTCAAAGCCTGGGCTGCAGCCGAGGGAGGGCGGGTCCTCGGTAGGACCGCCCTATGAAGGCTCCTCCTTAAGCAGCCTATTGGTCACATTAATTGAACAGTCCTAACGAGGCTGCGTGGTGACGCCACCAGAGCGGCGCCAAACTCGCGATGGAACTGGTGAGAGAAAATGGAGCCGCTGCATTGAGTTTGTTGCTTTTTCATTTCTTCACAGAAACGGAGATGTTTTTAAGTAGTACGATAACCTACACATATACAAACACTCCTAAATACAATATGATATACGGACGAATCTTTTAATTAATCAGTCATTTTACACTTTATAAGGTAACAAAGACGAATTCAAGGACGCAAACAACTCATTTTTAAAACAAGCTCTGATCCAACGGCTTCGTTTTCTGCCATTTTCGTGGTGCTGTTTTTTTCCCCCGTAGAGAACTGTGGGTAACCGAAGGCCTGGAAGGATCCAGCTGATGCGTCCTTGAAATCACTCAGAACATAGGCTGCATTTCCAGAGTGTATAAGTGAAATTAATTAAATTTAAGTGACCCTTATTAGTCCCCACAACGGGGAAATCTCACCTCTGCATTTTAACCCATCCATGCAGTGGAACACCACCTACACACTAGTGAACACACACAGTAGGGGGCAGTGAGCACACTTGCCCAGAGTGGTGGGCAGCCCTATCCATGGCGCCCGGGGAGCAGTTGGGGGTTAGGTGTCTTGCTCAAGGGCACTTCAGTCACGTACTGTCGGCTCAGGGGATCGAACCCTTTCTGGTCACAGGGCTGGTTCCCTAACCTCCAGCCCACGACTGCCCGAAGTGTCCTTCACTCTGGAACGGTCTGCTATGCCGTAGCGTCCAAAAATGCAGCCTAGGCTTTGGAAATCAGCTATAGAAAGGAAACAGCTTCAGAGAATGTGTGGTGAATTAATAATGCCTACCAGGTTTGTCAAAAGCTTGACCGCTGCACCGTGGGGGGGGAATGAACGAGGTTCCTATGGAGCTTTTGCGAAAAACCAGTCATAGGACTTTATAACAGTGCCTCGTATGTACGTTTATGACATCAGTGAGTATGAACTGCTTCACTCAGCCAATAAGCTGATCAGCTCACCAACCAATCAGAACTCAGTAGCAGTAATGCTAGCGCCCTACAAACCACGTTTGCCAAGTTTTGAAATTTGTTTTAATGGAATATGTTTGTACTTTCTACTACTGCAAAAAGGGCTGAAAACAAATAACATTTTTCATTTTTAGCCATGTTGCTCTATTCACACAACCCCTCCCCTCCACCATTCATTGAGGACTGACCTATGGGCGCCCACTAGCATTTAGCAGTCATGACACGATGCTCCGGTCAAGTTCTTTTAAAGTTCAGTAGAGACGGAGCCGGAAACTCTGATTTTAGTTTTATTTTTTCACTTATTGGAGCTGGAGATGCTTCACCGTCGCCTACTGATGAGATTTTTTTTTAACCTCTTATTCTCCAGGGTATATTTTGGTTTGTCCATCTGAATTCACATGACCAAATCGTAAGGCAAATTATTCAGTAACTGCATAAAATAAATGTAAATTTTTATTTTATTTTTATTTATTTTGTTGTAAAAGCTCCCCTCAAATTAACAGAACATGTTTTATGATACACATATCGCTATATGCTTACAATTCATTGCTGAAAGCCAAAAATCTGAGACGCTCTTTGTATTATTTTATAAAAAATAATCTTTACAGAGCAGATCACTGAAGAGACGCCATCTGTTTATAGTTTATAGCCCAGATTTGTGGAAAAATGGGTCGACTTTCAGTAGAACAAAAAATGAGTTCAGCTTCTTTTATTATAAGGGTTTAAAATTACATCACCATCTATTTGACTGGAGAGAAGACAGTTACAGCTCTCATACGACCCCCACCTTTAGAATGTAGCTTATGAAATATGAAAGTTATGAAGAATATGACGAAGTGCGTTTTGGAACCACTGGTGGTCTCAAGGAGCTGAAGAGGATAAACACTCGTATTGTTAGCTACTCGCCTCAGTTTAATCCCAGTACTTATATTTAAAATCGTACTCTTCAGCCGCCATTCCCTCCTCTGCTGACGCTGCCATGTTCTCGAATCCTCGCTGGGACGCAGCGATGTTAGCTTTGCGATGGATCCACCCGATGGATCCTTCCTTGCCATGGCAAAGGAGGACACATTTCTCGGCCGCATATAAAGTAGGCCTCGAAATGGGACAGCCTAGTCGCGCCACTGTGACGCAATCTCGCCTTCAAATGCAGCCTCCGAAGGGCGCAGCCCCTGAATTGGGACACAGCTTGAATGCCAAGCATGCAGCTGAGGTAGTCCAACCCATTTTGTAGGATCCTTTCATTGCAGATGATGAAATGCACCAATAATTTCTGAGAATTCTGAAGACTTTCAGACCTTCAAGCTTCCACAACAATTTTAAGTTCTAAAAAGTGTCAGAAGCAGCTTTTGCTTTATAAACAGTCTTTGTTCGAAGCTAATTTTTACTAGAACCCTTATGAGATTTGCAATGGTATGTTAGCACCAAGCTAGTGCTATGAATGCACATTAGCATTCTACCTTAAACATCTGAAGCTTCTAACAGACATTCAGTTAACATATTCTTCACTTTGTGTTTTGTAGTCCTACAGTAGATGTAAACTTTAGCCCTGTCTCTAAATATTACTGGAGGTTCCTGTTAGCCTGTTAGATGTCTGCTTACCTGACCAGCCTACTCTAATGAGGGCAAATTATAAGATACAGATCAAATAAAGGAAGACTTCAGCCAGAAGTGCTGAAATTTCTCAAATTATTCAAGTAGGTGAGATGTAGCAGAAGTTTATAACAAAATGCTATAAATGAAAAATAAAAGTTGTACACATAGTTGCGGCAAAAACGCGTCATGGTGACAGCATATACCAATTTTTAAAGACTTAAGCCATAAGAAATATCACACACATGTTATTCACATCTCTTATCTGATATGTTAGTACAGCCTAACGAAGCTCTTCTGAAACAGCCCTCACTTTGAGATGCGAATATATCCACTCAAACAGGGACTGTATAACTCCGCGTTTCAGCCGTTGCTAAAGACTCCTCTTACTCGTCGCCCCTCCCTCTCTAATCATGTAGAAAAACTCGGAAGTGCGCCCTCTCCTGGCGACAGCAGAGTAGTGTCGCTTTCCTTGCAGTAGAAAACGCCACCAAGGCTTTCACTGAACGTGGGAGTGTGAGAATGGTGTATTATATCGAACATTTATCGAACATGTCGTATCGCTCTATCGAGGAAAAGTTATATTGCGATAATTATCGTTTTATCGCCCAGCCCTAGTATAAACCTTTTACATTTTCACACTCAGCAGTCCGAACCGTCCTTTGAAGAAAACTAAGCTGCAAAACAGCCGGTACTTTCAGCCTGGATTGCTTTTTGAATGAGGCACAATACACAGCAGCCAATCAGAACTGAGCTCATTTACATATGCCAGTCCTAAAGACATAGTAACAAACAGGAAAAAAAGAAAGGAGGGAAAACGGTCACGTAAAAATGACTTATTACTGTTTTTGGTAAATACAATCACATTTACGTGAACAAATTAAAATACGAAAAAAACATGAGTCCTTTAAAATGTGAGCTATAAAGGCCTCTTATCTTCTCTCTCAGAAATAAAGGTACTAAACTGTCACTGGGTCAGTGCCCCTCTTGTCACTGGAGTGGGACCCTCAACTGTACCATAATCCACTGAAATTATATGTTCTAAGCTGTACTGACTCCACACACCCCGTCTCGTCTCCAGGCTTTTATTTTGCTGTTCTGTTTAAAACATTCGGTTATGAAAAGGTACAAATACGAACTTTTCACCTGGAGAAAACTTATTTAAGGTTCACAATCAGACCTTAAAACCACTGTTGGAGCTTTGAGGGGACATTTACACTGTTTGTACCTCGATGAACGAGAAACGTACCTGAACAGAACCTTTATTACTAACAGTGAACAGAAGAGATGAAACCTAGAAACACCTAGTGGAGTTCGGCGTGCTAATGCGCCATATGCTTTGATCCGTGCCAAAAGAAGTAACAAACACTCCAGAGGAACAGCAGTCGTCGCATTCATCCGCCGAGCCAGCCGGTCTCCCCAAATAATCAGATACGTCCCAGTCAGGCCGTCGCTGCTCTGTTTTTGGAAATGAGCTAATTAATCTCCAAATGAGCCAAGCAACAGAATCCAATAAATGAGGGAGGGAAAGAGAAATCTGATTTGCTCGGGCATTCCAGCTGAAAAACAACAGCGGGCAAATGAGGCGAATCATGCGCGGGCTTAAGAGCGGGCATTACTCAAGCACATAATAAGATGAATGTAAGGGAGTCGAACGCCAGCACCAACACTGAATAAGCCAACCTTAAACTCACTCTTAGTCAGTATGATCCCTCTCGGCACCCTGTTCCTTCGAGCTGTCGTGCCTGTACAGGTAGCTTGGCTATCGGGCTGAACCGAGACGTCTGGCTTCAGTACTGATTTACTTAGAACTGATTTTAGGTCTAAATAAGCTTAAAAACATTCTGATCTGTACGTTTTTGCTTAAACTGCTTAAAAGCTTGAAATGTGCTTCTAGTAGGGCTGAACGATCTGTGGAAAATATCTTAAGATTGTTTTTTTTAATTAAGATTCAGGCCTGATTTATTTCGGCCATGAAGACCAGAATATCCACCTTTTTTGTCTTGAGGCTCGACGCCTGAACACAGCGTGTCAAGCTGCCAGTAAGTTGTGGTTGTGATGTCACAACACATGGAGGTTTGGTTGCCTCTGATTGGTCTAACTCACCTATAGGCAGTTCACAAACTCTTATTAGGTTCCGTTTCCCCTCTTAAAACTTAGAACAATGTTTTTGCTGATGTACACACTTAATAGAGATGGTTCTTCAAGGGTTCTTTAGTAAAGACAATGGTTCTGTGTAGAACCATAAGGACTCAGCAACCTATTTGCATGCATAAAAAGTTCTCTGCGTGGTGAAATAGCTCTTCAGATTGATGGAGAATTTGTTGTATATGGTTCTATATAGAACCTTTTTGAAAAGAGTTCTCTGTAGGACCAAAAGTTCTTCTATTGTTATAAGCTTGACATCAACAAGCAACAAAGTAACAATAGCAGAACCCTTTTTGATGCTGCACAGAACCACATACATCACATTCTCCAATCTGAAGAACCATTTCACCATGCAGAGAACTTATGCATGCAAATGGGTCTGAGTGTTCATGGTTCTATATAGTATGACTGTCTTTACTAAAGAACCATCTTTTTGAGAACCATAAACTAACTATATTTTGGTCAAACGTGGTCAAAACTTAAAGGTTCATTTGTCCGATTTTTGTGCATATTAATGCCTTTGAGCCCATTGTGTGATGTGTGACCACAGTTTTAATGTCTTCACTGTAATTCTAAAAGCAAAAAACATAGAAAAACCTCATCTCTGACTGCGCGTGTCTAAACTTTTGGCTGGCACTGCGTCCAAGCGTCAGAAGAGACAGGATCGCGAGTGGGCAGATAGAGAGCCCATGCTTACAGCAGGCCATCTCATGGCCATCGATCCTTAGCATGCGGAATCCATTAGCTGAAATTAGGCCAAAGCCTCACGGTATTGAGCTGCAGTGGAAGAATTAATTCTCCCCGTATTGAATTTCTACTTTTCCTTCGAGAATCCCAATTAGGACATGCGAACATCCCTTGCATTATGCTAATATTTAGAAAGCTTTATTTCTGCACCTGTATGTGGGGGATCTTTAAGAGGACGAGGCCGTTTCGCAGCAGCTCTTGAATAACAGCGGTTCGTCAGTGTAGGCCACAGTGGATGGTGAGGGGGTGCTCTCAGAGGCAGAAAATAACCGTCCATTCGATGTTTAATGTGATGTTGCTAGGCAACCGTCTCTTGTACAACCTACGGTAGGATGCGTGTACATTTGGGGCGCATGACTAAAGAGGTAAACACTAGACAGGCACAAGTGAGGGATCTGCTAAGCTGTCAGTATTCAAAAAGCTACATGCTGCTTAGCCTCCCTGCACACTGTACCGGCAATTCTTTGGTGCCGATTCGGACAGATGCCGTCTCAGCCTCAGACAGCTCGTCACACGGACGCAGATAAAGATTCTACGCAGCTACAGAGGTTCTGCACTGAGGATGATGCAAAAGAGGGCCAATATGAAAGAGAAAGAGGGAAAGATTCCTCGGGGGAGTCAGAATTTGAGTGAGGTTCCAGAACAAGCAAAGGGAACCAAGACCCCCTGCTTTGCCTTTTCTTTTTAAGGTTTAAATCTTGGGATATAAAAGGAGGAGAGATGTTGTGTAAAGAGAGGCCTTCAGTAATCCTGCACCAAACACACTCAGACCTGCTCTCTGATTGATTTCTCTCACCGGTGTTACTAGGATGCCATCTTTGGGTGGGCATTTGAATTATGTGGGTGGACAACAACAACGCTGGTTTTCCTGGGGGTGGGCAAAAGGAATGCATTTACAGTATCCGATTTTTGTAGGGGGCTCTAGGGCTGTTACTACGATGATGTTTTAGGGCCACTGTTAATAAAAATAAAAACAGTAGACATCCAGAAAAAATATTTCGAGAAAAAAGTCGTAATATTTGGGGGATAAAGTGGGCTAACTGTAGGGGGGCTAACTGTAGGGGGGCTGCCATAACGCGTTGGGGTCTCGGTTGCTGTACTGGCGCCGGAGCTCCACTCACTCCTGTCTCTCTGTGGATCATTCTGATCATCATTCTCACTGTCTGTGAAACTTCATGCCCTCTTTGAATGGGGGGAGATGGAGCCCCGATAGCCGTGTAGACGACCCTGCCTGAGATTCTCCTTCAACAGCACAGACAGACAGTTTCCTCCGAGTCCATCTGGCTCTTTATTCTAGATAAACACAGTTTGTTTCTTTATGGGTGAATCGATATGAAAGTGTAACTCCACCAACTCACCGCCCCTCATTTAACACGAGGAGGTGCTGCTTCTCTTCGCAAAGCCTTTGGCCACAATATTGACCTTTCCTGGTATTAATGCAACTTTAATGTCGTAATTCTGCGATTTTTTTCTCAAAATATTACAACTTTTTTCCTCAAAATAATATGACTTTTTTCTTAAAGTCTGCTATTTTTATTTTTATTAACAGTGGCCCTAAAACGCCGTCGTATGTTACCCTATGAAAAAGAAAAAAAAAATTAACTTGGTAAAATTTTGAGCAATGATCATTTGTATGAACTAGAGAGGAAAACTTTTCATTGGATGGGCAGATAATTCTTCTGGGTGGGCACCGCCCAGCCCAGCCCACCCGTAGACGCGCCCATTTCGCAGATACCTGAAAATCACTGTGAATATCATTTGTGGCCAATATCTCTCCAGGCTCGTTACGACTTTTGAAAACAAGCATTAAAAAAACCTGGAAAAATGGAAAACGACGATGGGAACAGATTTCAAATGTCCTATAAGAACCGTTTGCCCCGCTGGTGTTAAAGTGGGACAGCGACTTCAGCCTTCATTAAATGAGCCACGGCGACGTCTCTGAACTGTTAGGACTAAAGCTCCTGTCAAAACTGCTCTGCTGAGAGTTAATACAGGTTCAAATTCCTTGCCTGCTGAGCAAGACGTGCTCCGGTATCCAACCAGCACATGTGCCAGTTGTGCAGTGCAGGTATGGTTTCCACTCCATTCGTAAAGGGCATATGATATGGCATATGCCACTTCTGCTTCCTGAAAACTCCGACCAAGTTGTCAATGTTGTGGCAAATCATAACCACATGGAAAACTACACAAGGAATGTTTAAATTGAAGCAAACTTTCTCAATCCAGTGAGTGCCAAATCATCTTCAACAAGGACAGCTGCAACTGTTTCCAGTGACATTTTTGCTTTAATTATGCACGTCGCTGTTGTCTCAAGAAAACCTCGTATCTCCAAAATGGTAACTTTACAGGAGAAGGAAAAAACCTACTTTACTTTTAATGTAAGTCAATGGAACCAGACTTTTTTCCAAGTCATTTTGGGTCGTTTATTTTAGTCCTTTCATCATGAAATTTACACACAATATAAAGGGCAACAGGCATTTTAAAATATGTCAAAAACTGAAAAACATCAAAAATGGAGATACAACGTTTTCTTCCGACAACAGCGATTTATTGCTCAACAACTGACCTAAAACCAGCCTTAAGTGGTGACGACACCAAGGTTTCTCCACCCATGGCGCTACGTAAAAAGCAGCGAGCCGACACAGTGTGAAACGAGAGATATGCTCCACATACCTATGTTGCTTCATAGGTTTGTCACATCATCTTCAGGAATTTGCGCAAAACCATAGTTGATGGAAACAACGATTAATTCGCCTTTTCTTTTAGCAACGTTTTTGGGGAAATGTGCTTAACATTTGCTACCTTTGAACCGAAATCCCGCTAGTGACGGGTAGAGTCTCACGCTGCTGATCCACTCTTACGCTGATCATTTAAAAGTGGTCAACAAACCTCCTTCACATTCCACAGATTCTTTCTCGTAATATGGAATCTTTTAGGCTGCGTTCACACAGCAGGTAAAAGAGGCCCAAATCTGATTTTTTTGTTTGGCTGTTCAGATCATCTTTTAAATGTGATCTGAATGCGACATCAGTCTGAACAGATCAGCTCCTAAACTGACCCACTAAAGAACAGAGCGTCACGCTGCTTCACGGCTCATCCAGAGGTGAACAATCACGACCGCCAGCGAACGCCAGTCGCTCCCGGAGGATCAGCTTCATCTTCACCAGCATCACAGGAGCCATCATGAAGCTTCACTGACTGACAGCTGGGCTCATCACCCAGAATGTGTTCGAGTTCACCGTATAAAGTGCCCGCTATTCGGCCACGGCCACTTCTTCGGCCGCGTTCGGACGTTTCATTCGAAACCTCTTTGAACACAGAGCGGTTTGATGAGTCTCTTCTAATGTTTTGGTACAGAAATGTCTAAATATTTAGTCTCAGCAGCACAAAATTATGACGAATGTCGAGTTGGATTGACGTAAAAGTCGCATGAATTCATATCTGGCTGTTCAGACTGAGTCGCATTAAATCGGAATTGAAAATGTCAGATTCAGTGTGTTTATCTGTTCACACTGACACACAGACACACATCTGTGTCGCTTTTGAGGAAAAAGATCAGATTTGAGCCCCTTTTACCTGCTGTGTGAACAAAGCCTTAGACAGAGACAGATACAGAGATACTTCGCTTATCTTTCTACCATGCTGCTGAACGGAGACTCACAAGGTGTTCTTGTTTGATGAATCAGTTCCATAACTCTGAATAATTATGGCCTTTAATTCTGTCACCCCGCACGACTCCCACACAGAGCGAGAGAGGTGATCTCACTGGGAACACAGGCCTGCTGCACTCGGCACGTAGTTCAGAGACAAAAACCCAACACGCACAGAGCAGTGCTTCCCCACAGTGACTCATATGAAGGCTTTGGCGAAGATACACAATAAAAAAAAGCGAAACCTAATTCAGAAGGCAAACCTCATGATTTCGAGAAGTGTGCATTGGATGAAAACCGGTTTGTAAGCATTTCTAATCCTGCTCTACCCTACAGTTTCAGCTATTCCTGGCCTCTGTGAGTCAGATCAGGTGTGCTGGGGCAGGGAATAGTTAAAGACTACAGCGACAGATCTGCCAGTTATGGGTCACCACACAGCAATGTTTACTACAGAAACCTTGTAAGTCGGTTTATAAGCAGCCATGCAGTGTCTGATTTGACACTAACATAAAGCCTATGGTAATGGTAGATTAAACGTGGGCAGGTGAAGCTTGTAACAAACATTCAAATAACATCTATTATTCTATACGCAGTTTTGCTGTGACTGTTCTGGAAAAGGATTATGAAGCCTTTTTATCAATATTACTAAGCCAGCCTGTTAGCCTATTAGTTGCCTGCTGTCCTCGTCTAGTAAGGGTAGAATAAAGTCCAGCTACAAAGAATATACAGTGTAAACTGGTTAAACAGAGCCTGCAACAACCAGAAGAACCGTTAAACTGGCCGTTCTTCACTTGGTTGTAGTTCTTAGACAGGAATTTCAGCAGTAAGATGGTGTGGTGGCACTGAAGGAATGTTTTAGGTGGTGTCCACACCGCACAAACATCCAAATGCGGACACTGTGCTCAAATTCACTAACAACTTAACGATTCGCACAATATTTAGTATTTCGATACTTTTTAAGCACTTTTTAGTTTTTAATTCAATACTTATAATTCAACACTAACAGATGAAATTTGACACTGGATCTTTAAAACCATACAGGGCAGTGAGTCCCCAAAGCAGCACTGCATTAGGCTATGTTCACATTACCAAGCTGAAGTGGCACAAGTCTGATTTTTTGCCCTAATGTGACTCAGATCTGATGTTTTCAGGGCTGTGTGGACACAAATCAGATCTTCTCAATCTGACCTGAGCCACTTTCATATGTGGTCCTAAATCGGATACGTATCCGATTTGTGGCCATGCGACCTTAATGTGACACTCAGATCCGAATTCATGTGCTTTTTTTTTTTCCACTGCGCGTGACCATCATTCAGCATTACCATGGCAACAGCGCCGAACAGAAGTTAAAGCCTGTAAACGGTGGAAAAGCAGCTCATCTCACCTTTTTCTCCTCCGTCTCGCTCTAATAATGAAGCTGAGAGCTGATCAGAGTTAATTATCTTCTCAGCGAAGCTCGTTCTGCTCGTTAGTTTGTGCTGATGATGAACGTGATTCATTCACGTGACGTTACTGAGTAGGATGAGCTCATGAGGGTCATTTCAGGACGCCGGTTCATCACATTAATGACAGATTTGAATCACCTACCTAAACAAGTGTGAACCATCGTGTCAGAGAGATCAGATTTGAGCAAAAAATTGGATTTGAGCAACGAGGCTTGTAATGTGAATGTAGCCTTAGACTGCGTTGATCTCAGAAGTGGGAAGTCAGAGCTTGTAATTAGACCACTTTCCACAGGTTTAAGCTATAAAAGATTAAGTTAAACTTTATTAGTCCCACAACGGGGAAATTTCACCTCCACATTTTACCCATCCGTGCAGTGAAACACCACATACACACTAGTGAACACACACACTAGGGGGCAGTGAGCACACTTGCCCGGAGCGGTGGGCAGCCGTATCCACAGCCCCCGGGGAGCAGTTGGGGGTTAGGTGTCTTGCTCAAGGGCAATTCAACTCAGGGGATCGAACCACCGACCTTCCGGTCACAAGGCTGGTTCCCTAACCTCCAGCCCATGAGTGATATGAGTGTTATAACCACTGTATCTGTAGGTCGATTGATCTAAGATGAAACCTACGTGAGAATCCAGTTAAGGGGACGTTTTCTTTGGCGCTGGCCAAGTTAACGAGTTTTACTCGAGTGCAGCATCAGAAACGCTGCTCTGGAACATCGACCAAGAACAAGAACAATGCTTGGCAAGTTTGCATTTGTCTGAATGTCTGAATCATTCACAGTTGAGGTGGCCTTCCTCCGACTGTCTGAAGTCCTCGATTCAGTCTAAATGCTTGGTAAGACTGATGTGACGCTCGTGTGAGCATGTCAGTTTCTCTCCCTCTCCCCTCTGCCGCCATCTGCTCTGGAGGTCAAAGGACTCCACAGGCTCATAAGCACACATCTGAACCCCAGCAATTAAGCCAGCAGTCTGCTTCCGACAGCCTCCTGTGGCTCCCAGGACTGGCTGAACCAACCTTAACCGGACAGCCGGCCATGCATATAACGCTTTCCGCTTACTGCAGGGAGCAGAGCCGGACTAGAATTTTGAGTTAGGAGTTAGAATAATCGGCGTCTTTTTACAAACAAATTAATGACCACACTTGACAAAGCGATACGAATCCATCATTGTGCTGCACGTCCAGTCACTCCGTGCTTTTCGCCCTGAGGATTGATGAACAGCATAATTAGAGGCAAAGCTGGAGCTGGGGGAAGAGCCGGAGGTGTGAGCGGACCTGTTCCAGCGGACCGCTGAGCATCTAATTACGCAACTGCAAGTCTAGCAATCCACTCAGAGATGCCTCTGCCAAAAGATGGGGGGGGGGTGGGGTGGGGGGTGCAGCTGGCATGGGCTCCATCAACGCTGGCACGCTGCTCAGCATTGGACTGAGCGAGTTCTGGAACACTAAAGCCTCCCACGGACAGCTAGAACAAGGGCAGACACACCGAGCCTCATGGTTCAGGCTGGATTCTCCGACCTCATGTAGAGGCACACTGGAGTGCACGGATATAAGATTTCTGAGCTGCATAATAGACATATGTGTCAATGTCCAGGATTATAGATAAAATAGGCAATTTTTTTTGCATGTTGACAGACATATGGACAACAAAGGAGTTAATTAATTAGCCTAAATGCCTTTGGAAATAAAGAGATGCCTTTTACAAACAACAAAAGCACAAAATGTGTCCAGAAAACGGGCTAATTAATGAATCATCACTGGACCAGTGATAACACAGTTGTTTTATTATCCGCTGCTTTATTATAACTGCAGCTACCAGCATTTCCTGTGTCCATATGTGTCAAAAGCTACTGCTTCTTTAATTTTTCTGACAGAGATTAGAGAGATATGGAGGTTTTCTAGAGTGCCAGCCTTTTTCACTGTTACAGTTTGGTACACAGGACATTTGGATGACCTCGCTGGGTCCATGAATCACACAATATGGCCCAACAGTAACAGGCTGCAGGCAGCTGTTTTATTTTTTTTAGTCTAAAAAAAACATTCCAGTAGTTCCGAAGCGAGGGTCCGCCATGTAACATAAGTGGTAGTGGTAAAAACTCACCCCTGGCACCCCCAGACTGAGATTCTGTCCAGAAGTGTTCACGTTTGGTCCCACGACTGAATGACATGAGGAGATTAGATAAACTAGCCAGCATCTTGCATTTGGGTCATTCTACAGATTTTGTGTCCTTAGTGTTTACAGATATATTACACTTGAGAAACATGTTAGGGCTACAATTTATTTATATTTTAAAATAAAACAGTAAGTTATTTTAACAATTACACCTTCTTGAACTATTCAGCAATATTGGTTTTTAAATCAATCATATAGAATTCCAAGCACCACAGAAGAGCTCGTCCCCACAGTCGTGTGTGAAGGCTGAGGCCATATTTTGAGGTAAAAAACATGTTTTTCTGCTATTTTAACTACAATAATCTGTACATGACTATGGAATATATAAATGAAATGACAAAGAAAACAAATGCCAAATAAATATTATAAAATATATAATGAAAGTTGTCCCCAGGAGTCGTGTCACTGGTGTTACTGCGTAACAAAAAATCTCTTATTTTGAAATAAAAGTCACACTGATGACATCACTTGACTTCCTTTTATCTGTTTTCTGAGGATCTATGAAGAAAAGCTCATGGTGAGTCCACTGTGTCTTTCAAATATCAGAGACTTTCTCATTTAGCTCATGATTTCATATGAAGCTTTTAGCTGAAGTCACTGGTGTGACCGACTTTATTCTGAGGTAATTGTGAAAAATAGAATACAAATGGATTAAATTCCATATTTTAGTGGATATTCCATGATTGACAACATGTGGTTTGATGCTCTGTAGCAGCCGTTTTGTAAAACGCATTTTTCATTAAAATGTCTCTGGTGTTCCTTTATTATGTGTAACACCAATGAGGATCGGTAACACCAGTGACTCCTATAGAGACATAGAAAAGTGGACATTTCTGTAGAATGACCCGTATAGTGAGACAGGGATCTGAACGGCCTGGACAGCGTTGCGCACCACATTCATCACTTTATGACTACCAGCTCAAGGAAAATACACAATATGGTATCACAGGCAGGCAGGTGGGGCATTTAGGGGCGCGTCCAGATGATAAGCATCTATTCCAGTAGTTCCAAAACGCGGACACAAGTGGTAGTGAAAAACTCACCCCTGGTTAGGTTAGAGAAACTGTACCAATGCGCTCGCCATGCACAATTCTTTGGAGAAATCTGAAGATAACACACATAAAATCATAAAAATGGCCTATTTCTGGCTATAAGCTTTGGTTTAGAACAGGGGTGACAAACCCAACCAGTAAAAAGGCCATACTAAAAAAAATCTCTGCATATCTGTGGGCCAGAGGAAAAAATATATATGTTTTTAATTAATGTTGTGCTGTAACCCCAACTGGCCACTGTATTCAAAATATGCAAAATGTCAACAGTAAAATACAGAGACTTGTAGCAGATCTTAAAATATTACTTGGACACTTGAAATTTTCAAATGTCCCCAGCAGCTCAGTCTTTTAAACCTACCTATTTGCTTGAATTAAGACACCTGGCATCCCTTCTTTGCAGACAGTTCATTACACCTTGGTTGAACTGCAGCTGAAATGCATTTCGGTGATAAGACTGGTGTGGAATTGTGCAGAATTGTGTAGAACTGAGGTGTAACCACTGTCCCGTAGACCGCTGTTGGAGAGTCAGAGCACATTCCGTTGCAGTGCATGCTGGGGACTGTAGTGCAGCACAATGGGAAACAGGCTAATGTTATCAGAAAATTAAAATACTTTTGCGGGCCAGACAGGATTGTGTGGCGGGCCTGATCTGGCCCACGGGCCTTGTGTTTGACACATGGGGTTTAGAACCAAGATGTGTCGCCTTCCTTTTTGTTGTTGTTGGCTATCTAGTGGGGCTGAAAGGTTAATCGTTTTTATATTGAAATCGCAATTTGAGATTGTACCATTTTTTTTATTATAGCCGACATTCTTAAAAATATAGTTCTTCAAGGTTCTTAAAAAAAGATGGTTCTTTAGTAAAGACAGTCATTCTATATAGAACCATGAACACTCAGACCCATTTGCATGCATAAAAAGTTTGCATGGTGAAATGGTTCTTCAGACTAGAGAATGTGTTGTATGTGGTTCTGTATAGCATCAAAAAGGGTTCTGGTATTGTTACTTTGTTGCTTGTTGATGTCAAGCTGATAACAACAGAAGAACATTTTGGTCCTATAGAGAACTCTCTTCAAAAAGGTTCTATATAGAACCATATACAACACATTCTCCATCAATCTGAAGAACCATTTCACCACGCAGAGAACTTTTTATGCATGCAAATGGGTTGCTGAGTCCTTAGGGTTCTACACAAAACCATTGTTTTTACTAAAGAACCCTTGAAGAACCATCTTTATTCAGTGTGTACATCAGCAAAAACGTTGTTCTAAGTTTTAAGAGGGGAAACGGAACCTAATAAGAATTTGTGAACAGCCTGTAGGTGAGTAAGACCAATCAGAGGCAACCAAACCTCCATGTGTTGTGACATCACAACCACAACTTACAGGCAGTTTGACACACTGTGTTCAGGCGTCGAGCCTCAAGACAAAAAAGGTGGATGTTCTGGTTTTCATGGCCAAAAAAAAAAAATAAAAAATTCAGACCTGAAAAAAAACTAATAAAAAAAACTAAATCACAATTAGATATTCTCCACAAATCGTTCAGCCGTACTACGTAGCCTTCAGCTTCCTAACTAAAGTGATGAAGCTGTATTATCAATCATGTATTACAGAGGGAGTAGTTTGCAACCCAAAGCCCAGAGAACTGAATGTCAAAGTGGACGAGAACGTGTTTAAGCCGGTACTGAATGTGCTACTCATACCTTCTACTTTTTAACATTTTTCCTGCTCCAACACACCCACTTCACAAGAGTGGCCACTTGCTAATCAGCTGATTGGTCGGGTCAGGAATATGTATTAGTGATGCAACACGATCCGACTCAAAAGCAGACCACTGTATGTGCCTCGGTTGCCACCAACCTCAAAATTATGCCCACTCTTTCTTTAAGTCCAGTCCTTTTTTAAGTCCCTTTTGTAATTGCTTCCACTTCAGATCTTTGAGGGATTACTGCGGTTTGACCATCTGTGCAGGACCACTCCACTTTGCTTTGTTTTGGTCTCTCTCCTCTCTGATTCTGGCAGCCAGAATGCACTTATTTCATACCAAACGCAGGCCACGCTTATGTCCGTGAACTGCAGTGGTGACCCACTGAGTCAGCGCCTCTCCTCCACCTCCTTCTCTGCAGGAGGGTGCTCTATCAAATCAGCCTGGCTAGGAGGAGTGTCAAGTTACACCAACTTAGGCTTTCCTTGTCCAGCAGTGACCCGGTCTTGTCCGGGATGGAGGGCAGGATTTTGTTTTGTAGTGCGACATCTTTGCTGAAGGAGCTTCAGACCACCTAAACAGAGACGAGTGCAGTTCCAGAAAGAAGTTACAAACACGGCCTCGCAGAATCGGAAGGCAAGGACACTTGGGAGGGATATGGGAGGGAACGGCATATCAGGAAAGATAAGGGCAACGTTTAAGATGCAGGAGTCAAATTTATGGGAGTATAAAAGGCCGTCAATCCTTGTCTTGGAGAACCGATGACCTGAGAGCTTTCCCCTGCTCCGGTGCAGCTGCTTCAACTCTACAAGATCAGTTCCCAGGACTGAGGGTGAGAACCACTAGGTAATGACCTTACCGGACAAATATGACCAGAGATGAATACTTCAACAGAGTAGGCGGAAAGGTTCAGGGATCGGCAATCAAGGATGGTTCAGAGGCAGGAGAGACGGCAGGCAAGGAAGGTGAATTTAACAAGCTCTAAACCTGAAACACTGATAAATCAGCAGAGAGGAACCACATAAAAAATACTGAGTGTAAACAAGAAATTTCATGCTGGGAGCACAGCTGTCTGTAGCGTGACAGATTTAATAATAAACACAAACACAGCGCTACGCTCCGCCTGTGGCTTCAGCCCGTAAAAAACAGATAGAACTGCAACAGTCACCTCCAGTAACCTTGGTTTATTGTAACCACGGTTCTTCCTTCTGGTACACCTTGTGCACTACTAGCTTTTTCTTTCCCTTATCACTGATCCCCTGCATCTTCATGCCATCCGATACGTGTGCAAATGACCACAGATTGAGCATTAATGCTCATTTTAATTACACTGAGCTCAGGTCAAAGGTGAGAGGACACAAGAGCACGGCTGGTCAGCCATTAGCTGCCATTAGCCTGCGGACGGGACAAAGGAGCGCCGAAGAGCCGCATCATTAATCGGAACCTTCAAAGGGGCCCAGGGCGGCCCGCTGTCGGTGCGCAGAGAGAGAGAGCTAATTACGCATTCGCCTCCCCGAGGTAATTTGCACCCATTGTGCGGTGAGAGCTGAATCAAGACACGAGATCACAGATTAAGCACTTAACGGGAGCCAAGAGGAGCTTTTCAGAGACCAACAGGAGGAGGAGGAGGAGAGAGGGGGATACTGAAGGAGAGCGTGCAAGAGAGAGACGGTAATTACACAGCGGTTTACAGTCATCCCAATCCTCTCAGCCCCGTCTACGCTCTGCCCCCAGACTGAGATTCTGCCCACAAGTGTTCACGTTTGGGCCCACGACTGAACGACATGAGGAGATTAGATAAATTAGCCATCTTGCATACAGTGAGACAGGGATCTGATCGGCCTGGACAGCCTTCCACACCGCATTCATCACTTTCCGACTACCAGCTCAACAAGAATACACAATGCGGCGGCACAGGCAGGCAGGTGGGGCATTTAAGGGCGCTTTCAGATGATAAGCGTTCTGTGCTTGGCTCACCACGAATCTACAGGGTGATTCAAAAAGATTCATCCGATTTCAAAGCGCCATAGTTTTACAACCGTGAGGCGCCGAGGAACAAATCACAATCCAACTGAAAGAGGGGGTCATAGAGTTTCTGGCCGTCAGTGGAAGATGGCTCCCTTCAGTCTGAGAGGAGATGAGACCCCTGAGCAGAAAGCGTTCTGCGTTCTCCACTTCAATAAGAGTGAATCCGTCATAACTGTGCAGTGTGATTTTCGTGGGCAGTGAAGCTCCAACAGCTCAGAGCGTTCGTCGTTGGTTCCACAACACAGGATGATCTCCGAAATCGCACTGAAAGAGCCGTGAGTGCAGCGACACCCGACATGCTCAATCCAGTATGGGGTGAATTTGATATGGCGTTGATGTTGTCTGTACAGCTGGAGGAGGTTCATACTGAGACCTTGGAAAATTACATAAACTTTATGCTCATTTAGACCATTTACAGTTCACTGCATTGATCTGTAATGATTTACAAGTGAAATAAATCATTTTGAATCGGATGAATCTTTTTGAATCACCCTGTATTTACATGCAGTTTTGCTAAACGTATCTCTCCTGGAAAAAGAAAGTGGTCATTTGTCACATATATGACTTTGAGCTTGCAGACGCCTTATATTAACCTGTTTTATGTCCGGATTGCACCTGGATACACTTTGGCCTGATTCCATTTACATTCTTCACTAAAATGTGTCCCCAGTGAGAAAAGTCCCCAATTTTACTTCACTCACATAAAAACACAGCAACATTTACTTTGTTTGTTTTTCTTTTATTTACTGTTTTTCTCCTGTTACATGAATCAGCAAGCATGGACACTTTCATGGGCCCAGAGTGCAAGAAGACAACCCAGTCTCATGTATCCTCTGTCTTGTTTCCTTCTTTATCCTCTCACCTGTTAATCAGCACTCAGCAGACACATTTCCTCTCACAATAACCGTATACAGATATTGAAAACACATTCCATTCACACTCATATTAAATGTGGTCAAGATCTGTCTCTGACCACCTCTGAATGTTGAAGATCTGGTCACAGTGCATCCAGGGCCTATTTATGAGCTGGTGTAAGGTGTAAACAGGCCCTTTGTCTCACTGGCTGAGCTTTGGAAAGGTCAGCGGCAAACTAGGGAGCACAATATCAAGGTGAGGCTGCATCGCTCTCTCCATAGGCCAGGCGTCGCAACCCAAATGTTAAGAAAATGTTGGGAGCCACATTTTATGTCCATTTATTCAGGTAATGTTTTACCATCTTGGCTGTAAATATGTCCCAGGATGTGCTGATGTACTAGTTTAGCTTTAGATCAGTTATAGCTGTTTCTCTCACATCTCCGGCAGGAAACTTTACCTCAAAGGTAGAATAATTTCTTGTAAAATGTCTCTCAACATCCGACTTTTTACAAGGCTGAAGTCACTTCTCATTCCCCAGCTTCTTGTTCGAACTGTCCCATTCCACCTTAGATGGTGCCTGAGGTGCCAGAATGTAACTGCTGCACCATTTAAGGTGGAACGGGAGAATTCGGACTTCAGCCGTGCGAATTTTTAGTGTTTGTCAGTTTCTCGCTGCAGATTAAACGTATCAGGAAACCAGCTGGAGTGATTATAAATGCAAACGAGTCCATTTGTCTCAAAATTATCGATGTTCAGTCTTAAATCTCTCTCTTTGCCGTTCCGTTAGCTACTACCTAGGCAAGATTGTTGTCTGTGTTGCTATGGTGACCAGCAGTCTGTGCTGATCTTCAGGGTTAAAGGGTGAATTAGCAGTTCTACATTAACTCCAGAGTTTAAGACCATTTATTGTTAAACTGTGTTGAACGATCAGCAGAGCTTTATTTTACTGTAAAGGAGGATTATTTTATTTTTACCTACAAATCTGATTCAGCTGTGGAGCCGCAACAGGGCAATTAAAGAGCCACATGCAGCTCCGGAGCCACATGTTGACGACCCCTGCCATAGGCAAACAACAGCATCACCAGCACAAAGCAGTTTTGAGTTTATCATCTGAAGGCGCTCTGTGCAGCTATGAGAACATGAGCATGACTGCGGGAGAAAGGAAGAGTGCTATAAAGGAAGGATTTGAGAGCAATACTTGACAGGCTGGAGCCCAATTTGAAGGAGTATGCTAGTGTGTCAGTGCTAGCCCCTGGGACTCAATGCCCTGGGAATGTTTGAATTCTCCCCCTGCTTTGATGCACCTGCTTCAGCTCCAGTAGGACCTGATTTACTCGAGTTGAGTCAAAGGTGGTAGAGAAGGTAAAAGACTAAAATGCGAGACGAATGGGGTCCACAGGACTAAGAACCAGTGGGTAATGATAATAGCAGCCAAATACAAGTAAAGTCAGTCAAGTCAAAGTTTATTTATATAGCGCTTTTTACAACAGGTGTTGTCAAAAAGCAGCTTTACAGAAAAATCTGGGTCCGAGCCCCCATTAGCATCGCCAATGGCGACAGTGGCCAGACATAAGACTCAAAAGGGGAACCCATCCTCCTCTGGTCCACACCGGATAGCAAACTAGGGATATAGGCATACGCAGATCAGACATAAGGATTATCATTTTCCGTTGTTCAAATTTAGTCCAAAATATCATTAGAATATCACATCATGAACCCAGTATCATGAATCAAAAGAACTGCGGGCTGAGAGTAACGTTATGCTATTAGGACAGAGTTAGGGCTGGGCGATAAAACGATAACGATAATTATCGCGATATAACTTTTCCTCGATAGAGCGATACGACATGTTCGATAAATGTCCGATATAATACACCATTCTCGCACTTCCACGTTCAGCGAAAGCCTTGGTGGCGTTTTCTACTGCAAGGAAAGCGACACTACTGTGCTGTCGCCAGGAGAGGGCGCACTTCCGAGTTTTTCTACATGATTAGAGAGGGAGGGGGCCACGAGTAAGATGAGTCTTTAGCAGCGGCTGAAACGCGGAGTTATACAGTCCCTGTTTGAGTGGAGCGACCGGCGATCTGCTCTCCTGTGACCGAGTGTGAGTGACGAGGTCAGTGGCGTAACTGTACTGTCCTACAGTGAATTCACCTCTTTCTGTACATCCTAACAGCTTTAGCAGCGTTAAATCACGTCTGATCCTCACAACTACAGCACTGTTACAGCGCCAGTCATATTTTAGTATTAGTGCGTTCACAAGCAACGAAAGTGAAAGAAAGAAGTGGGTTCATGCAGTTACGGCCCTGATGTAAACAAAAGTAAACTGAGGAAGCTGTGAGGCATTGGAAAGCGGGAGAGCACTAGCTTTCCAGGCTAGCTGTTTTTAGCAGCTGGCTAACTTAAAGCAGCGCTTCATCACTGCACGACACGGCGAATTAATGATACTGTAGATCAAACACGACACAAAAGCACCGCTTTCAGTTTAAACACACCTAAAAGTCGGACTCTGTTTGCCTGGCGTTGATATTTTGTGTTTCACCACTTTAAACTACTACAATTGTCGTCTAGCTGGTGTCTGAATACTGTGATGTCAGGTGTAGCGGGGTAGCCGAGCGCTCGGCACCAGCTAAAATAATCTGTTTTCTTTCTTAAATTATGACTATTACAAAATAGCCATGCTTTTCCAGCTGGTAAAAACAGCTCAGCAGACACTTTCTCCCACTCTCCCATGACAGATCTGTGAAATGTCCCACTGGTTGGTGAGTGTTTGTCGTGATCCGACCATAAAGGATAGTTTAAAACAGCGATTAACCCCCCAGGAGCAAAAATCAACCTTCAAACTTGAAAGAAATAATGATTTGACATTTATCGCGATATGTATCGATATCGAACGATATAAATTTTGTTTATCGTGATAACATTTTTGGCCATATCGCCCAGCTCTAGACAGAGTGTTATCAAGGTCACTGCACAAACTTCTCTGAGGCCTGAGGCCATTTGAAACGACCCATTTCGCCTGACGAACGAGAGGTGAGACATATTTTTACTTGTGTTTTTTCCGAGACTAAAGTCTAAAGGCTGATGCTGTGGTGTGAGGACGTCCCAAAATGTTTACTGTACCAGAGAGGCAGCTTTTTGTAAAGGCATTACATCAACCTGCAGCACATATTGCCTTTAACCAGAGTAGCTGCGTTTCCAGAACAATTTTCTCCATGTTAAATACAATAAACGTGGTAATAATGGAGAATATCACATCACTTAGCATTTAATCGTTCAGTTATGTTCACATGTGGGAATGCTGAAGTGTTGCAACTGTTTGCACAATGTCAATCAATAAGTGAACTTTATTGTGGTAATAAAATTAACTGGCAGTAAATGAGCTTTTACTGTCACTGGGGGCTGTTAACACAGTAACTCGATTAACCGTGACTAGGCACAGGTCTTAAACATGGATATAGGCTTTGAGATGTATGCATGACGTAAGTCTCCAATCTGCTGGACATTTATCGCTGGAAGACACTTCTGATGTAGTATATTATACTCTACTCTTACTAGGGCTGAACGATTTTGGCGAAATATCTAATTGCGATTTTTCCGTCCAATATTGTGAATTAAAGATTATGATTTAAATTGCGAATGTTTTCTATAAACTGATGTCTGAGTCTTTTTTTTGACTAATAAAACCAGCGTATACGTTTCTGTCTTGAGGCTTGAACTCTGAACACGGAGCACCAGCCTCCCAGTTATTTGCGGTTGTGATGTCACAGCACACGGTTGTTTGGTTGCTTCTGATTCGTCGAATTCATCTAAAAGCAGTTCACGAGCTCCGTGTGATTAGGTTAAATTTCCCTACTTAAACCTCACAACGTATCAACATTCACACTCAAAAAGACGGTTCCTTTAAGGGTTCTTTAGTAAAGAAAATGGTTCTATATGGAACTGTGAACCCTCAAGAAACCCTCGGCCTGATAAATGTTTTTTTGCATTGTGAAGCGGTTCTTCTGACTGATGGAAAATGTGTTGTATATGGTTCTATATAGCACCCAAAACAACAATAGAGGAACCCTTTTGGGAGCCATATAGAACCTTTTCAAAAAGGTTCTATATAGAACTACCTACAGCACATTCCTCATCAGTCTGAAGAACCTTTAAATGGTTCCTTGCATGATTAAAGTTTCTTCAGACTGATGGACAATGTGCTGTAGATGGTTCTATGCAGAACCTTATTGAAAAGGGTTCTATATAGCACCCAAAAGGGTTCTTCTATTGTTATGGTATCAAGCTAATAACAGTAGCAGAACCCTTTTGGGAGCTATATAGAACCATCTACAGCACATTGTCCATCAATCAGAAGAACCGTTTCACAATGCAAAAAAACATTTAATCAGGCCAAGGGTGTCTTGAGGGGTCACAGTTCCATATAGAACCATTTTCTTTACTAAAGAACCCTTAAAGAACCGTCTTTTTTTAAGAGTGTAGTTGAAAATAAGACTATAAGACTATGATAAAATCAATTTATATCTTTCAGCCCTAAATCTGACACACTCTCTACTATATACATGCTCTTTTCAAGCCCTCATCTCATTACTGAATATTTATAATAGTAAAAAATAGGACATTCAGACATTATGACTCTAAATATTTCAATGCTTTTAATTTTAATTAAATGAATTTAAATTTAAATAGACTTTTTAATAATCTGCCGGAAACCATGGTTATAGGGTTTAGTTAACACTTGTGCCAATGAGGTTATTTTTTACTGATGTGGTCAGTTCAGCAGTGGGTGGGTCAGATAGGGGACGGGACAGTAAGGATTAGAAGAAACGTGGCTCTTTCTTTTTGGACATTACCATAAGAAACGTTTTTATAAGAGGAGACACTGCAAGACAGCAGATCCCATTTCCTAATGATTCTGTGCATGAGCGCCCCTTCATGTTTTCCAGTAAGACTCTACGTCAATGCAGGTCTGCTCTACGGCTGCTCGTAGCAGTTTGTCTCGCGGTCGTGTCCTGGGGGGGGCAGACCTTTGCAAGCAGTGATTCTCTCTCTCTCGCTCTCTCTCTCTCTCTCAGTCCCCTGATACCCCAACCAAAGTCTTATTGTCAACAGACACAAGCAGTCACATGTCAGGGACAGGGCAGCCAATCTCTTACTGTCACTCTCTCACACACACACACACACACACACACACACACACACACACACACACACACACACACACACACTGATCAATGAAGCTAGCAGAGAGGGCCTTTTGTTATCTCAGATTAGATTTTCATGAGTGGGAGCAGAAGCTGTCCTGTTGGCCATCTGCTCATTCACTCCCCCCCAAAGCCCCCCGGGAAATGCAGTCCAGGGGTCCCGCCAGCTCCCACTGCTTTTGTTGGGCTTCCCTTCGCAGCCGTAGTCAATCAACATGTCACACTGCATCAGCGTCAGGACAGACGAGAAAGGGAGAGAGCGATACGGCACCACGAAAGAGCATCCATTTACCAACGAAGCAGCACATTAAGATTTGATCAGCCCATAAATACCGTACCACACATGAGACCAGGAAGAGCGTCCTGTAAAATCCTGTATCATACGTAGGCTGGAGATGTGCATCACGACTAACTTAATCTGCAAGAGTTAATGAACCGAGTCGGTTAACCACTGATAAGAAAAAATATACTAAGGTCTAGGGGTGGGAATCTCTAGGCACCTCACGATTCGATTACGATTCAGAGGGCTGCGATTATAAAACGATTATCGATGCATCTTTTTTCTCTATACAGGATCTCCATCTTCCTACTGTCTGAGGACTTGGTAGTTTTAAATGCATTGTAAATGCATTATGGATCATTACAAATACTCTGTTTTAAATATCTAAAATATTTTTTATTAATAGATCAAATGGGGGTGATGTGGCAAGCGAACTAGAAGGCTCTCATTCAGAGACGCTGCTGCCACTCATCTGCGATAAAATGCGCTGTTACCCTGAAATAAGATCCAGTGGTGATGGGTGTCCACGCAGCGCGTTACAGCCGTCCTTCCCGTTTTCTTTAGTGATCTTATAACTTTGGTTTTTGGTGGGGGGGGGGTTAGGGTTAGGGTTAGCGCAAAAGCCCTGGTTCTCAACGACTCAGAACAGACAGCAGACAGCAGGTCACACAGCCCCGAGGTCTGGCCTCGCCAGTAGCGAATGATCTGCAATGAGAGACTGTCTTTCTCTAAAAAGTTGCGAAGATGAACTCACTTCTCTTTCGAATTTTCTCGTTCCACCTTAAATGGTGCAGCAGTTACATTCGGCGCCTAAGGCAGAATTTATGGTGGAACGGGAAAATTAGAACGAGAAGCTGGCGAATGAGAAGCGACTTCAGCCTCGTAAAACAGCCGGACGCTGAGACATTTTACAAGAAACTCTTCTAGTTTTGAAGAAAAGGTGTTCTGGCGGAGATGAGAGGAAAGCGGCTAAAGCTGAAGCTTAAAGCAGAGCGAAGTAAATCTGCGCTCTCGTTTATGTTGTTTAGCCTAAACTAGGACATTAATACACACTGAGACATACTGGACATTAAGTGTTGTGGCTCCTGAGGTGGTTTGATTTTGTTGAAAGGTCAAAATGTCTCGTTATCATTTGTGTTGTGACTCTAACTCTGACCTAACCTGGCTTTAATGCAGAGGGAGCCGGTCGGATTTCTCACCCATCCATAGTGTGTTTGTTATGTGCCGCCACAGACTGTCCGGGCGCTGCACTTCCCCACTTCCAGTTCAGCCTTTTACGTTCCGTCAACATTACGTTATAAATTAAATATTTAGAAAATCATTTTTTGACATTTATGAATCGATTCAGAATCGTTCACGTCCGCATCGCGATGCATCTAAGAATCGAGTTTTTCCCCACCCCTACTAAGGCCTAAGTTAACGTAGGGCTGCAGCTTTAATCTTTCAGGCGGTAACTCTTTCGTTAAGAGGCTGCCGTCTCAATCGAGTCTAACTTGGCAATACTCTCACGTTCAGACACTCGTATATCAGAGCAGCACAGTGCAACATACACACATACTCACAAAAACCAGCAAAAACTTAATGGGCAATCAATCTGATTTGAATTAAATCGTCAGATTAAATTGAATGGATTACAGGACTGACCAGCTTAATTAGGTATTTGATGGCAACTGTAAATACCGGACTTCCTCGAGAAGAGATCTGGTAATGCTTTAGGTTCATGCTTAAATTGGTGGATTTTCAAGGGTTCTTAAAAAGCAAAGGCAAATATATGCAGAACCATGATATATATATATATATATATATATATATTTTTTTTTTTGCATGTTTAAATAGTTCTTCACCATGACTGAGCACCTGATGTATATGGTTCTATATACATAAAATGGTTTTATATAGCATCCAGAAAGCCTATTTACAAAGGGTGCAAAAAACTGACAGGCATGAAACCACAGAGAACTGTTTAATGGTCTCTATTTTAAAGTTAGTGTCTTGCTTTCAATGCAAAATGCTGTTAAATGCTGTTCAGACTAATTGCTTTTGCAGATCATTTTCCCAGATGCCATTTTCCCATTTCACTACCGTGTTGGGAATGGCACACACCCCAAACACTACCTGGCCAAAAGTGGTCCTGTGGTCAGAAACTGAGCAGTGATTAATGAGGTGCGGAGAAGCTCACAGTCGGACACGAAAGAAGATGCACATCCTCTACAGAGAACACACTGTACATGTTACTGCGCAATCACTGTTTATTTGCCGAATTTAATACACTGGGGACAAAAAAACAAGCATAAAAAGTGTCCTGTGCAAAAGTTACGGCACATATTATACTTTTATGTTTTAATTATGTTAAAAAAACAAACACAAACTCAGTGTGGCGTGCGGCCGCCAGAGCAGGGATGAAGCCCAGCGAAGAGGGGAATACCACGAGTGAGAGGGGGGCGGCAGGCGAGTCCCGAGCTCCGCCTCCTCGCCACCGCTCGCAGCTTGTCCGCCCGGATCGAACGTGAGGCTAATCAACGTGGCCTCTCTGCAGGAGCGGAAGCGGCACCCAGGAGGCAGGGCTCGGGACCGTCTCGCTCCGTCCCCCTCTCACCCGCGGTGTTCCTCTCCCCACCGCCCTTGCCGGGCTTCGTCCCCACTTGGAGCTTGGGCCCCGCCTTCCTTCCAGCTATGGTGGCCTCCATCGGGGCCTGGTGGACGGGCGCACGCCACACTGAGGATGTGTTCACTTATTTTCAACATGTAATTTGATCAGAGGTGTTGAAACCTTTTCATTCGACTGTATAATGGAAGACTAAAGTAGGAGCTCCTAATAAAGAGGGTGAACGTACATGTATATTTCATGTACTTATTATCCGTGCTGGGCCATAGTTTCTCAGGGACGTGTGAGCATGTTGTGTGCACATTTAATAAAAACTGTATTGTCAGAAAAGCTGTTTTGCTCATTACTTGGAGAAAAACAATATTCTGGCAGGAGATCAGCAGGGCAGCTAATCCTCCAGGGTATTAGGGCTCGGTTTATCTGTGGGCTTGGAGAAATTGTAAAATGTGTGCTCGTCAGCACTGACCTGAGAAACCTGAAGGTTAATTAGCTGTCGGACGGTGCAGCCTTGTGCCTCTACGGCGTGCGGAAAACAGGCACCTCGACGGAGATGTAGTGTTCGACGCTAAAGGCGTCCACACAACACGACGCTGCGGCGGCTGAGGCTGCTGCGTCGACACTCCTCGGCTGAAAAGAGTGAATGGCCTCTGATCATCGGATCAGCGCGTACCGCAGAAACGTGTCAGCAAGGGACAGCAGCCGAGAGGAATCGAGAGAGAGACAAAAGGAGAGAATGGAGGAGGGGAAAGAGAGAGAGAGACAAAGAACTCCCAGTTTCCCCCGACAAAATGTGTGTTTGAGTTTACCAAGGCTGAGAACAGCACACACACACACACACACACACACACACACACACACACCCCTCACATAAAACACATATTACACCTAATAATAAACAAAAGCACCACTGACTGACTTACAATTAGATACGACCCAGTGGATCAATCACGCCATCGTGAAACTCACCTGAGCAATTAAACACGGGATGCCTGAGGCTCCACACACTCGCTAACGAACTCATCAACACTCCTCTTACGCTGTGGCCTGCGGGGTTAACATCACAGTCAACCTAGTGTTAAACACGTCCTCGTCACCTGCGCAGTCGACCATCATCAGCCATTTAATGAGGAAGACACAAAACAGGGCTGTCAGCGGGGATCATTCACATTTACAGCATTTATCAGACGCTCTTATCCACAGCGGCTTACAGTTTGATCATTTTACACAGGTAGGTGAAGGTGGTGTTAGGAGTCTTGCCCAAGGACTCTTATTGGTAGTGTAGGGTGCTGCCCAGGTGGGGACTGAACCCCAGTCTAAAGAGTAGAAGGCAGAGGTGTTACTACACTATACCAACCACTATATCGTCAAATATTAAAATATATTTGAACTACATCGTTACATTATTTTGCTAAGAAAAGACTGCAGCAAACACCAGACTTCCACGTCAATAATCCGACCATAATCAGAGTTCTGGTACTATCACCACGGATCTAACTCACGATCCCCTGACGATGGAGCCAACGCTTACACGGCTGCGCCACTCGGGAGCCCTGGTAGACGTCTTTTGCTCAATGATGTTAGTAACTGGAAAACACTAGCAGCCTCAGCTGAGTCAGCTTTAACCTTTTTAACTCCTTGGGACCACCGGTGGTTCCAAAACTCACCTCGTCATATTCTTCATAACTTTCATATTTCATAAGCTGCATTCTAAAGGTGGGGGTCGTATGAGAGCTATAACTGTCTTCTCTCCAGTCAAATAGATGGTGATGTAATTTTAAACCCTTATAATAAAAGAAGATGAACTCACAGTTTTTTTCTACTGAAAGTCGACCCATTTTTCCACAAATCTGGGCTATAAACTATAAACAGATGGCGTCTCTTCAGTGATCTGCTCTGTAAACATTATTTTTATAAAATAATACAAAGAGCGTCTAAGATTTTTGGCTTTCAGCAGTAAATTGTAAGCATATAGCAATATGTGTATCATAAAACACATGTTCTGTTAATTTGAGGGGAGGTTTTACAAAAAATAAATAAATAAATAAAATAAAATTTACATTTATTTTATGCAGTTACTGAATAATTTGCCTTACGAATCAGGCATGTAAATTCAGATGGACAAACCAAAATATACCCTGGTGAATAGAAGTTGGATGTTGTTTTGCATTTGAGTTTGTATTTGTTCTATGAATCAGACGAATCAGGCCAACTAACATCACGTTTTATTATGACAGTCCTCACATACAGTGTAATTAGATGGACAGACTAACTACATGAAGAACGCTTTAAAGACGGGTGTAACTTTAAAATGTACGTATAAACGGCATTCTGATGACCCGAGAAATCAGCCAGATGATTCGTTAGTGAATGACCCACAGGACAGGTCAGCAAACTGATCACATGAACACATGATGGGTCAGCAAGTGGTCATCAGGAGCTGACTGGTCAGTATGTCTCCCCTTACATTCTCTCTCTCTCTCTCTCTCTCTCTCTCACACACACAGTGAAAGGTTTGTGTATTAAAGTGTTCATTTGAGCTGAAATGCTTATCTTCAACTGGCTGTCCAAACAGGGACGTCGCAGAACTGCAGCCTTTCACTGAATGGCACTGGAGTGATGCCAGGTGGTGCCATCAGGCCAAAAGAAGTGGTGCCATCTCTACTTTCTACAGACGATGTGCTGCAAAGGACTACAGGCCTGACCTGCTGTGATCTGAGGCAGCTCCATTCAGAGACGAGGTCAGCAGGTACTGAGACAGGCTGTGTCTCTCTCTGCTGTGACTGGTTGTGAGAGCTGGCGGGAGGCGGAGTTTATGTGCTGCCGGCACCTGTTCATTACATCTGTGGAGGAGGAGCTGAGGAAACAACTTAACATTCACACCAGCCCGCCCACTCGCGCGCACACACACACACACACTCGCGCACACACACACACACACACACACACACACACACACACACACACACACACACACCCTACAGATCTCTCACACACACACACACACACACACACACACACACACACACCCCCTACAGATCTCTCTCTCTCACACACACACACACACACACACACACACACACCCCCTACAGATCTCTCTCTCACTCACACCCTACAGATCTCTCTCTCACTCACACCCTACAGATCTCTCTCTCACTCACACTCACACCCTACAGATCTCTCTCTCACTCACACCCTACAGATCTCTCTCTCACTCACACCCTACAGATCTCTCTCTCACTCACACCCTACAGATCTCTCTCTCACTCACACTCTACAGATCTCTCTCTCTCACACACACACACACCCTACAGATCTCTCTCTCTCACACACACACACACACAGATACACACACACACACACACACACACACCCTACAGATCTCTCTCTCACTCACACACTACAGATCTCTCTCTCACACACACACCCTACAGATCTCTCTCTCACTCACACCCTACAGATCTCTCTCTCACTCACACTCACACACTACAGATCTCTCTCTCTCACACACACACACACCCTACAGCACTCTCTTTCACTCCCTCTCTCTCTCTCTCTTTCTCTCACACACACACACCCTACAGCACTTCCTTTCTCTCTCACACCTAACACATTCATATATACACACAGTCTCCAGCTCTTTCTGTGCTCTTCCAACATCCGGAGTACAGTTAACAGCAACACAAGCTAAGCTAATGTAATCGCTATCACTCGCCTGATTTACTGTTCATTTAACACACTTTACTGTGCTCTCTACAGGCGCGACGCACGTCTACATGCTTAATTCGAGTTTTTGGGGGGACGTCCGTCACATCCAAGGGCTCCGAAATGCTGACAAGCCTTCACAGGGCTGGACTGGTTTCAAAGTTTCACACCCTAAACAGTCCAAATTCACACCCACATTTAGCCCAATATCTCTCAGGGCTGTTCCACGATCTGACCCCACAAGACTAACCCTGCAGTTCTCTCTCTAACTCACACACAATACGGCCAAACTCTTAACAGCTCCTCAGCGTCTGCAGTAAACACAGCTCCTCACTAGAGGCTTAAATGGTGTTTATGATCAAACCCCTGTCTGATTACACACTAAATGAAAGGCGTCTGCACTGCTCCTCATTCACTTCACTACTGAGCCTCGATCAATCCGCTGCATGAAATGACAGAGAAAGAACCGTGTTCACATGCCAGCTCGTCTCTCTGCAGACGCTGCTCAAATCTACTGAACTAAACCAGCTTTTATTGGCTGCTGATGTATTTTGCATGTGGCGTCACATGTTTTATGAATGTGGTGATGTTTGAAACACACAGGGAGACGGCGGCGCGTACAGAGATGTGGGAGGGAGCTTTTCGACTCTCACAGATGCACAGTGTATGATGCATCCCTGGAGTTACACAGTGCTACACCTAACCTCCGCAAGCAGGAGACACTCTTCAGTTCATACTAATCAAAACTGGATTTTTTCCCCTTTTCTTTAAGGGGAGCATCCAGATCTTCCCACACTGTCAGAATTTTCATGTTGTCCTGTGTGTGTGTCTCTCTCTCTCTCTCTCTCTCTCTCTCTGTCTCACACACACACACACACACACACACACACCGCAAACCTGTTTTCAAGAGGAAGCGTGAAATCGGACGGATCCGGAGGGCACGGAACAGGTACGGAGAAATGGAAACATTACAAATCAGTGACCACTTTGGTCAGAAAACGAAGTGCTGGACTAAAATGAGAGACTTGATAATAAAAGAGAGAAGGAAAGACAAAACGAAAGAGAAAAAGGACAAAAAGGAGAAAGAATTTACATTTATATGCAGCCTGATAATCCGTTAATAATCAGACTAATAGCTCAATCGGAATAGAATACGTCCACGTAAACACCTCAATCAGAATAGTCTAGTCCGATTGAGGCCTTTCGGAATAGTTTCTATCCGACTGATCGAGGTGGGTAATCTTCTAAATAATCTGTTAAATAGAAGAATAATCCGTGTAAACGCCTGTATCTGATTACATTCCCTATCGGAAAGTTTAAGTCCGTTCTGATCATGTTCGTCACGTCATAGTGAAAGGTTATAACGTTCAACATGGCGGAGCAGAAACTGGTCTGCAGAGGAGACGAAGTTTCTGCTCTGATCTTTAAAAGACGGCAGTGGGACGGACGTCCAGCTTATGAGTCTCAGAACACGATGTCCACAGCAGTGCTGCTGGAGTTTTTAAACACCTCAGTGTCACTGCTGGACTGAGAATAGTCCACCAACCAAAAACATCCAGCCAACAGCGTCCTGTGGGCAGCGTCCTGTGACCACTGATGAAGGACTAGAGGATGACCAACACAAACTGTGCAGCAGCAGATGAGCTATCGTCTCTGACTTTACATCTACAAGGTGGACTGACAAGGTAGGAGTGTCTAATAGAGTGGACAGTGAGTGGACACAGTGTTTAAAAACTCAAGCAGCACTGCTGTGTCTGATCCACTCAGACCAGCGCAACACACACTAACACACCACCACCACGTCAGTGTTACTGCAGTGCTGAGAATGATCCACCACCCAAATAGTCCCTGCTCTGTGAGGGTCCATGGGGGTCCTGACCACTGAAGAACAGGGTAAAAGGGGGCTAACAAAGTATCAGAGAAACAGATGGACTACAGTCTGTAACTATAGAACTACAAAGTGCACCTATATAGTAAGTGGAGCTGATAAAATGGACAATGAGTGTAGAAACAAGGAGGTGGTCAGACTGTTATGCCTGATCAGTTTATATCCTTCCACAGCATCTTGTTTACCAACTGAATCACCATGTACGATTAAAGAAAAACATCGCCCAGCCAATCAGAGCACGGCATGGGAAAACTCTGAGATCAATGACCGCTGACTCACTTCCTGTAGACACTAATGTCTCCGCCTGCCCGTCCCCGGCTTGCCTCACTGCACTCAGGCAGCCGCTCGGATCTATTCAGAGACACAATTAAACATTAAATTGCTTGTTACTGCGCAGTGGATGGAGGGGGGTGGACTTGTAGCTCGGCTGTGGAAGCACAGAAGCACAGCACACACATTTCCCTCCATATTAACCAACCGCGCTGCGCTCTCACCATGATTTTGATAATTACGTATCTGTGAAAGTTATCAGACATATTTGATTTGAACTTCAGCCGATAACCAACGAATCCAGTATATAATGTAACTCATCGATGTTGTCAGAAGAAAACCTCGTATCTCCAAAATGGTAACTTTACAGGAGAAGGAAAAAACATACTTTACTTTTAATGTAAGTCAATGGAACCAGACTTTTTTTCCAAGTCATTTTTGGCCGTTTCTTTTGGTCCATTCATCATGAAATTTACACACAATGTAAAGGGAAACAGGCATTTTCAGATTATGACAAAAACTGAAAAACGACAAAAATGGACATACGAGGTTTTCTTCCAAAATGATAATCTACAACATAACCAAGCAGTAGAAAGTGCTCACAGCCGAGTACATTCGAAAATATATTACTCAAAAATATAAAATAGCTTTTGGGGAACTTAGGGCTGAACGATTAATCGCTTTTATATCGAAATCGCAATTTTAAACCTTGCAATTTTCACATTTTCAAGAGCTGCAGTTTTTAATCATAGTCTTATAGTTTATTTTCAACTACACTCTTAAAAAAGACGGTTCTTCAAGGGTTCTTTAGAATAGAAGATGGTTCTATATACAGCCATGAACACCTCAAAGAACACATTGCATGATTAAATGGTTCCTCAGACTGATGGAGAATGTAGAAGATTCTATATAGAACCTTTTTGAAAAGGGTTCTATATAGCACCCAAAAGGGTTCTTCTATTGCTATGGTGTCAAGCTAGTAACAGTAGCAGAACCCTTTTGGGTGCTATATAGAACCATACACAACACATTTTCCATCAGTAAGAAGAACCGTTTCACAATGCAAAAAAACATTTAATCAGGCCGAGGGTTTCTTGAGGGTTCATAGTTCCATATAGAACCAATTTCTTTACTAAAGAACCCTTAAAGAACCGTCTTTTTGGAGTGTGAATGTTGATACGTTGTGAGGTTTAAGTAGGGAAATTTGACCTAATCACACGGAGCTCGTGAACTGCTTGTAGATGAACTTGACGAACCAGAAGCAACCAAACAACCGTGTGCTGTGACATCACAACCGCAAATAACCAGCTTAACAAAATTTAAGGTGGGATGGGAAAATTCGAACAAGATGCTGGCGAATGAGAAGCGACTTCAGCCTCATAAAAAGTCGAACATTGAGAGACATTTTACAAGAAACTGTTCTACTTTTGTGGAAAAGTTTCCTGCTAGAGATGTGAGAAAAGCGGCTATAGCTGAGCTGAAGCTTAAAGCAGAGCAAAGCAATTCTGTGTTTATGTTTATATTATATTTTTTATCCTATACTAGCACATTTAACACATACTGAGACATATTTACAGCCAAGATGGTAAAAAGGAGATGAGATTTTGTGGCTCCCAGGGTGGTTTGATTTTTATTGAAAGGACAAAATGGCTCTTCTAAACATTCGGGTTGCGACCCCTGACCTAGGGAAAGCAAGGCCAACTGGACATCATGCCATGGATAGCTGTGACATCACCAGGACAGCTTATGTACACCAATTAGCACCAGGCTAACTGCATGGCCACACGATCAAACTTACCACAAACCGTGTTGAGCTGATCGGTAATCTCAGAAATACTCTCTCAAGCTGTTTCTGACTCTGTATGTCAGACTGATATCTAGAAAAATGGACAAAAGCAAATAATATAGCTAGAAAAAATGCAGCAACTGCTACTTCTAGAAGCCTCGAAGCTTTTTCTCCGTCTTCTCTGCCAACAGCCTCAACCCTTTCAACCCCACCACACACACACACACACACACACACACACACACCTGCCTGTGAAGACAGTTTCAGTTTTGTTCCTCACTCACATCATCCCTCAGCAGCGCTGCCGTGTCGATTGTCCCACTCCTGCTGCATTTACACTGTCAGCCAGCTCACTATAAACAACAGAGGGAGGAGAGAGAGCAGAAGAGGCTTTCTGCTTTTCTGCTGAGGTGAAAGATTTGGTGGGGAAGAAAAGAAAAACCTCTCAGCTCCAGAATAGCTGTCTTAAATAAACACACTCGGGCCCAAAGCGCCGATGCCGTATCCGCAGCACTTCTACCTGCCGCATTGTGACGGCAGACGGCTCATCTCTCTGAGCTCAGGACAGAACATCACCCACAACTCAGCCGTGTGTCCTGAAAAATCCTTCCAACAGATCTTTACAAAAACACTCAACTGAGAAATCTTTGGGGGTACAAAAGTGGTTTCTGTAACTGTGACTGACACAGCTGTAGAGCAGAGGTCACTAATAGGTGGACCGCGGTCCGAGTCCGGGCCCAGACGCTATCCTATGCGGACCTGGACCTATAAGCGATAAACTATGGAGAATTATTTAATTTGGATGGGGTGGTCCTACTTTAATCAGCCTAGCTTTTCTAGCCTTTATGGTAGCTTTAGCGGTCCGGGAGACTCACAGACCAATCGCATGCATTGTAAATATCAGATGTGACGCTACTCAGCCAATCAGATCTGTGCATTACGACGAGCAACAAGACTCGAGTGAGTGAGGCACACACAGGGGAGGGGACGAGGCGAGACACAGCAGTCGGAGGAGAAAGTGAGTCAGAGGGAAGTTATTTTACATGGCGTGAGCTAAAAAGAGAAAACCGACAAATATTGTTGAAATATTACTGAATTGTACTTCATATGATTTGATATTCAGTTGTTGACTGTATAAGATGTTGATATACCTACTAGGCTACTTCAGTTTACAGCCAACAGCTCCCTGTGACCACTGATGAAGGACTAGAGGATGACCAACACAAACTGTGCAGCAGCAGATGAGCTATCGTCTCTGACTTTACATCTACAAGGTGGACTGACAAGGTAGGAGTGTCTAATAGAGTGGACAGTGAGTGGACACAGTGTTTAAAAACTCCAGCAGCACTGCTGTGTCTGATCCACTCAGACCAGCGCAACACACACTAACACACCACCACCACGTCAGGGTTACTGCAGTGCAGTGACCTGCTCTGTGAGGGTCCATGGGGGTCCTGACCACTGAAGAACAGGGTAAAAGGGGGCTAACAAAGTATCAGAGAAACAGATGGACTACAGTCTGTAACTGTAGAACTACAAAGTGCACCTATATAGTAAGTGGAGCTGATAAAATGGACAATGAGCGTAGAAACAAGGAGGTGGTCAGAATGTTATGCCTGATCGGTGTATTTATTAGAATGACACGTGATTCCAAACTTCTAAACAACAGGGTGATTCCTTCCACAGCCTGCAGGTGTCACTGTCCCTGCCCCTGCCTGCGCTGAGGATCACTGTGGACCACTGGATCGGGGCACTAAAGAGGCTGCACTGAAGCTGGAGCCAAAAATAGAGTTTAAACAATGCTCACACCGGGGGGATCGGAAAAGGGACATGAAATGACTGCTAGAAAACTGAGCCACACACACACACACACACACACACACACACACACACACACACAGACTCAGAGCAGCGGTGGTCTGGCTCTTACTGATTACAGAGATCATATTTTTCCCCCTATTTTTCAGCTCTCAAATCCACCATGCTGGCTGCACAGACAGAGGAATTAGCACAATGATGCTCATGCCCTCAGACACCCCTACACCCCACCGCATCCAGGCAACCACCCCAGCCAGAGAGGGCTTAGCTGAGCTGTGGTAACCATGACGACGGCCCAGCGCAGGCCGAGAATCGGTTTCAAGGTGAGCCGGTGGGAAGCAGCAGACTGGAGGGAGATGGATGGGAGGCTGCAGCTGCGTGTGTGAGTGTGTGAGAGTGTGTGTGTGTGTGTGTGTGTGTGTGTGTGTGTGTGTGTGTGTGTGTGTGTGTGTGTGAGGTCAGTGAAAGGGCGATGAACGTCCTTCCAAATCAAGCCGCTGTCGTGACTGGTAGGTGCTTTCTTGGACCTAAATCGCCGGATCCGCGCTCCGTCTCTACCTCCAAATCAGATGCTATGCAATTTTTCCACTATAATCCCTTAGCAGACAAAAACAAATCATCAAAGAATTATTTGGATGGTAGTCTTGGAACGCTTAAAGGGGAATTCCACCAATTTTTTAACTTTTTGCATAGTTCAATGATCCAACCAGTCATTCAGAGTGGTTAGATGTGAAATGGTTCACTGTACACAGTCAGAAATGAAGGTTCTGTTCAGGTACATTTTTTGTTTATCAAACTACAAACAGTGTAAATGTCCCCTCGAAGCTCCAACAGTGGTTTTAAGGTCTGATTGTGAACCTTAAATAAGTGTTTCCAGGTGAAAAGTTCGTATTTGTACCTTTTCATAACCGAATGTTTTAAAACAGAACAGTAAAATAAAAGCCTGGAGGCGAGACGGGGTGTGTGGAGTCAGTACAGCTTAGAACATATCATTTCAGTGGATTATGGTTCAGTTATGTTCCCTGACTAAAGGTACTGAGATGGAGCCTTGAGGGAAACCACCCCAGTGACAGGAGGGGCACTGAGACAGGGACAGTTTAGGACCTTTATTTCTGAGAGTGAAGGGAAACTCATCAACTCAAATGTCTTCACAGCGGTGGTAGTGATACTAACCAGGGGTCACGATGTCTATGACGTTATTTACTATCCAAAACAACCAGTGAACCTACAGGTGTCTTCTTAGCTTTATGCACCAACCAGCCACTTCATTAAGTTCACCTCTTGCTTCCACACACATTCATTTTATCAGCTTCACTGACCACATAGTCTCACTTTGTAGTTCTACAGTTACAGACTGTAGTCCATCTGTTTCTCTGATACTTTGTTAGCCCCCTTTTACCCTGTTCTTCAGTGGTCAGGACCCCCATGGACCCTCACAGAGCAGGTACTATTTGGGTGGTGGATCATTCTCAGCACTGCAGTGACACTGACAGGGTGGTGGTGTGTTAGTGTGTGTTGTGCTGGTCTGAGTGGATCAGACACAGCAGTGCTGCTTGAGTTTTTAAACACTGTGTCCACTCACTGTCCACTCTATTAGACACTCCTACCTTGTCTGTCCACCTTGTAGATGTAAAGTCAGAGGCGATAGCTCATCTGCTGCTGCACAGTTTGTGTTGGTCATCCTCTAGTCCTTCATCAGTGGTCACAGGACGCTGCCCACAGGACGCTGTTGGCTGGATATTTTTGGTTGGTGGACTATTCTCAGTCCAGCAGTGACACTGAGGTGTTTAAAAACTCCAGAAGCACTGCTGTGTCTGATCCACTCAGACCAGCGCAACACACACTAACACACCACCACCACGTCAGCGTTACTGCAGTGCTGAGAATGATCCACCACCCAAATAGTACCTGCTTTGTGAGGGTCCATGGGGGTCCTGACCACTGAAGAACAGGGTAAAAGGGGGCTAACAAAGTATCAGAGAAACAGATGGACTACAGTCTGTAACTGTAGAACTACAAAGTGCACCTATATAGTAAGTGGAGCTGATAAAATGGACAATGAGCGTAGAAACAAGGAGGTGGTCAGAATGTTACGCCTGATCGGTGTAAGTGAACGTGCATCCATCCGATTTTTTTGTGTTCACACAGCTGTGAATAAAACTAATCTGCGTTTAGGCAAAAAAAGATATTTCCTTTAATGTGAACATCTGGTCGGCATCTGCAGCCGAACCAAACAGCTGTTCTGTACAAACCCTCAGCAATGTGGTGCCACAAGATCCTGCAAACCAGTGTGATGAAGTTATAAATAAAACAGTCTTCTCTGAGTGAGGACTCAGCCTCGGTCTCCTGTGTGAGTCAGAATGAGCCAGTTCTCCGCCTCCCTCTCTCAGCGCTGCTGGAGCTCCTGCTGGGGAAAGGTCAGCTGACGGCCAGCCCCTCCTCTCCCCCGGCTACTCTAAAGAGAGGCCATTAATGTCAGCAGGCCTCTGCGCAAGTCTCCGAAATCCTCTCACTCTGTACTCTCGAAAACAAAGGATCCCAAATCGTTCTAGGCTTGGATGTACGGTTCTACTGAAAACATTTAATTGGTGTAGAACCACACGTAACGTGGAGGTTCTCTAAACTTCTGAAGGTTCTTTAATCTCTCGCACAAAAAGGATACTCACAGAGCCGTTTGTTGAAAGTTCTTCTCGGAAGTAAAAGTGGTTCTTCTACAGAGTCGCTTTAAAGAACCCTTTTTGGTTTAAAAGTGTGAGAACTGTCACTAAATGTACACTATGGTTAACAAATTTCAATTAATGTTTTAAAATAAATTAAATCTGCCTGTAGGTTAATCCGTTAAATAATTCTGAGATGGTTTTAAATGGTCACATGGTTTTAAATAATCAGCAAGAAAAAAAGGATGTATAGCTTATAAACTACAGTTTATAAGTTATTATTGTATATAAAATAAGTTATTAATAGGCCAAACAATTCTAAGCTCTTCAACGACTCTGCAGTTAATAAATCACAATTTTAAAGCGTGCAATTTTCAAATCACTAAAGCTGCAATTTTTATCATAGTCTTATACTCTAATTACACTCTTAAATATGGTTCTTCAAGGGTTCTTTAGTATAGAAAATGGTTCTATATAGAACCGCGAACGCTCTGCATGATTAAATGGTTAAATGGTTTGCCTTCAGGTAATTGTATTAAATAATTCTGAGATGGTTTTAAATAATCAGCAAGAAAAAAAAGTATATATAACTTATAAACTACAGTTTATAAGTTATTTTTGTATATAAAATAAATTATTAATAAGCTAAACAATCTCTTAAATGACTCTGCAGTTAATAAGACAAGCCTGGTGTCCGACGTTTACTTCTTTAGTTTTTATTAGAGCTACATTATCTATAAATTGGACAGCTGTAAGCTCCACATAGGGCTGAACGATTTGGGGAAAATATCTAATTGCGATTTTTCATAACTAATATTGCGACTGCAATTAAAATTGATTTAAATTGATTTTTTTATAAATTGAGATTCAGGCCTGATATATTTAACATCCACCTTTTTTGGTTTGAGGCTCGACCCCTGAACAGGGTGTGTCAAACTGCCCGTTCCCCTTCTGACTTTAAGGCTTCGTCCACACAGCAGGTAAAAGTGGCCCAAATCTGATCTTGTTCTTCATATGTGACACAGATGTGTGTCTGTGTATCAGTGTGAACAGATAAACACACTGAATCTGACATTTTCAATTCCGATTTGAGACGCTTTCATATGTGGTACTGAAATCCGATACGTATCCGATCTGCGGCAATGTGATTCAGTCTGAACAGCCAGATCGGGATTTGTGCAACTTTTACGTCAATCCAACTCAACATTCGTCATAATTTCGTGCTGCTGAGAGTCACAAACATCTGGGGTGATATTTCTGTACAAAAATTAGAGACTCATCCAAAACCAGATTTCGAGAGAAATGTCCGAACGCGGCCGCAGGAGAACGAGGCTGCAGCGTCAAAGAACAGTTAAAAGTCTGAAAGCAGTTTAAAGAATCCGAGGACGCGAACCAAAGAAGTGACCGCGCCCTTTTTACGGCTCGAACACATTCTGGGTGATGAGCCCAGCTGTCAGTCAGTGAAGCTTCATGATGGCTCCTGTGATGCTGGTGAAGATGAAGCTGATCCTCCGGGAGCGACTGGCGTTCGCTGGCGGTCGTGATTGTTTACCTCTGGATGAGCCGTGAAGCAGCGTGACGCTCTGTTCTTTAGTGGGTCAGTTTAGGAGCTGATCTGTTCAGACTGATGTCGCACACAGATCACATTTAAAAGATAATCTGAACAGCCAAACAAAAAAAATCGATTTGGTGAGAAAATCCGATTTGGGCCACTTTTACCTGCTGTGTGAACGCAGCCATAGTTCCTCTCAGCACTGTTTTGTTTTTTAGCCACTATCACCCAGTAAAGCTGCTTTCTGCACCCACTGGAAAAGTATTACACAAATAAATCTGAACTGAATTTAAATGAACTGAATAAATGACTTTCGGCCAAACTGCTGCATTAAGCTATCAGACACATCAGTATGAATTTCAGTCATACAACTGACATTACTGACTTTTCACTGACTGAACATAAGACAGTTTCAACAGCTAAAAGAGGTCATAACGCATCCTAATCCACAACCAGAACTAAATGAGCTGAAACGGACCTGACCCCACTGAGCTCATGTTCTATTCACATGATCCCCAGGCTCTCCGGTATTTTTAACATATTGTGCTGCTGCTACATCTGGATCTGCCTCTGCTCTAACCCTGCACTACACACACTAATGAACATACACCATTAACCATCTCACCGTCTCTCACTGTCCAATCACAGCCTGGAGCCAGCTCTGCGTCTGGGGTTTGGGGTCATCTTCATAGAAACGTTTTAATGAGGTATTCGCATTTAAACGAGCCACAGAGGGTCGAGCGTTTATATTGTGTCTGCTGTGAAAACCGACAGGTGTGCATGTGAGATTAATCTACAACCTGCCTAGTTTCAGTTAGACAACACTGCAGCCCAGATCGGCAGCGCAGCTTCCATTTCACAGTGAAAACTCCTCATTAGCAATACTAACAGATCTATATGGCTACTTTCACATTACCACTAATCCGATTTTTTGCCCTAATGTGACTCAGATCTTGTGTTTTCAGAGCTGCGTGGAACCTGAACCACTTTGGCTATGTTCACATTACAAGCCTCATTGCTCAAATCCGATTTTTTGCTCAAATCTGATCTCTCCGACACAATGGTTCACACTCGTTTAGGTAAGTGATTCAAATCTGTCATTAATGTGATGTACCGGCATCCTGAAATGACCCTCATGAGCTCATCCTACTCAGTAACGTCACGTGAATGAATCACGAGCATCATCAGCACAAACTAACGAGCAGAACGAGCTTCGCTGAGAAGATAATTAACTCTGATCAGCTCTCAGCTTCATTATTAGAGCGAGACGAAGGAGAAAAAGGTGAGATGAGCTGCTTTTCCACCGTTTACAGGCTTTAACTTCTGTTCGGCGCTGCTGCCATGGTAACGCTGAATGATGGCGCAGTGGAAAAAAAGCACATGAATTCCGATCTGAGCGTCACATTAAGGTCACATGGCCACGAATAGGATATGTATCCGATCTAGGACCACATATGAAAGTGGCTCAGGTTGGATTTGAAAAGATCAGATTTGCGTCCACGCAGCCCTGAAAACATCAGATCTGAGTCACATTAGGGCAAAAAATCGGATTGTGCCACTTCAACCTGGTAATGTGAACGTAGCCTTTCACATGTGGTCCTAGATCGGATATGTATCCGATTCGTGGCTGTGCGACCTTAATGTGAACACTCAGATCAGAATTCATGTGCTCGTGCGCCAACATTCACCGTCACCATGGCAGCAGCGGAACACAACTGTCCTCACTTTTATTCTAAAATAAATAAAATTGTAGCCTTAAAATAAGAAACGCCTTTCTATGAGTAGGTGGGAAACTGGATGTGTACATGCTACACCACAGACGGGGGGGGTGTCCAATCTCATTAGCCCATGCTCCAATCACGAGCTCCTGCTTCACCGTAATGAAACCCTTTAGGATTAGACTGGACACCCTGCCACAGCCCATATCCACTAAAATAAAATCTCAGTCTGAATGAAAATCATCCTTGAGCCCAACAAACAAGCTGTTTAAAAATAGCTGGCAGATGTAACGTCTTCAAACGCTCACGGCTGAATAAAGGAGGATGACATGATGGTGTCGGTGCTGTTGCTCCTCACTGCTCTGAACTAAGGCGAGGCAGGAAATGATCCCCACGTTTCTGAAAGCCGCTTTGGCACCGTTATTTGATGCAGCGTCCCGTCAGATATGAAGCCGTGAAACAGAACGCGAGGTGGACGGCTCTGCAGAAACAGAAACGCCGCCGTGTCTCACTCTGAGCTCCGTTAGTCAGCAGAGCCTCTGCTGCTCCACCAAACCACAGACACCTCAACGTCTGAACGTGAACAAATACAGCAGGAAGGTGAAAAAATGTGGAGCTGTGTTTGGGTTGAGGCTGACGGAGAGAACGAGAACGAGAGAGCGAGAAGACTGACACACACACACACACATACACACACACACACACACACACAACACACACACACACACACACAGCTCTGAGTGTTCACACCAATTATTCTTTACCAAATCATCGTGTACAACTGCATGAGAGAGAGAGAGAGAGGGAGAGAGAGAGAGAGAGAGAGAGAGAGCGCGCGAGAGAGAGAGAGAGAGAGAGAGCGCGCGCGAGAGAGAGAGAGAGAGAGAGAGAGTGTATGCAAGTGTTAGACTAAGTGAGAAAGACCAAAAATAAAGAGAAAGACAAAGTAGGAGAGAGAGCATGTGAGAATGAAAGAGAGAGAGAGGGTGTGTGCATTTGTGAGTGAGAGAGAGAGGGTGTGTGCATTTGTGAGAAAGAAAGAAAGAAAGAAAGAAAGAAAGAAAGAAAAGGTAGAAGGGATGAATTAAAGGAGAAAAAAATAAAGACAGAGAGAAACAGAGAAAGACTGAAATAAATACATGAATAAGGAAAGAAAAGGTCAAAAAGTAAGAAAGAAAAGGAAGGAAGGAAAGAAAAAGAAAAGACGGAAGGAAAGAAAAGGAAGGAAGGAAAGAAGGAAGAAAGGAAGAAAGAAAGGAAAGAAAAAGAAAAGACGGAAGGAAAGAAAAAAGGAGAAAAGAAGGAAGGAAGGAAGGAAAAAATAAAGGAAAGAAAGAAAGAAAGAAAGGATGAGTGCAAGAAGGAAAGAAAGAAGGAAGGAAGGAAAGAAAAAGAAAAGACGGACGGAAAGAAAAAAGGAGAAAAGAAGGAAGGAAGGAAGGAAAAAATAAAGGAAAGAAAGAAAGAAAGGATGAGTGCAAGAAGGAAAGAAAGAAGGAAGGAAGGAAAGAAAAAGAAAAGACGGAAGGAAAGAAAAAAGGAGAAAAGAAGGAAGGAAGGAAGGAAAAAATAAAGGAAAGAAAGAAAGAAAGGATGAGTGCAAGAAGGAAAGAAAGAAGGAAGGAAGGAAAGAAAAAGAAAAGACGGAAGGAAAGAAAAAAAGGAGAAAAGAAGGAAGGAAGGAAGGAAGGAAGGAAGGAAGGAAGGAAGGAAAGAAAGAAAGAAAGAAAGAAAGAAAGAAAGAAAGAAAGAAAGAAAGAAAGAAAGAATGGAGGAAGGAAAAAATGAAGGAAAGAAAGAAAGAAAGAAAGAAAAGCAGGAAGGAAAGAAAGAAAGAAAAGCAGGAAGGAAAGAAAGAAAGAAAGAAAGAAAGGAAGGAAGGAAGGAAGGAAGGAAAGAAGAGAGAGAGAGAGAGAGAGAGAGAGAGAGAGAGAGAGAGAGAGAGAGAGAGAGAACACTGTTCACTTCCATCCAGTTCTTTTACAGTCGGGTCTGCTGTGCCTGTTAAAGCTCAGCTCTGAAGTGAGGGGTGTGGGAGGGGCAGCGGGGCAGCGGTCAGCACGGTCAGCACGGTCAGAGCTGGATTTGTGGAGGGAGCAGGAGGGATTTGTTGATGAATGGAAGTAAAGCTGGGCGATACGGCAAAAACGTAACATCACGATACTTCAAGACTTTTCTACACACACGATAAATCACGACTTCGACATGAGATACGTTACAAAATATCAGCACAATTAAAAACATCATCAAATCCAGCTGTTTGAATTTAACATTCCACACACCGATCTGCACAACATCTGTCTGAGCAGGACTGTCTGTGCTCTTCTTAATCAATGAGTCTAAAGCGCTTTAGGACTGACGATGTGTGACGCTCAGAAAGGCGCGCTGTGATGTCATTTATCACGATAACGATAAACACGGTCACATCGCCCAGCTGTACACAGAGCTGAGGGCCGGCTGAGGGTGAGGTGGTGCTGCTGATTAACCGGCTCCACCGCGGCTGATGTGATGTGATGCTCGGGGAGGGAGGGGCCGCCTCAGAGCAGCCACTCACAGAGCGCTCATTAAAAAGATGCCCAGCTGTGAGCTGATAGGAAGCTGGATCCACAGGTTAGCAAGGCAGCGTTCAGCGGCGCTGAGATGAATCAGTAATACTTAAAACCTCCTTAAGATGAACTCAAACAGCAAGAGCCTGAATGTGGGTCTTCACTTCAATTCCTCTCAGACTCCTAACACAACTTACTAAACACTGAAAACCTCCCAGATCTTCCAGAGCCGCTTCAACAACGCTGTGGCGACGATCACGCTAGTAAAGCTTACTGGACTGAACTGGACTGGACTGAGAATACGGCCCAGTCCCATTTCTTATTTTTACCCCTACCCCTTGTTTTCGAGTGTTGCCCCTTGGAACTGAGTCACAGGGTAGTGGTTGAATCTTCCCTCTGAAATGGGACCCTCAAATAAAAAGAGCATCACTTCATTAACAGCTACCAGCGCTGCTCTGTAGGCGACCCTGCCAGTCTGCAGTGACGGCAGAGGAGGGTAAAGTTCAGCTCCTCACTGCTGGGCTTTAGTTACATTTAGGGCATCATATGACTTCAAAGAGGGGGGCAATTATTTATTATCACCCACCCCTAATTCTTCAGTGATATGAAGCTGAAGTCAGATATTCGCCAGCTTCTTGTTCGAATTTCCCATTCCACCTTAAATGGAGCAGCAGTTCTGACGCTTGAGGTGCCAGAATGTAACTGCTGCACCATTTAAGGTGGACTGGGAAATTTAGCCAGCTACCAAGACAACAGCTTATTACTAGTAATTGTTATGCTTGTTATGAAGAAAAGGGCCATAATACACTGAAACGACATTAAACTAAGATAAAACAGTGGTTATCGTGATTTATTAACGTTGAAAATTCTCACATTTGTGTGTTTCTTTGGTCTCTTGTTCTCCATCTCGCCGGTTTTTCTTTTTTTCTCATATCTCTCTGTTTGGAGTCTCTGAAAAACCCCCGTTTGGAGGGTCATGTAGCCCCAACACTTCGCCCCACCCCTCTATCTCAACAAGAATCGGGACTCCCTGCCCCTAGATGTGAACACGCAAAACGTAAGTGGTAGGGGTCAGTAGCCGAAATGGGACTGGACCTATGTCTTAAAATTAAAGGGTATTTTAACCGTTAATCCATTTTTGCAAAGTAAGCACTGGGCTACCTGTTTTTAGATATCGACCAGGCCTTTGGAAGAGCAGCTTGTTTATAGAGCTGCTGTTTATAGAGCTGCTCCTTCTCTCTCTACCATCACTGTCTGTGTTTACATGCAAAGATTTTTGCCAATCCGATTGAATAATGAATTACAGATTCAGACTGAGGTGTTTATCTGCTCACTCTATGCAACGATTTGATGGAAAATCTTCGTTTACATGCTCACTACAAGTAATCCGATGCAAAATGACGCGCATGCGTGGAGCAGCGCTTAGAGTAAACGTTACCATGACAGCGAACATCACGTGAGTCCAGTCAGAGTGAGATGAGCAGCAGTGAGCAGCGCTTGTGTTTTTAACAGCTTTAAAATGATGTCAGACTCAGGAAAACGTCCTTCACATGTCCTTATTAAAGAAGGCCGAGAGGAAGTCGTCGTGTTCTGAGACACATAAGCTGGACGTCCGTCCCACCGCCGTCTTTTAAAGATCAGAGCAGAAACTTCGTCTCCTCTGCAGACCAGTTTCTGCTCCGCCATGTTGAACGGTATAAACTTTCACTATGACACGACGAACATGATCAGAACAGACTTAAACTTTCCGATAGGGAATGTAATCAGATACAGGCGTTTACACGGATATTATTCTTCTATTTAATGGATTATTTACAGGATTACCCACCTCGATCAGTCGGAGAGAAACTGTATTACGAATGGCCTCAATCGGACTAGACTATTCCGATTTGAGTGTTTATATGGCCGTATTCTATTCCAATTTAGCTACTAGTCGGATTATTAACGGATTATCAGGCTGCATGTAAACGTGGCTACTGTCTGTCAGAGCTGTAGGGCAGAGTAATTTCTTCCTGCATAGTTTGTGAGCATGTCATTCATTGCGTGAATGATTTGTTGCCCATCACAGCCACTCAGTCACAGTGCGATACGTTACGATCTGCACGACTGGCCAGATTTCTTACCACCAGATACGGTAGTTACCGTTGGCTGAATGCATGTTTATCTCCACAGTCCAAAATCTCTCACACAGTAAAGGCCCAAACCCTGCCAGAAAATAAAAGCTTTAAAAACCGTACGTTACCAAGGTTACACAATTTTCCATCACTGCAGTCTGACAATCCATTTAAGATTCTTTTCAAACCCGACTTTGGTTAATAATCAAGTCACTTTCAAGTCTTTAGGTTCACTGAGATTGAGGTAATATATGCAGGTTGGCAGCGTCTTTAAAAACTGAATAAACATGCAGTTTAAAGGAGTTAAAACAACTTGTATCATACTACGTTTCCCTGTGTGTGTGTGTGTTCTCTTTACAAAGACAGAACAGGTTCTGACCAGGTAAATGGACAATAGATTGGTGGACACCTAGTGGACGGTGAAATATACACACAACAGTGCAAAGTAAATGTGTATATATATATATACACACACACACACACACACACACACATACATACATACTTCATATTTATTTATTTATTTATTTTTTGACATTTGGTCAAATTTGGACAAATGGTCAGTCAATAAAACGTCACCCTTTAAAAAAGCTAACAGGGAAGTGAATTCAGGAGCTGAAACTTAATGAGATGTTTTGCACACAGATCTGCTGTCTGTAACTCCAGCTGAGCTGCTTTAGGACAAAACTAGTATTTCTCCCCAAACGTTCTAGCTCTAGCCATCTTGGGTGTCGCCATGCCAACGTCAGAGACCACAGTGACTGAGTTCACAAGTGTTTGAGTCGAGTGAGCCCACAAATTTCACCAAAATCGAACATTTCCACCATCTGAAGACCACGTTTGGTATGCAAGGTATTACTTCTACACCTGTTTCAATGCATTTATTTAACATACAAATAAACCGCACAGGAAAATCACTCAGCATGTAGTGTAGAGGAGTAAAGCCCCGTCAGGGGTGGCTGTAACGTTGTGTCTGTGGCGCTCGGGAAACGACTGGAGGCTTCCACTTGAGCCAAAGACACTTCAGACACGGAAAAAGTCGCTCCCAGCAGACGAATGTAAACAGCTTCATAAAGAGCCCGAGAGCTCGAGAGCCAACTGACTAATCACTGAGGAGATGTGGGGGAATCATGGCAGCGCGGCTGGAGGCTGGTGGGAGGGTGGGGTTAAAAAGAGCCTGAACGCTTCAAGCCCCGTCTGATCAGAACCCAGAGGACACGGCTGCTTTCCGAAAGAGCAAAAAGAAGAAGAAAAGCAGAGGAGCAGCATCAGAGATGAGGAACAGGCCAAAGGGAGGGGAATGGCCATGTTCAATCACACAGACTAGAGTCCAGGCTGTTTCAGCACCTTGGAGAGCGAACAGACAGCTCTTCATTCTCTGCCTCTGTCTCTCTCCCCTCCTCTCTCTCTCACTACGTGTCCCAGAGCAACGCACAGCTTCAGAAGCACCTGCTACATCTGCACTATTAAAATGATGTATGGATCTGGGGGAAAATGATGACATATCTGGTGCGCTGAACCTCTTGAGGCTCATCCTTCCTTACCCTCCCGCACCTCCAGGATCCTTCCCCTGATTAACCATGCGTGTGCCAGGCGTGTAGAAGCTGTGCGCAGAGCAGGCTTTAGCGTGTTCCAGTCAAAGCCTATGATAAATGAATGAGAAATGTGAGAGTGGGATGCTGGTGGGGGGGGCGGGGCTGGGTTGCTCTTTCATCTGACCACAAAGGCACACATTAAAAGCTGAAGCAGTCTGGAACAAAGAGCTCTGGGCTTGCTGTAAACGCACATCAAAGCCAGAGTCAACCAGGCCAGACAGGCACTGGCCTGATACCAGCCATGAGCCAAATGGATAAAACGCTGGACTGGTGCTTTGAGGGCAGTGACGGTGGCTCGGTCAGAGCTGGATGAAACTCATGAGTGTATAGAGATAAAAGCTCTGCTGCACAGAGCGATAGGGACGCGTCATTAACAAACACAGATGCTCTCTCCTTTCACCTGAAGGCCTCTCCTGCTCATGACTAACGGGCTCTTCTGTTAGGACTTCGGAGTCGCGGTCGTTATGACGAGCGGTAGGATGAGGTATTTTCGGTACATGCGGAAAACTCAACAACTGCATGCATGATTAAAAACAGACCTTTTCAGGTTTAGACCAATTTAACAATCACCACAATCACCACCAGCCAAAGACCTCAACAACCACCATCGCCAACCACCCCAGCAACAACAACCACAATCACCTCCACCCCAATAACAACCACCACCACCCCAGCAACAACAACCACAATCACCTCCACCCCAATAACAACCAGCCCAGCAACAACCACCACAACCACCACCCCAGCAACAACAACCACAATCACCTCCACCCCAATAACAACCAGCCCAGCAACAACCACCACAACCACCACCCCAGCAACAACAACCACAATCACCTCCACCCCAATAACAACCAGCCTAGCAACAACCACCACAACCACCACCCCAGCAACAACAACCACAATCACCTCCACCCCAATAACAACCAGCCTAGCAACAACCACCACAACCACCACCCCAGCAATAACCACCACTCCAGCAACAACCACCACAACCACCTCCACCACAATAACAACCACCACAACCACCCCAGCAACAACCACCACAACCACTCCAGCAACAACCACCACAACCACCTCCACCCCAATAACAACCACCACCACCCCAGCAACAACCACCACCCCAACAACAACCACCACCCCAACAACCACCACCCCAACACAACCACCACCCCAACAACCACCACCCCAACAACAACCACCACCCCAACAACCACCACCCCAACAACAACCACCACCCCAACAACAACCACCACCCCAACAACAACCACCACCCCAGCAACAACCACCACAACCACTCCAGTAACAACCACCACAACCACCACCACCCCAACAACAACCACCACCCCAACAACCACCACCCCAACAACAACCACCACCCCAGCAGCAACCACAACAATCACATGTACAGGCAAGAGAAGCAGATGACATTCAAGTCTAAGACCACCACATTTTACAGCACACATACAATATGCATCATATTTCGACAGATACAACACACTAGCAAGGCCATATTTACAAACAAAACTTTTCACATTCTGTACTGCACCAAATCCAATTACACAGCACTAATTAGGCTGTCTTTCTAATTAAACATGCAGCCGTTCAATCTTCTTTATACATTAACAATGTCCACAATATGCTCACAAAAGCCTATTATCACAATAATAAAACTCATCATCATGATAATTAAAATCATCATACTGCCCACCTATTATAGAGACTGCAGTTAACTACCACATCCTGGATACCACGAAGTAGTGCACAAACTGGAACTGAAAAACTAAAAACAAACCACTTTTCAACAGAGACACTGCTATTCTTGGGAATTACGCCGTAGACATAGTGCTCCTATAATCACTAAATACCACTAAAGCTGAAAAGCAGTATGTCTGTCATTATCACACTGAGTCTGTACAGACAATTTTTCCCTGTGTACAACTGTTAGTTTCGGCCACGCGAGCTGATTGGTTGAGAAGCGTTCTAACTGTGCTGTTATTTCACCATAACAACACGCCTTTTTCACAAACACTATCACTCCGCTAAGACGCCGTTGCTAAGCAACGACTTTGACAGCTGTAGGAGACGCTAAAGCCATTTGAACGTTTTTACTTTGCCACAAACAGAAAATGGACACTTTTAAGATCACATTTGACCGACAGCCGATTTGGTCAGACTCTGAAGATGAGACGACACTAAATTCCCAAACTGTCATCACCACTGAGCAGCTTTTCAGTCGTCAGCCAGAAATGAACCCAACACCATTCGCCAAACTAAACGGGCTGTAAGATGCTTTACAGACTGGCTGGAACAAAACAGGGAGCTGGAGAACGAACTGCTGGCTGTGCAGCGAGTGGGCGGAGCTCGTTACTCTGGCGTACCAACAAGCTGCTCGTTAAGGAACTATAATTTGGTGAAGGAACTGCAAACATTAAAACATATTAAACGCCGCGTTCACGGCCCAGTTTATTAATTTATTACTGTATTTACTTAACTGTTGTATTAAAGCAGTAGAACACTCGAGGAGTGTGTTATCGCCAATCACAGCTGTGATGTTATTTCGCGATAACACACTCCCTCTGTGTTCTACTGCTTAAACATACAACATTAGAACCTACAGCTACAAGCAGGTAAATGGAAGATGTTACTCCTTCTCCACTGACAGTAATGATGGATCAGAAAAACCAGCAGCTCAGGCCGCATTCACTTCACTTCACTTTCTCCATCCAGCAGCAAGACAAGGCTGAAGACAACACGTTGAGGCCAACCACCACTATAAAATATATGAAAAAAAAAACAAAAACAAACTTGTATTGTTTGTTTTGTATTTTTCATAGCACCAATTTATATGATCACTATTTGGTATTTTGCAAGACGATTATAAAAGAAATGAATAAATATTGCATTTATGCGATTATCTGATACATCAGTCTGTCTATCATTACTATAACAGCTCCACACAATTCATTATAAACACATCAAATTTTGACCTCAGAACCTGAAAATGTGCATCACTGCAGCCCTTTTCTTATCTAAGCAGCCTTATAATGATGGGTGAATGTAGCTTTAGGAGTTTTGTCCAAGGAATCTAATTGGTGTAGAAGCGTCAGCCTGGACAGAATCGAGCGTCCGGTCTTTCATACACGGTATTTTTCTGCAAATTTCAGCGGCCAAATTTAAGTGCTAAATTGAACATATTGGATGCAAAAAATTATAAAAAATTATTAAAAAAAAAAAATAATGCCATCACTTTTGCACAGGCCATATTTTGTTTTTTTTTTCTTCCAATATGTTCAATTCAGCAAACGAATAGTAATTGTGTGTTAAAATTCGCAGAAGTGTGTTCTCTGTAGAACACGTATTGATTCATCTTCAGTTTAAAAATTAACAAAACATGACCATGGGTGCCTAAACTTTTGCACAAAACTGTACCCATGAGCTGTACTTGCAATATCAGACAGATAATATTTACATTTTCTCTATTTACCTGTACATAATAATACACCCACCAATACATCACACACTCATAATGACCCACTCTAAGCTTACGAAACAATCCAAATGAAATCCTTATGGAATAATCGGTAATTTAATAATAATTCATTTTCAGCGTATTTCATTTTTGTATGAAAAAACACCACAAAAAACGCAGAGATGGTCGCCACACCATCCTCCTCAAACAGCACCTCCCCACACTTCCCTACGCAGCACAAAAATATGCAGCCTGGTTTGAAAACTGCAGCCAATCAAGGAATTATTACTAAAATCAATCAATTCAAAGTGTCCCGCTAGACGGGCAGATTTTCCCCGCTTTGGCTTGTGCAATATTTGTAAGCCTCTTTATTTGAGCAGGGCAGAGCCAGACTGATCCAGACTAGAGCCGTTCCACTCCGCTACTGCAGCGCACACTGCGTTCTAGACTGCCCTGCACACTCCTGACCTCAGGAGCTGGACGCTCAGCTGCACGTCTACTGCGGCTGTTTATTTCCCCAGTTTAATAGACGATGATGAATAAAACTCGTACATTCAGAGCAGACAGATGAGAGCGGCTGTGAATCTGTGATTGGCCGAAGGTGGAGAAGGCCTGAGCTCTCATTGGTTGGACAGAAGAGGAGGGAGGATGTGAGGAAGGACAGAGTTGTGACTGGTTTGATGGGTTGTGGGAGGGGCAGGGTGATGACACTGGTCACGTACACCATCACTGTGAGAGCCATCTGTGTGTGTGTGTGTGTGTGTGTGTGTGTGTGTGTGTGTGTGTGTGTGTCAGGAGGAGGACAAAAAGGACACTGGAGGACTGGCAGCTCACACTGTACAGAAGAACAGATGACTTGTGATCAGCTGTGCATCTCACAGAGGTTGTCAGAAAACAGGATGTACATACAGTCGTGTGCACCGGTTTGTTCTGTTGATCATCTAAGTGAAAATACATTAACACATCCTGCTCAGTCCTGGTCCTGGAGATCTACCACCCTGCAGAGTTTAGCTCCCACCCTAATCTAACACCTGGTCCAGGTAACGAAGGCCTTCAGAGCGTCTGAATGTCACAGCCAGCTGTGTTGGATCTGAACTCCGCAGGTTGGTAGATGTCCAGGACCAGGACGGGGCACTCCTGCTCTGCAAGGAACAAACTTAAATATGACACTGTTCTGGAAATTCTGGGGCACAATTTCTATTTATTCACCGAGTTTAACATATTGGAAAATAATAAAATATAAAATATTAAACGTTCCATAACTTTTCTGCAATATTTTGCCCAATAAAAAATAAAATCCAGTGAATAGACAGTAACTGTGCATTAAAATGTGCAGCAGTGGGTCCTCAGTAGAGGATGTGTTCACTTATTTTCACTAAGAACATCAGCAAAACATGCCATTTGACCAGGGGTGCCCAAACTTTTGCATACGGCCGTATGTCCTATAGATCTACACTAGTGCCAAAAATTCGGACTCACCCGTATATTAATATTATATGCTCTTATTTTGTTTAATATCTTTTACATTGCAAACTAAAATACTAAAATTAGTTTTATAGTAAATTTGAGATGTTTTATTCAATATTTAATACTAATAGTTTTGTGGGAGGAGAAAGAAGGTGTTACATGATTAATGTCATCGTTGCTGTCAATCTTTTCAGGTTTTTTTTTCTGCATCATTTGAACACAACAGCTGCCCTTTTGCATTCTATGAACAGTTCTTGGCTGACGGACTGATAAAAAAGCCCCAAAATGACTTGAAAATCTCTTTACATTAACTTTCGTTCGAAGTTAAGAACATTTTGCCCTCTCTTGTAAAGTTGGTGCATGTATATAATGACATTATAATATTATTATTTATAGCTATATCTTGATAAGCTACCTGCTTCACCACTCAAACAGAAGCCATTCTGGAGATGAGAATAAATACATCTGTTTAAAAACTCCACTCCCCACTTTCTGTTGTTCTATTTATTAGCGTCATTTGAAACCAAAAAAAATTAGACCTACCCTTTTTTCACACGTTTCCAAATTGTAGCATTTTATTATTGAAGAAGCATCAAAATTGGATTAGTCCAAAAATGATCATTAAAAAATATCATTACATTCATTTATAATGAGCGTTTTTCCTTTTTCTAAAAGGTTATACAAAGTTTTGATCTGACAGCATTGATACACCGATCAGGCATAACATTCTGACCACCTCCTTGTTTCTACACTCATTGTCCAGTTTATCAGCTCCACTTACTATATAGGTGCACTTTGTAGTTCTACAGTTACAGACTGTAGTCCATCTGTTTCTCTGATACTTTGTTAGCCCCCTTTTACCCTGTTCTTCAGTGGTCAGGACCCCCATGGACCCTCACAGAGCAGGTACTCTTTGGGTGGTGGATCATTCTCAGCACTGCAGTGACACTGACAGGGTGGTGGTGTGTTAGTGTGTGTTGTGCTGGTCTGAGTGGATCAGACACAGCAGTGCTGCTGGAGTTTTTAAACACTGTGTCCACTCACTGTCCACTCTATTAGACACTCCTACCTTGTCAGTCCACCTTGTAGATGTAAAGTCAGAGACGATAGCTCATCTGCTGCTGCACAGTTTGTGTTGGTCATCCTCTAGTCCTTCATCAGTGGTCACAGGACGCTGCTGGCTGGATATTCTTGGTTGGTGGACTATTTTCAGTCCAGCAGTGACACTGAGGTGTTTAAAAACTCCAGCAGCACTGCTGTGTCTGATCCACTCAGACCAGCACAACACACACTAACACACCACCACCCTGTCAGTGTCACTGCAGTGCTGAGAATGATCCACCACCCAAAGAGTACCTGCTCTGTGAGGGTCCATGGGGGTCCTGACCACTGAAGAACAGGGTAAAAGGGGGCTAACAAAGTATCAGAGAAACAGATGGACTACAGTCTGTAACTGTAGAACTACAAAGTGCACCTATATAGTAAGTGGAGCTGATAAAATGGACAATGAGTGTAGAAACAAGGAGGTGGTCAGAATGTTACTCCTGACCGGTGTAGATTCTAATCTAAGGAATTTTCTAAGTCTGTCGCTGAATCTTTCCAAGTTAAAAAATTGAAATGCAGCTTTTCCTAAAAGCACTTTACAAAATCAGGGTCACTTTGTTGGTCCTCACACTGCAGATTAGCCCTGTTTATCTCCAGCTTTTTGACCGTCGGGACATTTTTAGACCCGAAAACGTACAAAAGCGCCTTCATATAACAGGCCTGAGGACGTTGTTGGGGTGTCAGACGACTGTTTAACGGAGCGTAAGTGGGCGGCGGCGTTCTCCCTGCAGCGGCTAAACCCTGGAGAACGCTCAGTAAGCCGAGTCACATGCTTCAGGCCTGATAAACAAAAGCCCCCACATGCATCCAGCCTCGCGACTCTACCCCCTCTGCACGTACAAGCAGGCCTCTGTCCTCGTCTGTGATTAAGCTCTGCTGTTTTAAACAGCTGCTCGACTCGCGCTGCTCTTTCTGCTTCATACACAGAGGTGGAGGCAGAGAAACCCGTGAACACGAATGAATGAAAGGCTTTTCTTTACCTCTGCTGCAGTTTCAAAGCTCTGTAGACGATCACTGCACAGAGCCTGAGAGAACAGAGTGTGTGTGTGTGTGTGTGTGTGTGTGTGTGTGTGTGTGTGTGTGTGTGTGTGTGTGAGAGAGAGGTGCAGTTATGGTAACCCGTTTTAGCTTTTAATCCTTTTTTCCTTGATATCAGAAATTCAGTTTACACATGTAAAAATTTAATTTCCAGTAGTAAAATTCGATTTTAAGCAGTAATAACTTGTAGAAAATACAACTAGTATTTCTAGTTCTAACGAAAAGAAATTTAAAATTTATTAATTTGTTATTTTTACTAAATATATAATATACTATACATTTATAAATTATATATACATAACATTAAGTATATTTACTTAAGATAATTATTATTATTATTATTATATTATTATTATTAATAAAAAAAGTTACTAGTAAGAATTAAATTCTTAATGTCAAAAATTTAAGTTTCATTAGTGAGTAATTCTTTAATTAATATCAAATATTTTTACTAGTAAGAATTTAATTTTTGATATCAAGAATTGAATTTCTACACGTGAAAATGTTTCCCCCATTAAAATGAATGGGAAAAATCAAATCATCGCTAGTAAAAATTAAATTTTGACTAGTAAAAACTAAACTTTTACTTGTAGAAATTACATTTTTGATACCAAGAATTAAATTTTTACTAGTAAGAATTAAATTCTTGATATCAAAAAATCCATTTTCTCTAGTAAAAATTCCATTTTTGATATCAAGAATTAAATTTATTTTTCATTTGTAAAACTTTTTTTCACGTATTAACTGAATTCCTGATATCAAGAAAAAAAGGATTAAAAGCTAAAACGGGTTACCACATGCAGTAACGGCAGAGCTGTGGAAGGTGTGTGTGTGTGTGTGTGTGTGTGTGTGTGTGTGTGTGATGTATGAGGTGTGTAAGACAATAGCAGAGCTCAGCTGAGTGTGGACGGTGTTCACTGCGGTCTGTAATTGGTCAGAGCCGACTTTAGTGGTTTGGTTCTGAACTTGAAACACACAGAATCTGAAATACACAGTGAGGTTAGAGGAAAATGCCACATCTACAATCAGCCGCTGACCTTCTGTTAGCTCTGTTCTACATGAACTAATGATGCAGCGACACAAACAGCCGATTTGATGCTCTTTAAAATAAGCTCTCTTACCTGTTGCCAGGTTGTAAAAGCTCTAAAGAACATCTGCAAAAAATCCCACTCAGCCTAATGAGGGACTGTAGAGCGTAATTACCTAAATCAGCAGCACTATTCATTTCAGAAGATATTTATTTGGTATTCAAGTGACAAATGAGCAACACGGCTGCATAATTGCTACAGTTCACACAAGCGTCCATTTACACACTGACTGGCCACTTCATTATGACCACCTCCTTGTTTCCACGCTCATTGTCCAGTTTATCAGCTCCACTTACTATATAGGTGCACTTTGTAGTTCTACAGTTACAGACTGTAGTACATCTGTTTCTCTGATACTTTGTTAGCCCCCTTTTACCCTGTTCTTCAGTGGTCAGGACCCCCATGGACCCTCACAGAGCAGGTACTATTTGGGTGGTGGATCAGACACAGCAGTGCTGCTGGAGTTTTTAAACACCTCAGTGTCGCTGCTGGACTCAGAATAGTCCACCAACCAAAAATATCCAGCCAACAGCGTCCTGTGGGCAGCGTCCTGTGGCCACTGATGAAGGACTGGAGGATGACCAACACAAACTGTGCAGCAGCAGATGAGCTATTGTCTCTGACTTTACATCTACAAGGTGGACTGACAAGGTAGGAGTGTCTAATAGAGTGGACAGTGAGTGGACACAGTGTTTAAAAACTCCAGCAGCACTGCTGTGTCTGATCCACTCAGACCAGCACAACACACACTAACACACCACCACCACCACGTCAGTGTTACTGCAGTGCTGAGAATGACCCACCACCCAAATAGTCCCTGCTCTGTGAGGGTCCATGGGGGTCCTGACCACTGAAGAACAGGGTAAAAGGGGGCTAACAAAGTATCAGAGAAACAGATGGACTACAGTCTGTAACTGTAGAACTACAAAGTGGAACTATATAGTAAGTGGAGCTGATAAAATGGACGGAGTGTAGATATAATGGGGTCATAGTGGACGGTCAGTGTAATTCACATAAGAGGACACTGTATTAGTTTAACCTTGGCAGTTTTTCGCTCCATAAAGTCTGAAGCCTTCTTCACATAAATTGTAGTGCTGTGTCTGATGTTTTCATGGGTCACGGTCAAATTTGCATCCCTAGTATTAAACCTATATCAAGATATCAGGATCTATTCATATCTTTGTGTTGTTTCCATGGTTATTTCACTGTATTTGGCTGTATGGAATGTGCAGACACTGAAATGAGGAGCAACACGTTCTAGATGCTACAGAGGGGCTGTATGTATGAAACAGGCCTCAGGACAGATCAGGAGTATTTCCAACCTGGAAGTACAACAAACTGGAAACTTAAATGTCATTTATACAACAGTTAGTTCCGCCCACGCGAGCTGATTGGTTGAGAAGTGTTCTAACTGTGCTGTTATTTCACCATAACATCACGGTTTTTCACAAACACTATCACTCCGCTGAGACTTTGTCAGCTGTAGGAGCTCAAGACATCTGAACGTTTTTACTTCTTACTTTGCCACAAACAGAAAATGGACACTTTTAAGATCACATTTGACCGACAGCCGATTTGGTCAGACTCTGAAGATGAGACAACACTAAATTCCCAAACTGTCATCACCACTGAGCAGCTTTTCAGTCGGCAGCTGTGACAGAAGATCAGCTAAACAACCTGGAATCAGCCAGAAATGAACCCAATACCATTCGCCAAACGTGGAGTCTGATCTTCAGAGTCTGACCAAATCAGACTGAGCCATAAAACTGCCGCAATATCAAGTTCAGCTCAGTTTTGTCATTTTTTGCCAGATCAGTATTAATGTTGTTTTGTTCCAGCCAGTCTGTAAAGCATCTTACAGCCCATTTAGTTTGGCGAATGGTGTTGGGTTCATTTCTGGCTGATTCCAGGTTGTTTAGCTGTTCTTCTGTCTCAGCTGCCGACTGAAAAGCTGCTCAGTGGTGATGACAGTTTGGGAATTTAGTGTAAGGAGCTGGAGAACGAACTGCCGGCTGAGCAGCGAGTGGGCGGAGCTCGTTACTCTGACGTAGCAACGAGCTGCTCGTTAAGGAACTATAATTTGGTGAAGGAACTGCGAACATTAAAACATATTAAACGCCGCGTTCACGGCCCAGTTTATTAATTTATTACTTTATTTATTTAACTGTTGTATAAAAGCAATAGAACACTCGAGGAGTGTGTTATCGCCAATAACATCACAACTGTGATGATCTATGGCGACCAAATCACAGCTGTGATGTCATTTCGCGATAACACACTCCCTCTGTGTTCTACTGCTTAAGTAGCAGCTCCAAACACTGCAGCAATGTGAAAATGTAGGTATTCTAACAAAACTGCTCTACACTCATGAATTTTGCCAATGTTCTGTTCAACCTCACAAATTTTCTACAACAGTTTCTACAAAAAAATCCAAAAAACAAAAACCAAAACAAAAAAATTATTATTATTAGATTAAGTGACCCATATTAGTCCCACAACAGGGATATTTTACCTCCACAATTTAACCCATCTGTGCAGTGAAACACCACACACACACTAGTGAACACACACACTAGGGGGACAGTAAGCACACTTGCCCGGAGCGGTGGCCAGCCCTATCCACAGTGCCCGGGGAGCAGTTGGGGGTTAGGTGCCTTGCTTAAGGGCACCTCAGTCACATACTGTCAGCTCAGGGGATCAAACTGGCGACTTTCCGGTCACAAGGCTGGCTCCCTAACCGCCAGCCCACGACTGCCCCAGTCACTGGTGTTACAGTCTCTGGTGTTACCTTTAAAAAGGTGGACATTTCTGTAGAATGACCCATGAATAAAAACATAGAAGTCAATTAATCTGACCTCCTACACTTTCTGTGAGTCATCTTAAATCCAGTGCGCTGCAGTGCAGCTCCACAACGACTAAAACGTCACTGCCCAATTACGAACAGGCTGAACTGAGGAATCTGTAGGACATATAAGACGGTAGCTGCGCGGGGCCCAGTGTTTGCGCGACTGAGTGTTTGTGTGTACAGAGCACAGATAAGGCTTTGCTGGTGCTCGTTAAGCCGAACATCAGCTCCTCCCGCAGCTCCTCTGACTCAGCCCCACTGACCTGCACACTAATTCAGCCTTTCGTACTCCACCTAAATACACGCCACACAGAGGCATCGAGAGAGAGAGAGAGAGAGAGAGAGAGAGAGAGAGAGAGAGAGAGAGAGAGAGAGAGAACAGTGCTCTGGAGTATCACTCTGTCCTTTACTCTCTCACACAGAACAGTGGCTGGACCGAACTAATTAGACGACCACAGGGCGAAAACTTAAAGTCCATTCATTTATGAAGCTCTACCTAAAACTCTCTCTATCTCTCTCTCTCTCTCTCTCTGTGTGTGTCCCCCCCTTCTCTCCCCTTCTCTCTCCCCTTCTCTCTTCCCCTCTTTCTCCCCCTCTCTCTCTCAGACCCACAGCTACATCTCATTTACCCTTGGCTGTGCTTTGAAGAAAGTGAAGGATGGACTGATTAGTTTCATTATCTTAATGAAGCCATTGTGTAAAGAGCCATTCCTCCACATCTCCTCCGCATTCTTTCATTTTAAATAAGAGAAGAGAAAAGAACAGCAGAACACAGAGAGGAGAGAGGAGGAGAGAATGAGCAGGAGCAGAACCAGACACAAAGAAAAGGTGAAGGAGGTAAAAGACAGAGAGAGACAGAGAGAAGAGACAAAGAGAGAGAGAGAGAGAGAGAGAGAGAGAGACTCTAAACAGAAGGAGAAAGACAGTGTGTGTGTGTGGGGTGTAAGGACAGAGACAATAGAGAAAGTCACACAATCCAAGTCTCAATACATCAGTCTGACTCAAACAGATAGAACCAGAGAAAGAGAGAGAGAGAGAGAGAGAGAGAGAGAGAGAGAAAATGAGAGAGAAAACTCAAAGGAAAAAATAAATAAGGAAAGAAAGAAAAAAGAAAGGAAGGAAAAAAAGAAAAAGAAAGAAGTAATGAAGGAAGGAAGGAAAGAAAGAAACAAGGAAGGAAAAAGAAATAAGGAAACAAAGAAAGAAAGAAGGAAAGAAAGGAAGGAAAGGAAGGAAAGGAAGGAAAGAAAGGAAGGAAAGAAGGAAGAAAAGGAAAGAAGGAAGGGCGCAAGAAAATAAGGAAGGAAGGAAGGACGAAGGAAGAAAAGAAGGAAAGAAAGAAAGAAAGAAAGGAAGAAGTACAGAAAGAAAGGAAGCAAAGAAAGAAGTAAAGAAAGAAAAAGGAAGGAAGTAAAAGAAGTAAAGAAGTAAAGAAAGTAAGGAAGAAAAAGGGAAGCTGCTGGAGACACAGGTGGGGGAGATCTGTGGTATTTAAGCTAAACTCTACTCCACCATCTAAACACCCCAGCCAGCCCAGCCAGCCCAGTCAGCCCAGCCAGCCCAGCCAGCCCAGCCAGCCCAGTCAGCCCAGCCAGATCGTAATTTATTATTACATCATAATTTTTTTCAAGTAATTTTAGACCTTTTCTTTGTTGCACAGCTAAACGTTGTAATAAGCCAACTTGAAGCCTGAACCGTATCTGAACTCCTAGCATTCTGAGGCAGTTTGCACGATGCTAACTGGTGGTGTGTAAGTTTTCCGTTACTTGTTAGCGACGTTAGCCGTGAACCTCCAGTGCAAAACTGAAGGAAAGGCGAACTTCAGAAACCAAACACACCTCAGCTAATCGTCCACACCGACAGGTGAGAGGAAAACAGGCTGAATTAGATTTTTAATTCACTGAATTTTTCCCTTTAAAGCTGAAGTTCGTCAGTGGTGGTAATGACGATGACGACTGTGATGATGATGATGATGATGATGATGATGATTACGCCGGTGGCTGCAGACTCATCTACTGGCTTTTAGCTCCTTCTAAAAGTACCCGTTTGGCAGGTGAGTCAGCGCTAATGGAGGACTGTGAAAGTGCAGCGTGGTGAGATGTCCTGCATGCCGCTGTGGGCTGCCGGGGTCGAGACCTTTCTGTTTCACTCGCCAATTAACTCCCGCTTCTCCACCTTTACCCGACGCTGTATTTATAACGGCGAGCGCCGCGGACGCGCATAATAATAATCACTCTTCTGCAGGCCGGTATCATCATTAGGAGACACCAAGAACCGGTCAGGTGTGTGTTCTCACAGCTTTAACCACAGTCCAACCCCTGAAGAGCTGAAGAGCAGAGGTCTGAAGTCAGATGTGAGAGTCAGTCGTCTGTACAGCAAAGAAAAACAGCACTGATTTTCTTTTCTAAATGAAGAAAAGGGAGTTTAAAAGCATCAGAATCAGGCAGAGCCCCATGATTTCCACGAGGCGTGGAACACAGACGGAGTCGCGTACGCGAGGCGTAAAATTTAAACGCCCTGCAGGTCATTAAAGCAGGTAAATGAGCTGATTAACCAGTAATATTAAAACAACAACATTATAAATATCACTGATGCCTTTCGCTTGTTGAGTAAACCGAATCTCTCGTTTCAGTACTTCACGAAGAGCAGCATCAACTACACTCAGCATCTGCGTACCTTCAGTAAAGCACACAAAAAAAATTGAGTGCTAAAAGCTCCCCCTTGTGGAGGATCTTTACCCTGCTAAACGTGAGCGATTGTGTGTATGAAGTGTATGAATGACACCAGGAACATTTCTTGGTGTCGCTGAATGTTTCAGTTTTATTTCAACTAAAAATAATTTTAAAATTAATTAAATAATTGTTAAATAATTAAATAAATATAAATATCAGGGTTACTAACCGGATTAGAATCTCTCCAATAGACAGAAACGTGTGGCCCTAGGACAGAATAAATCAGAGCTACTTCCAATAACAAAGGGGGTCCCTCAAGGTTCGATCCTTGGACCGATATTATTTAATATTTATGTTAATGACATCACCACCTCAATGTACAGTTCGACTGACTATACTGGCACTGCAGTAGATAAACTACAGCATTCATTTAATGTCCTACAGTCGGCTTTTTACAACCATAAACTAGTTTTAAATGTTGAGAAAACTACATTTATGCTGTTTTCCAGAGCTTCTAACATTGATTTTAGCACTTTTAAAAACAGGGAGCCCAAAACAGGAGAGCAGGAAATAGTTTATAATAATAAATCAAACCTAAATAGCAACAATTAATAAGTCTAATTAATACCTTTTTTCAGTTGAAAATATTGTTTCCTTTGATTCATTTATGCAAATACTCTACATGGCCAAAAGTATGTGGACGTCTGAACATCACATCAGTTTGTACTTGTTGAATCTCATTCCAGATCTATGGGTATTAATAGGGAGTTTGTTCTTTGCTGTTCTAACAGCCTCCGCTGTTCCGGGAAGGCCGGAGAGGTTCTCCTCCATTCAGACACAACAACATCAGTCATTAACGAGGTCACTGATGACACTGATGCTTGGTGGCAAGGCCTGGCTTGCAGCTGATATTCCAATTCATCCCAAAGGTGTTGGACAGGGCTGAGGTCAGGGCTGAGCAGACCAGCTCTTCAACACACCAAACTCAGCAAACCACCTCTTTATGGAACTCACTCTGTGCACAAGAGCTGAAGCTGGAAAAGATCCTCCCCAAGCTGTTGCTGCAAAGTCGGAGGCACACAGTCCTCTAGAATTATATGCTGTAGCATTAAGTTTCCTCTCAGTGCAACTAATTAGTCACGATGTTCACAGGGTTCATTTGCATATTTGCAAATATCTTCTGTGATATCAATATTTGTACGGCCCAACTAAGAACACACTCGTTTACTAAAACCATTCTGAAACGTTTTTGTCAGACGTTCCACAGATTTGCCAATAAAAACAACACAAGACTGACAGAACACAGCGCCTGCTCCCGCACTGATAGGCGGCACGGCGGTTTTTCTCCTGACCAGCGCTGGGCTGTCACTTCAGACGTCAGGCAGCCAAACTCCAGCATCTGAGAACTCATTTCCTGTTGCTATGGTGAGAAATACAAATGAATAAATATAAAGACAGAATCATAGAGCTGCAAATCACAGCTTCTGGCCTCACTCGAGAAGCACTTTCAGAGAAAAAGTGTTCAGGCTTTCAAGTCTTTTGTGCGACTTTTGTGGCTACAAGTCAGACGAGGACTGGTTAAAAGCGCGAGGCCCGACCCTGAACCGCTGATCCAGCAGAGCAAAGGGCCGGACAGTGTAGACGTGAAGGCTATAGCTACAGCTGGAGCTCCAGTTCCAGTGGTGCCAGACACTGGACCTGACTGGAAAGCTAGGCAGTACAGCCCAACAGATATGTCGCCTGGCCAAAATAAATAAATAAACGAATAAATAAACCAAAAAAACTGTCCGACATCAAGGTTCCTCAGATCTATTGGTATCAACAGAAGTGTTATTTATGTCATTATGTATTTATGGTCTTATGCAAAGGTTTGAACACACACAGTCAATTTATATGTCTTCTTGTATTTCTAAGTGAAAACAGAGGAAACGAACTTAAATGTGGCAATTTTCTTCATATTTCTATTCATTTGCACAGCTTAATATATTCAAACAACGGAAAATATGGCATAATCTTTGCAGAGGTCATATTTTCTAATATGTTAAATTCTGTAAATAGTGTTTTCTGTAGAGGACGTGCACTTTTTTTCCACATACACACACATCCGTCCATCCATCCATACTAGATGATATTTTTTATTGCTTTATTTTAATTTTATTAAAATACTTTATTTATTTTTATTTTATCTACTACTGTAAAGTGTCTGTCTGATACTGTGCACTGGGAGCTCCTATAACCAAAACCAAATTCCTTGGAGATGTAAGCAAACCTGGCCAATAAAGCTTGATTCTGATTCTGATTCTGAGTGTTTTATTTCCCTCTTTTTTAGTTTAGATAAACAGCTGCAAGTTTTTTTTTCCTTTCCACTGGTTTTGGGTAATGTTGGGTCAAGGAGGAGGGATAAAACACAAAAAAGCACATTGTTTATACTTCTCTCTGAATCAGTTCCAGCAAACAAAAATAAAACACTACAATCAGCTCAAAAATGACGTCATATCCGTGACGTCACGACGCGATATCCATGCGTTTAGCTTGGCATAAAGGGAGTATTTTGTGAGAGTGAAGTAAATGTATCTGCGACATCCACTGTCTGATCTCGCGCGTGCGCAGACTGAGAAACCCAAAAGAAATCAGAGTAGGAGTTTACATGCAAAATCCAGACTCTTTATCGGATTTCTTGATCGGATTTCTAGATTGGAGTATGGTGTTTACATGACCGTTTGAATAATCGGATAACTGCAGAAATCCGATTATGATCAGATTATTGAGTGCACTCATTGAGGGGTTCTGCGCTTTACATTTCACCCCCCACAAATGCAGCTCTGCTTCCTCTTTAGCCAGGAAATGCAAGTCCCAGCCTCCCCTTCACCTCTGCGCGTGGACGTGATTGGCCGAGCTCTGTAAACAAGGTTAGGCTGGAGAGCTCTGGTGATGCGGCTCCCTGAAGGCCGACTCTCAGTGGGACTGGAGGAGAGACGCTTTACACGCTACTCACGAGAAGCTAACGAGCCTGCGCACTAAATCAGGCGCACTAAATCAGGCCGACAACACAGGACCACACACACACACACACACACACACACACACACACACACACACACAGACACACACACACACACACACACACACAGATACACACACAGATACACACACACACACACACACACACAGACACACACACACAGACACACAGACACACACACACAGACACACACACACACACAGACACACACACACAGATACACACACACACACACACACACAGACACACACACACACACACACACACACACAGACACACAGACACACAGACACACAGACACACAGACACAGATACACACACACACACACACACACACACACACAGATACACACAGACACAGACACACAGACACACACACACACACAGACACACACACACAGATACACACACACACACACACACACACAGACACACACACACACACACACACACACACACAGACACACAGACACACAGACACACAGACACAGATACACACACACACACACACACACACACACACAGACACAGATACACACACACACACACAGACACACACAGACACACACACACACACAGACCCACACACACAGACACAGATACACACACACACACACAGACACACACAGACACACACACACACACAGACACACACGCACAGACACATACACAGACACAGACCCACACACACACACAGACCCACACACACACACACACAGATACACAGACACACACTGGGCATTTTCTTTCTGTTAAGCGAATTCTTTAGGGTTTCCTCCATTTTCGTCCTTTAAAGTTCTCTTTCACATTTCTTTCAGTTTCACTTTGGACTGAGTTCGTCTTATACGACTAAAAAAAAGTGTATCAAAATGGCCAAAAAAGTTCGCAATATTAAAAAAAAAAACACACACCACAGCATGAGCAGTTAACACACCCTCTACTGGGAACATTTTAATGCACAATTACTGTTTAATTGCTGAATTTAACAATAAAAATATATATGAAAAATAAATAAAATAAAAAATAAATAAACAAAACAGTTTAAAATGTGGCCTTGAGATTACGGTACACTTTAAATGATCAGAAAACTGCCGTAAGTGTGTTCTCTGTAGAGGATGTGTAAACCTATTTTCACTTCAATCAACAGAACATAATTTGACCAGAAGTGTTCAAACTTGTGCGAGTATATTTACTGTTGTTTAAATCTTCCTTAACAACCAGTTTCCAGCAGCCAAAACGTTCTCTGCATATATGAAAACAGTAAAGGATCCCAGGAGGCCGCTTGAGAGAAAGCCAGGCGTGACTAAAGCTGCGTCAAACAGGAGCTACTTTTACAAATTTCATGATGAATGGACCAAAAGAAACGACCCAAAATGACTTGGAAAAAAGTCTGGTTCCACTGACTTACATTAAAAGTAAAGTATGTTTTTTCCTTCTCCTGTAAAGTCACCATTTTGGAGATACGAGCTTTTCTTCCGACAACAGCGACATATACACACTTCACACAGACATACACACTGCAGAGCTGCAATCCTTTCCACCCTGTTTCTGCTCAGGCCCACAGGAACATGACAAATGTTTAGACATTAAAGTGGTGAACGGCGCCGAGCAGGCAGCTCCCCGAGTGTGGGAACACCGCTCAGAGGAAAAGGGCTGCTGTGTCACCTGTGGCAACAGGAGCTGAGGCCATGCAAGACGAGGCTTAAGGTGCTGCAGGCATGGCAACCTGACAGTATGTTACTGTTATCATGGTAAATTACACCACAGTGCACCTTCCTGAGCAAATCACAGGTACCGTCACAACTTCTGCAACACCGAACAACAATATACTACACTATATACACAAACAATCTCATAGAAAAACAGATTCAGATCAAAGCTGTAACAAGGAGCTAATTTATTGATCCACTGCACAGCAACCTTGTTTGTTTATTCTGTCTTGTTCCTTATTATTGTGAATAAAACAGGGTGATTCAAAAAGATTCATCCGATTTCAAAGCGCCATAGTTTTACAACCGTGAGGCGCCTAGGAACCAATCACAATCCAATTGAAAGAGGGGGTCATAGAGTGTCTGACGGTCAGTGGAAGATGGCTCCCTTCAGTCTGAGAGGAGACGAGACCCCTGAGCAGAAAGCGTTCTGCGTTCTCCACTTCAATAAGAGTGAATCCGTCATAACTGTGCAGTGTGATTTTCGTGGGCAGTGAATCTCCAGCAGCTCAGAGCGTTCGGCGTTGGTTCCACAACACTGGATGATCTCCGAAATCGCACAGAAAGAGCCGTGAGTGCAGCGACACCCGACATGCTCAATCCAGTATGGGGTGAATTTGATATGGCGTTGATGTTGTCTGTACAGCTGGAGGAGGTTCAGACTGAGACCTTATACAATTACATAATAAACTTTATGCTCATTTAAACCATTTACAGTTCACTGCACTGATCTGTAATGATTTACAAGTGAAATAAATCATTTTGAAATTGGATGAATCTTTTTGAAAACTGTATTTAAAGTTATTGCAGTTTTTTTTATAGTGCTTCATTTTTTAATTTGTTTTTTCCTCCTGTTTTGTTGATGCATCTTTTCAGAAAAATCTAAATACAGCGTTACATCTTATGTTTAGTGACAGTTTCCTCAAGTATTGCAATATATTATATTATATATTGACACATTGATGATTTGCTGATGTGTCTGATTGTGTTTCTCGCACTAAACTCGGTTTTTAACGTCAGGGTCAGACTGAATACTTTCCTGCTGGTCTGGACGGCTAATTATCACGATCAGTTATTAAAGTAGTAAAATCTACCGAGAGCAGATCCGTGCAGCCTGGATTAATCTGTGTCTGAGGATTATAACTAAACAGATTTGGTGAAAATCAGTTGAGTAATAAGGAAGTTGAGGCTGATTTAATCCTGAGACTCTTCGTCTCTCAATTCAAGCGAATCTGTTCAGGGAATCTTGACCTCTCCAACATGGCGGACGTGCAGACGTATCGCCTCAGATAGAGAACAGCAGACAACACGGCATCTAGGTATGGATATCTAAGCTCACACGTATCTCATACACTCACGTTTACATCTACGAGCATCAGGCATCACTGGAATTTGGTAAATATTACATTCACGCTATCAGCTGCAGCTGAGAAGCTGTAGAGCCTCAGCTTTCTGTGAGGATCAGGCTCCAATACCACAGCGTTGTCTGAAACATCTGACCCGGGGAGGTGGTGCCACGGGCAGTGTGAAAGGAAACAGAAGCACAAATACTGGATCTCAAGACTGCAATTTATACTGAGCTTTACACGGCAGGAGGTCAGACACTGAGATCTCATTCTGACCCAGCCATTCAGCCAAGCTGGCCAACCACCTTAGAGTGTTTTGTGCTGTATACAGACCTGCGCTGCCTTATCTGTGCTTATTTGTAGCAAACTGGTTTAAAAGGTTATGACTAAAGTCCTACTTTAAGAAGAACCAGTATATCACCCACTACTGCATACGTATCACTTGTGAGTACAATGTAATGTAAACATCATCTAATCCAGAGGTCAGCAACATGCGTCTCTTTTACTGTCCTGTTGTGGTTCCACAGCTGAATCAGATTTGTAGGTAAAAATAAAATAATCCTCCTTTACAGTAAAATAAAGCTCTGCTGATCGTTCAACACAGTTTAACAATAAAGGGTCTTAAACGCTGGAGTTAATGTAGAACTGCTGATTCACCCTTTAACCCTGAAGATCAGCGCAGACTGCTGGTCACCGTAGCAACACAGACAACAGTCTCGCCTAGGTAGTAGCTGACGAAACGGCAATCGATAATTTAGAGACGAATGGACTTATTTGTGTTTATAATCACTCCAGCTGGTTTCCTGATACGTTTAATCTGCAACGAGAAACTACAAACCCTAAAAAGTCGTGAAGCTGAAGTCGCTTCTCATTCGCCAGCTTCTTGCTCGAATTTTCCCGTTCCACCTTAAATGGTGCCGCAGTTACATTCTGGCAGCATTTAAGGTAGTACAGAGCGAGAAGCTGGCGAATGAGAAGCGACTTCAGCCTCGTAAAAAGTCGAACATCGAGAGACATTTTACAAGAAACTGCTCTACTTTTGAGGAGAAGTTTCCTGCCAGAGATGCGAGAGAAGTGGCTATTTCTATACTAGAACATCAGCACATACTGAGACATATTTACAGCCAAGATGGTAAAATGGCTCCCAAAGTGGTTTAATTTTTATTGAAAGGACAAAATGGCTCTTCTTAAAATTTGGGTTCTCGACCCCTGACCTAGGAGAGTGATCTATGGGTGATCCACATGATCCAGCATAGCCCCCTTAGTCTTGATAACACATGCCAGAATGAACTATGCCACAGTAAGTGTTCAATATATTTTTAATATATCACAAGAAATCACGACGGGACATTTTATGATAGTGATTGAAGAGTAATAAAACTGCAATATGATTTTGGCCACATTGTGCAAATCGACCTAAACAAAGGTCTGCAGCTCAAAACAAACTGCAAATCAAAAGGCAGTAAAACCTGTGACAGAAATTGTTTGTGTCAGCACAAGGCCACAGTCCTTTCATCTATAAAGCTTCAGTGCTGTGGCAGCCCTTGGGCAGCTGTGGCCCGTTTCCACCAAGGTTGACTCACTGCTGTCCACTCACTGCTGTCCACTCACTGTCCTTCCTCTTCTCCCCACATGTCACTGTTCAAACACACAACCAAGAGCAGGAGGAAATCTTGTCCGTGGACTGTTACGACCCTGTAGGCAGGCATGAGGCAGCTCGAAGAACAATGTCAATCAAAATCAAACTTAAATGATTTGATGCGTTGATCAGCCAGAGAAAGTTCGGTGTTCGTTTCTTTAGTTCTGAACTGACACTGTAAGGCTAATAACTCAGAGTAGCAGCCCACCAACAGCCACACTTCTGTTTCCTCTCGCACCACCTGCAGCAACACCTCCCTCGGTGGTCTTGCTGTGACGTTCCCTCGTAACGAGCCGCTCTCTGAGCCGGTGCTGATTTATTCACTAAAGTCCAGCAGTCTGGCAGTCATAAATGTAAGCATTAGCGATTCGCAGTGGTTTGGAGGAGTTTGAGCCACATTACTTGAAAAAATAGACAAACAGATAGACAGACAGAAAGGAAGATAGACAGACAGGTATATAGACAGATACACAGGTAGACAGAGAGACAGACCAGTATTTAGATAGACAGATAAACAGACAGAAGACAAATAGACAGCTAGACAGACAGACAGCTAGACAGCAGGACAGCTAGATAGATAGGTAGATAGATAGACAGACAGGTAGATAGACAGATAGACATAGATAGATAGACAAGACAGGTAGACAGGTACACAGGTACAAAGACAGACAGACAGACAGATAAACAGGTAGATAGACAGACAGATCAATAGATAGACAGATAGACTAGATAGAGATAGATAGATAGATCAATCTATCTGTCTATCTAGCTATCTAGCTATCTGTCTAGACAGGAAGATAGACAGACAAGACAGGTAGACAGGTACATAGACAGACAGACAGACAGACAGACAGACAGAGAGTCACTGTAGCACAGTTTTCGGTTTTTGAATAATTTCATAACGAAACGTCAATAGAAATGGTCCAAAATAAATGTTTAAAATTTTCCACTCCCAGTTAATGATGTGTTTTTTCATCTTTTTACTATTTTGCACAATAAAATGTGTTACAAGTATTTTTAACATCATAAAATTTGTATTAAGTGGACAACTGTGCAAATTAAACGCTTAACACATTATCAGCTCATCGTTCTACGACCCAAACCCAGCCCATTAACATGCACCCACTCGCAGAGTGTGAGTCTGAGCCCCCTGCCAAAAAACGGCACCGCGCCGAGTAAAATGTGAGCCATCAGGTCGGCGCTGCCCGAGTTAACCTTCAGTAACCTTCACTGAGGAGGAAGCCTGTCACAATAAGGCTGTTACATAAGCAATCAATGAGCTGTGGACACCAGTGTTCCTCAAAGCCACATTAACGCTGTTACCCAGGCCTGAACGTAGACCTGGCATGTAAACACACACACACACACACACACACACACACACACACACACACACACACACACACACAGATACACACACACACACACAAACACACACACACGCCTAAATCATAAAGCAAATTATTCACTAACTGCATGAAATAAATGTAAATTTTAGTTTTTTTTTGTAAAAGTTCCCCTCAAATTAACAGAACATGTGTTATGACTATAGACATATTGCTATATGCTTATAATTTACTGCTGAAAGCCAAAAATCTGAGACGCTCTTTGTATTATTTTATAAAAATATTTTTTTACAGAGCAGATCACTGAAGAGACGCCATCTGGGATCCAGTTTGTAGCTCAGATTTGTGGAAAAATGGGTCAAATTTCAGTAGAAAAAAAAAAACTGAGTTCAGCTTCTTTTATTATAAGGGTTTAAAATTACATCACCATCTATTTGACTGGAGAGAAGACAGTTACAGCTCTCATACGACCCCCACCTTCAGAATGTAGCTTATGAAATATGAAAGTTATGAAGAATATGACGAGGTGCGTTTTGGAACCACCGGTGGTTCCAAGGAGTTGAAAAGGTTAAAAGACCTTTAAAATAGTCCTAAAGATAGGTAAATATTATGTGATCAAACAGTTTCAGCATCAATGCTAACCTGAAAACATACAGCAAATATAATATCCTCTACAAGCCTCCATACATGACCCCATACATCACCATGGTCCCATTTCACTTTCCTTTCAGTCTCTCTCGAAAACTGTCATTAACCCTCTTTTTTCTCTCTCCTCTGGCCGTGCACCTCATTCTTCTTCATGCACCAGGAGGCTGTCATGTCCTGCCCCTCCATCTCCCGTCCGCAGTTGCTAGGCAGCGACGGAGCGGCGCGCCGTGGAGTGGCAGCGGCGTGCTGGTTATTAACCTGCATTTCACTGCCTTTTACTTTCCACCGAGTAAACGCAAAGCCGAGGGAAACGTGGGAAGGAGCGGCGTATGATTCACTGCGCTGATGAGCGGTTCAGCTGGACCCTGAACCAGCGAAACGTAAACCAGTGACTCCACTTCAGCTCCTGCTGAATACAAATCAGTGAGCCTCAAGGAAAACGATTCAGACTGAAACTCTGTAAAACCGGAAAATCATTCAGATTCCTCATTCACGGTCAGCAGCTACCGATCTGAACACGTTTGTACGCAATATGGACAGGAAGGTCCAGTCCTCGCCCCCACCACTCAGCCCGACGCCTCAGATTTGCGCGTTCACGTCTAGGGGTAGGGTTATTGTTCAGATAGAGGGGTGAAGTGTTGGGGCTACATGATCCTCCAAAGGGAGGTTTTTCAGAGACTTCAAACAGAGAGATATGAGAGAAAAAGAAAAACCGGCGAGACGGAGAACAAGAGACCAAAGAAACACGATGTGAGGATTTTCTGCATTAAAAATTTGGTCATTTATATCGTAGCAGCAGTGCTGATTTCTTGTAGCTAGCTAATTTTCCCTGTTCCACCTTAAATGGTGCAGCAGTTACATTCTGGCAGCTCAGACAGACAGACAGACAGACAGACAGACAGACAGACAGACAGAAAGGTACATAGACAGATACATAGGTAGACAGACAGACAGACAGACAGACAAACAGATAGACAGACAGATGGATAGCCAGATAGACAAGACAGTCTATCTACATCTGTCTAGACAGGTAGACAGACAGGTAAGATAAATAGCCAGACAGATACATAGCCATTTAGACAGACAGACAGACAGACAGATTGACAGAGTCAGATAAGACAGATAGCCAGATAGATAGACATGTAGATAGATAGATAGATAGACAGACAAATAGACAGATAGATAGACATATAGACAGACAGATAAACAGACAGACAGACAGACAAATAGACAGATAGATAGACATATAGACAGACAGATAAACAGACAGATAAACAGACAGACAGACAGACATATAGACAAACAGACAGACCAATAGACAAACAGACAGACAGATAGACAGACAGACAGACAGACAGATAGACAAACAGACACAGACAGACAGACAGACAGACAGACATATAGACAGAGATATAGACAGACAGACAAATAAATACATAAATAGACAGATAGATAGACAGACAGACAGACAGACAGACAAACAGACAGACGGATAGACAGACAAATAGATAGACAGATAGACAGACAGACAAACAGACATATAGACAGACAGACAGACATATAGACAGATAGATATAGACAGATAGATAGATATAGATAGACAGACAGACAGATTGATAGACAGAAAGACAGACAGACAGACAGATATAGACAGATAGATACTTTACTGATCCCGAAGGAAACTTAGCCTGTTAATAACAGGTAATTCACTGTTAATAAGCAGACCTTTTAATAAAGTGTTACCAAAACATTTTACCAAATATGTTCATAAAGTACTGAAACACTGTGTTTAAAAAGCAGCTATTATTACCAGAACAGCAAACATGCCCATCTGTGCAGCACAGAGAGCTGAACCATGCTTTTCCATCCTCACACCTGAGCTATGAGAGCGCGAAGCCTGTTCTGAGGACGACGGACGGCATGTAAAACAGAGCTCTCCGCTCTAGCTGAACTCCCCGGAGAGGCTGCCTTCGATGTGGGCGGTGGAGAGGAGGATGCAGGATGAGTGAAGAGGACCATTCTGCCTTTGCATTCGTGCAGAAAGCTCCAGCCAGTCAATTACCAACACATGAGGAGAGCTCTACAAAATGACAGGCAAAAAAAATTACAGCACAGACGAATCGCTGCTCCACACAGTCATCAAACCCAGCCATCTGCATTAGAACAGCAGCAGATCACGTAGGAGTCGCACGGGACGCAGCGCAGACTGACACCTGGGCCTGGATAACCTGCACAAACCACTGCAATCCAGACTCAGATGGACTCAAGACGTTGGACGCTTCCGTATTCCATCAAATCTGAGTACAGTGTGAAACAAGCCTGAGTCTGTGTTTCTGTGACAACTCCTATGCAGTGTAGGAGAATCCCATCCAGTGTGCATCTGCCTGTATCAGGATAGATTTCAAGTTCTGCTACTACAGGGAGATTCACTCGAAAGAGGCCCCGAATATCCTGCTGTAGCTCCCGTTAGGATGCCGCAATCTGAACCAAGAAAATACACTACCTACCTTGACGTGTGTAATCGACTGCACCCCAAAGTTGCAAACGGAGGTTAAATGTCGCGGCAGCTGTCCGCCGCCTCCCTCATCGCTCCGACGCAGGGGCATCCCGGCTTGTTCGAAGCTCCATATGCTGAGGAGCACAGTGCACGCTGTTTCGGTCAGATCGCTTCATCCTAGAGAGAGTTATTACAGAATATCCGGGGCCTCTTTCGAGTGAATCTCCCTGTAGTTTTTAAAGCTCTAAATGACCTTAAAGCGCCACTGACATCACAGAGTGTCTGTCTGTTTATGATCTTAGATCTGCAGATACTGACCTTCTAACGCCTTCAGTAAAACAGAAAACGTGGAGAGACTCTTTCAGTTATTCTGCTTCTAAACTGTGGAGCTCAGTTCACCGTTTATTAGACGGTCAAGCTTTTAATAAACATCTAAAAACGAATCTTTAACTCAGCATTTAATTAAGACTCTACGTCTCTTTGGTGTATCATAGCCACTGAAATAACCAAGGCCTCCTCTTGCTTCATGTATGGATTTTTGAATGTGTGATAAAAGCAGCTGCGCTTTTGTAATTCGGCGTCTTATTTTTGTGTTCAGTCCTTCCCAAAGCTGCAGGTCATAAGGCTAAGCTAAGATTAGTGCTCGGATGCTGACACGCGAACAGAAACGAATCCTCAAAGCTTTGAGAACAAACTGCGTTAATTACAGCTCTAATTAGTCTCTTTGGTGTTTACCTTTGCTTTGATCTCTGTCATTTTCTTATATGATTCTAAATTAATGCTTATAATTTCTTGTATTACTGTTAAGGTTTATCACCTGTCTGTAAAGCACTTTGAGCTGCCACCGGCATGAAAAGTTGGTTTTTAATCTCAAATGTGACTACCCTGGTTAAATAAAGGTAAAATAAATAAATAAATAAAATAAAAAATATAAAATAAATAAATATAATAATAATTTGTATCGCTATATAAATAAAAATTGTTGTTATTATTATTATTATTATTAGTGCTTAGCCAGCTGCAGTAGTCTTTCAATGTTTCCTTCATAGCCCCCTGACAGAGTATAAAATTCAGAAATCTCATATCTCTCACAAATATGAGAACAATTTCACGAATTTTCAACAATCTCATTCATCCCTACGTACACGTCCATTTCTTCCATTCCTCCAATGCAAAACTAAAGAAGCCGACTTGGGAAACGTGTCTTGGCTGACTGGCTGCATTTGAGGTAACGGAGGTTAAAATAAAAGGGGAAAAACTGTGTTAATTTTATATTTTCTGTTGGAGTAGCCCTTTAAGGCTTTGTGCAGAATCCCTCCAGGCTAGGAAAGAAATCACGTGAAGGAAGGAATTACCTCGGCTACAAGGGTTGAGCAATAATCAGAGCTGCGGTGAAAGGAAGCTGCAGAACGAGCTGAAGGTATTTCTGTCCTGAATCAATTAAGATCTCAGTGTTACGTTGGTGGGTTTTGGAGAAAAAGGATTAAATGTGAATTCCTGTTTCAAAGCAGCGAAAGCCGCTGGGAAAACGAGCTAACAGGGATATAAATACGCACAAGTGACAGAGGAACATCAGACAAGCCACAATCAGCTGCTTACAATCGTGCTGTATAGCATTCACGCGTAACTCATACTGTTTGCCCTCCACTGTCGAATGATTGTTTTTTGGGTGTGTATGTTTTATTTAATGGATTATCAGCAGAAAAAAAACATGAAGAAATAAATAAATAAAAAATATGATGCAAAAATGAGGAGCTTTTGATTCACATCTAAAGAACATGAATCACAACAAGCATGTGCTTCGAGCCTGACATTCCATATACATATACACACTCTATAATACCACAGAATCACTACGCTGCAGTGGTCCCGGTAGCCCCTACACTGCACAGGACCATGTAGCCCCTAAACTGCAGCGGTCCCGGGAGCCCCTACACTGCAGAGGTCCAGGTTGCCCCTACACTGCAGCGGTCCCGGGAGCCCCTACATCGCGACGGTCCCGGTAGTCCCTACACTGCAGCGGTCCCTGTAGCCCCTGAACTGCAGAGGTCCCGGAAGCCCCTACACTGCAGCGGTCCCTGTAGCCCCTGAACTGCAGAGGTCCCGGAAGCCCCTACACTACAGAGGTCCCGGTTGCCCCTACACTGCAGCGGTCCCTGTAGCCCCTAAACTGCAGAGGTCCCGGTAGCCCCTACACTGCAGCGGTCACTGTAGCCCCTACACTACAGAGGTTCCGGAAGCCCCTACATTGCGGCGGTCCCGGTAGCCCCTACACTGCAGCGGTCACTGTAGCCCCTACACTACAGAGGTTCCGGAAGCCCCTACATTGCGGCGGTCCCGGTAGCCCCTACACTGCAGCGGTCACTGTAGCCCCTACACTACAGAGGTCCCGGTAGCCCCTACATTGCGGCGGTCCCGGTAGCCCCTAAACTGCAGCGGTCCCGGTTGCCCCTACACTACAGAGGTCCCGGTAGCCCCTACATTGCGGCGGTCCCGGTAGCCCCTACACTGCAGCGGACCCGGTAGCGCCTACACTGCAGCGGTCCCGGTAGCCCCTACACTACAGCGATCTCGGTAGTCCCTACACCTTAGCGGTCCCAGAAGCCCCTACACAGCAGCGGTCCTAGTTGCCCCTACACTGCAGCGGTCCCAGCAACTCCTACACTGCAGCGGTCCCGGTTGCCCCTACATGGCAGCGGCCCCGGCAGCCTCTCCATATCTCTCTGCCATTCTGGCAATATGAGAACTTCTCCATATATCTAACGTGCTGCCACTCTAATTTAATCTTCCTTCATTTTCATTTCTCCTCCGAAACCTCATCTCGGCTCCCCTTGGCTTCTAGATCCCTTGTCTACGTCTCGGGTTCACCTCTTATCGGCATAAAACACTTTTCAATATGTGCGGATTACCAAGAGCCTGGAAAAACTCTTGGAGCACACGCTCCGCAACGACACGTTCGGCTGTCTAACGGAGGGTCAGTCGCGCGTTCCCAGACGCCGCGAGCCCCACTTACACTGCAGCAGTGATAATGTGTCAAAGATCAGCATTCCAGGCTGCAAAGCCCACTCAAATCCTCTTGTTTCCCTCGGCTTATCGGCCTCCTCCACCCGGCCGAGCCCACGCCCTCCTGGGCCCTTCGGAATGTCTGAGTTGAATAAAAACCCTCTTGAGCTGTTTGTTCCGCAGCCCAGGCCACCGCAGCAGCGCAGAAGGGGCAGCAGCCAGGCGGCTCGCCTTCGGCCCCTCAGTCTCTCTCTACAGCTCTCCCCTCTCAAATTCGGATTCTTTCAGTTTCTACCTCTTTATTAGTCTCTCAGTCATCTCCCGTGTCCTTCTCCTTCCTTCTCCATGTACTTCAGACTCTCCCCTCTTTCATAAACCTTGAATGTAATACACAGCAGTGCTGGATTACTGAAATACAGGGCCGAAAGATTAATCACTTTTATATCGAAATCACAAGTTAAGCAATTTTTTAAACTGCAAGAGCTGAAACTGTCTTTAATTACAGCCCACATTCTTAAAAATATAGTTCTCCAAGTTCTTAAAAAAAATGGTTCTTTAGTAAAGACAGTCATTCTGTATAGAACCATGAACACTCAGACCCATTTGCATGCATAAAAAGTTCTCTGCATGGTGAAATGGTTCTTCAGATTGGAGAATGTGTTGTATGTGGTTCCGTACAGCATCAAAAAGGGTTCTGATAATGTTACTCCGTTGCTTGTTGATGTCACGTTTATAAAAATAGAAGAACATTTCGGTCCTACAGAGAACTCTTTTCAAAAAGGTTCTATATAGAACCACATACAACACATTCTCCATCAATCTGAAGAACCATTTCACCACGCAGAGAACTTTTTAGAGTCCTTATGGTTCTACACAGAACCATTGTCTTTACTAAAGAACCCTTGAAGAACCATCTTTATTAAGTGTGTACATCAGCAAAAACGTTGTTCTAAGTTTTAAGAGGGGAAACGGAACCTAATAAGAGTTTGTGAACGGCCTATAGGTGAGTAAGACCAATCAGAGGCAACCAAACCTCCATGTGTTGTGACATCACAACCACAACTTACTGGCAGTTTGACACACCGTGTTCAGGCGTCGAGCCTCAAGACAAAAAAGGTGGATGTTCTGGTCTTCATGGCCAAAATAAATCAGGCCTGAATCTCAATTAAAAAAACAAAAAAAACAACAAAAAAAAAAATCGCTATTTAAATTGAAGTCGCAATATTAGTCGGAAAAATCGCAATTAGATATTCTCCACAAATCGTTCAGCCGTACTGCAAAACTAATAAAATTTTGTTTTTGTAAAATGTTCTGATATATCACAGCATCAGATGTTTACATTTGCACGAATAAAGACTGGCTTAAGTAGAGTGCTTAATGAATCATTCACAGAGACAGAAATCATATTTCCAGATAGGAATCATCCTTTTTATTCACCTTTAATAAGTATTTTTTCTGCCCCTTCTTTCAAACCAACATGAAGCACTCAGCGAATTACATCCAGCGGACAGCAGAAAACGTCAGACAGGATAACAGAGAGAAAATAAAAGAATGAATCTTGTGACAAATCTATCCTGAAACAGCATCAGAGTCACATCAGCTGTTAGCTGTGGAGCATCACACAACAGTCAGTTCCGGCCCTGCAAGCTGATTGGTTGAGAAGCGTTCTGTGCTGTTATTTCACCATAACATCACCTTCTTTTCACAAACACTATCACTCCACTGAGCAACGACTGTGACAGCTGTAGGAGCTCAAGACATCTGAACGTTTTGACTTCTTACTTTGCCACAAACAGAAAATGGACACTTTTAAGATCACATTTGACCGATAGCCGATTTGGTCAGACTCTGAAGATGAGACGACACTAAATTCCCAAACTGTCATCACCACTGAGCAGCTTTTCAGTCGGCAGCTGAGACAGAAGAACAGCTAAACAACCTGGAATCAGCCAGAAATGAACCCAACACCATTCGCCAAACTAAATGGGCTGTAAGATGCTTTACAGACTGGCTGGAACAAAACAACATTAATACTGATCTGGCAACAACTGACAAAACTGAGCTGAACTTGATATTGAGGCAGTTTTATGGTTCAGTCTGTACTTCAAAAGGCGAGGCTTACAGCAGACTGTGCAGCGAGTGGGCGGAGCTCGTTACTCTGACGTAGCAACAAGCTGCTCGTTAAGGAACTATAATTTGGTGAAGGAACTGCGAACATTAAAACATATTAAACGCCGCGTTCACGGCCCAGTTTATTAATTTATTACTTTATTTATTTAACTGTTGTATAAAAGCAATAGAACACTCGAGGAGTGTGTTATCGCCAATAACATCACGGCTGTGATGATCTACGGCGACCAAATCACAGCCGGGATGTTATTTCGCGATAAAACACTCCCTCTGTGTTCTACTGCTCCAGTAGAGTGCTTGGGTAGTCTGAGCATGGCAGCCTAATTTTAGATGCTCATCTTAAGTGAATTAAAAGTAGTTCATTTTAAAGCTAAGAAGCTTTTAAAGAAGAAATACTGGACTGGGATCGATATCAACTAGTGGTGTAGCAGTTCTGAAACCACAATCAGTTCGCCAGAATACGGTTCGGCTTACAGTGCACATGACAGGAAGTGCAATATTCTTTGTCCAACCAAAACAGCGCGTTGCTCCATGTTTGACTACAGAGTGTACAGCCTATCCACGGCACATACAACAGGCCCCCCCCACCCAAACTTGCTCGAGCATTAACAAAGGCAATAAGCAATAACAAAATAGACTTATTTCCTTTGATGTTTACATTTAATTTGCTTGAACTTGCTGCTGAGTTCAACTGCTCCACAGCTTGATGTTTACATGCTTCATTCCCGCTGATCTGTTCTGCTTCCTAATGTTCACATTTATTTTACTTGTTTGTTTTGCAACAATTTTGTAAAAGAGAAACTTTCAAAGGTATTTTTAAAGACTTTTGTTTCACATATGCACATCTTGCACTAACCTTGTATAATAAAAAAATTAATTAATACATTTTAAAAATCAAAGAGAGGTTGAAAGTTAGTAAACCGTGATTCAAACCGAACCCTGGTCCAGAAACCGAGGACCGAACCGAACCGTGAACTGGGGTGAAAAGTTACACGTCCATTATTAACAGATAAGCAAGGTTTCAGTTGCGCTATTAGGGCAGTGGCATCGCTCCGTCTCTAGTCGTCTGAAACCAATACAAGTACAAAGAGATCCTGATGACGCTTCCCAGAACTTTTAACTCCATTTGGAAAAAACATCCAACCAGGTTGGAACTAGATCGAGAGGCAAAAACTACAATCCACACTCGTACCTTGATTTTCACTGCCAACCTTCCATCCCGATTGCCCCAATATCTGCAACACCCCCAACCCCAGAACACCAGCCCTGACTCAGCTTGATGGTGAATCGTGATTCTAATCAGAGTGGAGCTTGAACACACACACACACACACACACACACACACACACAGACACACACACACACACACAGACGCACACACACAGACGCACACACACAGACGCACACACACAGACACACACACACACACACACACAGACACACACACACGACAGACGGACAGTGAGTCAGAAGGCGGAGTTTGCCAGAGGCCTCAGTGTTGAGGTGAGGCACTCCAGGCTGGGCTCGGTCCACTGCAGCAGGCCGGTGGTGCTGAAGGAGAGGAACATTGAGGATTCTAAGGATGATCCTATTCTCCTGACACAGAGAGGATTCACACACAGACACAGCGCCGACACACCAAGGCTGCGTTCACATTACCAGGCTGAAGTGGCACAAATCCGATTTTTTGCTCTAATGTGACTCAGATCTGATGTTTTCAGGGCTGTGTGGACACACAAATCAGATCTTTTCAAATCCGACCTGAGCCACTTTCATATGTGGTCCTAGATCGGATACGTATCCGATTCGTGGCCTTGTGACCTTAACGTGACGCTCAGATTAGAATTCATGTGTTTTTTTTCCGCTGCGCCATCATTCAGCGTTACCATGGCAGCAGCGCCGAACAGAAGTTAAAGCCTGTAAACGGTGGAAAAGCAGCTCATCTCACCTTTTTCTCCTTCGTCTCGCTCTAATAATGAAGCTGAGAGCTGATCAGAGTTAATGATCTTCTCAGCGAAGCTCGTTCTGCTCGTTAGTTTGTGCTGATGATGAACGTGATTCATTCACGTGACGTTACTGAGTAGGATGAGCTCATGAGGGTCATTTCAGGACACCGGTTCATCACATTAATGACAGATTTGAATCACTTACCTAAACGAGTGTGAACCATCGTGTCAGAGAGATCGGATTTGAGGAAAAACATCAGATTTGTCCAATCTAGGACCACATATGAACGTGGCTCAGGTCGGATTTGGAAAGATCAGATTTGCGTGTCCACACAGCTCTGAAAACATCAGATCTGACTCACATTAGGGCAAAAAATCTTTTTGTGCCACTTCAGCCTGGTAATGTGAACGCAGCCTTAGACTAACCAGATGAATCCAATCGCTCATGTGCTGTTTACACAAAAACAACCACAAAGAAGTGGCACGTGTTCAGTGTTCAAGCCTCAAACCAGAAAAAGGGGATATGTTGGTCTTCTCGGCAAAACAGTCTAGACCCTATAATTGCATTTTTAATCACAACCTCAATATTGATCAGAAAATTTGAAACTAGATATTTTCCAAAAATTGTTCAGCCCAAAGTGCACACACACGTACAAATCCAGCGTGGCGAAGACTCAGTGTTCTTTCTAAGGGACTTACTACACTTTTCTGGTTTTGCCCTTTGCCTTCAGAGTGTTGGGCCTGTAAACAGTCTGCAAAGGCTCAAAGTTCACACCAGAAGGAGAAACTCTCTCCCACAGACACCTCAGCTGTCTGAAACACCTCGCCTGAATTTCAGCCCGTTTCTCTGTTACATGGTGACGTCAGCTCGTAACACAGTCCTTATTGGCCACTTCTGTTTTTTAAACACTGAAGCGTGTAAATTTATTGTAGACTTCAAAAATAAAATTGTAAACACTGAAAATGAGCCTAACAGGAACCCTTAAAGGGACAAACGCTTAACCTGGGGAACTTTTGCTTTGTCTGCTCCTGGTTATTTTAGCCACTGTGTGAAGCAGAGAAGAAAAAAACAAGCTAAACCAAAAAAAAACAAACTACCACCACAACAACAACACCAACAACACCAACAACACCAACAACAACACTACCAAGAACACCAACAACCAGGAACACCAACAACACCACCACTACCACGAACACCAACACCAACACCACCACTACCAAGAACACCAACAACACCACCACCACCACTACCAAGAACACCAACAACACCACCACCACCACTACCAAGAACACCAACACCACCACCACCACCACTACCAAGAACACCAACACCACCACTACCAAGAACACCAACACCACGACCAAGAACACCAACAACACCACCACTACCAAGAACACCAACACCACCACCACCACTACCAAGAACACCACCACCACCACTACCAAGAACACCACCACCACCACTACCAAGAACACCAACAACAACACCACCACCACCACTACCAAGAACACCAACAACAACACCACCAAGAACACCAACAACAACACCACCACCACCACTACCAAGAACACCAACAACAACACCACCAAGAACACCAACAACCAGGAACACCAACAACACCACCACTACCAAGAACACCAACAACACCACCACGAACACCAACACCAACACCACCACTACCAAGAACACCAACAACACCACCACCACCACTACCAAGAACACCAACAACACCACCACCACCACTACCAAGAACACCAACACCACCACTACCAAGAACACCAACACCACCACTACCAAGAACACCAACACCACGACCAAGAACACCAACAACACCACCACTACCAAGAACACCAACACCACCACCACCACTACCAAGAACACCACCACCACCACTACCAAGAACACCAACAACAACACCACCACCACCACTACCAAGAACACCAACAACAACACCACCAAGAACACCAACAACAACACCACCACCACCACTACCAAGAACACCAACAACAACACCACCAAGAACACCAACAACCAGGAACACCAACAACACCACCACTACCAAGAACACCACCACCACGACCAAGAACACCAACAACACCACCACCACTACCAAGAACACCAACAACACCACCACCACCACTACCAAGAACACCAACAACCAGGAACACCAACAACACCACCACTACCAAGAACACCACCACCACGACCAAGAACACCAACAACACCACCACCACCACTACCAAGAACACCAACAACACCACCACCACCACTACCAAGAACACCAACAACACCACCACCACCACTACCAAGAACACCAACAACAACACCACCACCACCACCACCAGAACACCAACACCACCACTACCAAGAACACCACCACTACCAAGAACACCACCAACACCACCACTACTACCAAGAACACCACCACCACCACCACCACCAACCTACACTGAAGCAGGCAGTCATGATCTGCTCCAGATTCGTCCGTGCTCTATCTGAGCCTTCATGTTCAGGCCAAACAATTTTATCTGCCGATTTTCTCCACCTCTACTGCCAGGGGGCAAAAGCTGCCCAACCACGCAACACAGACACGGGCACAAACCACTGGACATCAAGGCAAATAAGTACCCAGGTAAACACAATGCACAGTAACTGCCTGCATGTACCATAATTATGGCACTGATTCGAGCTACATTTCCCTTTACAACTTAATTAGAAGCCAACATACGTAATTAATTAATTACTGCATATTTCATCATTTACATCACACACAAACACACACGCAGTTCGTATATATTACAGGCGCACAAAGCAGAGAATTTAATTCCCCAACCGTTGTTGGCTGTTTTTTTGTTGTCTCAGTTTCTCCGGGATTTTTCATGTCTCTGAAGCAGTGATACACGACGCCGCCTGCCTTTGATTAAACCCAAAACATCGGCGAGGGAAAACTGCCTCCAGAGTGTGTTTAAAGAATAACCGCACACTGGAGCTGCCTGGCACCCAGCGTAACGAAGCACTGCTCTTAATGTGTGCCGGTAGGCAGGATGCAAGGAAAGTAGGCCAACATGAATTTCAAATGACTTTCGCCAAGCACAGAGACGGCGGCGGCGAACTGGGCTAGAAAAAATAAATAAATAAAACGGACGGCAGGACATCATAGCTAAGGCGCTGTGACGGACTGGATGAGTATGCGAGCGATGAGACGAGACGCCTACCCTCCGCCTGTGAGCACACACGTCTGCGCAAACACACACAGGCAGAAGACACGCTCTGCACTTTGAGTGTGTGTGTGTGTGTGTGTGTGTGTGTGTGTGTGTGTGTGTGTGTGATGCAGGGAAACACCACCCTATTCTGTCTAGAGATGTCCTGATACCCTGGGCCGGCCTACGAGACTCTCTGTCTCTTACTAAAGCCTTTGGTTCACTACACGACTTTTAAATGTGTTTTCTCTGCCGTTTGCACTGAAACAGTAAAGAAGCAGCACATAATCATGTTTAAACGAGGATCATCGATTTAATAATGTGGTCAGTTGGTATTTTTAGGGTTTTAAATGTACATAAACTCAATTGTGCCTTAAACTCAGCTCATTAAAAAGCTTCGCTCCACTTGTGAGAGACTTTTCCCCATTTTTTTCTTTGTTTACTTGCTGTATTTTCTTCTTTTGCGCCCTCAGTTTTTATTGGCTGTTGCAGGAATCCGTTCAGATTGAGTCGCTGACCAGTTTACACTAGATTTCACTCAGTCAGGTTAAAAAAAATCAAACGTTTGATAAACTCTGACTGGTCTGAAACCGCCCCCCTCAAACACGACTCGACTCTCTGACCCAAAAATCTGCAGACTAGAGCCGACCAGCTCAGACTCGGCCAGACTGAACATCGAGGCTAAAATCGGGGTAAAAGTCGTGTAGTGTAACCCCGGCTTAAGTCACTGACTTACAGACTGACTGACTGACACCAGTTGCTGAAATCCACATGCACACAAATGAAGCAGAGCCTGAATACTCACAAACCAGGCCTGTCACAGTTATTACGTAATCAATAACTTTAGATTATCGCAGTTATTAAGGCTGATTGTGATTTTTTTTTCTACAGAATGTGAATTGGGTTCATTGGACTGATGCAAATAAATGTAAATAAGACAACACTAAATGCACTGAGTGAGTCATCATGGGTATTATGAAAACAAACAAAAAAAAATTCAATTAAAATTAAAATTTAGAAGCTAATTCTACTGTTTTTACATGCTGGCTGAAATATTTTTTTTCTTGCTTACATTTTCACTCTCATGACGAACATGTAGCTTTGCTGAAATCCACACATAATTCAGTGTACTTGTAGACACCTGTGCGAGTATCCTGATTGGACAGTCCAACCGGTGTTAGCTATGAAATGAACATAGCTAGCAAGCGAGCTGACTAATCAGCCAATTTGAGCGCCTTTTAAAAAGAGCTGAGAGGGAGCAGAGCGAGAGGGAGATTAGATTAAGATTAGATTAAGTGACCCTTATTAGTCCCACAATGGGGAAATTTCCCCTCCGCAGTCTAACCCATCTGTGCAGTGAAGCACCACTAGTGAACACACACACTAGGGGGCAGTGAGCACACTTGCCCGGAGCGGTGGGCAGCCCTATCCGCAGCGCCCGGGCGGCAGTTGAGGGTTAGGTGCCTTGCTCAAGGGCACTTCAGTCACGAGGCAGAGAGACGGATGAGCAGAGACGAAAGACTGAAGAGCCGAAAAGCTCGAGTGAAGAGGAGGACTGAAAAGTGGGCAGCATAGCTTTGGTTTTGTTTTTATTTGATGTGTTTCGTGAGTGAAAACAAAGAAAATGGCTGCTGCAACCCTGAATCCTGCCTCCACCGTCCTCCCCGAGCCCGGGGTAGCGCATGACGTGCCTCAATCCTGTCCTGCAGACAGCGGCACAACAAAATTCAATCCAATTATGGCCATTTAAAAAGCACCGTGCTACAAAACCGTGTCTTGTGTGTAACTCTGGCACTGTGTGGGCGTGACGGCCAGAGAAAAGGCAATAGAAACACAGACAGGCGGCTGACGGACAAATACAACAGACAGACAGGTGAGACAGGTAGACTGATAAATGGCTCTGAATTCAGACGGTCAGTAGCTGCTTACAACCAAACTCCCTCATCACACCAGTTTGCTCCAACAGCCTGCACCTCCGAATGACTCTGCCTGTCTGGCACACAAACAACCCTGCAAATCAATGACCTGCTGCTTAGAAGGAAACATTCACTCAGTGAGGGCTTCATTAGGAAAACCTACCCTGTATCTACACTCATTGTCCATTTTATCAGCTCCATTTACAATACAGGTGCAGTCCATCTGTTTCTCCGGTCAGGAAAAGATGTTACTGGTGTACTGGATCATTCCCAGCACTGCAGTAACACTGACGTGGTGGTGGTGTGTTAGCGTGTGTTGTGCTGTTCTGAGTGGATCAGACACAGCAGTGCTGCTGGAGTTTTTAAAGACCTCAGTGTCGCTGCTGGACTGAGAATAGTCCACCAACTGATGGACCACAATCTGTGACTGTGTAGTTTTAGTGTAAGTGGACATGATAAAATGGCCAATGAGAATAGATACGAGGCGGATCTAATAGAGAGGCCAGTCAGTGTACAGCTTGTGTGTCAAACACAAGGCCCGCGGGCCAGATGAGGCCCACGACACACTCCAATCCGGCCCGCACAAGTATTTTAGTTCTCTATTAAAGTTTCACAGCGCCCTGCACTACAGTCACCAGCATGCACTGCAACACAACACACACACTGACTCTCCTCCAGCGGTTACGACTCCATTCTACACACTTCCACACCAGTGATATCACCAAACACACTAGCAGTGCTTCAGCTGCAGCTCAACCAATACAAACGCTTAAACTGAGCCCAAGAACTGAACATGCAGCAAAGAAAGGACGACAGGCATTTAGTTCAAGCAAGGTAGATCTAAAAGACCTGAGCTCCTGGGGAGATTTAAATTTTGAATATTTCAAGTACAAGTGCCTATATTTTGACACTTTTGTGTATTTTAACCTTTTTAACTCATTGGAACCACCTGTGGTTCCAAAACGCACTTCATCATATTCTTTACTTCATAACTTTCATATTTCATAAGCTACATTCTAAAGGTGGGGGTCGTATGAGAGCTGTAACTGTCTTCTTTCCAGTCAAATAGATGGGTGATGTAATTTTAAACCCTTATAATAAAAGAAGCTGAACACATTTTTTTTTACTGAAATTCGACCCATTTTTCCACAAATCTGAGCTACAAACTGGATCTCGGATGGCGTCTCTTCAGTGATCTGCTCTGTCTAAATTATGTTTGTGTATGATCATAAAACACATTTTCTAACTTGAGTTAACTTGAGGGAAAACTTTTACAAAAAAAATAAAATTTACATGTATTTCATGCAGTTACTGAATAATTTGCCTTAAGATTTGGGCAGGTAAATTCAGATGGAAAGACTAGGCTAAATTAGCTAAATTAACAATGGCCAGATCGGCTTATAGCAACAAGTTAATTAAAAGTAAAATAAATGTTTTTTTTTATTTTATTTTATACGTGACTGAGGTGCCCTTGATCAAGGATATAGGGCTGCCCACCGCTCCGGTCAAGTGTGCTCACTGCCCCTAATGTGTATGTGGTGCTTCACTGCACAGATGGGTTAAAATGCAGGTGAAATTAAATCAATAAAGGGTCACTTAACTTTAAATAAACATTATTATCACAAACATAAAAAGATGACCCAGCTTCTCGGAGCAACAGTCGGATGATCATAAAAGGCGATCAGGACGTAGCCCACGCCTGACCCACAGACACGTTGGCATCTGCAGCATGCCAGAGAGAAAATCCCATGAATAATTGAAGGCAGCCGAGTGCCGTGACGTCTGGATGGGCTGAGAATGAGAACAAGGGTGTGGTCTCGCTCTGGAGCCTCGAGAGACTCCGGAAGGAGACAGCAGGCTTCTCGGTCTGGCTGATGGATAATTCAGCGCTCCTGCCTGACGTCACGGGGCACGTCTGGAGCGCCAGACGCCCTCAGAGTGGTCCCGCCGACTACCAGAATCAAAGAAGCAGAGATTCGCTTTGTTAAATGTACTATGACGGTCTGCACGGGATCACGGCCCACTGATCTTCCTGAACGGAGGCAGAAAAATGCGTCGCGTTCAACACACGTTTCATCCGTTCCCCTCGTCTTTGAGAGAGAAAGCTCTTCCTCTGTGACGCTAAATTTCACAAAACCCAGACAGATTCTTCAGTCTTGGGTCTTTAAAGCTGCTGTTGATGGGAACTGGTGCCCCACGGTACCTTCTATTTCAGAGTTGATGCAATTTTTTAGGTTTCGTGGAGGGGTCGGGCCAAAAAACGGCACTTTCGCAACTGTGCGTCTGCCTCATATACCTCAGCAAGATCGCTTTTCTTCTTCTCAAGGGTTTAACGTCCAGTCCAACAAGGCTTATCCAGCTGAAATCCGGAAATCAGAGCTTCTAAGAAGCTTGCAAGACGTGGACCTACATGACGTTTCTCCCTGTATTAAAACGTCTAAGCTGTACTCGGAAACAACATGGAATACGGAGCAGAGTTTTTACGCAATTTCACTGGAGACAGTAGGAAAATTCAACCTTGAGCAACTTTCTGAAACACACTTTGAAGGTTTAAAGCCCAGAATCTGAGAAGCCACTGAATGCTAGACTTTTTATTGTTATTTATTAAAAGTTCAGGCCTTTCCTGGTTTCACCAGCTACAATCAGATCCTGAGATGAACAGGCAGAGACCTCGGCTTCCTGAAACAGAAGAAACTGAATCATGATGCTCCACCAGCTTCGGCTCACTGACTGCTTATTCCAATACATCCGGGCTTCGTCTCAAAACAGTGAAGGCTGCGATAACCGCAGAGATGGGACTCAACGGGGGAGTTGGACAAGAAAGACTCCACAACTTGTTATGGTTCCCCAAAGGCAAAAAAGTGCCTCAGTGCTCAAGGTTAGGCTGATCTCCAACAGAGAACACTGTATCCTCCACACAGCAGGCCTTTTGTAAACTCCCTCTCTTCAGTTCCCTTTCCCCTTTCTCCTTTCTGTCTGTCTCCATCTCTGTTTCACTCTGCATGTTTGTCTTTCACACCGCGTCCCTTCTCTCTGTCTCTCCAGGTTCCTCTCATACCGTATGTCAGGACCTTCCTCGTCTATTTTCTCTCCATCTTGAGCTTCTGCCATCCCTCCTTTTCAGAAGTTGTATCTCAATCTCTTCTGCTCCACGCTGGCCATCTAAGATAGACGCTACATTGCTGACTCCACTGTGACCTTGAAGCAAAGACTCTAACGGGGGGAGCTCCAAATCGAGCTTTAGGATGATCTAGTGCGAACCTGCTCCATATTTCATATGAAACTTAAAGAGCGGAGAGGCAGCGCTTCGTTTTTATGCACCGAAGATGTGAAACATTACCAATAAACATCCATCAGGTTTTTAAAAAACAGTTAAAAATTATTTCTTTATTGTTTTTACTGGAATATTACTACTACTTTTATGTCACTACTTACACATACATATACATATATATATATACATTTTTTTTTTACGTTTTATATATATATATATTTTTTTTTTTTTTTTTTTCTTTATACTTTTATTTTTTCCTTTTTTATTATAATTATAATTATCAATATATTCCTTTTCAGCAATTTATTATTTTTATTTTTGATTATCTTTTTATTTTATTTTTTGATTATCTGGGCTGGAGGTTAGGGAACCAGTCTTGTGACCGGAAGGTCGCTGGTTCGATCCCCTGAGCTGACGATACGTGACTGAACTGCCCTTGAGCAAGGCACCTAACCCCCCCAACTGCTCCCTGGACACGGTGGATAGGGCTGCCCACCGCTCCGGGCAAGTGTGCATGTTATTCACTAGTGTGTATGTGGGTGTTTCGCTGCGGAGGTGAATTTCCCTCAATAAAGGGTAAAAGTATTAGTGTTGCACCGATACCAATGCTGTATCAGTATTGGCGCCGATACTGACACTTAAACGCAGTATCTGTATTGGTGATCGGACACGATACCTGTGACTGACACCACAAAGCAATTTCTGACGTGTGCATGCGCTCCAGTAGACAGACCTTAATGTCGGCGGTGTGGGACGACGGGCAGCACTAAAAATGCTCATGACAGAGTCTGTAATGGCAGTTTTTGGTGTTAAGAACAGGCTAACAGAGCCGCTTACCTGAGCGGCTGAGCTGCTTCTTTCAGTATCACTCATCTGCCGCTGTGAGCGGAACGAACCGCCGGACTCTCGGCATAATGGCATTTAGCCTCAATTTAGCCTTTAGCACAGCAGCCCACTAGCCAGACCTGTGCGTCCATTTGCCCCACCTGCAGGGCGCCTCAGTCGGTCAGCTGTATCACTCAGCTGCGGGGTCTCGCGGCCCGTCGCTTCAACCAAGCCAGAAAAAACACTGAAAGTCACTGAAACTGACGGCGTGAACGACGGGGTTTTACTGAACTGACGCTCAGAACGAGACGCTGTGTTGCTGTGTAAACACCACAGGTTTATCTGTTCACTGTTCAGCTCTGTTTTTTAATTGTTTTGCATAATAAAGATATTTTACATTTACTTAGGTTGTTAAACACGTTTCTTATTACTTATACATTAGTAAATACTAAATATACAGTACATTAACAAAAATAAGTTTTCTTAAGTGTCTAATAAATATAATCCAAGAAGTAAATGCCATCTAGCCAAGTGGAGTGTTTTATTTGTGACACAGAACACAGATTTTACCAAAATAAACTATTTTAAAATTGTAATTGTATAAGTATCAGGACTTAGAGGCGAGTTAGGTTAGACAGAGTTAGCATTGGTATCAGTACTCGATATCGGCCGATACCAAAGGATCAGGTATCGGTATCGGAAGGGAAAAAGTGGCATTGGTGCATCCCATTGTAGCTCGGACGACGGGATAAACTACGATACTGATGTTTCTTCCTCTGTCCTTCCCGCCCTGCCGTATCATTTCTCACAGCTATTCCGTTTTGAAAGTGATGGAGAGCCGTTTTACCTTCACATTATCTACTTAACAATGAAAAGCGAAGTGACTGAGCGCCATGTTCTTAACTTAAAGATGAGAATCCTGTCACATCACAAACAGGAATGATCTATAACGTTTTCAAAGGCAAACTCTAATCTAATCTTTCTTCAATGTCAGACTCTGGGCATTCGTCCAATGACAGCAGGGAGCTCTTTCAGACGTGAACCCATGGAGCAGCATTAAGAGGAGCCTGACGCTTGGCCTCACAATGGCACCTTATCAGACTTACAGCAGATCCGCCTTGGCACGAGCAGATTACCCTCTGAGACGCCCCATTCACAAATATGAGTTCCAGTCAAAATGCATCCAGTGGTTCAAGTACCAGTACTGACCAAATCAGACCTCTACTGTAGCTTAACTTGGGCTATGTTCACATTACCAGGCTGAAGTGGCACAAATCTGATTTTTTGCTCTAATGTGACTCAGATCTGTTTTCAGGGCTACGTGGACAGACAAATCTGATCTTTTCAAATCCAACCTGAGCCACTTTCATATGTGGTCCTAGATCGGATACGTATCCGATTCGTGGCCTTGTGACCTTAATGTGACGCTCAGATCGGAATTCATGTTACGCCACTGCGCCATCATTCAGCGTTACCATGGCAGCAGCGCCGAACAGAAGTTAAAGCCTGTAAACGGTGGAAAAGCAGCTCATCTCACCTTTTTCTCCTTCGTCTCGCTCTAATAATGAAGCTGAGAGCTGATCAGAGTTAATGATCTTCTCAGCGAAGCTCGTTCTGCTCGTTAGTTTGTGCTGATGATGCTCGTGATTCATTCACGTGACGTTACTGAGTAGGATGAGCTCATGAGGGTCATTTCAGGACACCGGTTCGTCACATTAATGACAGATTTGAATCACTTACCTAAACGAGTGTGAACCATCGTGTCAGATATCGGATTTGAGGAAAAAATCGGATTTGAGCAACGAGGCTCATAATGTAAACGTAGACTTGGTTAAATCCATGTTGAAATACAGAAAAAGCAGACAATGTGCAAAAACTATTTTCATACTTAATGTATTTTTTGTACTGTATGTCTTGTTTTATTTATATCTTACGAAATAAGATATATAACACACCTTACTATGTAATACCACCTGCAGTAAGGCTCTGAGCTCAGCAGTTCTTTGGGTTTAATTAGAATAAAATGTGCCTGTCCAAGTACAGGTAATGAATACAATGGATTCCTGTTCTGCTAGCTGACCCTTTCCCCAAGAGCCTTGCGCCAAATAAAGTCGTCCACTGAGCTCTTGCCCAACGTTTTAAGCTCTTCTCCGAACTGTAGCTCTTTGCTAGCTGTTTCACGTCTGAATCACATCTCACCGACCCAACACACAACAACAATGATCTTATATTGAAGTTCAGTATGTTAAGTAAAACTGATATGACAGTAACGCAAGTCTACCTACTTACATTCAGGGGCGTCTCTACATTAGAGGCCTGTGGGGCCTGGCACCACCAGATGTCGCTGTGGAGCAGTGCACGACATGGTCAATAATTCAATATAACAACTAATATGTATATTTTTTTCTTCATAACTAACATTGTTATGCGTTTATTACATATGACAGTGGTAGGGCTGTCTGATACATCCCAAATATCTTCCTGTACCTGTTGTGTAAAAGCCAGTAGGCTCCCTATTTCTCCTATCAGTCTTCGTTTGGTGAGCGTGGGGCTCGTCAGCGCTCGTCTAACCAAGTGAGCCGTTAAAAACACTCTGCGCTTGTTCAACACGCTTTCAATAACCAGCTGTGGGGCCGGATCATGTTGGCCCCCTGCTGAGAGCAGCCAATAAAATTAATGTTTACATACGTCCAGACGTTCAGTAAACGGTGTTTACAGTATGGGCGTCACTACGCAGCTAGTCATAGTTCCACATCGGTTGTGGTAGCCGCTCATAATAGCAAGGCAATATAATGAGTCAAGTTGAAAATGTAATAAAAGTTAAATTTGCCAGCCGTTAGAGCAGAAATCAGAGATTAAACGTTTGAGACACACCAGAAGATTTCAACACCATCCAGTCTGGAAAGGACAGAAACTGGTCCTTCAGTCCAGAGAGGTTCAAGAGAAAAACATGGCTAACTGTGAGAGTAGCTAAAACACTCTTCTGCTTTCCTTGCCTGCTCTTGCTGTGCTATCACTTGAATTCATTTATGGATTGGTGAGAGAGGTTTTTGACAAGCTTGCCCAGATAAAAGATCATCATGCATCGTTTCTTTTTGAGCAGTGAACATCACGGTGAGTCATTCTGTATTATTACACGGCCAGGTTATTCCAGCATGTTTCTCTGCTCTGATATGTCGATTTGGATGTGTATTTGCAGACCACAGTGATCGTCACTGATAGATATCTTTGGATTTGTAATGTGATGCTGTATAACCAGGTTTTGTGAGATCTAATGTCATCATATCACTCATATTCCATCTCCACTTCCACCAACTCCTGCACCGTTACATTACTTTGTGATTTCATTGATGGAGTGTGTTTGTGTTTGATCAGGTCTGTGTGTAGTTTCATTGACGAGTCGCTGCTGCCCCAGTTCATTGTGCCCCACCAGGCTCATTGCTTACATTTACCACATATAAGCAGCAAACATACAGCCTGACAGGAACTGGCTTAGACATCAACAACAATCAATGTAGTCAGTACGTCAAGGGTTTTAAGCTATTTGGTCAGAGGACTAACTACATAGGCTAACTGATCAGTCTTATGGTGCTTTAGGGTCATTGCCAATCTTCAAACAATGTCCAGCAGAAGCTGCGGTCATCTGCTCACGTACAAATTAAAGATCTGACTTCCAGCAGAGTTCATGCCAAGTTCAGCTATGAAGACAACTTGAGTTTAACAGAACAAGCCTAAACTGCACTCAACTCATTCTGCCATTCTGCAAGTGCTGCTGTGTCTGTAACTCGTTGCCTCAATCAAGGGAAAAATGCCTTATAGGGCCGAAATGAAACGTTTTTTATATCGAAATCTCAATTTAAGACAGTTGCAATTTTCAAATCGCAAGAACTGCGACTTTCTTTAATTATAGCCCACATTCTTAAAAAATACAGCTCTTTATGGTTCTCAAAAAAGATGGTTCTTTAGTAAAGACAGTCATTCTGTATAGAACCATGAACACTCAGACCCATTTGCATGCATAAAAAGTTCTCTGCATGGTGAAATGGTTCTTCAGATTGGAGAATGTGTTGTATGTGGTTCTGCACAGCGTCAAAAAGGGTTCTGGTATTGTTACTTTGTTGCTTGTTGATGTCAAGCTTATAACAACAGAAGAACATTTTGGTCGTACAGAGAACTCTTTTCAAAAAGGTTCTATATAGAACCATATACAACACATTCTCCATCAATCTGAAGAACCATTTCACCACGCAGAGAACTTTTTATGCATGCAGATGGGTTGCTGAGTCCTTATGGTTCTGACATAGAACCACTGTCTTTACTAAAGAACCCTTGAAGACCATCTTTATTCAGTGTGTACATCAGCAAAAACGTTGTTCTAAGTTTTAAGAGGGGAAACGGAACCTAATAAGAGTTTCTGAGCTGCCTGCAGGTGGGTTAGACCAATCAGAGGCAACCAAACCTCCATGTGTTGTGACATCACAACCACAACTTACTGGCAGTTTGACACACCGTGTTCAGGCGTCGAGCCTCAAGACAAAAAAGGTGGCCAAAATAAATTGGGCTTGAATCTCAATTTAAAAAAAAATATATATATATATATTTTTTTAAATCGCAATTTAAACTGCAGTCACAATATTAGTCGGTTTAAATCACGATTAGATATCTTCCACAGATCGTTCAGACCTAATGCCTTCCTAAAAAAAGTCTCTAATTAAAAACGTCTGTTTTTATTGAACATATCGCTGCTGTTAGAAGAAAACCTTGTATCTCCATTTTTGTTGTTTTTCAGTTTTTGACATAATTTGAAAATGCCTGTTGTCCTTTACACTGTCTGTAAATTTCATGATGAATGGACTAAAAGAAACAGCCCAAAATTACTTGGAAAGACGTCTGGTTCCATTGACTTACATTAAAAATATAGTAGGTTTTTTCCTTCTCCTGTAAAGTTACCATTTTGGAGATACAAGCTTTTGTTCCGACAACAGCGAAATCTAACAAAAACTGCTTTTACTGTCATACCATTACACTGGGACTGCTATCTAATGTATGATTAAAGGTGTAGAGACTCAGTTTTGTTTAAGCAGTTAACCAACTAACCAATCCCCATCCACGACACAGGACAGGACAGTGCAGCAATGAGCTCATGTCGTCCCCTGGCTGACTGGATGCTGAATTCCTCACAGACATGCTAAATGTGCACAAAGGCTCCAAAGGAAGAGATGAAGGGGTCAGGTTGAGCCTGGGCATGCCGCACTGTGTAAGCCATCAACACCAGTGCTACTTCTCCCTCTGCGCATTGGACAAACAAGCTCTCTAGGGAGGCACAGTCATCTCCATCATGACTTCTATATCTGGTATCAACAATAAACAAGCGGCGAGATGGAGTCACTCCCGATGCCCATGCAAAACAAACCACAGAACTAATGCCGCCTCGCACCAAACGACTTCTCAAGCGATTTCACTGTCGCAGACGAAATTTCCAGTGTGTATAAAATCATGAGAGTCTTGCTAGAGTCATCTCGATCGTTTGGCGTATAAGGTGGACAGGATGGCCGTCTTTGGTCAGTCTTTTTTGTGTCGTCTTGACGCCACGACAAAATACACTCTCAGAGATACAGGTCTGAAGCGGTCACTGATTCAGTGCCCCTCCTGTCACTGGGGTGGAACCCTGAAGGCTCCATCTCAGTACCCTTTAGTCAGGGAACATAACTGAACCATAATCCACTGAAATGATATGTTCTAAGCTGTACTGACTCCACACACCCCGTCTCGCCTCCAGGACTTTATTTTACTGTTCTGTTTTAAAACATTCAGTTATGAAAAGGTACAAATACGAACTTTTCACCTGGAGAAACTTATTTAAGGTGCACAGTCAGACCTTAAAACCACTGTTGGAGCTTTGAGGGAACATTTACACTGTTTGTAGCTTGATGAGCGAAAAATGTACCTGAACAGAACCTTCATTACTAACAGTGTATTAACGCAAGAGGGAAAATGCATGCGTGAGAGCCCGATTCATAAATCCGATTCATTTTAAAGCAAAAATCATATTAATTTAACAAAGTAAACTGTTTGGAAACTGGACTTTAACAACGGCATTTTTGAAGGATCATCCTTTTTATTTTTTTGGTTTTTGTTACAAGCGTTTCTTATTTTGTTTGTTTGTTCTTTTATGGCTCAGTTCAAAACATCTGATGATGCTGAGTCGCTGCATGTTTTGTTGATGTGTAAATCTTTATGTTAAATACTGCTTATTTTACTGGTTAATTATAAAAATACTGGGATTAAAAAGTGTTTCTCTGCTTGTACATTTCCACCAGGTGCATGATGGGAAATAATCTGACAAAATCCAGCTGCAGACCTGCAAATGGTGACCCTGCAAAAGTGAAGTCTTTAGATGTGACAGGGTGTCAGGCTTTAGTCCAGGGTTCGGCAGCATGCGGCTCTTTTACTGCCCTGTTGTGGCTCCACAGCTGAATCAGATTAGTAGGTAAAAATAAAATAATCCTCCTTTACAGTAAAATAAAGCTCTGCTGATCGTTCAACACAGTTTAACAATAAATGGTCTTAAACTCTGGAGTTAATGTAGAACTGCTGATTCACCCTTTAACCCTGAAGATCAGCGCAGACTGCTGGTCACCATAGCAACACAGACAACAATCTCACCTAGGTAGTAGCTAACGAAACGGCAAAGAGAGAGATTTAAGAGGAACATCGATAATTTAGAGATTAATGGACTTATTTGTGTTTATAATCACTCCAGCTGGTTTCCTGATACGTTTAATCTGCAGCGAGAAACTGACAAACGCTAAAAAGTCGTGCAGCTGAAGTCAGTTTCTCGTTATAATTTTCCCGTTCCACCTTAAATGGTACAGCAGTCACATTCCGGCACCATTTAAGGTGGAATTCGAACAAGAAGCTGGCGAATGAGAAGCGACTTCAGCCTCGTACAAAGTCGAACGCTGAGAGACATTTTACAAGAAACTTTCCCACTTTTGAGGAAAAGTTTCCTGCTGGAGATCCGAGAAAAGCAGCTACAGCTGAGCTAAAGCTTAAAGCAGAGCGAAGTCAGTCTGTGTTTTTGTTTATATTATATTTATCAGTCTATACTAGCACATCAGCACACACTGAGACATATTTACAGCCAAGACGGTAAAACATTACTTAAATAAATCGACGTAAGATGTTGTGGCTCCAAAGGTGGACTGATTTTTGTTGAAAGGACAAAACGGCTCTTCTTAACATTTGGGTTGCCGAGCCCTGCTTTAGTCTCATAAAGCTCACTTCAAAGTCTTCTAGTGTACGGTTAGCATTAAGTAAAGCATCCACATTTCAAAGCCGCAACTAGGCCCAAGTATTCATACCCAACCCTTCAACTATGAGTCAACAAGTCCTTGTGAAGAGTTTGTCATTATTTTCAACCGAGCCCAATGAGGTCACCCCCCTCTCAGCCCTCCACAGCTGTTAAACACACAAACAGGCTTTTGACTATTAAGGAGGGTGTTTGGATGAGTCTGATAATGGGTCAGGGCTCACGAGTGTGTTGGATCCAAATGTCACTGGCCATGCTGTGGGCCAGCAGCACTGATGTGAGGAAAAGGCCTTGGGTCTTTCACGCTCTCTGCAGCGAGATGATACACCACCCCACTCCAAACGCAAACACAGCAAAAGGGGTGAAGTGACTGGACGAGCTAACAGATCGACGCGACTCGGCGAGCCTGATTTGAGAAGTCACACCGGCTACTTCTCCCATCACAGCTGCCTGTATGCGTATCGCCAAAAAAGCCAGCTAGCTAAGAGTATAGAAAACCGACAACCATGAAAACGATCCATCAGTATAATGAGTCATGCTTAAAAAGGGCTTTCTGGGCTACGGTACGCAGCACAACATCGTGTCCCTCAGCCTCATCGGTTTGACAGAATAGGCGATTTTATATCACTTTCGTTCATCAATGTTCTCTTAATACCCAACATCCATTCCGCAAATACATCACACAACTATGGGAGGCAAATCCGGCCAAAAAAGAAAATTAAACCAATAAAATGTAAATGCACTGTAATCTAAGTCATGTTTTTTTGCCCTTCTCTACATAAATTCTGGTCTGACTATTTTCAGATAATGACAAAGGTTTTAGCAATATTTGGATTTTCCACTGATCCCACTGGATTCAGTCGGATATCCTTGCATTCACATCCTTATTAGCGAGACGTCGTATTTTATTATTGTGGAAGTCCTCAAAACCACCTTCAGTTGCATCATGGCTCCGTGATGTTATGCTCTTTCTTAAATTGGAGAAGATTAGATTCCCAATAAAAAGGTAACACTGCTGCGTTTTACGCTAAATGCAATTCTTTTCTTTTGTATTTTGATGCACTCCAGGTTATTCCGGCAGATTGTAATAAAAAATAAAAAATTCCGGCATCATTTAAGGTGGAATTCGAACAAGAAGCTGGCGAATGAGAAGCGACTTCAGCCTCGTACAAAGTCGAACGCTGAGAGACATTTTACAAGAAACCTTTCTACTTTTGAGGAAAGTTTCCTGCTGGAGATGCGAGAAAAGCAGCTACAGCTGAGCTAAAGCTTAAAGCAGAGCAAAGTCAGTCTGTGTTTTTGTTTATATTATATTGTCAGATTGTAAAAATCTAAAGATAAGGTTGTTTTTATTGTTGTAATGTTTGGAAAGTCTTGGTGTCGGTGTGTGTATGAGTGTGTGTGTGGTGTTGTAGGGTGTATGTAATTATAAAAACTGAGGTCGCCAGTGATTGGCTATTGGCTATTCATTGTTTTGTCTCCTGTTTATCATCCTGTTTTCTCCACTTGTCTGATGTATCTGTTTGATTCTACAAATAAAAAAAAACGTAAATGCAAACTTCTCTTTGCCATTTCTTTTTCCAAACATCTGCGCAAATATCCTACCAAAATTCAAAATGAAATACCTACTTTGTGACAAAAATAAAAATAAATGTAAAAACATCTATTCGTCATTTCATTTTAGTCATTATTCTGGTTTTTCATGGCCAAATCTAAAATGGAAAAGCTAATAAAGAAAAGAAAATGCAAGCTTTACTTTGGCTTTTGTCAAAACTAAAATCAAAATGCAATGTTTACATTCTTATTTCTTCATAGCGTTAGGCTGCATATCTGACAAACTTAAAATGGAAATGCGGATAAATCAACAGCAAAGTCACAGTTTGTGATCGTTTTCAGACGCACTTTAAGTGTCAGAATGAAAAGGCAAATGCAAACGAACATCAGCGCCACCTGCTGGACATTTACTTCTCATTTCCCACTTTGCTTTTTCGTTGTCAAGTTGACCAACATGCAGATATGTTAATTAGCACTAGGCGGGGCTACGGGGTCCATCTTAGCACATTCTCAGACCTCAGAGTCAGAACGGCATCATTCCTCAAGCTAAACGACTTCGAGTCTTGAGAAAAACCATCGTCATGACTCAGATCTGGTGCAACTGAATATCAGACCAAACGGAGATGTGTCTGTGTGCCAGTGTGAACAGATAAACTGAATCAGACATTTTCAATTCTGATTCAAGACGCTTTCGTATGTGGTACTGAAATCCGATACGTATCTGATCTGTGGCAATGCGACTCAGTCTGAACAGCCAGATCGGAATTCATGCAACTTTTACGCCAATCCAACTCGACATTCGTCATCATTTTCGCGCTGCTGAGACTCAAACATTTAGGCTGATGTTTCTGTACTAAAAAATTAAAGAGGTTTCGACGCGAACCAAAAAAGTGACCGTGGCCGAATAATGTCCGTTTTTTTTTTTAAATGCGAGCTCGAACACATTCTGGGTGATCGGCCGAGCCATCAGCCATAGGAACTTCATGATGGCTCCTGTGATGCTGGTGAAGATGAAGCTGATCCTCCGGGAGCGACTGGCGTTCGTTGGCGGTCGTGATTGTTTACCTCTGGATGAGCCGTGAAGCAGCGTGACGCTCTGTTCTTTAGTGGGTCAGTTTAGGAGCTGATCTGTTCAGACTGATGTTTCACACAGATCACATTTAAAAGATAATCTGAACCGCCAAACAAAAAAAATCGGATTTGGTGAGAAAATCAGATTGGGGCCACTTTTACCTGCTGTGTGAACGCAGCCTTAGTGTCTGAACTTAATAAAGGCATCTCCAGTTTTGACCCCAGAACGTTATAGTGGACACTGAGGTGACAAACAGGACAAAATAAGTCATGCATTTCATAATTAATCTTGTAATAGTGTGAATTTTTGTTGAGCTGAAAGTTGCACAGCAGGCCAGCTCCATTTGTAGAGTCACTGCAGTCTAAACAGGACTATACTGTAGTAAAACTGACCAACAACCTCCCACTTCAATGTTGTTGGCTGATTTCATGCTAAAATATCTGCTTAATAGACTACGGAGCCTGCAGATGGTCAGCCACAGGAAAGACACCCCCAACACACATGACACACACCGGGCTATGATGGACTGTTCTGCACGGTGCAGTCCAGTGAGTGGAAACTGTGACTGCACACACGGCAACATGCAACTGAAGCGTATGATGCCGATAACAAGCCAAATATCATCTGCTATAGAGAACAGAATAACACTAATACAGAAGAAGTGTATGTAATGATAGCAGAACAGACTTATGTGAGACATGATCTACTACCCCATTTCCAAAAATATTAGGACGTTGAGCGTAATGGAAATAAAAATTGGATGCAATGATATGCAAATCATGTAAACCATAGTTTTTAAAGGAAAATACTACAAAGACAACATATCGAATGTTGAAACTGAGAAATTTTATTGTTCTTTGAAAAATATTTGCCCATTTTGAATTTGATGCCAATAACATGTTCCCAAAAAAGTTGGGACGGGGGCCTGTTTACCACTGTGTTTCATCACCTCTTCTTTTAACAGCACTCTGTAAGTGTTTGGGAACTGAGGAGACACTGCTGTAGTTCAGAAAGTGAAATGTTTTCCTGTTCTTGTTTGATACAGGATTTCAGCTCCTCATCAGTTCAGGGTCTCCTATGTCATATTTTTCATTTTATAATGCAGCAAATGTTTTCAGTGGTGGCAGGTCTGGACTGCAGGCAGGTCAGTTTAGTACCCTCTTTTACTACAGAGCATTGCTGCTGTAATACATGCAGAATATGGTTTGACATTGTCTTGCTGAAATAATCAAGGCCTTCCCTGAAAAAGACGTTGTCTGGATGGCAGCATATGTTGCCAAAAGATGTATATATCGTTCAGCATTAATGGTGCCTTCACAGATGTGAAGGTCACCCATGCCATGTGCACTAATGCCCCCCTATACCATCATGAATACTGGCTTTTGAACTGTGCACTGATAACAAGCTGAGTGGTCTTTAGCCTGCAGGACACAGTGTCCATGATTTCCCAAAAGAATATTAAATGTTGATTCATCAGACCACAGGACACTTTTCCACTTCCCTCTCGGTCCGTTTTAAATGGGCTCAGGCCCAGAGAAGGTGGCAGTGTTTCTGGATCCTGTTTATATTTGGTTCCTTCTTTGTGTTTTAGAATTTTAATTTGCATTTGTGGATGCAGTGATGAACTGTTTTCACTGACAGTGGTTTTTCAGAAGTGTTTCTGAGTCCATGCAGTGATTTCCACTACAGAATCAGGTCTGTTTTTAATGCAGTGCTGCCTGAGGGCCCAAAGATCACAGCCAACAAATACTGGTTTTTGGTCTTGTCTCTTGCATATAGAGATTTCTCCAGATTCTCTGAGTCTTTTGGGAAGCTTTTTTTATACCCAATCATGTTACTGACCTGTTGTCAGTGAACCACCAGGTGTTTTTATTTAGTATTACAAAAGTTTACCAGCCTTTTGTTCCCCCGCCCCAACTTTTTGAACGTGTTGTTGGCATCAAATTCAAAACAGGCAAATATTTTTCAAAAAACAAAATTTCTCAGTTCCAACATTTGATATGTTTCCTTTGTACTATTTTCAATTAACTAGAGGGTTTCAATGATTTGCACATCATTGCATTTTTTTATTTTATTTTGCACAGCATGCCAACTTTTTTGGAAATGGGGTTGTATTTGCTGGATGTGTTCCAATAAAATCAATAATATATTTAACGCTTAATTCTCTAACATTTGGGATGTAATCACTCTTTCAGAGTAGTCTAAGCACGTTTGAGAGGTACAACAGCAAAGCCGCAAAATCCAGTCACAGCTACTGAACATCAGTGTTCAACAACACAAACACAAACACTGAGGAGAAAAGAAGCGTCCCATTGTTTCATAAGTGATTCATTGGTAAACACGGCTCATTTGCACAAAGCATCTCCCCCCTGACTAAGAGCAAGCGCGGAAGCATAGATCATCCGCCTGGACGTTACTAATGACTGAAGGTGTCTGGTCAATAATGACGGATGGCCCAGCGGTCTGTCTGTCTGCGGCTCATGCCTAATGAAACGCCTCAGCTTAATGAAATCGTTCCCTCAGACGTTAACGCCGCTTGGCGAGTCAGAGTCTCTGCATAAACAAAATGACACAAACCAAACATTTCCACAAACTCAGATTACTGAGCTGAAGACATCTTTAGTCCTACTGGACTCGCTGGGCGATATGACCTCAAATCAACATCACCATTAATTGAATATTTTACCTCGATTACGATTAATAAACGATTATTTTGTTTTTTTGCCCTCATAGTTCACTGACAAGGTTTGTTCTGTAAATATGTTCTGCATATCTTAAGGTAAATCGTCTCAACAGCCAGATCAGAATTCACGCGAATTTTACGTCAATCCAACTCGACATTCATCCTCATTTCGTGCTGCTGAGTCTCAAACATTTAGGCTGATATTTCTGTACAAAAATTAGAGAGACTCATCAAAACCCTCCGTGCTTGAAGAGATTTTGAAAGAAATGTCCGAACGCGGCCGCAGGAGAACGAGGCTGCAGCGTCAAAGAACAGTTAAAAGTCTGAAAGCAGTTTAATGAATCCGAGGACGCGAACCAAAGAAGTGACCGCGCCCTTTTTACGGCTCGAACACATTCTGGGTGATGAGCCCAGCTGTCAGTCAGTGAAGCTTCATGATGGCTCCTGTGATGCTGGTGAAGATGAAGCTGATCCTCCGGGAGCGACTGGCGTTCGTTGGCGGTCGTGATTGTTTACCTCTGGATGAGCCGTGAAGCAGCGTGACGCTCTGTTCTTTAGTGGGTCAGTTTAGGAGCTGATCTGTTCAGACTGATGTCGCATACAGATCACATTTAAAAGATAATCTGAACAGCCAAACAAAAAAATCAGATTTGGGCCACTTTTACCTGCTGTGTTAATGTAGCTTCCACGTCGCAGACTGGACACGGCGGAGTCACGTGACGACACGCGGTAGTAAGTTTTAAGGGGACAGTGCATGAACACACAGAGCGGGGAAAGGATTAACAGAATTAAAAATTCTGAATTCTGAAAAATTCTGGTTCTGAATGTCGGTTTTGATTATATTTCTATTAATCGCCCAGCCCTAAGTGGACACACAGTGAGTCTGATCTCCAGTCCTATCAGGACAGAGACCAACACGCTCACTGAAGAGAGGGTGAAGGGAGTCTGAGGAGGAAGTAAAGAAGATTACCACAGCCTCGTTCTGTCTCATTACTCATTATCACATCCAGGATCCTTCTTTTGACAGTGATTAATTAATTGATTGTTCCGGCTTATCGAGTTGTTTGGGGCTGTTTTGAATTGATTATCCTCTCTGTGTTGATTTTTTTTGGCGTTGGACGTTGCTGAGTCTTAAAGGCACAGCAATGACTCCTATGCTAACCATACGCTTTAAGACTTAAGTCTGACTCCCTCTCACACCTAAAGATGATCAGAGAGTTTTTAGTCACAGACTGTGATTTGGCAAAGACTGGGGATCTTGCAGGGTCACTATTTGCAATTTGAATGCAAGTTAATGTGACGGGCATTTCTCTTTTTATTGTGTGTTGTGCTGGTCTGAGTGGATCAGACACAGCAGTGCTCCTGGAGTTTTTTAACACCTCAGTGTCACTGCTGGACTGAGAATAGTCCACCAACCAAAAATATCCAGCCAACAGCGTCCTGTGGGCAGCGTCCTGTGACCACTGATGAAGGACTAGAGGATGACCAACACAGACTGTGCAGCAGCAGATGAGCTATCGTCTCTGACTTTACATCTACAAGGTGGACTGACAGGGTAGGAGTGTCTAATAGAGTGGACAGTGAGTGGACACAGTGTTTAAAAGCTGTTTAAAAACTGGAAGTGTTGGGGCTACATGACCCTCCAAACAGAGTGATATGAGAAAAAAAGAAAAACAGGCAAGATGGCTGAACAAGAGACCAAAGAAACCCACAAATGTGAGAATTTTCTCCAATAAAAAATTACGATAAGCATTGTTTTATCTTAGTTTAATGTTGTTTCAGTCTATTTTGGTAGTTTTTCTTCATAACAAGCATAAAAAATTGCTAATAGTATGCTGATGTCTCGGTAGCTAGCTAGCTAACTTTCCCGTTCCACCTTAAATAGTCCAGCAGTTCTGATACCTGAAGCGCCAGAATGTAACTGCTGCTCCATTTAAGGTGGAACGGGAAAATCTGAACGAGAATCTGGTGAATATCTGACTTCAGCTTCATATCACTGAAGAATTAGGGGTGGGTGATAATAAATAATTGCCCCCCTCTTTGAAGGCATATGATGCCCTAAATGTAACTAAAGCCCAGCAGTGAGGAGCTGAACTTTACCCTCCTCTGCTGTCACTGCAGACCGGCAGGGTCGCCTACAGAGCAGCGCTGGTAGCTGTTAATGAAGTGATGCTCTTTTTATTTGAGGGTCTCATTTCAGAGGGAAGATTTCAACCACTACCCTGTAACTCAGTTCCAAGGGGCAAAGTGACACTCAAAAACAAGGGGTAGGGGTAAAAAGAAGAAATGGGACTGGGCCTTAGTGTAATTTTAAAATTAACTGTGTGCTGCAATACGGCCTCAGGCGTATTTGATGACACCTACACCGGGAGCTGCGAAGGGTCGACCACATGGAACCGGAAACGAATATCACCAACATGTCATGAGGCACTGAAAAACCAATCGATCAACCCAATAAATATTAAACAGTGATCGGGAGGCTAGCGGTGGTCTGCCGTGCTGGGCTTTGTTGTTTTGCACTGTAGCGCTCCACCCTGCGCTGTACTGTCTGAGGCCTGTTTATGCTGACTGTGTGGTCTTGAGCCTGGACTCCTGACCTTGGCGATTCTGCAGAGCGTGGATGGGAATAATGAGACACTGCCTCGGAGAGGACGTCACATCAGCTCAGTCACGAGAGAGAGAGAGACAGAGAGAGAGAGAGACAGAGAGAGACACACACACACACAAAGAGATATGGACGCAGAGCGTCCCTCATTAAGGATACGCTGCTCCCTCCGATACATAAACATGGACTACAGTTCAGCGCTTTCAGCGTTCTGTGTTTACATCTACCGTTACTCTACATTGTAAACAAATAAATAAATAAAAATAAATAAATAAAAATACTTTCTGGGCATTAAGTCGCAGTTGTCAGTGTCCTCGGTGCGATATTGGCGCAGCCGGAAAAACAGCTGACAACAGTTGGTATGGTGGGAAGCGAGCGGCAAAGTCCCATGGTACCATTTCCATGGCAACAGAGATGCTTGGGTAATGGCAGGAGAGTAGGAAACGTCAGGCCCTCAGCGGCAGCCTGTGTGTGTGTGTGTGTGTGTGTGTGTGTGTGTGTGTGTGTGTGTGTGTGTGAGTGAAAGAAGAGCATTAAAGGGAGGCTTCAAAAACACATACTGGATACGTGTGGGTGTTTGTTTCGCCCCCTAACGATACTATCGGCCAAGTATCGTATCAGTGGAGACCCAGTAAATATAGCTGTCCTTATTAACTGACCAAACACTTCACTCTGTAACGACTGTGTGTTCACAAACAGCCCACAGCCTGAAGAAGCTCTGCTCACTCTGAGCCACAAACAGCTCCTCACAATTCAGTAAGTTATTTTCAGCACAGCTGGTGTATCTACAGTACTGTTCAGCTACTGTAAGACCTATAATGTGTTTTATTTCTAGCAAAAATGGCTATTAAGTTATTCACTTTTCAGGAGATTTTTCTGAGCTGTTTCCAAAATTGGGAATAATGGGATTCATAACAACCGTGCAAGACCTGGTAGACCAAAACGTTCACCATTAGATACACAGCACTTAAAGCTTTCATCTTTGAGAGAAAAATCAAGCTCCACTCTTGATTCCACACGTGTTTCTGTCCATCCTTCCACTGTGGGAAGACGACTCAGCGCTGTGGGTCTGAAAGGATGTGCAGCTGTCAAGAAGCTGTTACTGAAAAAAGGAAATAGACAAAAAAGAAGAATTTTTGCAAATCAAACGAAGAAGCTGCTGGTGTTCTCAGAATAATGGACTAACCAGACCTCAACATCACTGAATGTGTCTGAAATTACCTGGATTAAGAGCAGAAAATGCAACCAACTTCTAAGACTGAACATTGAAGGTGTGGAAAAATATCCCTCTAGATTTCTTTGAAATGCTGAAGAAGTTTCCTGACTGGCAGTTGTAATAAAGGTAAAGGGGGACGCACTAAATACTGAAAAAAAAAATTATATTTAGTTTTTGAGGCTTCTGTGCCATTTTAAATTTTTTAATGCCTAAAAATTACTAACTTAAGCTGTTTTGACTGGACATTCAATAAAAGGATGGTCTTTGACTTTTGCATAGTAACGTACAAATCGCTGCTGGCAGAAAAAAAAACTTGTATCTTCAAACCTACTTTGCTTTTAATGTAAGTCAATGGAACCAGAATTTTTCCAAGTCATTTTGGGCCGTTTCTTTTAGTCCATTCATCATGAAATTTACGCACAATGTAAAGGGAAACAGGCATTTTCAGATTACGTCAAAAACTGAAAAACGTCAAAAATGGAGATACGAGGTTTTCTTCCGACAGTAGCGATATTCTGGTACAACTTCCCGCTGAATACAACACTATTTGTCTGCCACTGATTTTGCATGAATAATCCATATATACAAAAAATTTTAGGTTGAATTCTTTTGTGATGTCACAAAATCCAATGTATTTACATCCATCCACCTGTTCAGCCTACAGCATTTTAGCCACTCATTCATGTTAAGGTTATATGTGATGCTGCAACCTGGAGTGTCTTTAAACGAGGCCAGTCGGAACAGAGGTCATTTACATATATCAGTCTTAAAGGCACAGTAACAAAAACAGTCTTCCTCGGCTCTTTCACTGCCCTGTTGTGGCTCCACAGCCGAATCAGATTTGTGGGTAAAAATAAAATAATCCTCCTTTACAGTAAAATAAAGCTCTGCTGATCGTTCAACACAGTTTAACAATAAATGGTCTTAAACTCTGGAGTTAATGTAGAACTGCTAATTCACCCTTTAACCCTGAAGATCAGCGCAGACTGCTGGTCACCATAGCAACGCAGACAACAGTCTCACCTAGCTAGCAGCTAACGAAGCGGCAAAGAGAAAATATTCAAGATGAACATCGATAATTTGGCGACGAATGGACTTATTTGAATTTATGATCACTCCAGCTGGTTTCCCGAAGTCAGTTTCTTGTTCAAATTTTCCCGTTCGACCTTAAACGGAGCCACAGTTGCATTCCATTCCACCATTTAAGGTGGAACAGGAAAATTCAGACAAGAAGCTGGTGAATGACAAGCGACTTCAGCCTCGTAAAAAGCCGAACATTGAGAGACGTTTTACAAAAAACTGTTCTATTCAGTGGAAAAGTTTCCTGCCAGAGATGCGAGAAAAGCGGCTATAGCTGAGCTAAAGCTTAAATCAGAGCCAAGTTAGTCTGTGTTTTTATTCATATTATATTTTTTTAGCACATACTGCGACATGTTAACGGACAAAAAGTGTTGTGGCTCCCAAGGTGGTTTGATTTTTGTTGAGCAAAACGACAAAATGGCTCTTCTTAGCATTTGGGTTGCGCCCCCTGGCCCAGTAAGAAGAACGGCACAGGCACGATGTGGAACAAGTAGAAGAATATAACACAGTTTAAACTTTCACTCCTAGCATTTCTGGCTGGGTTCATCTGAGAGTGAACAGTGGGAGAGAGGCTGCTGCTAAGACTACAATAGCAACTATGTCAGCTCCACTGGGGACACAACCCAACAGCATGAGTCTTCATGTGACCTACTCAACTACACAGACATCCAGAAATTAGAATACAGGATTTATGGGAAAGCCTGGGTTTTGTTACAGCAATTCTCTTTAAATGATGCTACTGGAAACATCAAAATAGCCCAACGCAGGGGTCTTTAACTAAAACTCAGTAAGGTCCAGTTAGAGAAAATATCCTCAAGCGAAGGTCCAGAACATCATAATGTCTAACTTGCATCATGATTCAGTGCCATAGACTGTTTACTGAAGTAGCCTAGTAGGTATATCAACATCTTATACAGTCAACAACTGAATATCAAATCAAATAAAGTACAGTTCAGTCATATTTCAACAATATTTATTATCAGTTTTCTCTTTTTAGATCACGTCATGTGAAATAACTTCCCTCTGACTCACTTTCTTCTCTGACTGCTGTTTCTCGCCTCGTCCCTCCCCTGTGTGTGCCTCACTCACTCGAGTCTCAGTGCTCATCGTAATGCACAGATCTGATTGGCTGAGTAGCGTCACGTGTGATATTTACAATGCATGCGATTGGTCTGTGAGTCTCCCGGGCCGCTAAAGCTACCGTAAAGGCTAGAAAAGTTACGCCGATTAAAGTAGGACCACCCCATAAAAATTAAATAATTCTCCATAGGTCCGCATAGGACAGCGTCTGGGCCCGGACTCGGACCGCGGTCCGCCTATTAGTGACCTCTGGCCTAATGGATATGCCAACATTGAGTGTGTTTACATGCACATAATAATACAATAAATGCAGAAAATTAGATTTTGTCGGTAATCTGATCAACGCGTTTACATGCACTTGAGTAATGAGATAATGGGGAAACTCCGGGTCTACGAGTCAGACAGTAATCAGATTTCTGCTGTACAACCAGCCAATAAACTCACAGAAGAACGTAAATGTAACGTAAAACACAAACCTCACACCGTGGCTTTTGTTTTTCTTAAATATCGACCCACTTTACCTGAAAATATGAACACACATAATTTAGAAATTAAATCCTTAATTTCGTGTTTGGTTTAAGTGTCGCTCCAACAGTGTTTTGCTGCGTCTCGCGGCAACGCTGCTCACTTATTTCTGGTACCACCGTCTGTTTTCACACATGCTCAGACTGAGAAATCCGAAAGAAATCAGAGTAAGAGTTTATATGCACGGAGAAATCTGATTACTGAGCTAAAATCCAGCCTCTTTATCAGATTTCCTAATCGGATTTCTAAATTGGAGTATGATGTTTACATGACCGTTTGAATAATCCGATAACTGCAGAAATCTGATTATGATCGGATCATTAATGCATGTAAACACACTCACTGTTCCTGGTGCAGTGAAGTGAATGTGTTGGGTGTTTATACCACAGACTGAAAACTGCAGACTCTGCTGACATTTGAACAGGCTTGCAAGTCTACATCAAAAGGCCAAAGGACACTCTTTAATCTCTCCCTTTAATAAGATCGTTTCTCAATTCTTCCTTACAGTGAGCCATTTGTTGGACTATGGAAGGCCTAGAATCTCAGCCAAGGCTCAGGATTTGTTTAGAGTTCAGGACGTGTCCTGCTATGTACAAACACCTGGAGCGCTCATCACAAACAGTGGACTTCACCCTTGGAAAAGCCACAACAGACCAAAGCTGCTGCATCTTCACAGTGATGGACTCAAATTAGATGTTTCTCTGTGTTTCTATTAATATCTTTGCAATAATAGAGCTCAGAAATACGGTTCAAAGACTTCCTGAATCTGCAGAGTCTGTCCTTCCGATTCCATCTAATCGGAAGACCGTATGTGACTCCCATCCAGAGTTATGAGCCAACGAAGACAAGCTGAGATACACGCCATCTGCCTCTTTCTGCGTGTAACTGCTGGATTTGCGTGTCCATCATCTGCCTCTCTCCTGTAACTGGTGGATTTGTGTGTTTCTGTCTATATTTTGGGTGAAACTGACCAATGGACACTCAGGAAATCACATAGGGCTTACCCTTCAAGCAGTTTTGGAACGTAGCGATGAGGAAATATCGTTGAAATATTATTTTATTCATAAATTCTAACACTTTTGTGAACCTAAGACTGGGCTAAACCCATTTCAAGCACCAAAAAAACCTGTCCATATGAGTAAATCTATGTTTTCACAAGCAATATTCAGAATTTCTAAAACCAGACTGGAGTTTCTGGGCCCAAAGAGAGAGAGCTGAGATTGTTTTGAACATTCTGATATACGTGGGTATCGTGTTGTATGCGAGTGTCCTGAATGGAGAGTGTAAGAATATATTTTTTAAAAATAATAATAATAAAAAATAAATTAAAAAAATGTTCAAGAAAATGCCCTTAGACCCCAGACGGTTAAACAAGGAATTCCACTGATTTTTCAGAATTTTTGTATTTTTATTTTTGCGCTTTTATGATGCAAACAAAGTTCTTTCGACTGCTTTGATGTGAAATTAATAATTTTAGAGAAACTTCTCAGGTCATAACTCTTCACAGCAGAAGTGACAGGAACCAGACATTTAGAGCTTACATTTCAGAGCTTAATGTCCATAAACTACCTCACAGAAAGTCACTACACAGAATGTTTACCAATACATTACGTGACCTCTGAAACACTGTTTTAGAGATTTTGAGATAAAACATTTAAAACATCACACCATGACACTCTAGATGACTTTGTTTACATCTTGATGAAGGAACTTTACAGAAATTTTACAGGAAAAAAAATGTTGGAATTCCTGTTTAAAGCCTTCCATCACAATCCTGACTTGTGCAAAGAATCAAATAAGAGAAACCAAACCATAATATAGATTCCACAACAATCCGCATCTGAGTCCTACACAGTTTAGCTTTTCCCAACTGCCAGCACAACTCAACCACTATTCACTGCATGTTTGGTTAAAGGTGGGAGCTGAGGAATACATGTTGCCTTGGCACTTCACCATAATCCCTCACCTTGGTAGGGTATCTTCCCAAAATGAGCGTAAATACATGAAAACTTATTCCACAAAGCAGAATTTCTCAGTTTAGCTGAGCCCAAAGTAAAGCCTGTCCAATAGGAACAGGGCTGAGGGACATTCCCATTTGACATTCCTCATCTTTGGGCTTAAGTTATCTGGCTAACTGAGAAATCCTGCTTTGTGGAACACCCCCCCTATTGCTTACTTACAGTACATCAAGGTGACTGGCGATGTGATATGATCTCCAACCACTGATCCAAGGGCCTACACACTGTTAGAGCCTCTTCAGTATGAGGCAATACATCTTTGAGATCCTACCACAAGGCCAGTCACCTCAATTTACCATTACTAGACACTGATGTACGTTATTTTCAATCCAGGAAGCCCCCCTGGGTTCCTGTGGCTCAGGCTTTGCGGAACAGCCTATTAATTAGGGCGACTGGGTGCATCTCCTCCTACAAACGGCATTTGGGGATCGATCGATGGGCCCGTGCTCAGCTACAAGCCTGCGGTTTGAGCCCAGGCTGAATAATGCATGAAGGTCTGGCCCACCTACAGCACTATCGACGGTGCTTGCGGTGCCTGGCGAGCCCTCGGATGGAGGCTACAGGTTTCCAAGCGCATCGCCACTGCAGCAGACCCCCTCCCCACCACCAATACCACCACCACCACCAACCCCCCATCCCTTCACACCCACCCCTCCTGCTCGGCCACCTGCTTGCCCATGCACAGAGCAGTCACAGCACAGCAGACTCCAGCAGCTCTGAATACTCTGCAGTGTGCCCTCCGTCCCCCAGTGCCACATTCAGGAGGCGCCGAGTGAAGCTGCTCGCCTACGTCATGCGATAAAGCGTAAAACCGTCTCCGCTCTGCAGCAGTGATGGGGAGTTCGATTCAGTTCACTGAACCGATTCCTCTGAACAGACGTTCTCGATTCACTGATTCACAAGTCAAGTCAAACTGCTATATATACACACACACACAATATAGACATTCGGTTCAGTGAGCCAGTCTGATGCTGCCACTAACGGAGACGAAGCACATATACGTCCCGGAAAGCGGGAGTCGACTCCGTGAACTAACCTTAGTATGCTCAAATGTGGTGTTTTGCTGTGACTTGTGACGGCTCGATTGTGTTGTTAGTATTATTCGAGTTTTATTAGACCTTTTTAGCCTATCAACACGGGTTATAAACATTGCGTAGACGCAACAAAAACTTGGACTCGGTTCAACCGGCTTATTCCAAAGAACCGACTCGAATGAACGATTCGTTCGCGAGTCGAACATCGCTACTCTGCAGCCAGAAAATGTGGCTGTGAGGGGAATGCTAACGCCGAGCAGCGGTTAAAGCTGCTGTTTCCCCCCTGTATACGGTTTTAGCCTCGCAGGCCTGGCTTAGGTCAGCCTGGGGTGAAATTAGGGATGAAATGTGTCGAGGTGAGATAACGTTAGCCCGCCGTCGCCATTCCTGTCACAGAAACGTTCACGAGGGCCGTTTCATAACGGGAGCTAACGGTCGTGTAACTTGGAAGCCCCTCTATAATGAGTGAGCAGCGCTGTGGCCTGTAGCCTCCTACCTCAGCAGCAGCCTTACCTAATGTTAAAGAGCTGGAAGCAGAGGTGGGAGAAGGGCTGGATATCTGAGTAAAGAACACAGCATGACAGAAATGCTCTCTCGAATAATAATAATAACATTAATCCATCCTTTTTGGCGTAATGACGCTGAACCTAACGTACAACCACCTTCCCACCATCACAATTACAGCTAAATCAGTACTGAATCCTCCAGTGTGGGCCTGTTTCCCGAAGATCTGGAACATCAGACACAAAAGCAGGCAGAAACGAGACTGAGACCTTTATTTTTGGCAGCGTCATTGTTCCAGGCCAAAAAAATATGAAGTTCGCCAGCTTTTTATTCGAACTGCCCGTTCCACCTTAAATGGCGCAGCAGCTACATTCTGACGCCTGCAGGTGTCAGAGCGTAAGTGCTGCGCCGCTTAAGGTGGACCGGACAATTCGAATTAGAAGCTAACTTCAGCTTTGGTGAACGCAGTAAACACGCTGCTGGTGCTGAGCAGACAAGGGGAAAGAAAAGGCTGGACGGAACGCAGTGATAGCCCCGTGTTTTGGTCAGCTTCTCCGCTGACCGGCAACGGCTGCGATCTCAGTCTGACTGACTGTGCTGTCAACAAAGGCAGCAGGGGCCCTGAAGAACCCGCACAGTCCCTCCTCCGAGGGCAAATTTCGCTACGATGCTGAGGTTTTTTGAGATTCTAGCCACCCGATACTAAACACACCACCAACACAGCTCGAATGCCATCATCTCACGGCGGCGGCGGCAGCGTGAGGGCCACAGCGGCTCCTTCATTAACGTTATGAGAGAGAGAGAGAGACGCGGTTTCTTCCAGCCATTGTAACGTAAGGTTAAAGTCAGACTCACCAGGTTCAGCACCGTCTCCACGATGTCCCTGTTGCTGACCTCGCCGACCTGGATGAGGCCGATGAGCACGGCGAACTTCATCTTGATATTCCGGATGGGGACCGAGGGGTTGATGACCCCGGCGGGCAGCACCACGGAGCCCGAGCCGGACACCATCACCTCCCCGCCGGCGGAACCCGGCGGAGCTTCCCGCTCGGCGAGCGAGGAGGAGGTGGGCGCCGAAAGCGGCTTTTCGCTCGACATTTCCACCCGAAACCCCGACGAACGGGAGCGGCCGCCTCGCCTCGCCTCGCCTCGGTCTCTCACCTGCTTTGTGTCACCGGCCGCTGAACGAACCGCATGAAACTGAGGCGAAACGCTGGGGGTGAAAGCACGGGAGCTCAGCGGGGCGAAGAACCGGGCTTGTTTACGTCGAAGTCCGGGCCTGTCCGCTCAGTCAGTCCGAGAGAAGCATACGAGCGCCGGAGGAAAGCGTTCCTTTCTTTCTTTTCTCGGCAGAACGGTCCTCTCCCGGCTGCTCTCTCCCCCCGTCTCCTCTCCTCCTCCTGATGGCAGAGCAGTGAGCGATGCGCTCTGTTGTCTTTCCTCAGGGCGCCATGTTGACGCCCCCTGTCTGCGGCAGCGCTCACTGCGCCTGCGTGCCGGGGCCTCTGCTTAACAGACAGCCGAGTGCACCTGCACCACATAGGGTGCCCCCCCAAAAGTCTTTGGACACAACTGATAAACTTTAATAATAAAAATTTAATTCAATCATTTTTGTTTCGCAGAAAAACACTTTTAGCATCACACTGATGATAGACTGCGTCAGGGACCTCACTAGGTTCATGGATAGGGGGGTAAGCCTGTACTGAGGGGTCTGGGGGCATGGAGATTTTTTTGTAATGGCCACAAAATGTTCATCACGAACCTTTTCAGCAGGAACAGCCAGAAAATAGTGACAAAATTTGGTCAAATTGGCCCACGGCAAATCTGTCTCTTTGTACTTTGTGTTAAGCACAGAGCTAGTATGAATTAAACACTGCATCCATCCACTTAGATCAGGTAAACATCAAGCAAAGGTGCTGAAGTCCAGCAATGCTATCTCTCAGATAAGCTGCAAGGCCCTAAATGTATTAATCAAATACACAGATTATGGATCAGTTCAGTCTCATCAGAAAGAGTGTGATTTTGCTCTGTAGGTGACACAATTTTGTGGTCATAGTGACAAATATATTTTCCCGGTTAATTTCCATTACATTCAGTATTATTTTTAATTAAAAGCTTAAACAACTCTCATTCACTTTTACCTTGATCACTCACCTCCATCACATCTGCTCCCTCAGCTCTATCAGCCTCCTTCAGCTTCTTTCTCTCCCTCTCTTCCTGTGTTTAGTAATACAGTATGTTAATAAACTCAGAACTGCAAGACCTCAAGAAAATAATGATCAATCCATTTTTTATTTTTGGTTTAAATTGTGATTTTTTTTTTTAAATTGAGGTTCAAAGCCAAGAAGAATATCCACCTTTTTTCTCTTGAGGCTCGACCCCTGAACACAGTGTGTCAAACTGCCAGTAAGTTGTGGTTGTGATGTCACAACACATGGAGGTTTGGTTGTCTCTAATTGGTTACTCACCTACAGGCAGCTCACAAACTCTTATTAGGTTCCGTTTCCCCTCTTAAAACTTAGAACAACGTTTTTGCTGATGTACACACTTAATAGAGATGGTTCTTCAAGGGTTCTTTAGTAAAGACAATGGTTCTGTGTAGAACTATAAGGACTCAGCAACCCATTTGCATGGATAAAAAGTTCTCTGCGTGGTGAAATGGTTCTTCAGATTGATGGAGAATGTGTTGTATATGGTTCTACATAGAACCTTTTTGAAAAGAGTTCTCTGTAGGACCAAAACGTTCTTCTATTGTTATAAGCTTGACATCAACAAGCAACAGAGTAACAATACCAGAACCCTTTTTGACGCTGTACAGAACCACATACAACACATTCTCCAATCTGAAGAACCATTTCACCATGCAGAGAACTTTTTATGCATGCAAATGGGTCTGAGTGTTCATGGTTCTATATAGAATGACTGTCTTTACTAAAGAACCATCTTTTTTAAGAACCTTGAAGAGCTGTATTTTTAAGAATGTAGGCTATAAATAAAGAAAATTGCAGCTCTTGCGATTTGAATATAAAAACGATTAATCTTTCAGCCCTACTGAGGTCCCATTGAGAGCAAAGGCCTACACCCTCTGCCCCCCCCACACCCCCCACTACACACCTCCCTGATTCTGAGTCACATATCAAACACACACTTCTTTGATCCTTCCCTGATAACACTCTGGGCCATTCAGAGTGACCAGCCCCATAGCGACTAAGGCCAAGAGCAGTGAAAGTGTACAGGAGCCTGAGCCTCGACTCAAAAACGGAGCCTAAATGCACCACAGCACCGGTTTTAAGAACAGGGTGAAGAGTCTACATGTGAATGACAGAAAAGTTTTAGTGAGTTAACCCCCCCCCAACCACCACCACCAGCACACACACCCACCCCCTCTCTGTCTGCCTACTTTCCTTTTCTCAAAATAGAATCAGTCTCTGATAACTTAAGTTATTCTGACATTCCACAGCATTATGTAAGAGCAGTGGCTATATGAAATAAATCCTTAAGACCGAAAATCAAAGACTGCCTGTCACCAGCGAACGGATAATAATCCCATTTACCTAAAACCTAAAGTCATTTCTGCCAACCTCTCTCTTCCTTTATGATATACAGTCATGAAAAATCACTTTCGGGAGCGTGCCTTGATATACAGCTCTCTCTCTCTCTCTCTCTCTCTTTTTAATAACACATTTTGCTTTTCCTGCTTGCACACAAAATGTGTCTTATATCTCTGCTGACATTCTTGCTTTTCAATAAAACCCAGTCTATATATGTGGACTCCACTCTATACTGAGATTTCGTTGATGTGTCCAGCAAAAAAATGTAATATGCTACAGCTTGGCCTGTGAACTTATTAGGAAATGAAGAAACCAGAAAGGATGGTTCATCTCATATACACTCCGCTCTGTAGAATTACTGGCACCTTGGTACAGGTGGAAAAAGTTGTTGTTGTTTACCAAACAATGGCATTTTCTGGATCTTTCTTATTCATTTATGCTTTTTCCTCATTCTTGACCGCTGCCGTATTTTGAGTACACTCATAAAAACAGAATGCAATGATTTGCGAATCTCATAGACCCGTATTTTATTCACAATAGAACATAGAACACATATCAGATGATGAAAGTGACACATTTTACCATTTCATGAAAAACATTAACTCATTTAGAACTTGATGGCAGCAACGCATCTCAGAAAAGTTTGGAGAGGGGCAACAAAAGGCTGGAAAAGTCAGATGGGCAGAGGCTCACCAATCAGCAAATAAACTGCATCTAAAAACTGGGGAACAATTTCAGAAACAATTTGATGTTCCTCAACGTAAAATTGCCAAGACTTTGGAGATCCCACCATCTACAGTACAGAATATCATCAGAAGATTCAGAGAACATGGAGAACCATGGAGAAATATGGAGAATAATGTCATTTTCAGGATCTTTCTTATTCATTTATGTCATTCTCAGCACTGCAGTAACACTGACGTGGTGGTGGTGTGGTAGTGTGTGTTGTGCTGGTACGAGTGGATCAGACGCAACAGTGCTGCTGGAGTTTTTAAACACTGTGTCCACTCACTGTCCACTCTGTTAGACACTCCTACCTTGTCAGTCCACCTTGTAGATGTAAAGTCAGAGACGATAGCTCATCTGCTGCTGCACAGTTTGTGTTGGTCATCCTCTAGTCCTTCATCAGTGGTCACAGGACGCTGTCCACTTTTGGTCGGTGGACTATTCTCAGTCCAGCAGTGACACTGAGGTGTTTAACTCCAGCAGCACTGCTGTGTCTGATCCACTCGCACCAGCCCAACACACACTAACACACCACCACCACGTCAGTGTTACTGCAGTGCTGAGAATGATCCACCACCCAAATAGTACCTGCTCTGTGAGGGTCCATGGGGGTCCTGACCACTGAAGGACTACAGTCTGTAACTGTAGAACTACAAAGTGCACCTATATAGTAAGTGGAGCTGATAAAATGGACAATGAGCACAGAAACAAGGAGGTGGTCATCGGTTTATAATGCAACAACAATGTATGGGGTTGTCTTGTTGTGATACAGGGCATCATGGACTTGTTTTAGATCAAAACAACACAAAGTATTGCTCCAGATCCACATGAAGTGGCTCACTGACCACAGAATCATTATTTTGCAGTGGCCATCCTATTAAAACCATTTGGGTGAATTTAAGAGGAGAGTCCACCAGCAAAGACATAGAGCTCTAAAGCATCTAGAGATCTTCAGCATGGAGTAACAGTTACAGATCTCTTGCCGTTCTTCCACCTCATGATATATAGAGCACTCAGTGTTGTCATCCTGGCAGAGGGAGGGTTCCCAGAGGACTACTGAACAGATGAGCAGCACTATGGTTATATCATTAGATCATTCTCTCATGGTGCTGAGCACTGATGAAAAATAAAGTGATGAAGTTTTTTCCTCTCTTATAATTAAGGGGGTGTTCACTGAATCTTCAGAACAACTCTGGAGATTACTGTCTAACTCGTTCGTCCATTTCATGCTTCTTCACACTTATTTTCTAATCTGCATGGATTTGTTTAAGGCGGTTTTGAAGAACAGCTGATCAAACATGCTAAGACAGCTAATTATGAATGGAAGGTAGTTGGCACTAGTTAGCATGATGTCACTGATACAGGTGAATGGGAAAGTTTGTTGATTGTCAAGTAAGTGAAAATAAGTTAATACACTCAAATATGACATTTTACAACACACTGTATACACATTTTAGAGAAAATGTCTATTTATTACTTGAATTTAACACAATGAAAAAAATAACATTAAATGTACCAAACTTTTATGCAATGCTTTGTTTTTTTCCCCAATATTCATTCAAATTAAGCAAATAAATAGTTATTATGCATTATATTGTGGAGAAGTATCCAAATGACTGCATACGACTGTATGCTAACCCAAATTCTCCAACCTATTATTTAGAGCTTGTTTTATTTATGCACGTGTAGGTCATTATGTTTATCCATTACTGCCTGGACGCGCCTGATTAAATATATTTTTCATAATCTTTCCTGTATTTTGTTTCAAAGACACATATAAACAGTGAAGTCGATGTATGAATTTATTTCTAAGACAAACATTTTAAGTCTAAAAGTATTTTTTAAAATATCTCCTCCACCAAGTTGTTTTCAGATAGCCAGCATAGCTTATTCAGCATAAGGAACTTCTTCAGTTCAGCTGGAAAAGCATCTCAAGTGGCTCCTCACAAAGCTGCCTGAGAGAAAGCCAAGAGTGTGTAAAGCTACATCAAGGCATAGGAGGAAGCAGGGTCAAGGTCCAAAAATATAGGATCATTTTGCATTGTTTTTCATCAGTATGTGTTTTATGTGCCCATATGTGTTTTAGAGCTTTGATTTCATCACTATGATTCTAAAATGTTTATAACAGGGTCTACAGAAACGTCCATTTTTGTGTCCCTAGTGTTTACAGATATCCATCCATCCATCCATCATCTAAACCGCTTATCCTTCTGGGTCACGGTGGGGTGCTGGAGCTTATCCCAGCTGTCATTGGGCGGAAGGCAGGAGTGTTTACAGATATATTACACCTAAAAAAAACATGTTAGAGTTACAATTTATTTAGATTTTAAAATAAAGCAATAAGTTATTTTAACAATTACACCTTCTTGAGCCTCAATTTAGTAATATTGGTTTTTAAATCAATTATCTAGAATTCCAAGCACCTCAGAAGAGCTCGTCCTCACAGTCGTGTGTAAAGGCTGAGAACATTTTTTAAGAAAAAAAAATTTTTCTGCAATTTTAACTGCAATTATTAAAACATGACTATGAAATATATGAATTAAATTACATAAAGAAAACAAATGGCTAATAAATATTATAAAATATATAATGAAAGTTCCCCAGGAGTCGTGTCACTGGTGTTACTGCGTAACAAAAAATCTCTTATTTTGAAATAAAAGTCACACTGATGACATTGCTTGACTTCCTTTTGCCTGTTTTCTGAGGATCTATGAAGAAAAGCACATGGTGAGTCCACTGAGTCTTTCAGTTATCAGAGATTTTCTCATTTAGCTCATGATTTCATATGAAGTTTTTGGTTGAGGTCACTAAGCCTAGGTGTACTCGATCATACAAAAAAACGTCTACCATTTCATTGTCCCTCACCGTTTTAAGTCTCTTTACCTCTCTTACTTTAGTCCCATTGACACCAACCTTTATCATTTCTTCTGATAAATCTGTAGGGATTCCTCTTATTACTCCCCTAACCCATGTTCTGTTGGCTGGAACTGCCCGTGCTGCCCTTTGGCCCACCAGAGATTTGAGTTTCAGAGCTTGTTGTCTTTTGTCTTTGCAGTTTATAAGAACCCGTCCATCGCTTAACAACTTCGCCCGAACAATATCACCCTGCGCTTTCTTTAAGTCTTGGTGAGCTTTACTGGATTCAGACCTGCAGCACTTCCAGCTTCTAGTTTTATCACTACCTTGAAATCTTCTTCTCTATCTTTCACTAAATCCGTCTCAATGTTGCAGAGTCTCAGAGAACGACCCCCAACTTTTCTTTCGTCCTGTTTTACACTAAGTTCCAGATCGATCCTACTCCAGCTTTGCTGCCAGACGGCTCTATCTCACTTCCTAAATCCTCATCATTTCCTTCCATCGATGGTCCAGTCCAGTCCATCTTCCGCACTTTGAAATTAGAAATTGGCAGTGTACTGACCAGTGGCGTCTCTGGCACAAAAAGCCTGGTGGGGCCCAATAAACTGTAGAGGCAGCAGCGACCCGTCAATGAAACTACACACAAACCTAATCAAACACAAACACACTCCATCAATGAAATCACAAATTCACAAATTAACGGTGCAGGAGTTGGTGGAAGTGTAGACGGAATATGAGTGATTTGATGACAACATTAGATCTCTGCTCGAAAAGAAAAGATGCACGATGATCTTTCATCTGAGCAAACTTGTCAAAAACTCCTCTCCAAGTCCACCAATCCATGAATGAATTCAAGTGATAGCACAGCAAGGGCAGGGGAGGAAAGCAGAAGAGTGTTTTTAGCTACACTCACAGTTAGCCATGTTTTTCTCTTGAACCTCTCTGGACTGAAGGACCAGTTTTTGTCCTTTCCAGACTGGATGATGTTGAAATCCTCTGGCTGGTGTGTCCCAAACGTTTAATCTCTAATTTCTGCTCTAACAGCTGGCAAATTTAACTTTTATTAGATTTTTAACTTGACTCATTATATTGCCTTGCTGTTATGTTGGCTACCTGCATAGCGACACCCATACTGTAAACGTCTGGACGTATGTAAACATATTAATTTTCTTGGCTGCTCTCAGCAGGGGGCCAACATGATCGGGTGTTTTTAACGGCTCACTTGGTTAGACGAGCGCTGACGAGCCCCACGCTCACCAAACGAAGACTTATAGGAGAAATAGGGAGCCTACTGGCTTTTACACAACAGGTACAGGAACATATTTGGGATGTATCGGACAGCCCTACCATTGTCATATGTAATAAATGCACAACAATGTTAGTTATGAAGAAAAATAATAAACCACTGGCACTGACTACATGCCTAAATCCTCCGAAAACTGCCTCAGACCACTTGTTAAGTAACCTTAAACCATACCTGTATGTGGTTTCTGTTACTGTATGACATATCCTATTACTGTCCATAAAATCAGCAAAAGGTTGGACCAAATTCAGGCTTCATGTTGGCCACGACTGCTGTTTTTAGCTATGTGACACACTTCTGTCCATTTTCATAGATGTAGATTATCAGCACTTTCATTTTTCCGCAAGTCTACTCTGCTGCTTCACTAGCCCTGAAGGAAAACCCCCTTTAGAGGGAAGGGAGCTACAAAAAGCATCTTTTCTGCATTCGAACTGGAAATAGCAGGAGTGTGCAACATTCGCCCACGTGGCCCTGCTCCTGTAGAGCGCGTGGGTTTGACTGACAGGCCTGATCTCAACACAGCCACAGCTCAGGACCAGGAGCTAGGCCACAAGGAGGAATCCCCCTCAGATTCTACCGAAAGCTCCTGTAGATCCTGTCACTGCGATCAGGCATCGCATTTGGTCCCATTTGGTTCTTTTTCTTTCTGTGGACTTCATTGTGTCTGTCTTTACTTTTGTAGTCTTTCCTTTTCAGGGTGCTGAAGACACCGGCTGACGGCTCTCTGTACTCAGAGGTGGGGAGTAACTAGTTCCAGTATAATGTTGAAGGATTTGTATTTTTCTCTTGTATTTTCAAATGATAATATTTTTGCCTCCAAGTTTATCAGGCAGAAAATGAATCTAAATTTGGCTCAGTTCCACTTTAGTAAGTTATTTTTTTGTTTGATTTGTTTGATATTATTTGATAACTGCTGCTCATGAGCAGGAATACTGGCTAACAAAATTCAATTCCTGTGCTAATAGATGCAAAATATGTTTTTAAACACCTCAGTGTCACTGCTGGACTGAGAATAGTCCACCAACCAAAAATATCCAGCCAACATCGTCCTGTGGGCAGCTTCCTGTGACCACTGATGAAGGACTAGAGGATGACCAACACAAACTGTGCAGCAGCAGATGAGCTATCGTCTCTGACTTTACATCTACAAGGTGGACTGACAAGGTAGGAGTGTCTAACAGAGTGGACAGTGAGTGGACACAGTGTTTAAAAACTCCAGCAGCACTGCTGAGCCTGATCCACTCAGACCAGCGCAACACACACTAACACACCACCACCACGTCAGTGTTACTGCAGTGCTGAGAATAATCCACCACCCAAATAGTACCTGCTCTGTGAGGGTCCATGGGGGTCCTGACCACTGAAGAACAGGGTAAAAGGGGGCTAACAAAGTATCAGAGAAACAGATGGACTACAGTCTGTAACTGTAGAACTACAAAGTGCACCTATATAGTAAGTGGAGCTGATAAAATGGACAATGAGCATAGAAACAAGGAGGTGGTCATAATGTTATGCCTGATCAGTGTAAGATCCTGCTGGTGTGGGTTTCCTCTCTTTCATTGACGCACACAAAAGCCACCCGAGGGCTAATAGCTCCTCGTTGTGAAGAATCTTCAGCCTCCCTAACACGGCTTTATTAAGGCCTGTGGAAGTTGTGTTTATCTTTCACATTGCAAACTAATCATTGAGACAATCCACAGGAAAAATAACAGTTCTTTTAAACAAGTAGTCAATTTCAATCAAGTACCTGCGACAGCCTTAGTGGTTTTCAGTCCCACTCATGAGGACCCACTGCCCTGCACAGTTTCACCATCCCCTGCCCCAGTGTGAGTGTAATTTTGTTATTGAGCATTAAATTACCTTTAAATTAACTACATACTTTATTATTTGGCGTGCCTGCTGGCCGGGTCAGCTGCTTTGAATCTTTTCAAACAGCACAGTGAAACTCCACATGCAGAACTAATAAAAACTGTGTTCATAAATTTATGACGAACTTACTTTACGGATTACAACGTATGAAATGTTTATTAGCTTGCTTGAATGTCTGTTTGTGTAAAACTGTTTACCTTTCTTTGTTCAGACAGCTTGTCCCTGGCTATCTTAGGTCATCAGCATCACTATGCGTGTGTGAGCGCATGTGTTTGTTTGTTTATTTGTTTAACACACCATGTGTTTTGTGTCCAGGGCCACATCTGCTCCAGTGGATTTCCATCAGGGAGCGGAGGCAGGACCGGCGTGTGCGGCGGCTCAGAGGTTTACTCTCCACGGCGCGGTGTGGAAGGTGGATGAGAAATGCAAAACTGGAACAAAGGACTCCGTGATTAATCTCCAGGTAGAGAATAGAGGCTGCCACCAGGACGCGTACCGGATGGATTGAGAGCGGAAGAAAGGATTTGATGATTAACTTCCTGAAAGAAGGAAGACGGGCTGCTCTGATGTGCGCTGTCAGTAAGGCCCCGTCTGTCTGTCATCACTGCTCTGAACTTTCTAGAACTTTAAAACAACAAGACAACCATGAAACATGGGGGGGAGAGAGAGAGAGAGAGAGAGAGAGAGAGAGAGAGAGAGAGAGAGAGAGAGAGAGTCAGTTCAGCATTTCCCCTACCATAAAATAGCCGTAGCATTTCAGCCTCTCCCAGCTCATTTTAAGTGTCACCCATTATCAATTAACCCTTGTGTGGTGTGTTCAGGTCTGTGGGACCCATTTTCAGTGTTCACCAAAAGAAAAATGAAGTGATTTATTATTATTTCAACCTCAGATTCATGGTGTGTGTGTGTGTGTGTGTGTGTGTGTGTGTGTGTGTGTGGACAGGCTGCTGACTGGCTACAGCTGCTAAAGGAGAACCCTATGCTGGACACTTGTGATATTTTAAACATCTGGTATTTTTACATAAATTGTTATGGCTGTATTGATTAAAAACCCAATAATGCGGTGGGTCCAGCAGACCACTGAGTAACAAACACATCAACACCACACCAGGGTTAGTCATAGCTATCAGTATCCCCATCACTGATACTGCAACTAAGTGCTAATATTGGTATCGGTATTGGTGCAACCCTACTTTGAACAGTTAAACACATAAAATAACAATATTTTTCATCACAACACAAAAAAGTTTACTTAAATGCATAAAATGTTCGTTTCCATAGAGACAATTCTTAATGTTGTAGTGATTTGCAGACTTTGGGACACATTTACAAAACAATGGGATCCAACTGCTCACCATGTGGCCCTGAGGGACAGAGATGCAGACTCACTTCCGGCTCTAAAATGCAGGGGTGTGGCTAAAATAAGGCTCCGCCTACAGACTAAAACTCTTTGGCTGCAGAAACCCTGAAAATTACTGCTACTGATCCTCCTCCTCTCCTCCATGACCCAGAAACTTTTTGTGACATAATCTAACTAGCTGTCCAAATACCGAAGGGGATGAGAGGAGCCACCTAAAATACCCTCCGAAGCAGCTTCTGGCAGAGGATACAGCAGTGTGTGCTTCCCAGGGTTGGGATAGCTACTAAAAAATTAGTAGTTAGCTATTCTGTAGCTACTTTTCCAAAATGTGTAGCAGCTACAATTTGGCTACTTTTTACTACTTTTTGACTTTTTACTACTTTTTGAGTACTTTTTAGCTACTTTCAAAGCACGATTGTCAGAATCTCCAACTGACAGTGTAAACAAGACACTACATTTAATCATGAGCCAGACAGAAACATACAATTGAAAAGCTGCAAATTTACAAAAAGATCACCAAAAAGTGAGTTTACGTTCATCATTCCAGGTTTCCTAATATTCCCTAATAAAAATAAGCAAAAATAACCAAACTACAACAAAATACAACCCAAACAATTTTGTGCAAAGCGTTTTCAACTGTTGAAATAAAGCTGCTCCAATTGAAACATTTCAGCAAGATATACAGACACGACATTCAGAGTCCTGTAAACTTCAGCAACACTTTAGCCTCAAAACTCTCATCAGTGACTCTGGCTCTGTTTGGGGTGAGAATCAGGCCTGAATAATCTCTCCACTGCTGTTTAATTTAAGATGAACATCAATAATTTGGAGATGAATGGACTTATTTGCATTTATAAGCGCTCAGCTGGTTTCCTGATACGTTTAATCTGCAGCAACTCGCGAAGCTGAGGTCGCTTCTCATTCTCCTGCTTCTAGTTTGAATTCTCCCGTTCCACCTTAAATGGCGCAGCTGTAGAATCTGGCACCTCAGGCACCATTTAAGGTGGAACGGGACAATTCGAACGAGAAGCAGGAGAATGAGAAGCAACTTCTTTGCACAGTCGCCACCAGCCCAGTTAACGTCTGCATTGTGTGGTTCAGATTTTGCGCAGATTGACTGAAGCCTGTAGGGAAAATTTTCGCTATAGCTACGCAAAAGTTTGTAGGTGCTACAGCTGTTAGCTACACCTCATAAAACTGTAGCGGCTACAGCTATTAGCTACTAAAATCTGTAGTTAGCTACAAAAAGTAGTGCGCTACTTAGCTACTCCCCCTCCCTGATACTTCCCCATGAAGTCTATTAGAGATTTAAGGTGAGATCACTGCAGACACGATCAGAGAGGATGGAGAACCATGGAGCAGTGCCACTACGCTGCACATTCTGGGTTTAGTTTGTGTTTATATGTATTTGTTGTGTATTTTGTGCATGAAATAAAAATGATGTAGCAGAAAATCACACAAATGTGAACGGGCTGGCAGCCCTGTTATTAAATAAAGGAGAATTAGTGACCTGCTGTCCAGCGAACGTTGTGATAGGCTCAGTTCATCAGTACTCAAAATCAAATTTAGTGACATTAAAAGGAATCAGCTGTGCCATTTCCCCAGTTTGTGCTCATTCACTCCATTCCTCCTGCTGCTTTCCTTTCCATGATTCCTCCACATTGTTGCAGGGTAGGAAAGGAGCAGTAGGAAGCGAAGGGGAGGACAGGAGCAGTAGCAGAAGTATCCGGACGCAGCCTTTGCGTTTCATGACATGAAAACGTGGGACAGTATTTTTACATTTTCTTTTATTTAAAAAAGAAACTCTGAATCTGATGAATCTGAATCTTTCAACTTTAAAAGATCTTTTTCAAAGTACCATAGACAAAATACAAACTAATTTTAAGTATTACTTTCACAAGTTTAGGGGTTGGGATTTGGGACAGACACGTCCCAATAGAAAGCACCCTATAAATGATGATTTTGTACATATTTAGCTTATTACTATATAAATTACTGTAAATGTACTGGGTTTAAATAGATCACAACATAATCCTTAAATAAATATTTAAGATCTGAATATTTAATTGTTTTAAAAAGCTTTTTTATTGTGTTTTACTGCATTTTTTACTGTGTTGACAGCAGTTTGAACTAATTCAGTAGAATTGTCCATATAACAGTGTGATGTAATGCCAGGGGTCGCAACCCAAATGTTAAGAAGGCCCATTTTGTCCTTTCTACAAAAATCAAACCATCTTGGGAGCCACAACATTTTATGTCCATTTTGGCTGTAAGTATGTCTCAGTATGTGCTGATGTGCTGGTATAGGCTAAAAAAATTATATAAACAAAAACGCAGACTTATTTTGCTCTGCTTTAAGCTTTAGCACAAAGCTGGTTTTCTCACATCTCCAGCAGGAACCCAAAGTAGAACAGTTTCTTGTAAAACATCTCTCAACGTTCAACTTTTTACGAGGCTGAAGTCGATTCTCATTCGAATTTTCCTGTTCCACCTTAAATGGTGCCCGAGGCGCCAGAATGTAACTGCTGCATTATTTAAGGTGGAACGGGATAATTAGAACAGCTTCTTGACTTTTTAGTGTTTGTCAGTTTCTCATTGCAGATTAAACGTATCAGGAAACCAGCTGGAGTGATTATAAATGCAAATAAGTCCATTCGGCTCCAAATTATCGACTGCCATCGATAGCTACTAGCTAGGCGAGCTACTAGCTAGGCGAGACTGTTGTCTGCGTTGCTATGGTGACCAGCAGTCTGCGCTGATCTTCAGGGTTAAAGGGTGAATTAGCAGTTCTACATTAACTCCAGAGTTTAAGACCATTTATTGTTAAACTGTGTTGAACGATCAGCAGAGCTTTATTTTACAGTAAAGGAGGATTATTTTATTTTTACCCACAAATCTGATTCTGCTGTGGAGCAACAGGGCAGTAAAAGGGCTGCATGTTGCCGACCTCTGGCTCATGCTGAAAGGCGATTTCTCTAGACTTCATCTGGACACAGACGGCTTTAATCACATTTCTTGCTCATTTAGAAACAAAACTGAGATGTTAGTTTCAGGGTGTTTGGTGGTATTCTTTTCTTTTTCTTGAATGCTTTGCTCTCCCTTTGCTGCTGAGACACTGAGAATTTCCCGGTTGTGGGACTAATAAAGGATTATCTTATCTTATCTTATCTTATCTGAACTGCAGTGTTCATGTGCAGGAACGTAAAGCTTGGTGTATCACATATACAGCATATTCACTGTATTTTTAAAAATAGGTCTGCACAGCGACACCACTCTTTACTGAATCTGGCCGCAGTGGTGAGAAATAAATAGAGCAGCTGAATTAGAGTGACGGCCAATGGCAAACACACACACAAGATGATGACAATGAAAAAATATGAAAATATATGTAGGCACAGTTCTCACATTTGCGCACATACGCATAGAACAATCAAGTCACATTGTCATTGCCTCACAAGTGTAGCAATACAAGTACACACACACACACACACAGAGAGAGAGAGAGAGAGAGAGAGAGAGAGAGAGAGAGAGAGCTGTGTTCTTTGTCATAACACAAAGGCCTTTGCTGGCAACCTGTTTTTTTGTCACTGATCCAACAAAAGGAGAGAAATGAAGGTCTTAACTGGCTCCTATTGTCTGACGAGCTGAACACTCTTTTATTCTCCCTCTGCTTCTCTTTGTCCACTAGTCAAGTCAAGTGGCAGCGCCTGCTGCTACTCCTTCTTTACTGTCCTCACTATCATACAGGCTAACACAATGTTGAGTAAGGCAGAAATGCCTGGGGTGAAAAATACTTGAGTGTTTGTACTTCGTTAGCAAACCTGAATGAATGCTTTGGTGAAAAATCAACAATTTTCCACTTATATGTTCTGCCTCTGATTTCTGCCTCTTCAGTTTGGCGCCTGAGCTATGAGGCTAACATTGCTAACAAAGAAGTCAATAGTCACCCAAATCTTGGAAGTAAATACACCCCCAAAACATCTCTCGACCAACTCAAACCGCATCCAGGTGTTCAATAGTGTTGCAGAGAGTTGGTGACGTGGTTTAGAGCGCAGTGTGACTTACAGTGAGCTATAAAAATTAGCTTAACTTCACAGTGGAGCTGAAAGCTGGAGGCGTCCATCTCAGACAAACAGCTTGGAAGGCTTGTGTTTTTACTCAAGTATTATACTCAACTGTGTTTCCAAGAGAAAAACATACTTTCGACTTTTTACATTTAAAACTTCATCATGTTCACTACAAATAAATGGACTAACCAGCTGTGTGTCAATATTTCTGCGGGGATGTCGCAAAAATTTCTAACATTAAATCACGAAAAAACGGAAATACTGATCGTTGGTACAGAAACTCAGAGAAAAATGCTTTACGTGAAACTTGTTTTTTTAGCTTCATAAACCAAACCTGAAGTATGAAACCTGGGTGTGATCTTAGACTCTGAGCTTACATGCTTTTATTCCACATGTAAACACAGTCACTAAACACAGTAGCTTACTATCATCTGAGAAATATCACTGAAGTTCGGCCTTTTCTCTCTCAGAGCGACGCAGAGAAACTTGTTCATGCATTTGTTACAGCAGAGTTGATCACTGTAATGATCTTCTTACTGAACTTCCTAAGAAAACGTTACATCCTTTATAACTCATACAAAATGCAGCAGCATCCTAACAAAAACAAACAGAGAGATCAGATCAGTCCTGCTTTAAAAGAGCTGCACTGGCTGCCTGAATCATTCAGGATAGATTTTAAAGTTCTGCTACTAGTTTTTAAAGCTCTAAATGACCATAATGCACCACTGACATCACAGAGTGTCTGTCTGTTTATGATCTTAGATCTGCAGATACTGACCTACAAACACCTTCAGTAAAATACAGAAAACATGGAGAGACTCTTTCAGTTATTCTGCTTCTAAACTGTGGAGCTCAGTTCAGCTTTTATTAGACAGTCAAACTCACAGCTCACTTTTAACAAAGATCTGAAAACGCAGCTCTTTAACTCAGCATTTAATTAAAACTCTACGTCTCTTTGGTGTTTACCTTTAATTTGATCTGTCATTTTCTTATGACAATTAGTAATAAATTAATACTTATAACTTTGTATATTACTGTTAAAACATATCTCCTGTCTGCAAAGCACTTTGAGCTGCCACCAGCATTAAAAAGTGCTATATAAATAAAAATTAGTATTAAAATGTATTTAATATTATAATTAAATCTTAAAAGTTTCTTAAGATTTCTTCTTTTTTTTGTCTTCCTAATCAGTTGATTTCCCTCACAATTTATCCTTTACTCATTTTTTTAAATTAAACATCCAATCAAAATTCATATCAGTGAAAAGTATGCTTATTAATTTCTGTTAAAAACAGAACTGGCAAACAGATTTTTTGGTTTCCTGCTTCCACTTTTAATTGAGTAAGATTTTGACACAGTGCTCGCATTTTCACATCAGTGCAGTTTCATTTGTCATTTCTCCACCTCAGAGAAATTCTGTCTCTAATACACAAACAGCATATAAACACGCTATAAAAGTCACATCTAGAAAAGTGAAACAGAAGTTCTGGACTGGATTACTGACTACAACATCCTCAGCTCTTGGAGTTCTCAGGTCCAGCTCTCAGGTCTACTGGTTAAGGAGTAAAATGACCAGATATTCAATGCTCCACTGAAACTGGGAAGATGGTGGGGGGTCATGCAAATATAACTACACTTAAAAGATTATATATTTTTCATCCAACACCTTTATTTTACCAAGGGGAGACGGTCCACGACCCCAGGACACCAAAATGAAGCTGGAATACAGCTATTAACCCTTGTGTGGTGTTGATGTGTGTGTTACTCAGTGGTCTGCTGGACCCACTGCATTATTGTTAATTTGAATCAATAAAGCCATAACAATTTATGTAAAAATACCAGATGTTTAAAATATCACAAGTGTCCAGTGGTGGGCGGCACGGTGGCGCAGTGGGTAGCGCTGTCGCCTCACAGCAAGAATGGCCTGGGTTCAATTCCTGGCCGGGTGACCAGGGTCATTTCTGTGTGGAGTTTGCCTGTTCTCCCCGTGTCTGCGTGGGTTTCCTCCAGGTACTCCGGTTTCCTCCCACAGTCCAAAGACATGCAGTCAGGCCGACTGGACATGCTAAATTGCCCCTAGGTGTGAGTGTGTGTGTGAATGTGTATGTCTGTCTGTCTGCCCTGTGATGGACTGGCGACCTGTCCAGGGTGTATCCTGCCTTCCGCCCAATGACAGCTGGGATAGGCTCCAGCACCCCACTGCGACCCAGAAGGATAAGCGGTTTAGATGATGGATGGATGGATGGAAGTGTCCAGTGTAGGGTTCTCTTTTAGCAGCTGTAGCCAGTCAGCAGCCTGTCCATGTTGTCCACCCTCACACACACACACACACACACACACACACACACACTAACAGCAGGCCATGTAGGAGGAGAACAGAGTGAAGGACACAGCACCTCCACACTTCTACTCCCCGCAGGTTCACCCAACACCACATGTGTAGTATAAATGTGTGGGGGGTGAACAGAGTGAAGACACTGAAAATGGGTTATTTTATATGTTCTTCACAGAAAATGAGCAAAGACGAAGAATCTAAGGCTGAAATAATAATAAATCACATCTTTTTTCTTCTGGATAACACTGAAAATGGGTCCCACAGACCTGAACACCACACAAGGGTTATTGGAAGTGTGGTCACCGTGCCAATGAGATCAATGGAACTCAGTCAATGGAAGGCAGCTTAAATACAAGGATGCTACAATCTAATTAAAATTCAGCAATTTGTGTCTACTAATAATTAATGGGGTTTCATGTTCAGTCACCTTGACTTTTTATCTCTAGATAATTCAGTGACCTGAACGACTGAGAACCTTGACACAAATCTTATAGTTGCACTACATCTCTATCTAACCAGTACTCATTATAGCCCGTAGCAGTGCTACCTTCAGAGCAACAGCCTTCATATGCTGTTATATATACATATACACACACACACACACACACACACACACACACACACACACACACACACACACACACACATTTGAGAGGTGAGAAGCTGGAGAGTGATACTGATGCTTGTCAGCAATTGAACTTGATCCTGAGATGTTTTACAGTTGATTACCCCAGATAATCACACACGCCAGGCACACGATACAGCCTGCATGTGTGTGTGTGTGTGTGTGTGTGTGTGTGTGTGTGTGTGTGAAGGACAGAGAGAACAAGACAATCATTCAGAGTGTGAGATGTAATAACTTGAGGTGTTTTGTACGGAGGAACAGAACAGGCAGCCTCTCTCTCTATATCTATCAACACTACATGTCCAAAAGTATCCAGACATCCCTTCTAATTAGGGAATTAAGCTGCTTTATGTTGCCGCACTGCTGACACAAGTGTTAAATACTGCATGCGCAACCACAGAAAAGCATTTGCTAATAGAATGGATGCTCAGGAGCAGCCGCATGTGAGTCTAAGGTCATCATGCCCATTGCCAAGCATGGGCTGGAGGGGTATAAACCCCCCAGCATTGGGCTGTGGAGCAGTGGAGCTGTGTTTTCTGCAGTGATTGAGTGGCATCTAATACCTCTGGGATGAGCTGGAGTGGAGATTGTGATCCAGAACTGATCATCCAACATCTCACTACTGCCCGAATGCAATCAAATCCTCACAGCAATGTTCCAAAGTTGAGTGTGAAGCCTGTACAGAAGAGTAGAGGCTGTTATTGCAGCAAAGAGGGGCAGACTTCCTACCAATAGCCTTGGATTCCACAAGACACGCTGAATGAGTGTGTATATATATTTAAGGTATTTGGCAGCCGCTTTTATCCAGAAATACAATTCTGATCATCTACAGGTAGGCGAAGGCACACTCTTAAAAAACATGGTTCTTCAAGAGTTCTTTATTACAGACAATGGTTTAATATACAACCATTATATAGAAGGAACAACAAACTGCTAACCTTGGCTCTGAATTCATTACAGCACCGCCCAAAAGTATCGCACAAGTTCCTAACCCAACACCCAGCCACATTAACAACATTACAGCGCTGCGTTGTATAGTCATGGTTTATTGTCTTGACTGACTGTTGTCTTCAAGCCTTTTAAAAATATGGTTCTTCAAGGGTTCTTTATTAAAACAATCATTCTATATAGAACCATGAACACTCAAAGAACCATCTGCATGCTTAAATGTTGTTTGCATGGTGAAATGGTTCTTCAGACAGATGGAGAATGCGTTGTATATGGTTCTATACAAAACCTTTTCGAAAATGATTCTATATAGCACCAAAAAGGGTTCTGCTATTGTTACGATGTCCAGCTTTTTGGGTTTTGTATATATATATATATATATATATATATATATATATATATATATATATATACAGGGTGTCCCAAAAAAATTGACATCATTTCATAGTCTAATAAGAGCCAATACTCCCTCAAATGATCTCAAACTTTAAGCTGTAAAAACTAACCAAGTTTAATTTGAATGTTGTTTTTCAGGTTGAAGAATGGCGTTCACTAGAAATGAATAGGCATTTTGTGTGTTAGAATATCCTCGAACACAGTCAAACGAGAGTGTGCAGCAGCATTTTCAAGAAAATTCAATAAAAATGCCCCAACTGGAAAGCAGAATTGGACACGGCACAAAAAATTCAAAGAGGAAGGCTGTCTGTGCAGGACAAAGGGGTCTGGACGACCACCAGCATCAGAAGATATTACATTTGTGAAGCTCTGAAATTGGTTATAAAATCTACATCCCTCTGAATTTCTTGTTCGAATTTTGATAAATAAAACTTAGTTACTCAGTTAGGGACACCCTGTATGTGTATATATCCACACACATACATAAATACAAACATGCGTATACATATATATGTTGGGGGAGAGAGAGACATAGAGAGAGAGAGAGAAGGAGAGAGTATAATACTACAATATAATTCATCCTAACATGTACAGACAATGTATAGGACCACTGGTTCCTTCAGATTATGTCATATATATATAATATAATAAAATAGTCGTATATATAATAAAATAAAACAAAAAAAATGATATTAAAAACATATAAAATAAAAATAGTAAAGCAAAAGATACAGAACATTTCAAATGTGCTTCAACATTATCAATTCCTTCTGGAACTGTGGCAGCCTCTTGTTATCCAGAGCCATAAAACTGTCACAATATCAGATTCAGATCAGCTTCTTCAACATGTGCCAGATGAGCCTGAATGTGATTTTGTTCCAGCCGGTCTGTAAAGCGTAGTCCCTCCTGTCTGCCTGACTGTATTCTGTTCATTTCTGGCTAATTCTGAAAAGCCTGCTCAGCTTCAGGATCTGATGTAGGTCTGCTGTCACTCAGCTTCAGAATCTGACCAAATGGGCTGCAGGTCTTCTGTATTATCTTATAGAACATCTCTAATGTATCTATTTTCTATTTCTGTATGTGCTGAAGTAGAAACTTAGTAATAGTAGCTGTAGCACAAAGCGAGTTGTTACTTAGCAACTGTTCTTTAGTGGAATGATAGTTATTATAGAAAAACTGTGCTGTTAACACAAATAGCAGATTTTGCCCCCTGAACTCTTGTATAAGATTTAATTATGAATATTTTAAGTAGTATGTGCCCACTATTCGTCTAATCTATCAGCAAAATGAATGTATGTCTTAATCCACAACGTCTACTGATTTGGCTCTAGCTCTGATTTGCCTTAACAAAAAGACTAAAGTAAACAAAGTGTGAACTTATTCAGAGAAATAATTTGCAGTCAGAGATAATCACAATGCATCACACTGTTATATCACAATACTCAGCATATATATATCACAATAGAATCATATTGCAGCCATATATTGTGATAATATCGTACCGTGGGGCCTGCAGCAATTTCCAGCCTTGCTATCTATTGATCTATTTCTTTGTTGGTCTCTCAGTCCCTCCAACTTTCTCCCCTCTCTCTCTTTTGTGAGTGAATTTGCTTATTTTAGATTCAAGGCCAGAAATATTCAAATATTATCTCTTTAAACTTTCCTCCTCAGCTTTTTTCCACATGTAGGCAAGTCTATGCAAAATCAACTCATCAGATCTCACTTTGGAAAAAGGACTGGAATGTGTGCGTGTGTGTGTGTGTGTGTGTGTGTGTGTGTGTGTGTGTGAGAGAGAGAGAGAGAGAGAGAGAGAGAGAGAGAGAGAGAGACGGAGATACAAACAGACAGAGCGAAGAGCCAGAAGACACAAACCAGGACGACATTAAATGTCATGTACAGCGTGGGTTTGTATGCATGTGAGTGCGTGGCGCCTACAGGAGGACGCTAAATATCACGGGCAGTGCAGGTTCCTCTGCTGTCAGTCAAAGCGAAGGAAAAAAGCACAGTGAGTCAGAAAACGGCACAAAGAGGAATCAGCCCTGAGCCAAAGCCAGCAGCTAATGGACCAGCGCAGGCTCTAGACTATAGGAGGCCCTAGGCCAGGGGTCGGCAACATGCGGCTCTGTCCCTGGCCTGTTGTGGCTCCACAGCTGAATTAGATTTGTAGGTAAAAATAAAATAATCCTCCTTTACTGTAAAATAAAGCTCTGCTGATCGTTCAACACAGTTTAACAATAAATGGTCTTAAACTCTGGAGTTAATGTAGAACTGCTAATTCACCTTTTAACCCTGAAGATCAGCGCAGACTGCTGGTAACCATAGCAACGCAGACAACACTCTCGCTTAGCTAGTAGCTAACGGAACGGCAAAGAGAGAGATTTAAGGCGAACATCGATAATTCAGCTGGTTTCCTGATACGTTTAAACTGCAACGAGATTATTCGTCTTATTCTGGAACTTTTTGTTCAAATTTTCATGTTGCACCTTAATTGGTGCTGCAGTTGGAATGAGAAGTGACTTCAACCTTGTAAAAAATCAAATGTTAAGAGACATTTTACAAGAAACTGTTCCACTTTTGCGGAAAGGTTCTTGTGGAGATGTGAGAAAAGCAGCTATAGCTGAGCTAAAGCTTATAGCAGAATAAAATAAGGCCCAATCCCATTTCACCCCATTATATGGCCTACCACATAGCCCTACCCCTCCGTTTCCTATTCTTGTTGAGATAGAGGGGTAGGGTGAAGTGTTGGGGCTACATGACCCTCCAAACTGAGGTTTTTCAGAGACGCTCCAAACAGAGTGATATGAGAAAAAGTAAAACCAGCAAGATGATAGGGAGACCAAAGAAACCCACAAATGTGAGAATTTTCTCCATTAAAAATGTCGATAACCATTGTTTTATCTTAGTTTAATGTTGTTTCAGTGTATTATGGTCGTTTTCTTCAACAAGCATAAAAAATCGTAAGTACTATGCTAACGTCTCGGTAGCTAGCTAGCTAACTTTCCCATTCCACCTTAAATAGTCCAGCAGTTCTGACGCCTGAAGCACTAGAATGTAACTGCTGCTCCATTTAAGGTGGAATGGGAAAATTCGAACGAGAAGCTGGCAAATATCTGACTTCAGCTTCATATCACTGAAGGATTAGGGGTGGGTGATAATAAATAATTGCCCCCTCTTTGAAGATCATATGAGTCCCTAAATGTAACTAAAGCCCAGCAGTGAGGAGCTGAACTTTACCCTCCTCTGCTGTCACTGCAGACTGGCAGGGTCGCCTACAGAGCAGCGCTGGTAGCTGTTAATGAAGTGATGCTCTTTTTATTTGAGGGTCCCATTTCAGAGGGAAGATCTCAACCACTACCTGTTGTGACTCAGTTCAGGCAAGATGACACTCAAAAACAAAGGGTAGAGGTAAAAATAAGAAATCGGATTGGGCCTAAGTCTGCGTTTTTGTTTTTATTATATATTTAGCCTATACTAGCACATCAGCACATACTGAGACATTTTTACAGCCATGATGGTGAAACATTACTTCAATAAAATGAACATGAAATGTTGTGGCTCCCAAGATGGTTTGATTTTTGTTGAAACTTGATGAAAAAACCCTCTTCTTAACATTTGGGTTGCGACCTCTGCCCTAAGCAATATTATACTTTGGCAGATTGTGCTTTACTTTCTCAAAAATATTAATTTATGCAAACTTTATCCTGCATTTTGGTCACTGTCTAAAAATTTCCCAACTATGGTCATAATAATGTTCTGCATTTTAGCCCAAGCATATTGCATATTCATGACACCTTCTTGACTGACAGCCTCTGCATCAATCATAACGCTAACGTAAGGGGCGGGTCTAAATACCACACCAATGCTTCGTTTAAGGGGTGTCATAAAAAACGGGAAATACCAATTTTCCGGTTTGTAAACTGCACTCAAACAGCTGCTGTATTGTGTAAAGGTGTAAAAGTTTATGGGATGTGGTATCTAATGTGACCTTTCACTTTCTTTTTCTTACCTTGTACCACTTTCATTGGTTAAAAACAGTGAATCTGGTGGAAAAGTAAAAAAAAACACACCCATTGTGCTCCTGTGTGATACACATGCTTTTAACACAGTAAAGAAAGGACTGGATTAGTATTCTCCAGCCCTGCTCTGAGTATCAGCTTTTCCTGCTACCCCACAGCTAAAGGAAACAAAGCACCTACCAGACTCGGGTTGGGATTTTACTGGAGATAATAAAAGCGAATAAATTAAGTTTGTCTCCTACACTGCTTACAGACCCTCTCTCATTCTCAGCCCAGCCCTCAGTCTGAAGTCAGGCTGCTTACTTTAGTTGCTTTCTACAAAAAATTGAGATAATTGAGATAATAAACTGTAGGTGTAATTTATGCTGGATATACTGGGGACATGTTCTCACCACATCTGAATTGCTTGATTTTGTTCCCACCACTTTTTGGACATGTAGTCTATAAAAAAATTCATATCACACATATTTAATATCACTGCATGCAGCAGAAACCTGTCCAAATACTTTCTAAAAACAGCACTATGGCCATTTGGAGTAGCGGATTTGGTCGTTCTACACCAATAATGAGGTATTTCTATGGTAGTATGGAGCCAAACGTGTACTTCAGTGAAAGTCAGAAAGCATCTACATCTAAAATCACTCAAATACGTAAAAGCAAAAGGTAAAAAATGAAAAATGTTCTTTAGTGGTGTGTGATTTGGTGGTACTGGTCCTTACACAAAGATAAATTAGCATAGTTGTGGGCCATTTTAATTTACACTGATATGACTTGGCTGGATATTTAAATTAAAAAATAAATGACAATGCAGGAATTCAGCAGATTGGCAAGTGAACATTAACATTAAGGGGATTATCTGAGGTGATAGGTCTGCGCGTCCGCCATGTTGGAGAGGTCAAGATCCGCTTGTGAACAGATTCACTTGTACTAAGAAATGAAGAGTCTCAGGATTAAATCAGCACAACTTCCTTATTACTCAACCGATTTTCGCCAAATCTGTTTAGTTATAATCCTCAGACACAGATTAATCCAGGCTGCACGGATCTGCTCTCGGTAGATTTTATTACTTTAATAACTGATCGTGATGATTAGCCGTCCGGACCAGCAGAAAAGTATTCAGTCTGCACCTGACGATAAAAACCGAGTTTAGCACGAGAAACACAATCAGACACATCAGCAAATCCATCAATGTGTGAATCACTTCTAATCTTAATACACATAAAAATAAAATAAACCCCCAAAACACAGTAAGAAGGATGAAGCTAAAGTCGGCTTCCAGTTCGCCAGCTTTTTGTTCGAGTTTTCCCGTTCCACCTTAAATGGTGCAGCTGTGACTTTCTGGTGCCTGAAGCTGCACCATTTAAGGTGGAACGGGAAAATTTGAACATGAAGCTGGCAAATAAAAAGCTAACTTCAGCTTTGTGTAAGAAGGTTCTGACGTTAATCTATTATGAATATCTAAACGGATTAAGGAATGCTGTAACTTACCGAGCTACAAAGCTTTAACCATCATTGTAAGTAAATAACTACTATATAAAGTTAAGATCCTGAATAGACTATTAAATGAAATAATCTTAATATAAAACCAGAGGAAAAACAATCACATCAACAGGTTCTCTGTGCCTCATTAACCACACGGCCATATCTACACAAACACCACACAGACATGAGTGTAGATCACAGCGTCCCCTCCATTATATAATCCTATCCCACTTTCTGGGTGTAATATTCCTGAAATAGTGTAATTTTGGACAGTATCTTTATTAAAGATAAAGCTCTGTTATGGTACTGAATGCAGTCCAGCAGCGATGTTGACCGCCCTAAAATGGCGGCGCCGTTGACGTGCCATTTTGTCTCACGTCAGAAAAATGCTTCTGTACAGTTGCGTTTTTCAGTTGCAAGCAACCTACATTTCACAGGTTTGAACCATGATCTGTCTCTTCCAACAACACAAATCACATCTGAGCAGAGGTGTTACTAGGATGCCATCTATGGGTGGGCATTTGAATTATTTGGGTGGGCAACAACAACAATGTTGCTTTTCCTAAACAGGGTATGTAAACAACAACATAGTTTAATGGGGGGTGGGCAAAAGGAATACAATTACAGTATCCAATTTTTGTAGGGGGGGTCCGGGGCCATTACGCTGTAAAAAAGGACCCCTAACCCCTTGGAACTGAGTTACAGGGTAGTGGTTGAAATCTTCCCTCTGAAATGGGACCCTCAAATAAAAAGAGCATCACTTCATTAACAGCTACCAGCGCTGCTCTGTAGGCGACCCTGCCAGTCTGCAGTGACAGCAGAGGAGGGTAAAGTTCAGCTCCTCACTGCTGGGCTTTAGTTACATTTAGGGCATCATATGACTTCAAAGAGGGGGGCAATTATTTATTATCACCACCCCTAATTCTTCAGTGATATGAAGCTGAAGTCAGATATTCTCCAGCTTCTTGTTCGAATTTTCCCGTTCCACCTTAAATGGAGCAGCAGTTACATTCTGGCGCTTCAGGCGTCAGAACTGCTGGACTATTTAAGGTGGAACGGGAAAGTTAGCTAGCTAGCTACCGACACATTAGCATACTAATAGTGATTTTTTATACTTGTTATGAAGAAAGACGACCAAAATACACTGAAACGACATTAAACTAAGATGTTTATTGTAACTTTTTATGGAGAAAATTCTCACATTTGTGGGTTTCTTTGGTCTCTTGTTCAGCTGTCTTGCTGGTCTCATAACTCTCTGTTTGGAGGGTCATGTTGCCCCAACACTTCACCCTACCCCTCTATCTCAACAAGAATTGGGACACCCTACCCCTAGATGTAAACGCGCAAAACAGCGGGCTAAGGGCTCAGTGGTAGGGGCGAGGGGTGAAATGGGACTGGGCCATCGAGATGTACAGAGGTTAGGGACTTTTTCTACCTTGTCTAGGTTTTGTAGCCCTTCTTCTTTAAATCATTGAGCAAAGTGTGTCATCACAGTGTCGAGGAACAGAAAATACTGCACACGGTGGTATTCCTCAGCTGTAGTTGGCACAAAGGGCTCAGCTGGACCAGCCTGTCTCTTCAGCAGCTTTTGCAAGCGTGGCACTTTTATTGGCTGTAGGCCTAAAGATGTAACTGCAGCACTATAGCTGCTAAAGACCAAATGGAAAGCTTATTCTTTGGAGGGGTTTTTAAAGCTTTTCTTCACACGTTTGTGGGTTGTGTAAGATCCAGATGTGGCCAAAAAAAGTCCACAGCAGAGCATCCCTGACAACTGCTGTGCAGAGCATGCTGCCTGCATGACCAATGGAATAAAGAGACTCGCTCTCTTCTGATGTGAGCATGTTCCCCTCACAAAAGGCCAGACTTATTAGCTGCACCAAGTCACCAGTGGTAGAGGAGGCCTCAGAGTCCAATGAACTCTTGGCACTAGGTTAGAGTCAACATAGCAGAGACAAATGGACACTGCACTACTAATGTCTTGAGTTCCATTATTATCCACTATTACTTAACCCTTGTGTGGTGTTGGTGTGTTTGTTACTCAGTGGTCTGCTGGACCCACCGCATTACTGTTTTTTTTAATCAATACAGCCAAAACAATTTATGTAAAAATACCAGATGTTTAAAATATCACAAGTGTCCAGCGTAGGGTTCTCCTTTAGCAGCTGTAGCCAGTCAGCAGCCTGTCCACACACACACATATACAAACACATACACACTCAGACACACACTAACAGCAGGCCATGTAGGAGGAGAACAGAGTGAAGGACACAGCACCTCCACACTTTTACTCCCCGCGGATTCACCCAACACCACATGTGTAATATCAATGTGTGGGGGGTGAACAGAGTGAAGACACTGAAAATGGGTTATTTTATATGTTCTTCACAGAAAATGAGCAAAGAACAAGAATCTGGGGCTGAAATAATAATAAATCACATCATTTTTTTCTTTTGGTAATCATTGAAAATGGGTCCCACAGACCAGAACACCACACAAGGGTTAACACTGAACCACAGGTAAGGCAGCAATTTCTGTTATAGTAGTTATGTTGCTCAGTAAACTCATTCCTTTATTCTGTACTGCACAGCCTGTGTACCTATGGTGCTTCAGCTGTTTCCCAGAACAAGGTCATTCCCTCCCTTGAGAAGGAGAAGTTGGTTGAAGTTCTGTCCTCGTCTTCATCCCCTCTCATGGCTAAGCCTTTTAGAGCCAAGTTTATAATAGAGGTTTGATTTGATCTATTGATGCCCCTCGTTCTTCTGATTTTTCTGCCTGTTTTGAAGCCTGCTTGGCCAGACGCTGCCCAGGAATTCAACAGATTGACAAGTGAACATTTTAGGGAAAGAGAAATTTTTCACGATTTTCAAAATTTGTAACGAGCACTTTAAAAGTATGAATGAAAATGTAAGGAATTAAAAAGTATGTTTTTGTTTTTCTCTTGGAAATTTGAGTAAAAGTGCAAGTATTCAACTTCAGTAAAATGTACTCAAGTACAAATCTTACAAAATAATACATAACTATAATAATAGGCCTTTTTCTGCAAGAAACAGAAGCTCAGAAACGCTGAGTAAAGCAAATTCTGCTGTTGTCTTAGGGACAAATTTTTAAACCAAGAAATACTACCATTCATATCTCTCAAACTCACTATAGAAAGGTGTCACTTCATCTCATATCATGTGTCCACAATAACGTCAGCTATCTACAGAGTGATAAATCAATAAGTAAAAATTACTATAACCTCTAATATTATTATAACATTACTAAATTAGCCATGTTAACTTGCAAACATACTGGCAGGGGCTGCGTGCTGCGTAGTGACGGTAGCCCACCGGCTCCAGTGAGTTAAAATCTGCTCCCCACTGACCACTGGCTCTCTCAAAATGCAGACAGCTTTTAGGGGGACATAAAAACTTTTCCACTGAAAGCGTCTGGGAACAGCACCAGCTTCAAAGCGTGAACTGCCTTCAGTGCAACATTAATCAGCCGCAGTCAAACGGAACGAAGGTTTATTAGACACTGTAGGGAATTATGTATTCATAGTATTCGACCGCATCACTAAAAAGACCACGTCGCCATGTTGGTAGACAAGCTGTAACCCCGACTGTGCTCTGATAGAGCCCGTCTCTGCAGCCCAAGACCAAAAGCAAAACAGCAAAATAGATCAGAATGACCACGAAAAACATGGAAATATTTATGGACGCTTTAAACACAGTCTCCAAGTGACTAGCAAAGGTACCAAAGCTCTCAAACAGTAAACTCATGGACATGTCGCTGTTGTCGAACGAAAACCTTGTATCTCCGAAACGGTAACTTTACAGGAGAAGGAAAAAACCTACTTTACTTTTAATGAAAGTCAGTGGAACCAGACTTTTTTTCCAAGTCATTCTGGGTCGTTTCTTTTAGTCCATTCATCATGAAATGAACATACTATGTAAAGGGTAACAGGCATTTTCAAATTATGTCAAAAACTAAAAAATGACCAAAATGGAGATACAAGGTTTTCTTCCGACAGCAGCGATATATAAAACTGAAGTTAGCTTCTTATTCGCCAGCTTCTGACTTGAATTTTCTGTTCCACCTTAAATGGTGCTGCAGTTATGCTAAATGCAGTGTAGTGAGGCAGTTGTGGAGGTGGGGCCTCTGATTGGTAGAGCGAGGCTGCACCTGTGGGTGATTGGAAGGGAAGCACTTGGGTGATAAAAGGGAAAGTGCAGCAGATGAGGGGTGGGGGAGGAGAGCCTGAGCGGCTGTGGAAAGTGGTGTGGGAGGGTGTCGATAACTGCGGTTAGAGCAGCCGGCGAGGAGGGGGTTTAGTTGTTCCTGCACCAGGAGGGGAGGGACTATTGCCTCCTGTAGGAAGATAAGCCAGGCCCTAGCAGCTCAGCCATGGGTTCAACTGACTCTCCTTTTAGGTTTGTATAACTCGAAAGTAGAAGCTGGTGGTCTGTGGGTAGTTTAAGGGACCCTTTTGGGGTTTGCGTTTCCCCTTAAGAGAATTTGGTAGTGGAGGTGGTGGGTAGTGGTGGCTTACTGGAGGGAGACTGAATGTCTATTTATTAGGTAGCTGAGTGTGGTGGCTGTGTTTGGTGTGCAGTGATCCATATGGGTGGGTTCTCTCTGCGAACTCCCAGGGAAGCTCGTTTTACTTGCCTGAACCTCTCTGTAAATGTGAAAGCTTAAAAAAAGATGAAATGATCAACTTACTCCTTGGCTTTACCAGGTTAACAAAGATGGTGGCAGCATTACCCTACCTAACTAAATTCTAGGTTTATTGCAGTGAAATGAATTACAAAAGTTGGCAAAGCCAACACCAGCTTACCTCAATAAAAGCATCAACAAATACCTTAAACCCTTCTCTTGGAGGTGTTTAATGAGCAGCTAAAGAGCAGCACAGCAGAGCAGCTGCCACGTCCCAAACCACACACTTCAGTACTTCACTTACTACAATAATGAGGGAACTTCTAATAGGATGTGCACAATTTTTGCACAATATTTTGTGCTAGCATGCAGTTCGAAACAGGGCGCTAGTAGCGAGTCCTCAATGAATGGGAGTAAGTCAACGGCTAACAACGAAAAGTTAAAATAGTTTCTAATCACTGAACCAGAACTTTCCTTTAATTTTAGAGAGTAGAAGGATGGATTTCACTACAAAAGCAAAGAAATCTCACCTATATATATGCTGATTGGTTAACATTACTGCTACTGAGAGCTGATTGGTTAACATTACTGCTACTGAGTGCTGATTGGTTAATATTACTGCTATTGAGTGCTGATTGGTTAACATTACTACTACTGAGTGCTGATTGGTTAACATTACTACTACTGAGAGCTGATTGGTTAACATTACTGCTACTGAGAGCTGATTGGTTAACATTATTGCTACTGAGAGCTGATTGGTTAACATTACTGGTACTGAGTGTTGATTGGTTAACATTACTGCTACTGAGAGCTGATTGGTTAACATTATTGCTACTGAGAGCTGATTGGTTAACATTACTGCTACTGAGAGCTGATTGGTTAACATTACTGCTATTGAGAGCTGACTGGTTAACATTACTGCTACTGAGAGCTGATTGGTTAACATTACTGCTACTGAGAGCTGATTGGTTAACATTACTGCTATTGAGAGCTGATTGGTTTAACATTACTGTTACTGAGTGCTGACTGGTTAACATTACTGCTATTGAGTGCTGATTGGTTAACATTACTGCTACTGAGCGCTGATTGGTTAACATTACTGGTACTGAGTGTTGATTGGTTGGCGAGCGGAGCAGCTCATTGGCTGTTCGCTCTCACTGATGTGATAAACGTACATGAGGTGCCGTTTTAAACTCCTACAATTTGAGTTTAAAACTCTTAAAACATAACGGCGGTGTTAAAATGTTTTATGCTGTTCTGTGTTTAGAAAATTAATATATTATTTTATGTAAAAAATGTTTAAGCATTTATAAACTATGATTTTGCTCAAATGCTCCATCTTAACATATGCGTCTTAACCCATTCATTTTGGCTTGGGAGCTTGCTCTAGCTCAGGAGCGCCCTCTAGCGTTTGAGATTCCCTGAAGGCATTACAGAGTGGTACCTCTCCTCTCTACAAGTTCTCTGGCTCAACGGACTTGATGTTGCCTACCAAAATGGTGGCAGCGTGATTGTGACGTCATCACAATAAGATCAATATATTTTTTGAGTAACGTTACTAAACGCATAACTCTCGTTAACAGTCGAGGCCCGGAAGAGTAGCTTCACTGGGCTTTACCATTAGAAGAACAAAAGGGGGAACCACCAGTTATTAATAAATAACAGCTAAATAAATACATTTACATGACAGTTAGAGTGCAGTGCAGAAACGTCTGACAACTTCAGATGCCATTTTATACAGTCCTTCTGAAGCCAAAGCACACAGATCATCAGAGCCAGGTAATGGTAATGTTTTTGAATAAGTCAGGAAAACATTGTTCTGGTGAAATCCACCAATTTTTCAAAATTTCTCAATAATTCAGTTTTTGAGATGTAAACAGAGCCATTAAGAGTGGTTTGACGTGAAATGGTTCACTGCCGAGACCCTTACAGACTGTGTTTTCTTTACAGTGCTGCTGATAGAAACCAGGGGTCACAAACAAAAAACACAAAACAAACGAACCAAAAAAACAGCACAGACCAGCATACATTCCATGTTTGTCTAAGCTGGTCTATGCTGGTCTAGTGCTGGTTTAGTTGGTTACCCTGCATGGCCAGGCTGCCCGACCAGCATACCAGCATCTATAACACAACATACGCTGGTTTTGGCTGGGGGCTAGCTATGCTGGTCTATGCTGTTTTTTTCAGGAAGTGTAGCCAATTGATTTATTATTCTGCCATTATTATACTATTATTATTAGTTATTACTATTTATTATAACCATCAATGAACCTACACGTCTCTTCTGAGTTTATATGTAAAATTGATGATGGAAAATAGTCATGAACGCCTTGCATGCCATGAATGGATTAAAATAAATGGATTAAAAATACATTTTTTGCCAAAACTTTGTCACAAAACTATCATAAAATAGTGTCTCAGTCATCAGACAGCGTATATCTAACCATTTACTGTAGTAACTTTCTGTGAGGGAGCTTTTAGAGGTGGACGTCTGGTTCCTATCACCACCACTGTGAACAGTTCTGACTCTGTAAGTTTCTCTAGAACAGAGCTTTTCACACCAAACCACTCTGAACCACCCTGTTTATATCTGAACTGTGTAATTATGTAGGATTTTCTGAAAAATCAATGGAGATCCCCTTTACAGGAATCTATTGTGCTTTTACACATACTGTTTAAATAAAATATGTATTTACTTTTTTTAGTTTATGAAAATGTATTAAACTTGATTAGTGCAATTTGTTTTCTGTCTTGTTTATTGCTGATAGAACAGAGACAGAATGTGTGCGATTGCACGAAACAACAAAAAATTCAATCCAATAAAAATGGTAACCTCAGTCCATTCAACCAATTACAGGCAGCACTGTCAACCCCCCACGTTATAATTCTATATGTTCTGAGAAAAGAATAGAAAAGCCACTCCAGCATTTTAATACTACCGGGAAAGCAGAGAGGCAGCAGTGGAGAGAAGGACATTCAATCTGGAAGGTCAAGCTTTATTGTATCCATAATGGGACAAAAAACGTTGCCATACTTTGCTAAATTTATAGAGACATCCCGGAGTAGCGTATCTTGTTCTTTCAAGTCTAGGGAAGGATGAAATGTCCTATCCCAATATGTGAAAGTGGGAAGGTTATGCTTTTTCCAGTTGAGCAAAATTAGGCCTCTAACAACTAATGTCACAAAGGCCTCTGTGGCAGGGGGGAGTCTAGAGTGGGTGGATGTATTCACAGAGTTTCAATTATTTAGCTTCTCCAAAAACCAAAGTCATTAACTGAAACAGTGGTAAAATTCACAGGAAAAAAGAAGACAAATAACAGGCTTAATCACAGCCATTATCCAAAAGCAGAAGTCTGGGCCACGAAGAAGAACACTGGGGTACAGGACACAAATAAATGCTAAGCGTAGGAAGAAACTGCACCACAAAATGAATGCCAATTAAGACCCATATGCAATGACATGCAAAAATGTGGGCACCCCTGGTCAGTTTCTGTTACTGTGAATAACTAAGTGAGTAAAAGACAACCTGATTTCTGAAAGGCATAAAACTAAAGATGACACATTTCTTTATTTTTTTAAGCAAGATTACTTCTTAATTTCCATCTTGTTCAGTTTCAAAATAACAAAAAAGGAAAAGAGCCTGAAGCAAACGTTTGAGCATCCTGCATGGTCATTACTTAGTACACCCTCTATGGCAAGTATCACAGCTTGTAAACACTGTGTAGCCAATTTGTAGTCTTCCAGTTCTTGTTTGTGAGAATTTTCGCCTATTCATCCTTGCAAAAGGCTTCCAGTTCCGTGAGATTCTTGCTTGTACTGCTCTTTCGAAGCCTATCCACAGATTTTCGGCGATGTTTAGGTCGAGGGACTGTGAGGGCCATGACAAAACCTTCAGCTTGTGCCTCTTGAGGTAGTCCGTCAAGCCATAGCCCTAACAAGCTAATTAGGGTCTATGACATCGGTAAAAGTTATCTGAGAGCTTGGGGGGTGCCTAAACTTTTGAACAGCGCTCCTTTCCTTTTTTTCACTCTAAAACTGTACAAAACAAAAATAATACAAAAATCTTGTACAAAATGTTGAAAAGAATGTTTCATTTTTAACTAAATGCCTTCTGGAGATCAGTCCAGTCCATCTCCTACTCGATGTACAGTAGCATAAATTTTGATCAGGGGTGCCCAGACTTTTGCATACCACTGTATTTGGGCTGGAATGTTAAGCAATTCTACTCTATCAATACATTTTTCTTTCCTCTTCACCTTCTGCTCGCTTTCTTAGTGGGTAATAAGATGCCTGAAGGTGAAGGTTTCAGTGGGTTAAAAATCCATTTTATCAACTGTAAAAACTGATCAATCATTCAGGAAGAAAGAATGAAAATAAAAGAAAGTGAAACTCAAAGATAATCACTGCTTCTGTTGGTGTTTTGCTGGTAAGAGAGCAGTTTTTTCAATCTCATTAGTGTTTTAAATCATTTTCAAATAGTTTTCCATTCGCACTGAAACGCTGAGACAATAGCAGCTACATATTCTACGCAATTTTCACCAAGCTGTTTGTTGACAGTGCACCTGCTCAGATGGTTAAGCTACGCTGAAATGCTGCTTTTATTGTACGCAACTACGTTAAATTCCACAAAAGTGACCAAAACAGACAGAATCAACAATGATGTTTGAATAACTTCACTCTGGAGTTGTTAGAAATGGGGATGGCGTGACAATCACGGGCCGGATTCGCAAAAACTTGCGAAGGTTCTTAAACACTACGAATTTTATAAGAATGTTCTTAAATGCAATTATCAAAAAAACTTAATACGTTCCCAAATATTCTCTTAATACAGTCTTAATTATTGTCTTAAGATTTTCTTAAGAAAATCTTTATTGTTTTCTTACATAGGCTACATTGCGTTTTACCACGTGCATAAACGATGCAAGATGCAGTTTGAAGTTGTACGAACTGTTATTTTTGTTATTTAGTTTAATTCACTCAAAGGAGCAAAATAAAGGAAAAACAGTTTACAAAAAATTAGTAAACAAGAACTACAGGTGATGGGGGAAGAAACAGCCAACAGGAAAACATCCACCTAATAAAACTGATAACTGTGTGACAGACGAGGACGAGGAGCAGCGGACGCAGCATCCGCGGTAAATTTACATGCTGAACCTCGTTAACTCTTACAGCCTGAGACGAGTGTGAGTCTGTCGTAAGAACACATTTAAGAACATAATATTTTCAAGAATACCACTAGTTCTTGAAATTATTCTTAATAGTTAAGAAAATAAATGAATTCTTAAAGGTTATTTGAAGAATAACGATTTTCTCATAACTTTTTTCTTAAGAAAGAAGTTAAGAAAAAACACATCTAAGAAGATTTTCTTACCTAAGACACTTTTGTGCATCCAGCCCCGGGATCCTATCACAGGACAGCAGACATCAGTATTTTTAAAGTATCAGTTTCTCCCAGCAACATAAGACGGATATTCGGTGGTTGATAGCACTGTGGATGGAAGGCAGAGACATATCGTCACTGTCCAAAAACACTCCATTACAGTCTCCATTTTTTCACTTTAAAATTTTTTCTTCGTCATTAGAGACTCAGCAGCTGCCCTTCATATTGTGTGAAAATGTCCCGATGAATGGGCCAATAGAAATGCTCCAAAATGACTTCTGATAAAATCTCTTTACACTAACTTACACTGACAGTTAAGAATGTTTTTGTCTTCTCCTGTAAAGTTGCCTTTTTGGAGATTTTCTTTGGACAGCAGTGATATACGATTTCAAACACAGCCATGTAAGTCTGGACGAGGGGCCCACGTACCTCCACAGTTCTAACTCTCTTTCCCCTCACATTAGATCCAGCTCACAAAAGCCTTGATAATCATTTTGTGAAATGGTTCAGGTGTGTTGGGCAGGGAATAGCTGAAAGTGTAGCGTAGGGCAGAGGTCACTAATAGGCGGACCACAGTCCGAGTCCGGACCCAGACCCTGTCCTATGCGGACCTGGACCTATAACTGATAAACCGCGGAGAATTCTTTAATTTTGATGGGGTAGTCCTATTTTAATTGGCGTAACTTTTCTAGCCTTTACAGTGGCGGTTTAGCGGCCCGGGAGACTCACAGACCAATCACGGAACTTGAAATGATGTGGCAGAAGTCGCGGTATAAATTGGGGACCCCCTAATTAAACTCCTGGACTCTCTGAATGTCTCAAAAGCAAAATTCATAGCCCAGCGACTGTAACTACACCTGCAACTAGATACCTCTGAAAAACTTCACCACATTCTGTAGAATATTTGCAGATCTGAAAACTTGTCAGGTCCCCAAGAGGCAGGTGGCACAAGAGGAGACGAGAAAGATCTCAGTTAATGTGTGGAAGAGCACCAAACTAGAAAAGAGCATTTCCAGAAGAAGAATGTTTGAACTAAACATTCTGCTGCCATTGAAGCATCAGCACTACTGTGTGGAGTGAGTTAGCAGCCAACATGGGACCCCCTGAATACCAGGGGGTATTTTGCATAGTCACAAAGAGCCTGGAGCAGATAGCTTCCCCCACACGCAGCGGATCACACCAGTGTTCACTGGAAGTGAACCCCAGACCAGTGATTTCAGGAGGACCAGAGATTTTCCGGACTCTGGGCTCGAAAACAGCTTTCACACTTGACGAAATGTACCAAACTCACAGAGCGAGCGGTCCTAGGTCTGGAAAAATAAGTGTGTGAAAACGCCCTTAGATAACCTGGCAACTCTTTCACAGCTGTAGAGATCTGCATCACATCTGTATGGCATCTGTATCAGGAAAAATCATATTATTTTCGATGAACAGTAAAATAACAAGAAAACGTGCTGTGTCCTCTCAGGCCGTGGCACACACACGCTTTCACTTCCAGCTCTAGTTCAGCTGCACACTGTGTTATAAACAGTAAAACAAAAACGATCATACACAAAACACTCAAATCCACTGGCTTTAATTTAAACTGGTGTATCAACCACTCATCTTCAAAGGTTTGTCCAGTTAGAAGATTGTTTAGTTTTGGGAAAAAAGTTTTGATGCACTTTTTTAATGTACACTGTGTTTTTGTTTTCCTCGTAGCTGTTCTCACCACATTGATCTGCCGGATCCATCAGTACTGAGTGTTCTGGGACCTCATAATTTACACATTAAGCTCTAAGCTCATAATGCATTGTGTTGCAGGTGGGGAAATGTGACCACGGTTGCAGACATCCAGCAAAACTCTTGAATTTTGTATTTTTGTATTTATTTATTTTACCTCTATTTAGCCAAGTTAATCACAATGAGACTGAAAATCTCTTTTACAGGTGAGTCCTGGACAAGAAGGCAGCACACAAAACAGTCAACAAAGAAACACCAACAAACCACGACAACCGACATCAGAGTCAAAACCAAATTAAACACAGGAACAAACAGAAAGATGTAGTTCTTTAAAAGTTAACAGTAAAATCACTCGAGGAAATAAACTGCTACAGTTTCAAATGTTTTTGCAGATCATTCATTTGTTTGTTGACCGATCAATACATTTATAGACAAAAATTATCCAATGAATCTGTCTTCGCACTGAAAGTGAAGGCCAACCAATCACTTTATAAATAAATATGTAGCGCCTGTAATAAATCTTAATGCAGAATAATAAAGAGTCCAACGAATGTTGTTCAAGTATACCTATACAAATTATCACCATAATCTAAAAAATTAATTTACTAGAATCACAAATTTTGTTCATGTAATAGTGCTCTGAGTGGCGCTCCTGATTTTCCAATGAACAGTAAAGAGGGGACTATTTTGAAAATGGCAAAATAATGAATTAATTCTTAATAAAATACAGTTAATAATAATTACAATTAGGAAGAAGAAGAAGAGAAAAGAAAAGGGTGACGGATGGAGCAGGAAGAAAACTAAAACCACTGCCAGTGGCATGTTTATACTCCAGGGGCCGTATTACAGAAACTGCTTATCCTTTTGTCTTTAGTTAAGATCTGACAGGTCAAGATAAGAATTAAAAAGGTCAAACGATGTAAAAAGGTCAAATAAAACTAAAACGCGATAAACTGAAAGTTAAGAATATTGTGAGAGCGCCCCCTGCTGTTTATCAGAGCATCGCCGCTCCCCAGTTTCAGTCTCCATTTCCCAAACGCTTTAGCCGAGCGCGCTAACGTTACTCCTCCTAATAAACAGACACACGTTCAGCTCCGTCTCCTCATTATTCACCACCATCACTGTAATATTTCATCATCAACATTAACACACGAAGGTGATCAGAGGGGCGGTGGAGATCGAGTCTGCAGCGTCTGAGATTTTAAAAAACTGTTTAAAAAAACACAAAAAAACAAGGTGCGTTTTTTCCATTATGCTAGTTACAGTGAGCTGTGCTGCTGGTCACAGTATAAAACAATAGAAACAGACAGTTGAACAGAAGTTAAGACGCTCTGGGGTTTATCTTAAAGTTAGGACAGTATTTAGTAGATTTAGGCCCAGTCCCATTTCACCCCTCGCCCCTACCACAGAGCCCTTAGCCCTCTGTTTTGCGCGTTCACGTCTAGGGGTAGGGTGTCCTAATTCTTGTTGAGATAGAGGGGGAGAGTGAAGTGTTGGGGCTACATGACCCTCCAAACGGAGGTTTTTCAGAGACTCCAAACAGAGAGTTATGAGGAAAAAAGAAAAACCAGCAAGATGGAGAACAAGAGACGAAAGAAACCCACAAACGTGAGGATTTTTTCCATTAACAAATTACGATAATCACTATATTTTCTTAGTTTAATGTAGTTTCAGTGTATTATGATCGTTTTCTTCATAACAAGCATAAAAAAAATCACTAATAGCGTGCTAAAGTCTCGGTAGCTAGCTAATTTTCCCGTTCTACCTTAAATAGTCCATCAGTTCTGACAGCACCAGAATGTAACTGCTGCACCATTTAAGGTGGAACGGGAAAATTCGAACAAGAATTTGGTGAATATCATATTGGTGAATGACTTCAGCTTCATATCACTGAAGAATTAGGGGTGGGTGGTAATAAATAATTGCCCCCCTCTTTAAAGGCATATGATGCCCTAAATGTAACTAAAGCCCAGCAGTGAGGAGCTGAACTTTACCCTCCTCTGCTGTCACTGCAGACTGGCAGGGTCGCCTACAGAGCAGCGCTGGTAGCTGTTAATGAAGCAAGTGTTTTTTTTGTTTTGTTTTGTTTTTTTGAGGGTCCCATTTCATAGAACAAGATTTCAACCACTACCCTTTGTAACTAAAGGGGTTAGGGTGACACTCCTAACTACTACTACTATTAATATTAGTAGAATAATAATTTTGTAGGTAGTTTGACCAGAGGAGGATGGGTCCCCCCATGTGAGCCTTGGTTCCTCCCAAGGTTTCTTCCTCAGCTCTGAGGGAGTTTTTCCTGGCCACTGTCGCCCCTGGCTCACCTGGAGGATTTACATTTCATGTTAAAACTTTGTCCTTAATGGATTTCTGTGAAGCTGCTTTGTGACAACATCAGTTGTAAAAAGCGCTAAACAAATAAATTTGACTTGACTTGACACCCGAAAACAAGGGGTAGGGGTAAAAAGAAGAAATGGCACTAGGCCATAGTCTAGTTAGGATGTTTGTGTGATACTGTTTTCTAATCTGGAGTTACTGATGAGGTTATGAAGTTAGGAACTGTTGTTCTGTAATGGCTTCTGTCCTAAATTCAGTCCTAACTAAAGTTGTCATGGTGACTAAACAGATAAGATAAGATTTCAGACTCAAGGAGTTTCTGTAATGCAGCCCCAGATGAGCTTGTAGATGTAGTTTAATAACCGCTGCTAGTCAGGAAATATCCTGTGCGTCCTTCTTAGTTCAGGAGCAGCTCATTAAAAAAGCACTGTGTTCTGGAAGAGTTTACAAACAGGCCCAACTTCAGTCTCAACTGTTCGTATTTTCAGACTCAGGATGTCAGAAAGCTGCAGTCGCGTCTGCTAATGTTTATAAAAACAGAACATGAGGAGAGAGAAAGAACGGAGCCGTAGCCACGGCAACTGTATGTTTTTTTCCTCTCTCTTTCTCTCTCTTTCTCCTGGGCTATGCATTAGGCATTAGGCATTAGGCACATCTCTATGAAACGATGCTCTTACTGAAGTGCAGGGAGGATGACTGCTGATGGAGTTCTAAGAGCTCTCCCTGCTGCAGTGGACACAGCGTTCAGATTGACCTCAGTGCTCTCACGACTGCTCAGAAACCTGCTGCACCTACTGGACCTTGAGCTGTGGAGGAAACCCAGTATATTAACCAGAATTGGAGCATAAAGTTACTGTATGTAACCGAGTTTAGCGCGAGAAACACACATATCACCAAATCCATCAATGCGTCAATCACTTCTAATCTTAATACACATAAAAAAAATGTGTGTGTGTATATATATATATATATATATATATATACACACACACATTTTTGACATTTTTCAGTTTTTGATATAATTTGAAAATGTATGTTATCCTTTACATTGTGTGTAAATTTCATGATGAATGGACCAAAAGAAACGGCCTAAAATGACTTGGAAAAAGGTCTGGTTCCATTGACTTACATTAAAAGTAGATTAGGTTTTTTCCTTCTCCTGTAAAGTTACCATATATATATATATGTACACACACACACACACATACTCACTCAGACATGCTCATGCACACATACACACACACTTCCTCACAGACAGACACACCTACAGACACACCCACGCAGACACACCGCTATCAATAATTCAGGCTTTTAATCTTTTATTTATTAATGACTTTCTTTGGGCAGATTAAAGCTGAGTGCAGTGGCTTTGGAGGGTCTTTGCTCCTCACAGCCAATCACTTTACAGAACGTACCTTCATCCTCGGCCTAGCCTGTGTGTGTGTGTGTGTGTGTAGTAGTGTGTAAAAAGACACTAATGGAAACTGCGAGTGAGAGTGTGTGTGTTAGATCTGTCTGTTCCTGCACAGCGACGAGGTAAGTGTGTTAACTACAGGGCAATTATTTACACACACACCATCTGATTAACACGCTCTTTCCCCCTGAGTGACCCCGGCATCTCACACTCAGAGTGTACACATAAGTGTGACCTTTTAAATCACCATAGGAGTCATATGATGCTCCTTTAGATAACTCTGCTGCTCAGTAGAGCTTTTATACAATATTCTGTAAATTCTGATATCCAGGCTTTTCACCATCAGCTGTAAAATAACCAAGTACACATTTTTATGTCTTTAATTTCATCTTCAGTTGCATCAGAGCACCTTATGAAACTGCAAATTATGCAGCTCAATTCAAATGTTACCTTTGAAACAGGCATAGTGAACAAAACAATTCTTTGCCAATTCTAATAACAATAAGTTGCAGTTTTTTAATGTTAAACCAAAACATATTGAAATAAACACTGCTGTTGATCATTTATGTCATTCTTTTCTATCAATATGTCCAACATTTATTTGCCTGACCAAATTTCCACAAAATAAAGCCAATCACAGCTGCTTTTGATGGAAACGTCAATTAGCCACAGAGCACATGGACAGAAGTGTAAGAAACCTAATCTAGCTGTTACTGGATTTACAGAAAAAGAGTAAATATCATTTTCAGTACTTTCTGTCTGTCCTTAATCGAGAGCTTGTAAGTAATGTATCACTGCTGTCGGAATAAAACCTCGTATCTCCAAAATGGTGACTTTACAGGAGAAGGAAAGACGTTCTTAACTTTCAGTGGAAGTTGATGGAACTAGAACTAGGAACCAGAAGGCCACACGTTAAGTTTCTCGTAGCCACATGGCGTCAACATATTCATTTGTGGCCAAGCCTTGTTATAAAATAATCACCAAGTCACTCTGGGGGCTCTGTAAGAACCAGTGACAGCTGTTTTCGCATGAAGCATGATTTGCATGATTCTCAGTCTGGCCGAGTCTGTGCTGGTCGGCTTTCTGAGTCAGTCAGAGTCGACAGTTGGAGAGAGAATCGAGTCGTGTGTGAGGGACGCAGACTCAGATTTTAATGAGGAGATTCAGTTTATGAGGAGCCTGGCCACTTCCTATTTTCCCCATTATATCAAAAACAGAACTGCTAAACAGCAGAGGGCGCCCGCGAGCGAGTCCTCAATGGGAGTAAATGAAGCTCAACAGCTAAAAACGAAAAGTTTCTAATCACTGAACCAGAACTTTCCTTTAATTTGAGAAGGTAGGAGGACATAATTAACTTAAAAAGCAAAGAATCTCACCTGTATGTTTCCTTTTTTCTACAGCAAACAGGTTTTGGGCAGCAGAAGGCGGGCTTTACTGCTACTGAGTGCTGATTGGTTGGCGAGCGGAGCAGCTCATTGGTTGTTCGTGCCATTCCCGTCTCAAAACAAGGAAACAAAGAAAAATAGAGCACTGTAGTCGTATCGTCATTCTGTAGTCCTCTTTATGCCCATATTAGGAATTCCGGGTCTGAGCTCCGTTTCTCTATGGCCAGAATGAACAGGGTTTTAGAAAAATCGCCTCTAGCGCCCCCTGTGTTCAATACAAATGTTCAGAACCCGATACGTTCTGTCCTGTGAACATTCCTCTCCCGAACATCACTGGATCCTCTGAGTTACGAGGTCGTTAAATAGCTGAAATATGAATATTGCTCCATGTGAGCTGAAGCTACTGCGCTCTGAATTCCCGTCATTAGACTGGCGGCCTCCTTAAGCGGGTTTAGGCAGCGTACATTTCCATGTTCAGCCTGAGGGGAAATGAAAAGGAGTCCGAACAGAATCAGCAGGTTTTCCTGCAGCTCTCTGTTCTTCACCTGATGCTCAGTGAAACCCGATAGATCTCTCCTTTTAGCTGGGTTTGAAAAGCTCTACAAACGAACCTGAACTCGGGATGATTCGGTACCGACTCGGCTTAATGATCCCTGCTCACCCTGATAAACTGATTTAGGCTCTCAGAATGTCCTCATTGTTATTTTAATGCTGGGAACATTTTTCTCAGGACATTCGCCAGCTTTTTGTTCGACTTTTCCCGCTCCACCTTAAGTGGTGCCGCGGTCACGTTCTCAACTGCTGCGCCATTTAAGGTGGAACGGGGAAATTGGAACAAGCAGCCGGAGAAAAAGAAGCTGAGATCAGCTTCATGGAGGGTTGAAAGGCCTGATATGAGGAGGTTTCTCTCACACTTATTAACTCATTTTTGCTGTTTGACCGAACTAACAGGTCAGTGTTTTGTCTCGTTTGCTGATGTTTGTGATAGCCAGTCACAGCTGCTGCACCATTTAAGGTGGAACGGGAACATTCAAACAAGAAACTGCGAAAAAAAGAAGCTAAATTCAGCCTCGTAGTTTAACACGGGTAGTATAAGGAGTTTTAGCCTTAAAATATTCCACCCAGAGGTTTTATTCACAGGTATTTCTGTAAATATGCGCTACAGTAGAACATTTCGATAAGGTAGCTCACAGCCCGCTTTAGCTTAGTGTAGCTTAGTGACCCTATATTGATGCGCAGTAGCTTTAGCTCACATGTAGCAATATTAGTATTATAGCTCTTTAACGACCTCGTAACTCAGAGGATCCAGTGATGTTCGGGAGAAGAATGTTCACAGGACAGAACGTATCGGGTTCTGAACATTTGTATTGAACACAGGGGGCGCTAGAGGCGATTTTTCGAAAACCCTATTCATTCTGGCCATAGAGAAATGGAGCTCAGACCCGGAATTCCTAATATGGGCATAACGAGGACTAACTTACAGTAGCCTATAGAGAAAAGTCTCTCACCTGTGGAGCGAAGCTTTTTAATGAGCTGAGTTTAAGGCACAGTCGAGTTTATGTACATATTAAATCAACGATACTCACTTAATCATGTTTACCTGCTCCAGGTTTGTTTATTTGGGTCTCCCAGTAACGAGAGAACGCGAGAGTTTGCGCGAGTTCAGTTGAGCCGCAGATTTAAAGTTGAGCAGTGTGTGATCCCTAATCGTTTAGTGTGGATCCCCAATATTTCAGTCGCCCAAGAAATCTACAAAAACCAGTCTGACAGTTTGAGACGCCCAGACTTTATAAGCTGTTCAGACATTAAAAGTCGTGCAATGAACCAAAGGCTTAAGGTAAACATGTGCATAATGTAAGTACCAACGTCCACCAGTAGGGGTCGCTCCACTTTTAAAGCTACATGCTTAGGTCCTCTACTTAAAACACTTCAACCACAGATATACATGCCTAGCTGTCGCGTTGGGTCCAGCCAGGCACGTCAACGGTGCCGCCATTTTGGGGCGGTCAACATCGCTGCTGGACTGCATTCAGTACCGTTACTGAGCGGCAGGTTAAGAAAGATACTGTCCAAAATTACACTATTTCAAGAATATTACACTCAGAAAGTGGGATAGGATTATATAACGGAGAGAACACAGTGATCCACACTCATGTCTGTGTGATGCGTATTGTTTGTGTGGTGTTTGTGTAGATATGGCCGTGTGGTTAATGAGGCACAGAGAACCTGTTGCTGTGATTGTTTTTCCTCTGGTTTTATATTAAGCTTATTTCATTTAATAGTCTATTCAGGATCTAAACTTTATGTAGTAGTTATTTATTTACAGTGATGGTTAAAGCTTTGTAGCTAGGTAAATTATATCATTCCTTAATCTGTGTAGATATTCATAATAGATTGACGTTAGCATCTTCTTACACAGAGCTGAAGTTAGCGTCTTTCCCACCTTCTTGTATAAAATAAAACTGTTCTGAGTTTTCCCATTCCACCTTAAATGGTGCAGCTTCAGGCTCCAGAAAGTTACTGCTGCACTATTTAAGGTGGAACGGGAAAACGCGGAACAGTTTTACTTTTATGTGTATTAAGATTAGAAGTGATTCACACATTGGTGGATTTGCTGATGTGTCTGATTCTGTTTCTCGTGCTAAACTCGGTTTTTATCGTCAGGTGCAGACTGAATACTTTCCTGCTGGTCTGGACGGCTAATTATCACAGTTATTAAAGTAATAAAAGCTACCGAGAGCAGATCCGTGCAGCCTGGATTAATCTGTGTCTGAGGATTATAACTAAACTGATTTGGTGAAAACCAGTTGAGTAATAAGGAAGTTGAGGCTGATTTAATCCTGAGACTCTTCATCTCTCAGTACAAGTGAATCCGTTCACAAGCGGATCTTGACCTCCCCAACATGGCGGACGCGCAGACGTATCGCCTCAGAGAACAACAGACAACGCGGCATCCAGGTATGGATATCTATGACTTCAACTGACCCCATGTAATATAATCAGCCTGAAATATGTCAAACACTTAAGACTGTCAGGCAAGACATGGCAATTTCCCTTAGCACAATCACAGTCACACACACTCACACACACAGTGGGTTTGTGGCGCTCATTGATGCCCCCTTGGTGATGTATGAGGAGAAGAGAGACATTAGAGGAGAGAAGGACACTCCACTGACTCACTTTATCCTAATGAAGATTTACTGCCGGCTCTGAATGTCCCCTGTATCGCCCAGCCCTGTTTGTTTGGACATATTATTCCAATATAGGGTTGATCAATAGTTCCGCTCCAGTGTGTGGTTTCGCAGGCTAAGCAGGTGTCGCTGTTTTTCAAAAAAATAAACTGTGCTTTGACCTTTGCGGACCTGGCTACCATTGAGGTGTGCTGTTTTACTGATCAAGTCCCGAAAAGGTAGTCTAATCTGTAGAATGCCTCAACTCTGCCATCTAGTGGACAAGAGCGAGATTGCAGTGCAGGTTTCTGCTCATGGGGCAAAATGAGAGTATGTACCCTGAACTGCCAAATACAGAGAGTTGGCACCAACGGACAAAGATGTATTTTCATGTTAAATATAAGTTCTCTCACACACTAGGGGAATAGATTAATTGTTTTTATAACAAATCGCAAGAGCTGCAATTTTCTTTAATTAAAGCCCACACTTAAAAAAAACATAGTTCTTCAAGGTTCTTAAAAAGTTCTTTAGTAAAGACAGTCATTCTATATAGAACCATGAACACTCAGACCCATTTGACACACACTGAATAAAGATGGTTCTTCAAGGGTTCTTTACTAAAGTTAATGGTTCTATGTAGAACCATAAGGACTTAGCAACCCATTTGCATGCATAAAAAGTTCTTTGCATGGTGAAATGGTTCTTCAGATTGGAGAATGTGTTGTATGTGGTTCTGTACAGCATCAAAAAGGGTTCTGGTATTGTTACTCTGTTGCTTGTTGCTGTCAAACTTATAACAGTAGAAGAACAGAGAACTCTTTTCAAAAAGGTTCTATATAGAACCATATACAACACATTCTCCATTAATCTGAAGAACTATTCCACCACACAGAGAACTTTTCATGAATGTAAATGGGTTGCTGAGTCCTTATGGTTCTACATAGAACGATTGTCTTTACTAAAGAACCCTTGAAGAACCATTTTTATTCAGTGTGTACATCAGCAAAAATGTTGTTCTAAGTTTTAAGAGGGGAAACGGAACCTAATAAGAGTTTGTGAACGGCCTGTAGGTGAGTTAGACCAATCAGAGGCAACCAAACCTCCATGTGTTGTGACATCACAGCTACATCTTACCGGCAGTTTGACAGACTACGTTCAGGGGTCGAGCCTCAAGACAAAAAAGGTGGATGTTCTGGTCTTTATGGCCAAAATGAATCAGGCCTGAACCTCAATTTTATTTTCCACAAATCGTTCAGCCCTAAAACACACACTCTCACTCACACACACACACACACACTCTCACAAGAACACCACTCCAATGTATTCCAATGAGGTTTTATTCATTCTCGTCACAAAGCAACGTTGAGACCCTGTCCTCCGCTCTAGAGCTCTGAAACTACTTTTTGGAGCCATGACGCTCGTCTCCACGGAGCTCACGTCAAACTCACATACGCTGTTCCCACTCGCACAGCACTGGGGAAGCATGGAGACACCAGCTTACATTTTTGGTATTGCATTGTTTTTAACATATTAATATGACATGAAAAAAAAGTTATGAGCAGAAGAAGCAGGTAAATCTGCCTATAAGCATCACTTATGTACAAAATATACTGTAAAATATGCATATATACACATATACACATGCAAATATGTACACTGACACAGTTTGTTCTAGATATACAGTGTTGTGTGTAAAAATGAATACAGATATGCTTCTTAGAAGCAGTGGAATGGATTAATGTCCTAGACATTGTATAGCATGACACTGACACAATAATAATAATAATAATAATAATAATAATTTCACTTGATGTTGCTTTAAATGTATGCCCATAATCTAATGCTTATTCTCATGTTATGCACACCTGTACTGAAAGTACATCTATAAGAACCTATAGGTGGCTTTTTGTGGTTGCATGACAGTTTGTCCAAGTCCAAGTCAAGTACTTTCCTCCCACTCTTTGTTTTCTTACAGGAAATCTAACGGCTCTCTGGAGTGAAATGAACCACAGAACACAATTAGAGAAACGACTCGTGGTTGGTCATACACTGTATTGCCAAAAGTGTTCACTCACCCATTAAAATCATTGAATTCAGGTGTTCCAATCACTCCCATGGCCACAGGTGTATAAAACCAAGCACCTAGGCCTGCAGACTGCTTCTACAGACATTAGTGAAAGAATGGGTCGCTCTCAGGAGCTCAGTGAACTCCAGCATGGTACCATGATAGGATGCCACCTGTGCAACAAGTCCAGTCATGAAATTTCCTCACTACTAAATATTCCACAGTCAACTGTCAGTGGTGTTATAACAAAGTGGAAGTGATTGGGAACGACAGCAACTCAGCCACGAAGTGGTCGGCCACGTAAAATGACAGAGCGGGGTCAGCGGATGCTGAGGCGCATAGTGCGCAGAGGTCGCCAACTTTCTGCAGAGTCAGTCGCTACAGACCTCCAAACTTCATGTGGCCTTCAGATCAGCTCAAGAACAGCGTAGAGAGCTTCATGGAATGGGTCTCCATGGCCGAGCAGCTGCATCCAAGCCTTACATCACCAAGCGCAATGCAAAGCGTCGAATGCAGTGGTGTAAAGCGCCGCCACTGGACTCTAGAGCAGTGGAGACGTGTTCTCTAGAGTGACCAATCACGCTTCTCCGTCTGGCAATCCGATGGACGAGTCTGGGTTTGGCGGTTGCCAGGAGAACGGTACTTGTCTGACTGCATTGTGCCAAATGTAAAATTTGGTGGAGGGGGACTTATGGTGTGGGGTTTTTTTTCAGGAGTTGGGCTCGGCCCCTTAGTTCCAGTGAAAGGAACTCTTAATGCTTCAGCACCAAGAAATTTTGGACAGGGACGGCCCCTTCCTGTTCCAACATGACTGCGCACCAGTGCACAAAGCAGCTCCATAAAGACATGGATGAGCGAGTTTGGTGTGGAAGAACTTGACTGGCCTGCACAGAGTCCTGACCTCAACCCGATAGAACACCTTTGGGATGAATTAGAGCGGAGACTGTGAGCCAGGCCTTCTCGTCCAACATCAGTGTCTGACCTCACAAATGCGCTTCTGGAAGAATGGTCAGAAAATCCCATAAACACTCCTAAACCTTGTGGAAAGCCTTCCCAGAAGAATTGAAGCTGTTATAGCTGCAAAGGGTGGGACATCATATTAAACCCTATGGATTAAGAATGGGATGTCACTCAAGTTCATGTGTGTATGAAGGCAGACGACTGAATACTTCTGGCAATATAGTGTATTTGTATTGTCTCTGAAACTAATTTCAAAAGGATTAACAGCCAGGTGGGAAGTGCAAAAGTGAGTGGGGCCTAAACGCAACACCAAATGTGAAATGGATCGCTCTACAACGGTTGGGCTGAAGTGACGTCTTGATGAAAATATTGCTGTATGTAGTGCTCGTCTTTACGCGACTGCCCTCTTTAGCACTATCTGCAGGAGTTAGTACAGTACTGTCTGTGAATGCAGGCTCAAAGCACAGCTAAGAAGACTAGACTAGACCAGAAGGTCTTTTCACATTGACTGCTTCTGTATACAAAGCTGAATGACCGCCGCAGAGCCTTTCTTACTTTCTCTGACCTTCATTTCCCATTTCTGCTCTCCTCTCTGCCACCAAAAACATCCACCAATCAGGGACACTCTGAAACTGGCAGTGAAGTTTTGGAGTTTTGACTAACCAGAAATATAACAAGCCAAGCACCCAAGTGAAGAACATATTGTACAACAAATCATGATCATCAGAAATCGGAGCTGTACAGCATTAAAGTCATTGTTCGAGTATTCCGAGAGTATTTTGAGTCTGGTTATAGCTGCAAAAACGTCCCATCTTTCTCTTTTAGCTTCTTTCTACTTCACCCTCTGCCGCTCTCTCAACTTACTATTCTTACCACTTTACAGTTAGTTACAGTATCCAAAGTCCTCTGGTCCTAACCCTAGTCACTTTGGCGCTGGTCCAACCCCTGATCTTTGGCCTAACTGTGGACTGTGGTCCCAAGCTTGGCCCCAAACCCTGATCCCCCCAAGCCCTTCTCCAAAGCCAGGCTTAGATTTTGGTCTCAGGGCCCTCAGCATCCAGTGGTTGGAAGGAGTTGCGAATGCGAGCCACTTCGGCAGCACACAGATGACCAAAGGCTTTGTTATACCACTCAGGTGACTTTCCCCTGTAACACAACACACAAACAAGAACAATCAGCACATTCTGACAAAAAGGACAAAGGTACAGACAAAATTTAGGCCTAAAGACTTTTGTCCATTTTTATAGATAATAGTGTAATGCAGGGGTCGCAACCCAAATGTCAAGAAAGCCCATTTTGTCCTTTTAGCAAAAATCAACCACCCAGGGAGCCACAACATCTTATGTCCATTTTACCACCTTGGTTGTAAATATGTCTCAGTATGTGCTGATGTGCTAGTATAGACTAAAAATATACTACAAACCAAAACACAGACTAACTTTGCTCTGCTTTAAGCTTTAGCTCAGCTACAGCTGCTTTTCTCGCATCTCCGGCAGGAAACTTTTCCTCAAAAGTGGAACAGTTTCTTGTAAAATGTCTCAACGTTCGACACTTTACGAGGCTGAAATCGCTTCTCATTCGCCAGCTTCTTGTTCGAATTTTCCCGTTCCACCTTAAATAGCGCCAGAATGTAACTGCTGTACCATCCCAGATAGCATGTGGATGTGGGCCACTTCTGGCAAAGATATGGTACTGCTGGCCCATGGTCGGCACTGGCTAACTGTATGTGAACCAAACGTGGCCCACATATAAAAATGCTCATATGGCCCACATGTCTCAAAACAGATCTGGGCCACTTCTGGCAGAAATATGGCAGAGCTGACATGAGCTACGTGATAATCATTTATGTTTTAAACAGGGACTAACATGACTGTGGGGGGGCATTTATTTTTAGTTTCTGTGACATTTTATTTAATATTTCAACAAAAATAAATGTTGGGTTAAAATGCTAATTTTAGTTAATTCAACAGAGTCTGCCTCAGTACTAGGAACACTACTACATATCCTAGTTTGCAGTTTAATTCAGATTTAGTTTATTATGATTTGTGGCTGCTTCAAATTTTGTGTTCATTAAACAACAAAACTGATCTGACATTCAATTCACTTAAACTTCTCTGTGAGGCGCGTCACAGAGTCAAATTAAACAACTCTTTTTCACAGTGTAGTAAACGTTTGGGCATGTAGGCTTGTAACAGCAGTACCTGCTGCTGTTAGGGCAGTGGGCTAAGCGAGATCAAGTCCCATCTGCAGCTGGTAGCCCAATAGTGGGAAACACCACCTCTCCCTGAGCCTCATGGCACTGTGCGACATTCCCACCCATCAGGGCAGTTGTTGTAATGACCTGGTTTTTGTACTAATGTTCTGGCAGAGCTCTTTTAAAGGTGGCTGAGATTTGGCCCTGTAATGGCAGTAAACAGGCAGGGTTCTGGCAACCACATCTGGCTCACTTCTGTGCCATTATTCCATGTGGTATGTGGGTCGCATCTAAATGCCGGATGTGGCCCAGGTTTGAGCCATATCAAATGTGCTATCTGGTATTTAAGGTGGATTGAGAAAATTTGAACAAGAATCTGACTTCAGCCTCGCAACTTTTTAGTGTTTGCCAGTTTCTCGTTGCAGATTAAACGTATCAGGAAACCAGCTGGAGTGATTATAAAAACAAATAAGTCCATTAATCTCTACATTATCGATGTTCTTCTTAAAACTCTCTCTTTGCTATTTTGCTATCTACTAGCTAGGCGAGACCAGCAGTCTGTGCTGATCTTCAGGGTTAAAGGGTGAATTAGCAGTTCTACATTAACTCCAGAGTTTAAGACCATTTATTGTTAAACTGTGTTGAACGATCAGCAGAGCTTTATTTTACTGTAAAGGAGGATTATTTTATTTTTACCTACAAATCTAATTCAGCTGTGGAGCCACAACAGGACAGTGAAAGAGCCGCAGGTTGCTGACCCCTGGTGTAGTGTAACGCATAGTGTGATAACAGTGCCAGAAACCACAAAAGGACTATTTGATTTGTTGTTGCTAACTTGGTGGGCTGTAAGCTTCCACTACTTTTTTAGCTCTGTTAGTGTCACAGCTGCAGTGCAAAACTGTAGAAGCAAACTTGAGACTCTAAACATGCAGATCAACTACATCTGGGGTTAGACTGTGTAAATGCCAGCATTATCAACAGTAGTTACTCATAAAAGTAATTCATTACAAATTACTAATAACTTCTCTCAGGAGGCAGATCCACACTGAGATCCACATGGACTAATGCAGTATGTGTTAAGAGTGCCCTCTGGTGGAAGCCATCTGTATTTCTGTCTCACATGACTTGAGGCTTGTTTATAGTTCTGCCTCTGCATATCTGTGAACACAGAAGTTCTGTGTGTCTGCCAATATACATGCACATGAAGTGAACATGTGTGCTAGAGGGCAGTATTTAAACTAGAATGCATAGAAAACAAAGAGAAAATTTCACGTCTTGCTCCTTTTCTCTCTCCAAGATTAAATACTCAATTCACTGCTTTGTAATATGCTGAAAGTGGGCTGTATAAATGCTTGTAACGTTGCTCCTTTCCTGCCAGCCAATCATAGAACTGCTCCATTTAATTTTGCATTAGTTCTGGTTTAGGCTGAGTATTGTTTGGGTCTTGCCCCACCCCCAATGCCACTCAGCCAATCAGCATGTTAATAACAGACAGTTCCGAATACACCGATCAGGCATAACATTCTGACCACCTCCTTGTTTCTAAGCTCATTGTCCATTTTATCAGCTCCACTTACTATATAGGTGCACTTTGTAGTTCTACAGTTACAGACTGTAGTCCATCTGTTTCTCTGATACTTTGTTAGCCCCCTTTTACCCTGTTCTTCAGTGGTCAGGACCCCCATGGACCCTCACAGAGCAGGTACTATTTGGGTGGTGGATCATTCCCAGCACTGCAGTAACACTGACGTGGTGGTGGTGTGTTAGTGTGTGTTGCACTGGTCTGAGTGGATCAGACACAGCAGTGCTGCTGGAGTTTTTGAACTGTAATCAACATTACATTTAAAACTGAGAACTGGTCATTTTGGATAGTAAATAAATTGCCTATATCTGTGTTGCAGACATCACAACCTGTGGTTCCCATCACCACCACGGTAAAGTCATCAGTTAGTAAGTTTGTCTACAATTCATGTTTCATTTCTAACCACGGTGAATGACTGTTTACGTCTCAACAAGTGAATTATGCAGAAATTTTTGAAAGATCAGTGGACGTCCCCTTTAAAGACACAAATCAGCTGAATGTGTTTGCAGTGATGCTCATTAAAGGCACCTACTTGAGATCCACTCTGCAGATATGTGTGAGTCTGGACTTGCCGGACCCACAAGGTTCCAGCAGGTACTGTGACTCCAGAACCACGCCCCGAACTCCTCCCATAGGCGCGCTGTCCTCATGGTCAATGGAAACAGACACTAATACACACACCCCCTTCGGCATGTCTGTCCGCCACGTCCTAAACAGAAGAAATATTTAAACTGATATATAAGTACATAACAATAAATCCACATTCTGTACCAAACTGAGTGAAGAGATCAGTGTGCTGAAATATATAAAGGTAAACACAAACAAAAACATTATAAGCCCATTTTGTGTTGTCCAGAAAAGGATCAAGTCTACGTTTCTTCATAAACTGTGATGTTCCACTAAAGGTTTAAGCTTAGTGTGAGTCTAGAACACTGCCGCACAGGGACACGGCGCTGTAGATGCACACACATATACAGAAGGTTAGCTCTAGGGGAAAATCACGCAGTGGTGCTCAGCGTCAACCTGCCAAGTGCAGATTTCATTAACCTTCAAACAACGTGTCACTCAAGAGGAGTGTTAGCCGCTAATCTCATTGTCTAGTCACCCTTTACACTTGCATGCTTGTCTTAGATGTGGTTCTCTGCAACACTGCAACACGTCAGTCTTAGAAAAAGAGAACATAGTTCCTATTTAGTTCAGGACAAACATATTACCCTCAGTTTATCCTAAACTGAAAGACCACATCAAGGCTGCCATCTACTTGCACTGTTTGATTCTGACCAGTAATCAGATTTCTTACCATCCAATAATAACTATATTACAATAACAAAATTGGTTTGACCAATAATAAGCAGTGTAGAAAGCTAGGGCTTGGCAACATGCGGCTCTTTTGCTGCCCTGTTGTGGCGCCACAGCAGAATCAGATTTGTAGGTAAAAATAAAATAATCCTCCTTTACAGTAAAATAAAGCTCTGCTGATCGTTCAACACAGTTTAACAATAAATGGTCTTAAACTCTGGAGTTAATGTAGAGCTGATAATTCACCCTTTAACCCTGAAGATCAGCGCAGACTGCTGGTCACCATAGCAACGAGAACAATCTTGCCTAGCTCAATCCAGCATAGCGAAAAGGCAAAGAGAAAGATTTCAGACAAACATCGATAATTTGGAGATGAATGGACTTATTAGTGTTTATAATCACTCCAGCTGGTTTCCTGATACGTTTAATCTGCAACGAGAAACTGAAACACTAAAAAGTTGTGAAGCTGAAGTCTTCTTGGTCAAATTTTCCTGTTCCACCTTAAATGGTGCCACAGTTACATATTTACATTTAAGGCGGATCGGGAAAATTCGAACAAAAAGCTGGCGAATGAGAAGCGACTTCAGGCTCATAAAATCGAACAATGAGAGACATTTTACAAGAAACTGTTCTACTTTTGTGGAAAGGTTTCCTGCTGGAGATGCGAGAAAAGCGACTAAAGCGGAGCTAAAGCTTAAAGCAGAGCAAAGTTAGTCTGTTTTCATTTATATTATATTTTTAGCCTACACTAGTACTGCTGAGACATATTTACAGTCAGGATGTTAACAAGGATATAAAATGTTGTGGATATAAAAAGGTTGAAAGGACAAAATGGCTCTTGTGAAATGCAAACAAAAACTGAATCAGTGATTCCACTTTGACCTGTATTTAGCTGTACAAAAACAAGACATTTAATGTTTTACCACGACTTCATTGTTTTTTGTAAATACATGCTAATTCTGAAATCGATGTTGTAATCAGTGGTGCTAGATTGGACTGCCTGCGTGGATTATCAGAATCAGAATCAGAATCAAGCTTTATTGGCCAGGTTTGCTGACACATACAAGGAATTTGGTTTTGGGCTCACAGTGCACAGTATCAGACAGACATTTACAGAGAATAAAATAAAATAAAATAAAACAAAACATGCATTCTACCATCACTCACTCTCTCTCTCACACACACACACATACAGTCATACCTGTAAACCTTACATTGTGCAAAATATGTGCCTTAAGTTAACATGCTGAGTGCAGCAGCAGTTAAAGGGTGTATAGTGGCAAAGAATGGGAGGTAACAGTCAGATTAGTGGGGTAATAAGGCAGGTAGGTAAGATGGTAGAAGATTATGAAGCAATAAGGGCCCTGCACAGTCATGCAGCTGAAGAATTGTATAGAAGAATGGCAAAATTCACTTTTAAAATTGGATTATTAAATGCTGTGAAAAGAAATAGTGATGTAACATAGTAAACCAGGTCCTGTCCCAGCTTTTTTTGGAACATGTTCCAGGACTCAAATTTGAAAAAACAATGAAGTTTATAAGGTAAAACAATTTCATACAGGTCAAACACAATTTACTATTAATTGCTTTCTGTTTTATTACCATTTCACAAGCTGTCTCGACATTTTCGTACATGAAAAGGCAGCTGGAAGTGTTGTATTGAGCGCTGTACAGATGCAGCTACGCACAAATGTATATAATGTGGGAAAAACTACCTGAGCACCACAAAGTCTCTGCTGGGGTGAGGGGCCATGCTGTTGAGGGAGTACTGGTACACCTCAGTCTGCTTGTCCAGTGTTTCCAGAACTTTCCCCTGCAGGAGTTCACTGTCCCACAGGTGGCGCTCTCGCAGCACCCGGTTCAGCACCACATACGGTGGAGCCTCCACTTCAACTGAGACACGCCATCGCCGCAGTGGGGTTCCATCACCCAGCTGTGAGAGAGACAATGATTATTAAACAGCACTTAAAGGGCCCATATCATGGAAAAACAAGCTTATTTTGAAGTATAAGAGTTTGAGGTTATATGCAAACAATTTAAAACTCATTTACATACATGCACCTACTCAGCCTACAGCAGTTTAGCTCGGCTCATTCATATTGAAGTTACAATGAGTGTTTGTTGAATGAGGCACAATACAGGACAGTTAATCAGAACAGAACTCATTTACATATCGCTGCTGTCGGAACAAAACCTCGTATCTCCAAAATGGTAACTTTACAGGAGAAGGAAAAAACCTACTTTACTTTTAATGTGAATCAATGGAACCAGACTTTTTCCCCAAGTCATTTTTGTCCATTTCTTTTAGTACATTCATCATGAAATTTACACACATTGTTAAGGCCAACAGGCATTTTCAAATTATGTCAAAAACTAAAAAATGACAAAAATGGAGATACGAGGTTTTTTTCCGACAGCAGTGATACATAACTGCTCATTTAACTCTGAGGCCGTGCTGACCAACCCTCCTTCTGGAGATCTACCTTCCTGCAGGTTTCACCTCCAGTCCGCATCTAACACTCCTTATTCAGCTAATCAAGGATTTCTGAAAGCAATAATTAGATGGATCAGATGGGGTCAGTTAGGGTTGGAGTTAAGTCTGCAGGAAGGCAGATCTCCAGGAGCAGTTGGTGATCACTCTAAGGGATAAAGAGCGAGTAAAAAAGGTGATATAATAATTAATTATGACCATTTTTGGTGCCTAAAACCATGCAAATGTTATAAGTGGACTTCAAGAAGTTAAATGAGTAGGACAGGATAAGGCCCTTAAAAGTTTTACAGTCAAAATTACTACACTGATAAAAAACTGTTCCTAGAGACTTAATAAAGCAAGAACGTGTTTGAAATTACATTTCATATTACACTGTTCGTTTAAAAATTATTTTCTACAATAAATCTAACTAAAATAAATCACACTTTTTTAGTACAGTAGATCCAGTAGTAATAGTCAGTAGGGCAGTCGCATTTAAAGTGGTCTCACCTTTTTGAACGATAGCTCGGTGTTGTCGATGTTGGGTCGGCTCACCCAGCACTTGGTCTTGTCTCTGGCCTCCTTCAGCAGGTTCTGGATCAGCCCCTCCAAGTAGCAGCGATAGGAGCCTTCCTCTTCGCCTTCCTCTTCATCTTCCTCAAGTGGCTGCTGCTGTTTGCACAGCTCGTCCAGAGGGGGCGCCAGCAGGTCAGCATCCATGTAGGAATTTCTGGACTGAGTGACCATCTCCTGAGGAACCTGCGGAGAAACATGCAGAGGTTATTCATGTCCTGTGAGGAAAAGGTGCTGCTTCCTATCATACTGATGTACTGAAGTTGTGAGGTGGACCTGCATGTGCGAATGTCAGCCCGCCTCAATCCAATCTAAACCACAATCTGTAGCACTGCCCTGAAAACACTTTGAGGAACTAAAAACTAAAAATTGCGCATTGTGTATAATATTATCATTTGTAAGCTGCTATTCATCCCTGCAGCTACAGGTCCTCATCATGATCTTGCCATCTCATTCGAGAACTCTCTGATTGTTCCATCTGAAGAGGCAAGAAGTCTCAGTGTGATTCTGGATGGTCAGTTATCATTCTCGGCTCACATCGTGAACCTAACTCGGTCATGCAGATTTCTCCTGTACAACATCCGGAGGATCCGACCCTTTCTCACTCGAGAGGCCACCCAGGTGCTCGTTCAGTCTCTTATCATCACAAGGCTTGACTACTGCAACTCGCTCTTGGCTGGTCTTCCTATGCGGCCATCAAACCTCTGCAACTCATCCAGAATGCAGCAGCACAGCTCGTCTTCAGTCTTCCTGAGTTCAGCCGCGTCACTCCACTGCTGCGCTCCCTTCACTGGCTTCCTGTAGCTGCGTCAGATTTAAAACCCTGATGACTACAAAGACAAAAACGGACCAGCCCCTCCCTACTTGATGGCAATGGTCAAAACTCGAACTGTACCTCGAGCCCTTTGAGCTTCGAGTACAGCTCGGCTCGACCCGCCATCCTTCAAGACGCGTGGAAGACAAGCATCGAGACTTTTCTCTGTATCGGAGCCCAGGTGGTGGAACGAACTCCCACTGGCTGACCGAACAGCAGAGTCTCTCGCGGTCTTCAAACACAGACTGAAGACACGTCTCTTTATACAGCACTTAAGTGAGCACTGAGTTAAGCAACTAATTGTAATGTACTGTACTGCACTTATTGAAATGTATTGTACTGCACTGTGTTTTCACTCTGTTCCTTTTTTTCTGTGTATCAACATGGACTTCTGTTTCTAGCAGTACCTGAGCTCAGAACTGTCTTTCTCTCCAACCTAGCAAAGATACTTTCTCTAGATAGACAAAGCACTTTTTGTAAGTTGCTCTGGATAAGAACATCTGCTAAATGCTGTAAATTTGTAGCCTTGAATAAAAATTTCTGTGGACATGTTATGACCTCGCACAAACACTGCAGCTACAGAAACAGCTCCCCAGAGGCAGCCACTTCTCCCACAGCTGAGCTGTGACTGGTTAGGAGCAGCAGATGAGGTGGACATTCTGCTGCTCACAATGTTTCAAGACTCTTACCTCAAACAGTCGGTTGCACTCAGTGATCATGTGAGTAAGTCCTTGGGTGGCAGCGAGATTCTCGTTGAGGTCCTTTTGGTCAGGCCGTCCAGTGGCATACTTCCTTTGGATAGACCTGAGACATGGTGGAGAATGTTTATTTAATGCTGCTGCTATCGAACGATAATTACTGTCTCCTTCAAAAAGATCAATTGTGCTGACAAATGTTAAATCCCCTTATAATTGATCTACTTCAGCTTATTTTTCTTGGGGTTTCATTAGTGATTCTGCATCACCAAAGATGTTGCACAGACTTAACAGTGAAACAAATATGTTTCCTTAAAATGTTTCTGGCTTTTAAGGAACCTCTCTAATAGTACAGCACTAGAACAGAGAACGGGAGACACAAGCCCTACAAGCTCAGTAGTATTTCAGGGTTCAACAGTTCTGGACCTGGAAGGCCAGCGTCCAGCACAGCCTGCTCAAACAAGCTTACTGAACCTGGTAATGAAAAGACTGAAGTGTTTTTGAGCACGGAAATGACCAATCTGTGCTGGACATCAGTCAAGAAATGTTGACCCCTGCCCTAGACGCTTCTTTAGAGGATGGAATCGCCTCAATATGATATTATCACAACACTTAAGCCATATGATTCTCCTGAGACTGAAGATTTGAGATATGCTAGACACTAAAATGACATTGTGATTCAATGCAATGCATTACTTTTGACTGCACTTTGTGATTTATATTATTTGTATCTTAAAAAGGTAATTTATCATACTGATTTATAACGAATGTTTTAGTATTAATAACACTTTTCAGTTAACTTGAATATTTGTTCACTGAAGCAAAACGGAATGCTAAAGGGAAAGTCCACGAATGTTTCCAAATTTCTGCATAATAAAAAATATAAGAAGTACCCAAAGTAATTCAGAGTGGTTTGATGTGAAATTCTTCACTCTGGAGACACTTAAAACTTCGCTAAAATTAATCAAAACTAATTAAAAACTGTTTACATACTGAACTGTTTACAGTGGTGGTGATAGGAACCAGACGTCCAAAGTGTTTAATGCCTCTTAAAGCTACTTCACTGAAAGTTACTGCATGAAATTGTTACGAATACCTGCCTGTTGCCTGAGACAGTGTTTTACAGTAGTTCTGAGATAAGCTTTTGGTTTAAAATGTGTTTTTAAAAAGCTATTCATGGTGGAGATGGTACACACAGAGCACTGTAATGCAAAATAGTCCACAAAAGAAAACTTGCTTTTTCACACTGACCATTCAGATTTTTTTTCTGATATGTTCTGATGTTATCAACTGAAATAAAGGTGGAATTCTCCTTTATGGGAATGTAGCATTAGATCTTGCCCAAGGACTTTTACTGTTATAGCAGTGCTGACCCTGCCTATTTAATTAATTTAATAATTAAGTACAACACAATGTTATAACATAACTTTCTATGTATCAATATGTTCTCCCACTCCCATGTTTGACCGCTGAGGAACAGCACATCTTGCCCCCTCTATTAAAATGAGGTTGTTGACTCTCTCCACAATCCTTCCAGGCCTTGTCAAATCAGTGTGCCTGTTCTGAATCCACCAACACTACTGCAAACAGCTGGATAATGGTGGACTTTGGAGACTCATAAAACACTCTGCACCTCTACAAAATGCCAGGCTCCTAATGACAGAGCACTGTCACATGCTTAACTACACAGAGAGAGAGAGAGAGAGAGAGAGAGAGAGAGAGACACACACACAGACAGAGAGAGAGAGAAATATGGGTAATGCGCATGCTTATAACCTCGGTGACAGGTTGTCATTCTTCATAATGTTGAGATGGAAGAGTGAAGGAGCCAGGCACACGGCCAGGTTCATCGGGGTCATCTGGTTCTCCTCTACAGACGACGTGACATCACTCAGGAAGCAGAGCAGGGTCTGCAGGACCTCTCGGTTCTCATCTGCCATCAGCATGATGGCTGCCTGCACTGCCTGCAAGCGCTGCTCCTTAGGAACATCTACAGAGAGAGAATGTTCAAAATGAGAAGACAGATATCGCTGTTGTCGGAAGAAAACCTTGTATCTCCATTTTTGACGTTTTTCAGCTTTTGACATTTGCCTGTTGCCCTTTACACTGTCTGTAAATTTCATGATGAATGGACTAAAAGAAACAACCCTAAATGACTCAATGGTTCCATTGACTTACATTAAATATAAAGTAGGTTTTTTCCTTCTCCTTTAAAGTTACCATTTTGGAGATACAAGGTTTTCCTCCGACAACAGCGATATGATTTATTTCCTTATTTGTGAGGGAAATTATGTTTCCACTTACACTGGTAAATATGGAGGAAGGTCTCCCCCATCTTGCTGGTGAGCAGTGGCTCAGGAAGATCTCTGAAGAACTGCTTCACCATATCCGCCACATCGTATGCACACTGATCCTCATAGTCCACGCTCTCTGGAGAGTTCTCACACATCTGCCTCAGAGCCTGGATCCGAGACTTCACGCCGGACTTACGGAAAAGCCCCACCTGAGATCAGAAAACAGCAGAGAAACACTTGAAGAAAACCTGAAAATAAATTCATGTCCACTTTATCCAAGGACATTGTGACCTATAGCCCTCAACTGCAAGAGCCAGAGAAGGTACGGTACTGCTAGTGTTTGCAGAGCTGCTACGAGTGTATCACACGACAGTGTTAATGCCACTCAAAAATAAACATACAGGAGCAGTTCTGTGGTCAGAAACTGACCACTGAAGGAGGTGTAGAGCAGTAGTTTTCATCTGCAGCCATGGGGAACTATTCCTTGTGCTGACACACCTGATCCAGCTTATCAGGTGAATATCAAGCTCTTCATGAGATGGATCAGGTGCGCTGGGGCACCTAAAACAGTGCCTGACAGGGGGTCCCTAAGGCTGCATGTGAAAACCGCTGGTGTAGAGGACAGTTAACATAAACTGTGCAACGGTACGCCAGAAAGGTGGAAACACAAGGCGTTTCTAATAAATTGACCAGTGAGTGTATAGGTATTGTGAAAATCTGACGCTGTGTCTCAGTTTGGACACTATGCACTATTTTCTTACCATATACACTACGTACTTCACTGCTTAGCGCTTTTGTAAAGTAGGGTTATATAAAATAGAAAGTTTACGTTTTTGCACTAAACAGAAATGACAAACTACCACACAGTACCTCACATCACTGAAACATGCCAAGGGTGAATATTCGCTAATTAGAACCGTTTGGTTGAAATTCTTAAACGTTCTAAAACGTTACTGGCCTTCTTTCAAATTTTGAGTTAATTAAACTTTAAATAATAAGCTGACAGAGCAAAAGACAAATCCTGTTCTGTTAACTTCCTATCAGAAGTTAAACAAACTCAAAATGTGTGCGACGCTCCACATTGCATTGTTCAGCGCTTTTAGTGAAACAAACCCATTAAGAAATGTATTAATAATGATATTTCAAAATGCTGTTATACTTTTTATTATATGTAAAGAAAATGATCTAACAATTTAACAAACCTCAAATACATAGCTTTTTATTTTGTTTTCGTACCCATTTTAGCAAGAAAACCCATAAATAGGGTTATGTCATGCATCAGGGGCCTTTTGATCATTAATATGATTGAACATATCAATAATAAGCATTTACTGATCCAAGTTTCATTCTGAATGAGCTTCCAAAGGTTCACTATGTATCCAACAATAAAGGAAGCCTTGTCCATTTTTATATAGTGATAGAAAACAAGTTATACAACAGTTAGTTCCGGCCACGCAAACTGATTGGTTGTGAAGCGTTCTAACCGTGCTGTTATTTCACCATAACATCACGGTTTTTCACAAACACTATCACTCCGCTGAGACGCCGTTGCTAAGGTAACGACTTTGACAGCTGTAGGAGATGCTCAAGCCATTTGAACGTTTTGACTTCTTAATTTGCCACAAACAGAAAATGGACACTTTTAAGATCACATTTGACCGACAACCGATTTGGTCAGACTCTGAAGATGAGACGACACTAAATTCCCAAACTGTCATCACCACTGAGCAGCTTTTCAGTCGGCAGCTGTGACAGAAGAACAGCTAAACAACCTGGAATCAGCCAGAAATGAACCCAACACCATTCACCAAACGTGTAGTCTGATCTTCAGAGTCTGACCAAATCAGACTGAGCCATAAAACTGCCGCAATATCAAGTTTAACTCATTTTGTCAGTTTTTCCAGATCAGTATTAATGTTGTTTTGTTCCAGCCAGTCTGTAAAGCATCTTACAGCCCATTTAGTTTGGCGAATGGTGTTGGGTTCATTTCTGGCTGATTCCAGGTTGTTTAGCTGTTCTTCTGTCTCAGCTGCCGACTGAAAAGCTGCTCAGTGGTGATGACAGTTTGGGAATTTAGTGTAAGGAGCTGGAGAACGAACTGCCGGCTGTGCAGCGAGTGGGCGGAGCTCGTTACTCTGACGTAGCAACAAGCTGCTCGTTAAGGAACTATAATTTGGTGAAGGAACTGCGAACATTAAAACATATTAAACGCCGCGTTCACGGCCCAGTTTATTAATTTATTACTTTATTTATTTAACTGTTGTATTAAAGCAATAGAACACTCGAGGAGTGTGTTATCAGGGATAACATCACGGCTGTGATGATCTACAGCGACCAAATCACAGCCGTGATATTATTTCGCTATAACACACTCCCTCTGTGTTCCTTTGCTTAAGTAGCACACAGAAAACTCCAATTCCACATGCTGATGCATTTCACTTTGCCCAAGTTGCATGCAACGTTAATCATTTCAAAGGCACGTTGCCAAAATCTCTTATTGATGGTAAGACATTCATTTTGACGGGGTTAACCGTGTACTGCATCCTATTCTGCTACACCATTTCAACTCCAACCAGCATTTTTTAATCGATTATATGGAGGAGCAGTTCCTTCTCTTTTACAGTACATAATCGTGAGTACACAGACTCGAATTAGCTGATCTTTGCTGGGCTCTGCTCCTCTTAGAGCTGACTGACCTGGTCAAGGCATTGGCTCCGGAGGTAGCGCAGCGCCAGCTGCAAGCAGAGAGGCAGAGGCTGGCCGTAGCGCTGCACATGCACAATAAGAGGCACTCCAAACACGCTCTTATCCCTGTACTCCGGCCCCTTCATTCGCTTCATGAACTTTGGCACTGACCTGGGAGAGAAGGACACAGAGAAGTAAGTCCATTGCTGTGTGTGATGTGCTTGTGTGTCGTAGCGGTACCTTGCACAGGGGAGTTAACGAACCAGAGCTTTTCTAGTGACTTTTCTAGGTGTAGACTGAAAAAGCAGTGGCCACTGGATCTGTATAGGCCTCCTTTCATGCTAGGATGGTTTTCAAGATAGGCGTCTAGAGCCTGGATGCATTCCACTGACTGCATGAGTTTGGAAAAGGAGCATGAGAGGACGTGAACAGAGATAACCACAAAGAACACCATGTCTTTTTCTCTTTTTGTTCTACAAGTGGCTTAGTCAGTCTGTGTCTATGTACGTCTCTTTTTCACTCTAACACACAATTTTGTAGTCTCTGAGACTTCTCTGTCTCGATTACTGCTTCTCTGTCTCGATCACTGTAGCTAAATGATGCTAATACACCTAAGCCCACCTCTGAAGTCCCTGTCAACATGGTTTTAACTGTTTAAAATTTTATTTTAATAGGAAAGAAATGTAGAAAATGGTTTGTCACCCTAAAAAACTCATGTGATAACAGCACTGAACTAGGTTGGACCGACGAACCATTTTTTACAGTGCATTCAAAAACATATGTAAATGAAAGATACACGCTCCAAAAATTCAGAGCTGCTGCCTGCTCCTAACTTCGTGGCCATGTCAGATGGCATAATGATTGACAGTGGCGTCTCCCAGGCAACATAAACAAACCGGCTCCAGCGACACCGCCAATCATTCTGATTCAGCCCTCCAAACCTCCCCCACAGAAAAACTGTCTTGATCGCTGTTTAATGGTCATTTTAGAGACCTTTTCTAGACAAGTTGATGTTTTCATCTTATGACAGGTAGATCACGGACACAGTATCCAATATTTGAATACTCAGCACCAGCGTTATGACCAAAACCTGCTGGACTGTGCTTCTAAAACTGAGGTCACACAAGGTCTTTTACAAGTCAGCATGGTCATATTTGCGAACACCGTGGAAAAATTGATTGTGTGCCTTACTGTGCATCACACTAATCTCACATATCATTTATATTCCTACAGTTAAGGTGGACCGCTAGCTATCCTACTCTGGTAAAAATTAAGTCGACTGTTTATAGTAGGATCCTGCAACAGGTGACTAATGCATGCAGGAGGCATCGAGCTATGCTACAAACAAAAGTGTAATAAACCTTCATAACAAGCAACGTTAAAAAATGTAATTTTGTCTGGGACTTGGAGCAGCGGGAGAGCAGTTGCAGACAGTAGTGACTGGTAGCCATCTTTAACTGTTCTATATGACTTCTTTGCAGTGGTGGACAGAAACGAAGTAAATGTAATTCGTTACTGTATTTAAGTAGTTTTTTTGTGCATCTGTACTTTACTGAAGTTTTTCCATTTTGGGCGACTTTTTACTTTCACTCCACTACATTTCAAAGTGAAATATCTCACTTTTTACTCCACTACATTATGAGAAATCTGTCGTTCCTTTTGGTTTATGTGTGTATAAAAACGTCAAAACAGAAGAGGCGCAAAGCAAGAACACCAATCAGGGCACACTGAACCTGTTGGTCATACCGACCAAGTGCAGCACACGGTTCAACATCAGTGCAGCAGCATAAAATTTTGTGTAAATAGACCACAATATAGAAATATGTACACATATGCAGTTGTGACTGACGCGTCTTTTATCTGAATTTATACAAACACTATTTCATTTTATAGTGAATTTGTTTTGGCTAGTTTATGTTTATGAACAGAGACCTACAGATGCAGTTTGTCACGAATGTTATGAGCGAAGCGGAAGAAACGGACTCTATCTCCCAGAATCCTCTGGGAGATCACATGACTTTGATGCTTCCTACAAACCCCAATACACACACAGACTCCATCTCCCAGAATACACAGGGAGATCAGCTGATTTCTGATCTCCCCACACGCTCCTTTCAGCGTTCTCGATCGCCCAGAATTCTGATGTGTTACACCTGTGTGTTTTGATCATGTGACTTCCTCAGTTTAGCTTATAAGCCCGGGCTTTAGCGTTAGTTATTTGCGAGGTATTGTTTCATTCTGCAAACTACTGAGCGTTCTCTCTGTGATCCTGATTTTGTGCGTGACCTGTATTACCCATTCTTTTTGACTCTGTTTTTGGATTTGCCCTTTGGATTGATTGCCCTGGATATCTGTTCTATGTGTTTTGACCTTTTTGCCTGTTTTTTGACGACGACTTTGGATTCTGACTTCAACATTAAAGCTTACTTCTCTTTCTTTATCCGCGAGCGTCTGAATTCTGTGAAACCGTTACACAGTTTAGTGAAGGAAAACTCATTTGTGAATCTGAGTTTAAAGTTTTTATTAAACTTAAACTTGGAACTAAGTTGCAAATAAATCTTAAACTGAAACTTTGCTTGTTCGCAAAAGGTTTTTTCAGAGCCACTCAGTTCTACCTGATGGAAACTGTTCGCCTTCAGTGTTTTGAGCTTATGATAATTTTAATAGACATCAGCGTCACTAATTAATGACTCTATTAAAGGACTGGTTTAACAAGAGTGACACTGGAGTATTTTCACCTAAAATGAGTTAATGAAGCGAGTCTTGTTATAAAAATGATAATAGGACATTAAAGTCATAATTAATCTTTTAGTACTTTTACTTTCGATACTTAAGTACATTTGAAGGCAAATCTTTTTGTACTTTTACTCAAGTGGAGGTCTAAAGGGAGGAACTTCTCCTTTTACTGGAGTAATATTTTACCTTGGGTGTCTCTACTTTAACTGAAGTACATGATTTGTGTACTTCGTCCACCACTGCTTCTTTGCCCTCGTGGCTGTTGTCTGCCTGGCTCTGTATGTGGCCAAAAATTTCTCTCGATGGTCCATATTTCTTTGTTTCTGGTCCAAATGTTTACTTTCCTGCTGGATTTCGAACTGTACAAACTCCGCCCCGTTCCAGCCGTGTACACACCTTCTAGACAGACAAGATCTGCATTTGTATGCGTCTACTGCTCCGTCCTTGAGTTGTCTAGTGTGTAGGCACCCTAAGAGGAACACTTATTGGTAGTTTAGCAGATCTGACGTCACCTGCGCCAAATTTAGTCTCAACCAACTCAAACTGAACTGAAGAAAATGTCAGAAATTCATAGTAACAACATCACAAAAACTGAAGATAATAATTAAAAGAAAATCATAAAAATGAGTCGATAGGGGCTTTAACCTTAACCTTATCACTCTTGCTATTCTTTATCCTGGGATAATGTGTGGATCCCCACAAAGAGTTAAATACACCCACACCGTGGCTTCTCTTTCATTCCTTGTGTCACACAGATAGTACATAGGGCATGCACTGTAGCTGTTCTGAGCTGCTGTGATGGTAGACATTGATAGAGCTCTCCTGTTAGATAAGAGGAGTGCTCAACCTTCCACAGACCAGCGCACTCCCCAAAACATGCCTGTTCAAGCAGACCACTGACAACCTCCCACTCAAGCACTTTCCCTTTCCCTGCTGATTTAGGAGGTGTTCAGGGTGTACTGTGCACTGATCTCTGCATGATGGGAGTAAACGAAATATAATCTCTTTTAATACCTGACTACGATATGAAAAGTGTCATTAAATGTAATTTTTCAAAGAAGCTGACTTGCTAGAGCAGGGGTGTCACACTCAACCAGTAAAAGGGCCATTGTTTATTCAAAATATGCAAAAAACTTTAACAGTATCATACAAACACTTGTACTAGACCTTGAAATATTACATGGACACTTGAAATATTTAAATGTCCCCAAGAGCTCAGTCGTTGACGTTAAGTGTTTATATTGGTTGATCTGCAGCTGAAATGCATTTTGATAATGTCACTGGTGTGGATTTGTGCAAAATTGTGTAGAATTGAGGTGTAACTGCTGTCCCATAGATTGCTGTTGGGGTAGGAGAGTCGGAGCACATTATGCTGCAGTGCATGGTGGGGACTGTAGTGCAGCACACTGTAAAACGGGCTAATATTAATAGAAAACTAAAATACTTTTGCGGGCCGGATAGGATTGTGTGGCGGGCCTGATCTGGCCCGCGGGCCTTGTTTTGACACATGGGTGCTAGAGGGACACACATGAGCTACTGCAGATGTTTTTGCACTGGAATCTAAATATCACTCACCAGGTCCAGCCATGTTTGTTGGACATAGAGTATTTCTCCATGATAGCTGTCAAGCGCAGCAATGAGAACTTCTGCAACAGGCTGAGCTGGCCTGCCGACTGGCTGGAGATTTGTAACGAGGCTCCTGATTGGCTGAGGCGATTGGACATCCTGAAGCTGGGCCACCTGAGGCTGAAGTTAAAAACCAAGATATGAATATTCATTCATTTAAATGTATGTAAAATAATATGACTTCATTATGCATACTATGATGATGTATCCTATAAAGAACGCATAGTCATGCAAAAGCTTGTATCCAAATCTGATCTGAAAACTATAACATAAACTAGTTTTAAATTAGGTATCAACAATGTTGTAAGTATTACAATAATCATAATATGGCCATGGAGACTGAAAAAATGCAACTGTAACATCACCTATTAAAGCATATACAGAGAAAAACATATGTTTGGTATGGCAATGGTGGGCTATCCTCTGTTCTGTCCTATCAGTTTGCAGATAGAACAGCTTTGGTCACTGCTAATGTGTGAAGGGAAGGCACAGCTAACTTCAGAGGCAGGGTTTAAGGTTCTACACACTGGCGAGTTTAGTTCTGGTCCTAATGTAACACAGCTGCTCTACTCTGAAAGGTCAGGAACGTGTTAACATTAGATGGAGGTGGGTTAAATTCAGGATTGAAAGTTAACTTCAGCCTTTTTTACACTATAAGACCTGATGGTTACCACGGCCATGGTGTGCTGGTTTGAGCGGGTGCAAACTTGTATGAACAGTTGTTTTTTCCATCTTCTGTAAAATGAGGCAAAATCAGGTCTAACAAATCCCATCATCTGTATGTACCAAATATGCTGTAGTTGTTGTCTGTGCTCAGATAAGGCATTAAAAAGAGACGTTACGTAAAACCAATCCCTGAATACCTACCTATCCCATCTGAATGGTTCTGCTACTACACTAAGCACAATTATCTAACAGTGGGGTCATTTTCTACAGAAACATCCACTTTTCTATCTCTCCATAGGTGTCTCTGGTGTTACACATAAGAAAAGTAACACCAGAGACATTTTTATTGAAAAATGCGTTTTACAAAAAAAAAAAAAATCAAACCGCATGTTGTCAATCATGGAATATCCACTAAAATATGTAATTTAATCCATTTGTATTCTATTTTTTTACAATTGCCTAAGAATAAAGTCGGTCACACCAGTGACTTCAGCTAAACGCTTTATATGAAATCATCAGCTAAATGGGGAAAATTACTCAGAACTGAAAAGACACAGTGGACTCACCATGTGCTTTTCTTCATAGATCCTCAGAAAATAGGTAAAAGGAAGTCAAGTGATGTCATCAGTGTGATTTTTATTCACTTTCATTATATATTTTATAATTTTTTTGGCATTTGTTTTCTTTATGTAATTTAATTTATATATTCAATGGTCACGTATAGATTTTTGCAGTTAAAATTGCAGAAAAACATTTTTTTTTCCAAAATATGGCCTCAGCCTTCACACACGACTGTGGGGACGAGCTCTTCTGAGGTGCTTGGAATTCAAGATAATTGATTTAAAAACCAATATTGCTAAATTGACGTCTCAAGAAGGTGTAACTGTTAGAATAACTTACTGTTTTATTTTAAAATATAAATAAATTGTAACCCTAACTTGTTTTTTAAGTGTACTATATCTGTAAATGTTAGGGATACAAAAATGGACATTTCTGTAGAATGACCCATTGCCAAGTTAACCAGGCTAGGTATTTTTCGCAAGTGTTCGATGCCAAACTGTGTCTAGGTAGCAATGCCTCAGCAACGGCTCTACAGTGGTAAAGAGGCTTTTGCAAGAGATTAGATCTCCAGAGCAGGATTGGATGCTTCTGCTCTAGTTAGCTAACTAAAATGGCACAAGCTCCTACCGAGGTCGTGTCAGTGATGCCCCCACTCCTGAGTCCCGCCGCTCTCTGGTGCTGGAAGTGTCTGTATCATTCAGAGACACACCGTCCCTGTCTCCGTCACTGGGTGTGGTCACCGAGGTCCCTTCAAAATCCAGCGTGATCTGACTAGATGACTGAGCATCCGTCATCCCCCCATCACCCTCGCATTCACCTTCAAGCAGGACATTTTTGGACCAGTGATCCACGATCTGCTGCAGGCCGTTCACATGTTGCAGGATGTCATCCAAGTGTGGGAAGAGATCCTCCTTCTCCAGGTCCATCAGGTCTCCAGTGCTGGCATATAGGTGCGAACCAGGCACGTTGTCGTACACGCTGATCCGGCTACCCCGTGGGCAGCAGCGAGTCACAGGCCGCTGCTCTCTCAGGCCTGTGCCCTTCCCAGCCCGTGGCTGCCGCAGCCGTTCCGGCTCCTGAACTCTCCAGTTCCCAGCGTCTCCACTTGCAGGGTACAGGCTCTCAATGGACAGCGCCTTGGGGAAGGTGCCTGGCTTGTGGTCCTTTGGGATGTGAACCACCAGGTCCTCATAGGAGCGAAACTCGTTCCTCCGACTCTGCTCTACAGGCCTCCTCCTTTGTGGGACCCCAGACAGCACGTCCAGGTCATCTAGGTATACCCCTGCCCGCTTGCTGGCACTGTGGAGTTTGGGCACATGTTCCTTCAGTTCAGTCCCAGTGCAACCACTGGTCTCTGATTGGCTAGTCTCTTCACTGCTAGCAAGCATGGGTGAGCAACTGCCAGCAGTTGGAGACTTTTCAGTACTTAATGGCTCTCCGTTGACTATTGGGACACAGCGCAGTGTTTTGAGAGCTTCCGGCTGACTCTGCAGGACTGGCCCACTGATAGCCATTGATCGGCGCTCTGGACGCCCTAGCGAGGGCCCCCACGAGCGCCCCAGCGTCTCCATCCGCCGTAGGAAGTCCTTGGCACGTGTGCGCCCACGCCGCCCGCTTTTGGCAGGGAGTGAGCCGTAGTGAGGCAGGTCTCGGGGTATGCCCAGGTGGGCGAGGGAGACGGAGTCAGGCATGATGGACAGAGAGTCTTCACTGTGCAGGGAGCAGATCTCTGGCTCGCTCAGGTCGGTCAGGACGCTCTCGCTGCTCACTGTTGTCCGTAGGCCGGGGCCCTGTGAGGGGCTCCGCCCATCTGCTCCCCCCAGGATTAGGTCGATGTCCCGCAGGCGAGACCAGCGGCGGCTGCTCCGCTCAAATGTCCATCTGTTGCTGATGGCCAGCAGGTCGTCCTCATCCGAGTCCTCACTCTGCAAGAGACGAACGCATCAGGGGTTAACCCCATAAACTCCATGGTTATTACTCAGTACCTAATTTGAAACTAATATCTAGGTACACAGTTATGAGGGTATGGAATTGATGAGCCTCCACCAGTCCTAAGGGCCCAGATGCACCAAGCTGACGACTAAGGCCGACTAACGACCATCTTCCATCATCTCACCAATCTATCATTCATAACAATATTACATTTTCTCATCGGGAATACAACATTCACATACTGTTTGAATAAAAATTAGGAATAGCAAAAGTAGTTAAATTGCTCATCCCCATTACCTGTTTACCTATTTTAAAGTTTTAATTCTTTGGCCAGTGTTTCCTGTGTACATACATTTTGAATGTAAACCTCCAGATGTGGTCAAATGTGACAGACTGGCAGTTGTTTTTTTACCCATGACAAAAGCAAAAACAACTTTAAAAACATCAGGTTTGGATTCGTCTGTTAAGTAAACCTCACCATCAGCTGTGCACAGAGAGCAGAATGAACAAAACCGATGCTCAAAGGTGAGTCATTTCACCTGCTGTGTAAAATGAGTTAATTGGTCTGAATAATAAGCCACAAAGTGAAAGTGAAATCTTTGTTCACATCAAACGCGTATTAACAAGATTATATTCACACAGTTCACTTTTAAACTAGTGGAAATTATCTGTTGACTTAAGATGCATGGCTGCTATCTTTCAGAGGAAAATGTCATCAAGAAAAAATCTAATATGTATCTCTTATTCTAGATAATAAAGTCTGGCAAAAGAAAAATGATCACAGGTGTAAGGACAGTACCACTTTAAAATAAGACCACCTTTATAAAGACTTCATGAATGGTTTAAAATGAGTTTATTAATGGTTATTAATTAGGTGATAAAGACCTTAAAATCATTAATAAGCATTTACAACACAGAAGTAGAAAGGGCCACAGTGGTCTGTTGTTTGCCACATAGTGAACGAATCATTTATACTGTTAAACCTCAGACCTACTGATTTTACTTTGTCTTTTTCATCTGTCAGCATTAAACCTGTCAGCTTAATCACATATTTGTATTCATCAGATATAACAGCTCACTACTGCTCTTTTTAATAATGTGTTATAACTGTTTATTAATGATTAAAGTTAATGATTAATGTTTTAACCTTTCATAATCCCTTTATAAGGGCAGTCTTATTTTAAAGAGGTACTGTAAGGACTAATATTTGTGTTTCAGTTGTACTGTAATATTTATATGCTGCTATGTCAAATGTTGGGCGTACGGTTGGTGTGGGGACACTGGTGGGTATTACTGAGTAAAGTGGGGATGGGAAGAGAGCGGTGTAGAAGCTTGTGGAAATGGGGCAGGGATGGTAGATAGAGTCATTTACATTTACAGCATTTGGTGGACGCTCTTCTCCAGAGCAACTTACAATTTGATCATGATTTTTCTTGCCCAAGGACTCGGTATAGTGTAGTGTCTTTCGAACCCCAGTCTGGAAGGCAGAGTTGTTACCCACTACACTATACCAACCACCTCTGGTGGAGTCCATTGTCTGACATTCGGTTTGCTGGGCTCTTAGATTTTAATAGGTAAGCTACAACACCTCTCAACAGAAGAAGCTGATAGACTTGGCAAAAGGAAAACATCTGTGTTAAACCCCCCCTTTTCTTTCTCTATTTTCTTTTCTTAACTCCTTAAACTTTGATCTCATAATTCAGATATTAATCTTAACATTTCTTATTGAGTAACTACTATAAATTACTCAATACGTACTATGAAACTGATCTGTGGGTGGATGAGCCATGAGAGAGAGGAAGGGTGGGGTGGATGTGCCAACAGGTTCTACCAACACTCAAACGTTTCACAAGACAACTGAGGTTTGTGTTTACGTGCATGTGTGTGTGTGTGTGTGTGTGTGTGTGTGTGTGTGTGTTTGCAATCATGAAAACCTGAATTTAATGGTATTTTATCCTCCGGCTTTATTAGATGTAGACAAATTTGTCCACATTTGTGTGATGAGTCTACACCTATCATGGTCCACTCATTTGAATAGTCTGCCACAAGCCAACAGATGGTTCTAATAAACGCTAAAGCTGATAAAGCTCAGACTCAAAACTCCTTGGCATCTCACAGCACAGGAAACAGCTGTGAGAAATTTTGCCAAAACCTTCAGCGAATATCATCAAACAAGAGGACAAATTCCTTCAAAACAGTCGTATCTAAAACGCAAGAAATTACTGAACAATATCAAAAGAGAAAAACGGCATTTGAGAAATGTGCATAACACCCTGCAGCCGTATTTGCCGACATTTCTGAAGACACAACAATGGAAGAATCTCAGATATTCGCAAACAAACCAGTGAGACGGATATATTTCCACCTACTGTCAGGATGCATTCAGGAGAGCAGTTCCTCGGGATTACTCTCACTCCCTGGGCTGTCAGTAGGAGCTAACGCAACAGCCCAAGGGAAACGGCATGATGATAACAAACAGGACCTTTTGAAAATGGACCAGTGTAGCAAGGCAATGTGGATGAAACTGACACTTCCTTCACTCCACACATATATTCCACAGTGAGGTGAGTCTGAGGATACATGACCCCATGAATGAGACCCTCTGTCACTGCTACTGGACTGTGGATCTGTTTTGACTTGTCAGTCTAGAGAACTAGTGAGTTAATTAGCCAGTTAAACCTCACTGCAATAAAACTGATAATAAACACATCTGAAATATAGAAGAATAACTCAACTGCCCAAATACAGACTGAGGAAAAGAACCTTTTTATGGCAAAGGTATAAAAAGCTGGTAACTCACTCTCTTCTTGGGGAAGCCTACGTCCAGTTTCATGGAGGCACACTTGTTCAGAGTGTTGAGCCGCCTGGAAAGGAGAAAAGAAGTCAAGATTTAGAGCCCAAAAGTAATTCGCTGAAGCACTGGTCAAAACCCATCTCTCCACAGAGTAGAATCCAAGCAGAGAGTGGGGGGAAAGAGATGCGCACTACAGGACATCAAGACACTCAAAGTCACTTGACCCTCAGTTAGCCCCTCCCACGCTCAGGTACAGAAATGTGATTGGCTGACAGAGTGAGTGAGGGTGGCGCAGGTTAGGCTGGAGTCCCGCGCTCTTTCAGATGAGGTCAGAAAGGCGAGTGACCGTTCAGAGCGTGTGCTTGGATAGTGGGGAGGGGCTGCTGGATCCTTCTCTTCCTCCTCTTTGAAGTCACCCTTAAGCAGCCTTTAACATTCTAATCTGACTGATCTTCACCCCAGGAGCAGTGCTGTCCACCCCCAACACATACAACCGCTCTAACCCTTACAAGTAGAGAGTAATTACTTCTGTTTTTCTATACTATTTGAGAGTAATTACGCAACTGCATATCGTCGCTGTTGGGACAATACCTCATCTCCAAAATGGGACCTTTACTGGAGACTAAAAACATCCTTAACTTCTGGAAGTTAAAGCAACAACACCTGAGGTTCAGTGTAATTCTGGACCATTTCTGTTGGGCTGTTTATCATGAAACTTTAAGCTGTGCAAAAAATGAAAAACTATACCAGCGACAACGAGATACAATGTTTTAAGTTTAAATTCATGGGTTATGCAGTGCAATTCAATAACAATAATTCTGAATTCTATATTAACAAATTAGAGTTTAGACTTCGTTTATTTTGTTTTGACAACTAACATAAAAAAAAAAACTGTAAAGAATGTTTCATGTTTCTGGAAGACAATGGACAGCAGTAACATGGTTAAACTGAAATCATAATAAAATATCTACTCTGCTCCTTACATACAAATCTGATCTTGACTGAAAGTTCTGAATCTGCACTTTAAACAGAATTTGGCAGTTTGTTTCAGTGACGAGTGAGAAGTACTTGATAGTAATGGCTTTTATTATTTTTGACCATGTTTGGCATATTTGATACTGTACTGTTCAAATCTTTGGAATCATAGTAATAATTAGAGCTATTTTATTCATTAATATCTCACATAGTGCAGACTGGAATACTGAAAGCTGGACACCTGAAGGTATTTTAAGATGTTTTAAGTTTATGAGAAGACAAAAAGGTTATTAAAAGATAAATAATATACTGTATTTATCTATGTACAGTAATTTCTTGACAAGTTCTTTTCTCTGTACTGGCACCCAGGTGGTGGAACGAACTCCCATTGGCTGTCCGAACAGCAGAGTCTCCCGCGGTCTTCAAACACAGACTGAAGACCGTCTCTGTATACAGCACTTAAATGAGCACTGAGTTTAGTATTCATTGTAATGTACTGTTCTGCACTTATTGAAATGTATTGTACTGCACCGTGTTTTAACTCTGTTTCTTTTTCTCTGGGTATCAACATGGACTGCTGTTTCTAGCAGTATCTGAGCTCAGGACTGTCTTTCTCTCCAACCTATTGGTAACTAGCAAAGATACTTTCTCTAGATAGACAAAGCACTTTTTGTAAGTTGCTCTGGATAAAAGCATCTTCTAAATACTGTAAATGTAAGTGTAAGTTACCTTTTCAAAGACAAGGTATTCTGCATACTATTATAACTTCATTCCTGATGTCAAACACCTTTACAGTCATTAAGGAATCACCTACAGCTCTGGTCATCATTCTGGACACATCTAAAATGGCATCTAAACAGGGATTTAAAGGGTGAGTCCAGCAGTATATGTGTTTTATTTGCGTTTATGTTCCTGTGGTTTTACTTTATTTGTGGGCTGTATTCAGAGAGTACTGTGTGTTTCTGTCTGTATTTATTTTTCCCTTTTATTTGTAACGTTTGTAACCCTGGTTTAGAAAAGGGCTATGTAAATAAAGATTCCTTGCTTACAAACACTCACGCGCACGCTCACACAAAACCCTTCATTATATACCACAGACCCTTTCTGTAAAAGTCACAGACTTGTTTTTTGACTCTAAACGACTGCTGGCACCTCATCCCTCAAACATTCACAGCTCGTGACATGTGCCGGTTTAATCAGTGCACTTCTATTAACTCTCCATGCATCTAAGCACCGACGGCACAACTCCATACTCATTTTCTCTACCTGGCCGTGCACTTGATGGCTGCATTCTGGCCTTATTAAACATCAGGGGCCCAGACTGCTGCAATTATGAAGAAAATCAGGGTGTTTGCGCTGGTGTGCTGCGGTCGCACATGCTCACGTTTCCATTTTAACGTCTGCAGACTGCAGTTCTGAAGAGGTGTGTGTATTCTGTGGCAGTAAAGCTTTCAGATGTCACTAACGCTGTCATTACTGTCATTAAAGAAGAGACAACCTGCTAGAAATCCTCACGGCTGCTACTCACTCACGCAACACACACACAGCCATCTGTTAGTGTCTAGCGCCAGGCCCTGGCCCCCTAAGGCTCCCTCCGGCCTGTGAGAGGGACATCAGAGTGGGCTCCAGAGGGGAAACATTAGGGATCAAAGCGGCGGAGACAGACACACTTTATGGAGGACACGGGTCAGACAGCTCCAGAGGTGGGGTTGCCACTGGCCCAGCGCCACTACAGGGCCAGTACAGGCTTTCCTGACCACTTTCACATTCATACAGGTCAGCCATTCCCTCTGTCATACTTTCTCTTTGAATACTGATGCATTTCTAATGGAATTAGGAATTAGAATTTTTTATTCCTAATGCAAAAAAAGACTGCAAACAAAATGCAACACAGTGGAAACAAAAAATAACGCTTACACAACAATGAAATTGAACTGTCAATCATTAAATTTTAGCTGGAAATGAACTGTCATGTAAATAACTGCAATTAATGCTTTATTAAATAATGATGTGTAGAGTCAAGCAAGGCTACACTTGTGCTTTAGGGTGAAAATGTAAACAAAAAAACAATAATCCTGCTGGCAAACACAGTGCAAACATTAAAACAAACATTACCCATGCTGTCCTCTAAACATGAAAAAACACCACGTTAGACGTTTTAACGAGTTCCATGGGCAAGTAATTTTACTATTTTCTATTCTTTTAAACTTTTGTACAGGACTGACGCATTCCGAAAACTGCTAGAGCTTAAAAGCATAAGTCTGTATTTCATTCTCACCGCAAGCTTTTGTGTTACATTAAAACAAATACAAAACTGTCCCAGATATGGTTGATATGGTTCCTTCATTTCCATAACAAATATGACATAATAACCCCTCACCAACAGCAAGCAGAGAAACCTGGTACACTGAAATGAGGCAAGTAAAAGTGCAAGTGGACATGTACCATTATTCTTCTAGGGATGCATGAGCACTTTGTATTTGGAAAATATATAGTTAAGATTAGAGAGCTATCATTTTAAATGGGCATGTACATACTCAGTCATGGGTTGGAGCTTAGGGAACCAGCCCTGTGACTGGAAGGTAGCCGGATTGATCCCCACAGCCAACAGTACGTGACTGAAGTACCCTTGAGCAAGACACCTAACCCCCAACTGCTCCCCGGGCGCTGTGGATAGGGCTGCCCACTGCTCCGGGCAAGTGTGCTCACTGCCCCCTAGTGTGTGTGTTCACTAGTGTGTATGTGGTGTTTCACTGCACGGATGGGTTAAAATGCAGAAGTGAAATACCCTGTTGTTGGACTAATAAGGGTCACTTAACTTCTCAAAATTCCACTCTCTTACCGGCACAGGGGCTCCACCAGATCTTTGTCGAGGAAGTCATGGTCCTTTTTGACAGCAGATATGTCAATGGGAAACTGGGAATCTGTAGAAGAAAGCACCCAGATTACCAAGCTGTCTTGTGTAAAAGAACAGTTCAGAAATAAAATGTCCCTTAGCCCAAATGTACTGAATCAGCCGAGACATGTTTGGTGTCTGAAGTTTGCTTCTTTAGCTTTGCACTGGAAATATGAGGATAATGTGTCAAAACGAACAACAGCATAGCTTAAGAGTAGCAGCAACCATCCTGAAACCTTACTGTTGACAAACAAACAAGTCTATTTGATATTACTTAACAACTCAACACGGTTTGAGGCAAGTGTGTTATGATTCAGTCACGCTGTTTACACAAGTGGGTTTCAAGCTTTTATTAGCAACATTAGTTTTGTAGCTCCACTGCAAAACTAAACAGACAATTCATATTGTCATTTTCACTATTTCTGCAATTAAAATATGTTCAATCAGTGACCCAATCCATTTCACTTGTTTCAAAAAAGCAAACAATTAAGTTATTTGGCACAAACTGGTAGAACTAAAAGCTTTGAGTGAAAAAAGGCCAAAGTATTGATATATTTTAGCCCACAAGATTCCGCCAGAGTCTTTTTCTTGGTGAGCCCAAGGCTTACATGAGTAGTGTAGGAATGGTTGAGTAGCACACTGCAAAGCAGGGTTCAATTCCCTGGACAGGTATGGGTGCCATTACTTTAGCAATAGTTTGGACTCCTCGCAGTGCTACATTAACCTCCCCTTTTAAACTGGTCCGGATAGGTTCATCTGCTGAATATGGAAATGTAAGAAGTTTCGGTAACATTTTCTATGAATGTCACGTTTGTAAGCATCTATAAACACATTCATAACATGTTACAATGCATTCATAAGGCATCATAAACATGGCTATAAATATTTGCATTACATATTACAGCCATGCTTATTATGCATTATGAATTGTTAACATAATGCATTATAAGTACTGATCATAACAAATTATAAGAGCTCGTAAGTCGTATTTGTCCGCTCTAAGTAAAGTGAAGCGTACTGTACTAAAGCCTCCTCCAGTGTTCAGAGTGAGGCTACAAGTTGAAGTATTTACTGAAGGATTTACTGAAACACTAAAACATTCACAGTAAAGCACATTACAGGCTTCAAATGTCAGAGTTTAAACTAGTGCTGCATCAGTGTTTTACCCAATGTGGGAAAGTCAATGTACACCACCGTTAGCTCAGCGCTAACTTAACACTGCATATCCAATAGAATGCTAGAAGAAATTAGCATTACTGTACTGTAGTATAGGGATGTTACAGAGTGAAGGGTTCTAGCGCTTGACATTAGAACCAGTGAGGGAACAAATTACAATGACTGCACTCTACTATCTCACCTCTCCCTCTCCAGGCCTTCACTCCACAGTGACTTCACGCTCAGTGTGATGTCAGAGGGGGTTCAGGGGAGGGGCTGATGGGACCTTGGTTTGCTGTGATGTAATGCAGTGTTTAAAGTGAAAGCGCTGGGTAAGAAAAGCTCACTGTAGCAGTAACTCTAGGCTGGACAGCCAGTTTGGAGCATCTGAATATTCAGGACTGAAGCCCCGCAGCTCTAACAGCACCAGCACTGAGAAATAACATACTGGAAATCTCAGGGAGTAAATAAACTTTGCATTTGTCTTTACTTTATGCTCTCCAAGCTGGGACTGACTTTTTTGGTACTGACAGTATAACATGTTATTAACACTACTTATAATGCATTATATTAACAATTCATAATGTATAATAAACATGGCTATACAGTGTAATTCAGTGTAATTCATATTTATAAGTATTTATAACCATGTTTATAATGCCTTATGCATTCTAACATCTTATAAATGTGTTTACAGATTCTTACAAACGTGACAGTGTTAGCGAAGTGACGAGAGAAGTGAACATTATTTGCAGATAAAATAATGAATCCAATTGCCGCATAGCACTAAATCACAACAGAACTATACTGCATGGTGATAGTACTGTATCGTGGGCCCTCTAGTGATTCTCAACCCCACATATTTCAGTGTGCTTTTGTCCAGTAGCAGACTTAATCCATGTCCAGTCAGAAACAGCCCCATTAGGTATCATCATATTTGCCTGATGACTCAAAATGTATAAACAGCTCATTGTTTTCCATTATTTTCTCATGAGAGTTTAACTATGCAATCCCAGTTTACTTGGCATTAAGTGTAAGACTGACGCAAACTGCCATAAGGAGGGGTCATGAAGAGAAGCAGGAGGGGAGGATGCAGGGGGGGAGAGAGAGGGAGAGAGAGTGAGAGAGAAAGAGAGAGAGAGAGAGAGAGAGAGAGAGAGAGAGAGAGAGAGAGAGAGAGAGAGAGAGAGAGAGAACCCTTCCGACTCTTTTGAGGAAAGACTGAGGGAAAGGCCAGCTAGCAAGTTTTCCAGCTAACGATAGCAGAGCCTTTTTCCCATGACCCCCCGCTCCCCTTGGACAGTAACTCTAGGCTGGAAATAGCTCTGCGTGGCCCTAGAATGGACCGAAGAGTGGAAAAAACCCTGCAGACTTCAAACTGAGAGCGCACAGCTGTGTCAATGCAGCCGTCGGACTGTTCCAACTGGCTGATGGAGCAGGGAGGGTCACACATATCTGGCAACCAGTGTGACGGGAGGAACCAGAGAAAGAGAGCATACTGTACAGCACTGTCCTGAGAGTAGATGAGTTGGCATGCAGGATGTCTCCCCTCTTCCTCCTCTCCCCTTCCTTATGACGGTTTGTGTCAATTCTGTGTTTGATGCCAAATAAGCTGGAGTCGTACATTCTTAGTAAGTCCTGTGGTGTTCCTGTGAGTGTGTGTGAGTGTTTAGATACACATCATCCACACTTACCCTCGTAGAGTTGGGCATATTGTGGGAATCCTGCTGCCCTCAGCCAATCGCATGCCTCCTTTGCTTCGATTTCTGAAAAACAGTGAACCAAGATTTTTTTTTGAGATTTCTTTATTTCTTTACGCACACACACACACAGACACACACACACATCCACACACACATAAATACACTGACCCCAACACACATTCCAGTGAAAACAGAAGACAGAATGTAGACTTTTTTCCTCTAACTGATACCAGGAAAATAAAGATGCACATACAGTACTGTAAAAATGCCAGACAGCGAACGTCATTTATTTTCAGACAAAAACTCCATCAAGTACAAGTCTTTCATTTTTCTCAACATATTTCTGAGGAAATTAGACAAAAGGAATGGGAAAAGAAAAAAAGTGAAAAATAAGTGGGAAAAAAAAAGATCTAGAGAAAACAAGACTCCTAACAACTATACAAGTAGACCACCAAAACTGGTGGTAGACCACCAAAACTTTCACCATCAGATAAACAGCACTTAAAGCTTTCATCTTTGAGGGAAAATCAAAATCCACTTTTGCTTCAGATCTGAAAAAATCCAAAGGTCTTTCTGTTCATCCTTCCACTGTGAGAAGACGACTCAACACTATGGGTCTGAGAGGATGTTTTGTTGTCATGAAGCCTCACTGAGAAAAGGAAACTGACAAGAAGAAGAAAGAGTTACAATCAAACAGAGGCGCTGCTGGTGTTCTCAGAACAGAGTACTGTCCAGCCCACAGTTCAGACATATTTCAGTCAGAAGTCGCGTCAAACCCAGACTGAATCACAAACAGCTCCGTACTCTCTATATAGTGAGCTAGCTACGAAAGTTTAGAAATTCTAGCCTCTACAGCCAAACAGTGCATCATTTATGGAGTGTGGATGAGTCCCAAATGACTGTTTCTTAGCTGTATTTTGCTCTGTTGGGCTGCAGGATCCAGTATTTAAACTCCTACGTAGTGCACTATGTAGGGAGCAGGGAGCCGTTTGAGATTCAGCCCCAGTGTGAGATGAGGGGCGCTGCTGTATTGGTGCTCAATAAGACTCGCAGTTGTAATTTGGTGACCAAAAAGTGCTTATAAAGCAAAAGTTTTTGCATTAAACAGTGCTGCCTTATCGTATGTTTATTCTTATACTACAAAACCTTAAAAAGTATGAACTTCCCTGCAGATTACTCTAAAAGGAAGGGTGGAATATTGCAGTTTGTCATGCAATTCTAAAAAAAAACTTTCTACTACAAAAAAAGGGTCATGAACGTTTCTCTGAAAGGTTAATAAGGGTATTTTAGCAATAAAAATACAAACGTAATTTGCCAGTCGTTCTCTGTTGTGGAGGATGTTGGGTTTTGACGGCTGCTTGAACATCTTGAGCCACGTTACATCATATCCAGTCATCGTTATTTTTCCGACACAGCCTACCGGAGCTACACAACACGGTGGGGGGGCACATATGCATAAGCTCACCAAGGATAATGTGACATTCATTAGCTTTATCACGCTTGGTATCAGTTTACTACAGGGAGATTCACTCGAAAGAGGCCCCGAATATTCTGTTGTAACCCTTGTTAGGATGAAGCAATCTGAACCAAGAAAATACGCTACATACCCTGACGTATGTGTAATCGATTACATTTTCGGACGGCCCCCACCATGAGAAGGGATCAATGATCCCGTCGTTTCCAGTTTCCGTACCATCTTCTGAATAACACTCTTTGAGGGTGCGTCACCATAACAAAACACCATATTTTTTCCTACATTCACTCTGACGTCGCTTAAATGAATTGGCGACCCAATGGGTTCGCACCATGAATACTACTGCTCAATACTGTACACCACCATCCTGATGAGAAGTCGAGAGACTGAGTGAAGGGGTTCGGGGGTATGCACCTGAAAGTTGCAAACGGAGGTTAAGCATTGCGACGGCTGTCTGGTGCCTACCTCATTGCTCCTATGTAGGGACATCCCAGCTTGTTCGATGCTCCATATACTGAGGAGCTCATTGCATGTTGTTTCGTCCAGATTGTTTCATCCTAGAGAGAGTTACTACAGAATATTCGGGGCCTCTTTTGAGTGAATCTCCCTGTACCTCTTCACAAACTGGCTGCTTTTGAGCTGAAAGAGGCTGGGATAGTAACATTAGCTAAGTACCTTACCATTAGCATAATGGTATTTGTAAAATGAAAAAACCGTCTCGCTCTCTTTTTCACCCACCCACCTTCCCTCTCTCTCCGCAGACGTCGCCCCACAAACCACTTAATGAAAAGCTCTCAAACAGCTGGAGCGATGAAATGCGTAATGTTTGAATAAGCTGGCTGTCATTAACCAAAAGTCTACATGAACAGAAAAAAATGCAGTATACTGTGTGTAATTGCACCTGTGCTGTTTCAGCAAACGCAGAAAACGTTCTTGGTAGATCATTTAGGAGAATATATCTTGCTTCCATGGCAGTTTGCTAAGAGCTAAATCTCTGACTCCGTCGGCTGAAACATGGCTCCACTTTGTCATGGACTACAACTCAACACAACCTGCCGTCTGGCTCTTCTGATCTGCTCTAACTCTGAGAAATGTGTTCCTGGCTCTGTGGTTTACACCAGAACCTGCGGCGTGTAAATACTCATCAGTGAAGTGGGCACTGCTTACATATAGCATCAGCGCTAACAAAAAACTATGCAAAAAATCTCATTTAAACAATTGTTCCAAGGTGTGGTGTATAAAGTTTGCTTCTTCAGTTTTGTGTTGGAGCTAATGGACACAAACAGGGTTTCTCAACCTGTGGGCCGCGGACCAGCAGTGGGCCGTGAAGCACCCTCTAGTGGTCTGCAGGCCGGCACTCAGAGGGAGGCAGTAATTCGTAGTGGGCTGGTAACGTCACTGTAAGTCATAAAAACGTAAGTGGGGAAAAAGTTTAACTTAATAACTAAAAATTTATAAATTAAACTTATAAATTAAACTAGATTTACACTTAAATCTATAAATTAAATTTTACATTATGACCAATATAAATATTTATAGAGACGTACAAATAACGTCACAGTAGTGGGCTAATTAATTGTCATCTGTTAGAGACAATGCACTTTTTTTCTTTTTTCCTCCCTTTTTAACAAGTTTAATGTTTTTTTTTTTAATCATACCTTCAACCTTTGCAAACCTACTGACAACAGAATGGCCGATCAAATCGTTTTCAGGCACCAATTCTGAGATTTTCAGTGTCAGCACTTAAGAAAATAAAAATAAAGCTGTATTTAAAAAAGTTGATCACAGTTTTCTTGTGGGACGCTATGCTTCGTAGGTATACACAGGTGGGCCCTGGGGTGGAAAAGGTTGAGAACCCCTGGAAACAAATACAGAAATAATTCAGGCTAAGGATGGCCGATTTGTCAAAAATACAATCTCACAATTCTTCAGGATACACAATGTGTATCACAATGTTAAGTGTTTCTGAGGTTTGTTAAGTTGAGACGGACAAAACAGGACCAAGTTTCCTAGTACATTGATTTTTATTGTGCTTTGTACACTGTTCTGCACTGCAATATGATATACTCTGTGATGCAACTTCACAATTTAAGAACCTGACAACTAAATATTGTCATTTCCCATAATTAGAATGTCAGAAAATATGTCAGAAAAGCCTTTTTAAAAAATACAAACATTGAGTGCTACTGGCAGGGAAAGTAAATAAACAGTGCTTTGTGGGGTGGGGGTTAAAAGTTTGAGAAAAAGTTTGAGAAAAAGCTTGTTTAACTATTAAGGTGCTCTTAATAGAGTTAAACAACCTTTATTGCTTAAAACCTTGATTAGAGGTTTTGAGTTCACAGCCCGGCTGCACTATAAGCTTTTGCCTCAATGAAAAGTGCCATGAATATTCACCTTTTCTATAAGATCTGTTGTGTCTGTTGAAGATTACTTAGCAGGTGTGAGGCAAATGTGTGCTGATGTAGGTTTGCAGTTTCCTGATACTAACTGGTCAGATATAAACTTTACTTGTTAGGCTACATTAGCTTGATAGGTTCAGTACAAAACTTGCAAGACACCAAACACGTCGGCATTTTTCAGTGCAGTTGATTTTTCGTCAAACTGTTCCTTGAAATGTTCGTGCTGGACAAATGTCACATGGTGTGTGCGTAGAAGATATAAATGTCTTTTATGCACACACCATGCACAGTTTCAGAGCTCTAACTTCTTACGACAGTAAGTGCAAATACATATATACAATAATCTGATAATTGCAGAAAATCAGATTTTGTCTGTAATCTGATCAACACGTTTACATGCTCTTGAGTAACCAGATAATGGGAAACTCCGGGTCTACATGAGTCAGACAGTAATCAGATTTCTGCTTTGCAACCAGCCAATAAACTCACAAAAGAAGACGTAACGTAAAACTCAAATTTCATAACGTGTTTTTTTTAAAGCATCGCGCTGCTTTACCTGAAAATATGAACATACATCATCTAGAAGATGAAGAATATTCATATCCGTTATTTCGTGTTTGGTTTCAGCGCCGCTCCAACGGTGTTTTGCTGCGTCTCGCAACATCCACTGTCTGATCTTGCGCATGCGCGGACTGAGAAACCCGATAGAAAACAGAGTAAGAGTTTACATGCACTGAGAAATCTGATTACTGAGAAGTCCAGCCTCTTTATGAGATATCTTAATCGGATTTCTAGATCGGAGTATGGTGTTCACATGACCATTTGAATAATCGGACAACTGCAGAAATCTGATTATGATCGCATTATTGAGTGAATGTCTACACACTCAGTGCACAGTACCAACTTTCCAGTCACCACAGGTACAGGACCCACACCAGCAGCATCTTTACAGCCACTGCCTGTGTAATCTGTCATCTGCACTGGAGCGGCCGAATTACAGGGACATGAGAGATCTGTTAAAACCACTGTGTAGAATCCCCACTCACATATGGAAGCCATTAGAGAGAGACGTGATGGGGCCTTTCGCGGGGAGGAAACACGGCTATCGGGGGAAACGCTCAGCAGGGTGCAGCATGACTCGCACTCACACACAGGAAGCAGCTTTATGTAGCTGCTGTACATGTTCTGCCTCTTCTCATGTTTATTTGTTTGTTTATTTGGGGCTTGACTGACTCCTACACTCACGAGAGCTGTGCTCTTTCTCCCAAACGTGCACAAGGTGCCACCAGTACTAACACTAATGTCAACAACGAGCACGTTTTAGTGTATAATATCAAGCGTTCTAATAAATCTAATAAAAACTTGCACAGCATTCAAGAGAACTAATCTAATTATGGTTATTACTTAAACAGGATCAAGCATATGTAAAGGATTTATACATTTCATCTCCAAACTCATACGATATACATTTACTGAGCACTTTATTAGGAACACCTGACCACCTACTCATTCATGCAATTATCTAATCAGCCAATCGTGTGGCAGCAGTGCAGTGCATAAAGTCATGCAGATAGGGGCCAGCAGCTTCAGGTAATGTTAACATCAACCATCAGAATGAGGAAAAAATGTGATCAGTATTTCTATTTTCATGCACAACAGTCTCCAAAGTTTACTCAGAATGATGCAATGAAGAAAAACATCCAGTAGGTGGCAGTTCTGCGGATGGCTACATCTTGATGAGAGAAGTCAAGAATGGCCAGACTGGTTCGAGCTGACAGAAAGGCTATGGTAACTCAGACAACCACTCAGAAAAGCATCTCAGAATGCACAACACATCAAACCTTGAGGACAACATGGACAGCCTGCTGACTGGCTACAGCTGCTAAAGGAGAACCCTACGCTGGACACTTGTGATATTATAAACATCTGGTATTTTTACATAAATTGTTGTGGCTGTATTGATTTAAAAACAATAATGTGGTGGGTCCAGCAGACCATCCAACACATCAACACCACACCAGGGTTAAAAAGAAAATTCTGATTGACGCTTTCTCTCCCACACAAGCCTCTACTCACGCACTTCTGAGAATCTGATTAAGTGGTCTCAGAACAGCAATAGGGAAACTCCTTCAAACAGTGTACAGGAGACCTCGAGCTTGTTTAGCGGTACATAAAAGACACTCCACAGCTTTCTAAAGCTCAGAGGGGATTCTGGGTAGAGGCAAGGGAGAGGGCAAGAATCACAGACTCTGGAGCTGTGGGAACAAAGCGCTGCTGTTTTTCTGCCACCCGGTTTAATTAACACGGACCCCTGGCATCTCATGTGTTCTGCGACAGGAAAGCCCCGACACAAAGCCACACATGCCAATCGGATCTACACACAGCCAACAACAAAACCCTGCACACAGGCCGCCACTGAAATCCACACTGCTGCTCAACACACCACCTACTGAAAGACATACAGTGGTTTTTGTACTTTGTGATGACTTTGTACTTTATACAATGGGGGCCAAAATTCTGAGACCACTGGCACAATGCTTCTATTTTGCATTAATTTCTAATTTAATACATAGTTTTTGAGTTCAAATCATATTATCAGCTTTGCAATGTAAATGAAGAGCAGAAACTATGAAATATTCACACGAATTCTCACAATGTCTCAGTATTTAGTGTGTCCCCCAGTGACTTTAATGTCAGCGTGCAATTGAGGTGGCATGTTGTCTGAATATTTTTGGAAAAGCTCCGAAATTGCTTGAAAAATGAAAATCTAGTTCCACTAACTTCCATTCAAAGTTGAGAAAGCTTTTGCCTTCTCCTGAAGTTATCATTTTAGAGATGTTGTTTCAACAGTGAAGATATGTAAACAGTAGTGATGCATAATCAGAATCATCCAAGACTGGAATTGGCAGGTTTTTGATTAAAACATGAAACCAGCAATCGGCCAATTTATTGTGCTCCAATTTGATGAGATAAATAACGCGAGGCACTCAGGCTGTATTTGAAAACTGCTGCTACACATTTACTAAGTTGCCATGTATAGCATATTTATACGTTTAGAATATTTATACACATAACTAGTTGCCGCTTCTTTTGATGTAGCACTTTAATTGATTCACGTTATTTAAATAGGCAAATGATTTACAATTCGCTGCTGTCGGACCAAAACCTTGTATCTCCAAAATGGTAACTTTACAGGAGAAGGAAAAAACGTACTTTACTTTTAATGTAAGTCAGTGGAACCAGATGTTTTTCCAAGTAATTCTGGGCCATTTCTTTTGATCCATTCATGGTAATATTTACACACAATGTAAAGAACAGCATGTATTTTCAAATTATGTCAAAAACTGAAAAACGTAAATACCAGTATGGCCTGTTTAAAGACCAAGTAATGTTGTTTGTATTGCATGTTTAGCTAATAAAACACACTGGAAATGTGTGAATATCTATATTTAGTAAGACTTTTCTAACCCAAACCCTAGAACCCTAGATTTAGCCTTTTCAGTAAAAAAAAAAAACAACCCATATACTTTTGTAAAAAACACTTTACAAACATAAGAGCATGAGCATCACTGAAGAATGCAGGATAGATGTTAGTGGAGGAATATAGGTCATGTAAGAATGGCCATTAGAGACATTAAAAGAGTGCATCATCACCTCATCACCTATCATTTACTGCATACGGGTTCACAGATGATGTGTACCTTTCCCTCTGGCTTTCCTACATAGTCAGGACATTCTTTAGAAAACAAACACACCTTTGTGTGCAGTCAACCACACACACAGCAGTCACCTCTGTGGCACCATGTGGCTATAGGCTCTAATCCTGGGGTCCAGGCCTGAACCCCATCACACATTCCTGCCCACCTCAATGCGGTAGCAGGCAGAGAGCCATAAGAACGGACAGCAGGAGGCGAAAAAGGTCCGAAAAGAACTGCAGAGTGTGTGAATGCCACCGGGGCCAGAGGCCACCAATCAAAGGCATTCTCCATTGGATTGAGCAGGCAGGGCCGCCCATTACATAAGAACGTGTCCTTAGAAGTCACTATGCTCCAAAAATGTCTCTCAGGTCTTTTCATCCCCCTTCTGTCCGCTACCCCCCATTCTCTCATGCTTTATTTCCTGCTCTCTCACTTTCATTAACTGTCCAGCTCTAGAAGGCCAAGCCAGCACCATGTCCGTCACTGGAGGGACCTGAAAGAGGCTGGAATTAGAGCACTTCCTGTCCATTTGGTTTCCAAGACAGGGTCAAGGAAGACATCGATGGGTCTCCCTTAGTAACGGGAACAACATTTCCTGCAGTAAAAAAAGAGATGGCAGATGGAAAGGAGAGACTGGAGGAGTGTCATTCCAGCATATCCACAGATACACAGTCAGGTCAATGGGACAGAGACCACTTGACCTTTATGCACACACACACACACGACTTTGTAATCCAAGACCAGAAATAAGTGCTCATTAGCGCATACATAATCGCTGAACCGAGCTCCTCTTTAGAAATATATGTTCTAAATGTTCTAATACACTACAGGTCAAAAGTAGTGCACTACTGGTTTGCAGAAATGTAGTGTTACCAGGCCTGTGCACAGATATTTGGGGGGGTAAAGGCTCAAGAGGAAAAAAGGGCAATATGAACAGGAATTAAACTGAATATAACTGTATACTGTAATCGCTTTTATCAAAAGTGACAGTGTAATCATGTTTCAGATAAAACTACACACAGTATTAAGAGCTTTTCCAACGGCAGCCGAAAGCACTAACGTTATTATCTATGCATGGACTTGAAACCCAGATGCCAGCATGTAAGTTGGGGTGTTACTCAGCTCACTACTTTATCTCTACACTTATTCATAACTCTACTTGTACAAAATAACAAAATACTTGGCATAGCAAATTATTAATACTCCTTATTATAGGCACTATGTTTTTTATTAAAATTAAACAAATTATAGAATGTAGAATAACTTCTTTAAGAGATCTGAGTGCTTTATTCATGGAGTTTCCAGCACTGTGGCAATGCATGAGAGATCTGAGTTACTGATGAGAACCATAAGCAGTTGGTACTGCACCAGAGGGGGCACCTAAGAGCAATAAGTCTAGTAGAACCCAGGCACTATTTGTGGGGCCAGGCTTAGGCTCATCTTGCTGAAACACATCTTGAATAATGGTGGAGGCAATACAAAATACAGTTATTTAAACATTCATTTATACACACTAACCAAGCGCAGATGCACAGTCTGAGGGGCAGGGGCTGAAGCCCCCTCATGGTCTATCTGTAAATGTGCCTGAATCTTAGTCAAATGTATGACATCAGAAAAGGCTCTATAGTTTGTTGTTGGCAACAGTCTTTTAATCTCAGCAGGTTTGAATTATTTTTGGTGAATTCCATCATTTTTTTCAATATTTCTGTTTAATTAAACCATTAAAAGGTAAACAGAGTCATTCAGAGTGGTTTAATGTGAAATATGTCAATGTAGAGAAACTGTGAAACTGTATAAAATGGTTAGCTGAAAAAAAATCACTTCATGTGATGACAAGCAATTGACCTGCTTTCATTCAACACAAATAAATACCTTATATGAAACACCGATTCATTATCTGCTCTTAAAGCTCCTCCTCAGAATGTTATTACAATAAATAGCTGAATATGTTGCCTGATGCTGGAGACACGGTCTCACTGCAGTTATAAGGTTTTGGCCTAAACGTAGTTTTAAAATGCATGCAGGGAGATGCAAACTAAAATATTTTTTTTCCAGTTTTATCAAGTAGGTTTAATCCAAAATGATAGCAAATAAAGTGGTTTAATTTGCATTTTAGTTAGACCCCTGGTATTGCATCCAAACTTTTGTCTTGTTGTGCACATTTTAAACAGTTTTACTGTCCATAATTTTTGCTCATACACTGATCCATTACACAAAAATACATACAGCTTTACCCCTTAAACCATGAGAGTTTTCAGTCCGAAATCCAAGCATTTACCACAGGATGTGCCGCTCTATCAAAGACAATGCTCTTATCTCGCCCGCTGAAAGATACTGCCATCACCCTGCCATTACATTACACACACAGTAGGTTATCCCCATATACGCTGTATGATTAGCAACACTGGGTTTATTGCATTGATTTTGCAACAGCCATTCTGTCATGACCAGCAAAGTGGACATCCGAACCCGCCCGTGATCAGAACCACACCTTTAGCTCCATATAATACAGTGAGTTGAAAGAAGTGACCATAAACTGAGAAAGCCTAACATATAAGTTCTACCAGAGGAAAGAACAAAAGCAATCCCAGTCCTCAGCATGCACATGTAACAGTCCAGCTGTGGAAAATGAGGTGTAGGACGACAGACAGTAGGGAGTGTTTTTGAGTAGAGTGTATTTGCAGTGGCTGAAACAATGCAGCGCAGTGTGAAGGTTAGTGACAGAAGCACTCCCACGCTGTAAACACCAGACAATTCTCTGCCAATGGAAAATCACTTAGTGGACTCTCAAGCAAACACACAGCGCTCTGGATCTAAATCATAAACAATTCCCTGCGCATGGACACATACACACTTACAGACTTGATGGATGACTTGGTGTAAATAAACAATTTTGCCCAGCAGCGCCTTGCTGATAGGGGTAGCGAAATCTCCTGATTATTTTTCCCATTAATATCACTACAAATATCAGGACTACTGGAACATACACTGTCCGCTGCTTATAAACAGAGGTAATGATCATTGCTCATTTAGAGAGATAAAACTGACCAAGCATGAGAGGCTTTGTGCGTTTGTGTGTGTGGTAATTAATATTCACAGTAATAAAATACATCACGATTTTGTCTTTCAGTTGACTTACTTTAGGGAATAATTATGATGATTACATATAATCTCCAACATGGTAGCTTTATTACAATATATACACCGATCAGGCATAACATTATGACCACATTGTCCATTTTATCAGCTCCACTTACTATATAGCTGCACTTCATAGTTCTACAGTTACAGACTGTAGTCCATCTGTTTCTCTGCATACTTTGTTAGCCCCCTTTTACTCTGTTCTTCAGTGGTCAGGACCCCCATGGACCCTCACAGAGCAGGTACTATTTGGGTGGTGGGTCATTCTCAGCACTGCAGTAACACTGACGTGGTGGTAGTGTGTTAGTGTGTGTTGTGCTGGTTTGAGTGGATCAGATACAGCAGTGCTGCTGGAGTTTTTAAACACCTCAGTGTCACTGCTGGACTGAGAATAGTCCACCAACCAAATATATCCAGCCAACAGCGTCCTGTGGGCAGCGTCCTGTGACCACTGATGAAGGACTTGAGGATGACCAACACAAACTGTGCAGCAGCAGATGAGCTATCGTCTCTGACTTTACATCTACAAGGTGGACTGACAAGGAAGGAGTGTCTAATAGAGTGGACAGTGAGTGGACACAGTGTTTAAAAACTCCAGTAGCACTGCTGTGTCTGATCCACTCGTACCAGCGCAACACACACTAACACACCACCACCACGTCAGTGTTACTGCAGTGCTGAGAATGATCCACCACCCAAATAGTACCTGCTCTGTGAGGGTCCATGGGGGTCCTGACCACTGAAGAACAGGGTAAAAGGGGGCTAACAAAGTATGCAGAGAAACAGATGGACTACATGATTTGCCCGAGAGTGATGAACAGCGCTGAAGAAGATTTTAAAATGCCTCATTATATCATATCTCAAAAGTGGTGATCGAATCTGGCAGATAACTTGACAAACACTGATTGTAAATATGTGATTCCAGAACATATCATTTAATATGTTCTTGTTCAGAGAGTTGTTGAAATATTGGATAAAACATCTAAATATGCATTTGGCAAATAGTCTGCTATTTTAAAGCCACACTGGTTTATGTACAATAATAAGTTATTATTGTACAGAAAATATCAATAATTCTTTAAACGGCAAATTATTCCAAACCTGTGAAAGTTAGTGTGCTCATCTGATGATGTCCAACCCACATACACAACCATTCTTCAGAGTGACCTCAGACAGCTGCCCCTCCTTACCCATCAGAACACACACACACACACACACACACAAACCGTACACATCTGGACCTTCGCCATTTTCCCACACATGCTGAAGTACTTTCCGCAGGGAGATGTGCGCTCTTCTTTAACACAAACACTACTCTGGAATTCCTGCTTTAAAAAGTTTACAAAAACCAACACTGTCCACTACAGTATTCTTATATAACTCTGGAAAGAAAGGTTTAAAAAACGAGAACAAAGCAGTGAACAATTTAAGAACTTAGTGCATCAGAATTGTCTGGAGAAATTCAAGATTTAAAAAAATATTGATTGTTACCAAGAAATGCTGCTAAAAGCTGAACAACAGGAATGGCTCTTTTACATGAAAATGAGATTAGACATCATGAAATTCTCAAGACTTTTTCTACTGTTTTTCTATTACTTTGGCTGATGATAAATATGAGTACAGTCATTTGCTTTTAGAATTCAGAGCAAAATGCAAGACCTAAAGTCAAACTGCGGAGTTTTGTTACCTTTAGGCATCCGTAGCTGACAGTGGTCATGGACAGGGCCCTGCGGTCATCATGGAGTGATCTACTGAATGACAGGATCCTTCAGTCTTTTATAAACTGTGTAATCTTCTCTCCTTCACCCTCTCCTTCACTCTGTTTCTATTCCTCTCCTCTCCTCAGCTCCTGATGTTCTGACCCCTCCTCTCCCCTCCCTCTCACAACAGCTGGATCATGTACTGTCTGCAGCCCCCCGCCCCCCACCTCCCCACCCAAACCATGAGAGAATGTAAGTGCCATCAATCTCACACACACACACAGCTGGAGAGGCAACCTGTCTGCCCCATATGAGAGAGAGAGAGAGAGAGAGAGAGAGAGAGAGAGAGAGAGAGAGGGAGAAAGAGAGAATAGGAGAGAGAAAGAAAAGAAAGAAAGAGTGAGACAGAGAAAAAGATAGAGAGGAGGGACAGAGAGGACAATAGGGGAGAGAGAGAGAGAGAGGTGAGAGAGATGAGGGGAGAAAGACAGAGAAATAGGAGAGAGAGAGAGAGAGAGAGAGAGAGAGAGAGAGAGAGAGAGATAAGGGGAGAAAGACAGACGGGAGAGAGAGAGAGAGAGAGAGGAGGAGGGAGGGGAGAGAAAGAGGGAGGGAGAGTGACAGATTTAGGGGAGATACAGTGAGAAAAAAAGAAAGTGAGAGTGAGAAAAAGAAGAAGAGAAAGAGAGAGTGAACAGTGACAGAGAGAAAGACAGATATAGACAGAAAGTTAGCAACTGAGAGACAGAATGAAAGAAAGTGAGAAAGAGAAGAAGACAGATAGTGAAACAGAGAAAGAGAGAGAGAACAAAGAGAGAGAGAAAAACAGACAAAGAGAGAAAGGATGAGAAAGAGAAAAGAGTAAGAGTCTGTCTCAGTGAGTGAGAGAGGGAGAGAGAGAGACAGAGAGAGACAAAGCAACGGAAAGAGAAAGAAAGTGTGAAAGAGTGAAAACAAAGGGAGAAAGAAGGGAATGGGAATTTCCGTCTCTTCAGGCCTGCAGTGTCAGTTTGACTGCAGCAAGATTTAACTGTGTTTACAGCTTTCTCTCTCAAAGTGGAGCACAAGACAGCGAGAGGCTGCTGTGAGGATCCCCGGCTGATAGAAAAGAGGGACTCCACTGCGCGAGCGCGTCTGTGTGTATACAGTCGTACGCAAACACCAGTTTGAACACCAGTGGAATGACGTGTTTTGGTGATTTTCTACACATCCTCAAGCTTAAGTTATTTCAGTACACAACTTTTATTTATTTGCTGAATAATAATAAAAAAAAAACAAAAAAAAAAATATATATAAAAAAAAATCAGATTTTGTCAGTAATCCAATTAACATATTTACATACACTTGAGTAATCAGATAATGAGAAACTCCAGGTCTACATGAGTCAGACAGTAATTTCTGCTTTACGACCAGCCAAATGACTCACAGAAAAAGATGCGGCGTAAACGTAAAACTCAAACTTCATACCGCAGCTTTTTTTTTTAAACGTCGCGCCGCTTTACCTGAAAATATGAACATACATCATCTAGAAGATGAAGAATATTCAAATCCTTTATTTCGTGTTTGGTTTCAGCGCCGCTCCAACAGTGTTTTGCTGCGTCTCTTGACATCCACCGTCTGATCTCGCGCATGCGCAGCCTGAGAAATCCGACAGAAATCAGAGTAAGAGTTTAGTCAGATTTCTAGATCTGAGTATGGTGTTTACATGACCGTTTGAATAATCGGATGACTGCAGAAATCTGATTATGATCAGATTATTGAGTGCATGTATTCACAGTCACTGTTTGCATATTCAGTTTTTTTGTTGTATGTGGCACTAAACATTATCCCAGGTTTTTTACTTTTCCCCCACCATTAATTCTCCCCAGTACAACCTCATAAGAGGCTATTTCAATCATTCTGTCAACCCATTCTTTTAAATCAGGAGATTTAGGGCTTTCTCGGTCACACAGTATTATCCAGGCAGCTGTAATTATGCAAACTGTTATTAGAATAATCTCATTATTTGTTCTACTGGTAATTCTGTTTATGTTCTACCCTCAAGGAGGTGAAGCTGGGGTTGCAGAGGTAACGTAAGACCCAACCATTTTCCCAACATTTGAGGAGTTTTACCCCAGAACGGATACGTTACCCAGCACTCAATCATATGAAAAAAGGTACAAGTCTCTGTGTAACATTTCCAGTGCAAACCACTATCAGCTGTGCCCATTCTATAAAGTCTAGATGGCGTCCAATAATACGCTTGCCATGATTGTCAACCACACATCATCAACATTACAACCCAGATCTTTCTGCCATATTTTGAGATTTCTGTGTATTACTAATTAACTGATTTAAATCTGGTTAATTATTTAAAACACCAATGCTTTCCCTCACACTGAATTTACCCTGAATACAATGCCTCATTTGTAAGTACAGGGTGATTCAAAAAGATTAAACCCGATTCCAAAACGCCATATTTTTACAATCGTGAGGCGCCTAGGAACCAATCACAATCCAACTGAAAGAGGGGGTCATAGAGTTTGTGGCCGTCAGTGGAAGATGGCTCCCTTCAGTCTGAGAGGAGATGAGACCCCTGAGCAGAAAGCGTTCTGCGTTCTCCACTTCAATAAGAGTGAATCCGTCATAACTGTGCAGTGTGATTTTCGTGGGCAGTGAAGCGCCAACAGCTCAGAGCATTCGTCGTTGGTTCCACAATACTGGATGATCTCCGAAATCGCTCTGAAAGAGCCGTGAGTGCAGCGACACCCGACATGCTCAATCCAGTATGGGATGAATCTGACTATGGTGTTGATGTTGTCTGTACAGCTGAAGGAGGTTCATACTGAGACCTTGTACAATTACATAATAAACTTTATGCTCATTTAAACCATTTACAGTTCACTGCATTGATCTGTAACGATTTACAAGTGAAATAAATCATTTTAGAATCTGATGAATCTTTCTGAATCACCCTGTATTGCCACCAGTTCCCACTGTCTCCACTATTATATTTCTTTATGAAATTGAGATTAGAGATTGAGATTGTCATTAATACCCCTTTTTCATACAAATCACTAACAACATTCACCCCTTTAGATTGCCAGTGTTTCCAAAACACTGTTTATTTACCTATTCGTATTTCAGGATTATGCCAAATTAGACACAGACCTGCTTTAAATGTGACCTTTTAAATGCTTAATGGCTTTTTTCCCAGACATATCTTGAGTGGGACAATAAAGGATTTGAATTCACCTGGTATGTGTTGTGAGAGGATGTCCAAGGGATGATACAGGGAGGCCGAGCTCACAGGCCATTTTTTCCCCCCGAGGTTAAATTCAGCAAACAGTAATTGTGCATTACTTAAGCAGTAGAACACGAGAGGGAGTGTGTTATCGTGAAATAACATCACGGCTGTGATTTGGTCGCCATAGATCATTCCTGATAACACACTCCTCGAGTGTTCTATTGCTTTTATACAATAGTTAAATAAATAAAGTAATAAATTAATAAACTGGGCCGTGAACGCAGCGTTTAATATGTTTTAATGTTCGCAGTTCCTTCACCAAATAGTTCCTTAACAAGCAGCTTGTTCCCAAACTGTCCACTGAGCAGCTTTTCAGTCGGCAGCTGTGACAGAAGATCAGCTAAACAACCTGGAATCAGCCAGAAATGAACCCAATACCATTCGCCAAACGTGTAGTCTGATCTTCAGAGTCTGACCAAATCAGACTGAGCCATAAAACTGCTGCAATATCAAGTTTAACTCATTTTGTCAGTTTTTGCCAGATCAGTATTAATGTTGTTTTGTTCCAGCCAGTCTGTAAAGCATCTTACAGCCCATTTAGTTTGGCGAATGGTGTTGGGTTCATTTCTGGCTGATTCCAGGTTGTTTAGCTGTTCTTCTGTCTCAGCTGCCGACTGAAAAGCTGCTCAGTGGTGATGACAGTTTGGGAATTTAGTGTAGTCTCGTCTGACCAAATCAGCTGTCGGTCAAATGTGATCTTAAAAGTGTCCATTTTCTGTTTGTGGCAAAGTAAGAAGTAAAAACGTTCAAATGGCTTGAGCGTCTCCTACAGCTGTCAAAGTTGTTGCTTTGCCATGACGTCTCAGCGGAGTGACAGTGTTTGTGAAATAAGCTTCTCAACCAATCAGCTTGCATGGCTGGAACTAACTGTTGTATAATCCTCTGTAGAGGACCTATTAACTTACTTGCACTTGGAAAATCAACAAAAGGTGTCATTTTAACCAGGGGCTCCCAAACTTTTGCATACGACTGTATGTGTGAGTTGCTCTGTAAGAGTAAGCAAGTGAGTGAGGGAGAGTGACAGAGGAGAGAGAGTTCATTTGAAGTGACTATCCCTTGAAAAGAGCACTACATGTGTGTGTGGGGGGGTGAGGGGTGACGACGCGAGACACACAGGCTCGGCGTGAGAAAGGCCTCCCTCTGAAGCAGCTGTAAACCACTTGACCTCCTCACCCTCAGGGCAGCACAGAAGCTGCTTATTAACCCTGCCACAGCCGAGGGGGGGGCTTGGGGGGTGCGAAGAGGCATTCGGCTCTAAAGCACATCACAAAGAGCTACAAAAGAGCAAAGTTCATTCAGTACAGTACACATACAGTACAGTCCAGATTCAGAGCTATTTACCAGCCTTCTGCTAATTAGCTGGAGAAATCATTTAAAAAATGCTGAAATATTCTCCACATCACACAACGTTCAGCATGTGTGGTCACATGTGTGGTCCACTGCACTGACCACATAAAAAAGACAATGTGCCCCAAAGCATTACAAACCAAAAGACACACATGCTTTGTAACTGCCTAAGCATGCCAGCATAACCAACAGCTGCTGAAATATCAGTATTTGTGCAACTGTGCTGTTCACACCAACAGAGGGCAGCAAAGAGTAACAAAGAAGGGTACAACCTGGATTAGGCTGAAACCAGAGCGGTTCCTGAAAGGAAGCCTCAGGGTCTAATGATTTCTGAGCATGTCTGTAAGTTTTAGTTGTTTATTATTCAACAGAATCATCAAGGTTTGGCTGGAAACAAAAGAGTTAAATTCTTCAACCACCTAATGTAAAATTGGCCAAACAGGATTGATTTGCTCTGTGATATCTGGGTAGATACAGTCAAGCAAACTCTCCCACTGAGAGTTCAGGGGCTGAACTGTAGGTCTTACATATTAGATTACCTACCATTATAATGAGGAAGTTTCAGTGGAAACCACAAATGACATTTTGACGTACGTGTGAACGTCATTCCAGGCCTTCTGGAAGTCATGAAAAATGGAATTGAGACGAACCAAAACGGCCAGCCTGCCTCCATTATGCTAAGACCAGGGTGGAAAACACTGTACTTACTGCACTTTGTTACTATGCCCATTATTTTTGGAAGAATTCTACCTTAATCAAGTATTATTAAAACTGAATACGTGTGCTCTTAATTAAATACTATTTCAAGAGAAAAACATCCTTTTACTTCTTATATTTTGTATTCAAATCTTCAAAGCACTTCTTGCACATTTCAGAAGACGTGAGATTTTTTTGTTTATCACTTTTTCACAGTTCACATGTTTATTATTAGTTTTAGTAATATCAGTGTAAAATGAAATTGCCCACATCTAGGGATACACACTTATATTGGAATCAGCAGATACACACACACATACATTTTCTAAGCTACTTATCCTTCTGGGTCACAGGGGGAGCTGGAGCCTATCCCAGCGGTCAGGCAGGATATGCCCTGGACAGGTCGGCAGCCCATCACAGGGCAGATACCAGCAGATAATTGATAAAAAAAAAAAAAATTGTATCAGAGATGTCTAGATTCGACCGATATTTCAAACCAATACTTTAAGTATTTATTGTTCTCCGGAAGAGCAGAAACGTTTAAGTGAAGGCGAACTACTGTCTGCATGTTATTAACAGTACTGCATTTGTGACTTGATACAAATAAGTGTGATGTTTCTCTGTAATGCTAATCCAGGTAGATCCAGCCCCAATTTCTACATTTTACACACGTTTACATATGGACATCTTCACTGGCATCACTATCAGCATCAGCAATAGAGCATGACTATCAGATATCGTCATCGGCCCACGTTTTCCATATCAGTGGATCCCCACAACTACGCTAATCTACTTGTGTGAAACAAACAGCACTAAAAAAATAGCCAGCACTTCTAAGGAAGATGAGAAGTGTGCTGCTGAATGTATATCACGAAAAGGATAATGTCAAGTCAAGTCCAAGTTTGTTTATATAGCGCTTTTAAAAACAGGTGTTGTCAGAAAAAAGCTTTACAGAAAAAAATACGGGTCCAAGACCCCAGAGAGCGTCGCCACTGGCAACAGTGGCAAGGAAAAACTCCATAAGATCAAGAGGAAGAAACACTGAGAGGAACCAAGACTCAAAAGGGGAACCCATCCTCCTCTGGTCGACACTGGATAGCAAACAATAACAGCAGAAAATGAGATTTGACTGTTAATATAAGATACAGAAAGAAATGAAAAGTAGGTATAGCAACGTCTATGATAAAAAAAAATGCAGCAGCATCATCAGGAGGGTCGATAAAGCTGTGCAGTGTGATGATTATGACACTGCATTTTGTATGTATGACAAGTTGATCCTAGCATTTAACTGTATTTGAATTTTACAAACATTTACGTTCGTTAAAAAAAGGTTAAGATGAGCCAGACTTTCTAGTTTGGGTTATGTAGTGACCAGTTCATGCCCAGCATTAAAGTTAACTTAATGTTTAAAAAAAAAATAAAATAAAAAAATAAAAAAAATCAATGTGCTGCTGTTAAAATATACAGTCAAAGGACAAGTTTGCTGATTTTCTAAGTGGACATAAATTATCACATTCTATATTTTATATTTAATTTCTTTCCAATATGTTAAACTCTGTGAACAAAAATTAACAGAAAAATGTAAAAAAAATAAAACATGCATGGGAGCGTTCAACATGATTTAAGTTGAACTGAGCATATTTAAACGTCAATACTTTTTTGCTTTCCTTAGAGGCTGATTTTTAGCTTAGTACTTTAACTGAGTATGATTCTGACGCAGTATGTATACTTGCAATTAACCCTGGTATGGTGTTGATGTGTTTGTTACTCAGTGGTCTGCTGGACCCACCACATTATTGGGTATAAATCAATACAGCCATAACAGTTTATGTAAAACTACCAGATGTTTAAAATATCACAAGTGTCCAGCGTAGGGTTCTCCTTTAGCAGCTGTAGCCAGTCAGCAGCCTGTCCATGTTGTCCACTCTTACACACACACACACTAACAGCAGGCCATGTAGGAGGAGAACAGAGTGAAGGACACAGCACCTCCACACTTTTACTCCCCGTGGGTTCTGCCAACACCACATGTGTAATATAAATGTGTGGGGTGAACAGAGTGAAGACAATGAATATGGGTTATTTTATATGTTCTTCACAGAAAACGAGCAAAGACGAAGAATCTGAAGGTGAAATAATAATAAACGCATAATTTTTCTTTTGGTAAACAATGAAAATGGGTCCCACAGACCTGAACACCACACAAGGGTTAAGTTCACTTAAGTTTACCTGTACTTTTTTCACCTCTGGCTGAAGCCACATTATATGATACAAAAACGCTCAGCGTCATTGCCGTACAGCATGCCAGAACACGCCGCCAGTGACTTGCAAGCTGGAAAACAATGACATACGCACACGCGCACACACGCTACAGCGCATCAACACTTAAATATGAGAATATGTTAAAACACATAGATGGCAACCGTGAATCAGAACCCTGCTTGGGCCAAACCCGTACACACCACAGCCACTGTTGAGCAAGAGCGTGTCACAACTCACAAAGCCAAGATAAATCCACATGCACACTCACAGCTGAGGAATCTACAGTACACACACACACACACACACACACACACACAGACACACCACACACACACACACACACACAGTCAGATGTATCTGACTACGCAAAGTCAACAGCAGTTTTGTGACATGATTATTTTGCCATATAGGGCTGTTGCCTCTGACTCGCAAACTTGCCTTGAGATAAGCAAAAAAGGCAGCTAATGAGCTAAAAGGCTCAAAAAAAATGAAAAAGGTTACCCGAATGTCGGTTACAAGTTTTGTTTGTCCACAGCCTGTGTGTAGACTTGAACCATGCTAGTATGAACCCATTGTGGAAAACACAGTCATTAGCTTGATGCTATCATATAAAGGAGAATATCATTTCCCTGCTAGCAGAAATTAGCATTCCCGTTGCCTGTGGTTTTGATAAACAGAAGCTGCTGATAAAGGTGTCCACATTAAGTACTGTTATACAGGGAGATTCACTCGAAAGAGGCCCCGAATATTCTGTAATAACTCTCTGTAGGACGAAGCAACCTGAACCAAACAACGCGCAATGTGTTCCTCAGTATATGGAGCTTCGAAAAAGTCGGGATGCCCCTGCGTCGGAGCGATGAGGGAGGCACCGGACAGCCGTCACAACGTTTAACCTCTTTTAGAAAATTCCAGATGCATACCCCCGTACCCCTTCATGTGTCTGGCAGAAAATGGAGATCACTTCCAGCATCGCATGTTTAGATTGCTTCATCCTAACGGGAGCTACAACAGAATATCCGGGGCCTCTTTCGAGTGAATCTCCCTGTATATTCACTGGCGTGGCTTGTTTTGATTCAGTGGTACAGTGCAGAATATGCCATTTATATGATGGTAAACTGCATGTACTAGTAGTTTCATGTCGTAATGTATGTTGGAGCAGAATCACAGCTCTCGGTAAAGGTCTCAGTGCTTTATGGCACCGTTATTTATGGCAAATCCAGTCCTAGTAGTCCTGTGAGTGAAACACAATGAGCATAGTTATGTAGACAGTCTTTTATGCCTGTTTATTGTAAATATTGCTCACATGTACTCCTACTTCAATGTAATATTATGGTAACGTTGTTAACATGTGATTCAGTTGCTAGTTGCAGCTAGTGCTGACCTAAAATCTGATCTAAATATCTTAATAGCTTTAATGTACTGACTAATGTAATCTACTGCAATAGGAAAGACTATTATTACAGTGTATTACATCATAACATGAGAGTGACTAACACCGCTAATCATGTCTAATTTGGACTTTAGATAATATATCAGTTTTAGTGCAACGTAAAAGCAGGCTGGAGCAAGGTCAGGCACGTTCTCTGATTTCCCAATCCTGCAGTTCAGTGGAGATAGTGTTCACCCAGCACTGTTGACACATTCCAACAGCAATCCTGATGCCAATCAAGGACCTGAGCATTGCTAGGGGTCCAAGCACTGGATGTAACACAGGTGACTATGAAAGGCCAGTGGACTTTGAAGACAGGGTCTTCATTCTCCCTTGGACATTTTGCGCTAAAAGAAGTTAAGCAGACCCCTAATTTAGACATGATTACACAATCTGAATGCTAAAGGCAGCACCTCACAGCCTCTTTTGGTCATGTGGCCCACATGTGTAGATGTAAAGTCATGTGTGAAGCTCTCATAAGACTAAAATGTGAAAGACATTCATCAATGACGATGTGGCGCTTTCACTGAATTACCCAATACGATGCTGGGACCAGCTATGAGGGGAAATACTGACGAAACTGATGTACAAGCTTTAGACATCAATTCAGGTCAATACAAAACGTCTGAGCACCACGTCATCACGTCTAAATATAAGAGCAGCTTGTGTCACAGCATTCTGCAGCTGCTGGCACTGCACCTGCACCATGTCTGATGCCAGCTCCTCAAGGACACCTGGGAACTGCAGCCTAAACAAACCTCAGACAGAGAAACGGGGAAACCAGACTCAAGGCCAGGACTCTTTCAGCTGTTAAGAGCAATGTTTCTCAACCCTGTCCTCGAGCTCAACCAGACCAGTCCACATTTTTACTCTATTCCAGCTCCAAACACACTTGAACCAAGACATTAAGAAAGGAGGCAATTCAGTGCATCATGAAATCTCAAATTTAGCAGTGATTCAAGTCCTGTTAGTTTGGGATGATTCAGAATTATTTAAAAAAATACACTGCATTTACAAAGGTGACTGTAAGGATTGTTGACTCAGGAGCAGAATACAGACATTAAAAGCAAGTTTTAGATTCTCAGCAAACTTATTTTCAAGAAGGGCTGTAACAGATTGACTTATTTCATTTACAGTTACTTTATAGTCAGCTCATTTATCTCTGATGGACTAATGAGTTTTACACAAGGACAAGGAAAAAGTCACCTAAAGTTCTGTGCAAAAGTCAGGGACCACATTTTATTATGTAATTCCAGTTAAAACGGCGATTAATTATAATTCTCTAATTTTTTAGCTTCAGGAAAAAAGGCAGAAAACGTAAATTTAACAGAAAATTACACAGCAGCCTCAACAACATAATATATACTAGACATAATTTCAGTATGTAGCGAGGCCGCCCTTTGCCTTTATTACAGCTTCTATTTTTACGAGATACTGCAGGGATATTTTTCGACACCTCCAAAGTTCAGTCCTAGGAGTTGGTTGCATTTTCTGTTTTATTCAGTGACGTTATGGTCTGGCCAGTCCATTGTTCTGAAAACACCAGCAGGTTATTTATTTGATTCGCAAAATTTCTTCTTTTTTGTCTGTTTCTTCTGCTCAGTAGCAGCTTCTTCACAGCTACACATCCTTTCAGACCCATAGCGCTGAGTCGTCTTCTCTCAGTGGAAGGATGGACAGGAACACCTGTGGATGTTTTCAGATCTGAAGCAGCTTGATTTTCTCCTCCCTTTCAAAGATGAAAGCTTTAGGGATTGTTTTTCCTATGATGTTTTGGGGTCTACCAGGTCTTCCAGGCGGTTGTTAGGAGCCCCATCTTCTCTCATCATTAAATACTGAACTGTAGTTTTGGAAACTACTGTTTCTTTCCACGGACTGTCCTTTCATTTTTCCCTTTTTTATGCTAGTGGATTATCTCCTCAGAAATATCACCTGAAAAAGGATTAACTTGTACTTAATGGCTGTTTTGACTGTAAATGAAATAAATAAATGGTGGCTTCTGATTTTCCGCACAGCACTATATGTTTCTATATAAGTTTCTATAAGATTGCCAAATTCTGTTTTTGTATTTTTATTTGGAAGAAAAACATTAAATTTGGGTTGGCCAAGAAATGAGCACATACCCTCTTGAATATTATTATAATCAATCATAATAAATTAACACACCAAAATCAATGCAGTTGAACTACCATCTTCAGGTAAATACCTTTTACCCCCTTAGAATGTTCTACGATGAATCAGGCCCTGAGGCAGCCAAAAAACGGACCTGTCCTACCTTGTGCTATCTTTTGGAGGATTTGCTGGCGGGCGATAATCCGGGCCAGGCGTAGTCCGGAGCGCCTGCGGCGAGCGTCCAGACTCAGGAAAATGTCCCGAGTCTCAGCAGTCATGCTCCTGAAACACTCTGCGTCCACACACTCGTCTGGGAACTGCACTCCCATCACATCCATCCTTCTCTTTCTGTCTGCCACCCTAACACAGTCTTTGTCTCTCTCTCTGTCCGTCTCTCTCTCCCTAAAGTTAGCAGTGGGAACTTTGCTGGGAAAGACACCCGAAAGCGGACTTCTGTCTCTCTGTCTTATCTCCTCGACACTCCTTCAGCCTTCACACACGCACAGACGCAGCTTCGCACGTGTTCTACATTCCAGTCAAGCCTACTCAAAAGCCCCACTCATACACACCAACTCAAACGTCGGCTCACATTATTTCAAAACTAGTAGGTGCGCATTGAACATCTAAGCAACAGACAAACGTCACACAAAGCAACACAAAAAACAATATTTTAACAAGTGAAAACATCTTAAATGTAGTCAATAAATCCAGTATTCCTCAGTATGAGACTGTTGTAAGAATATTATAAGATTATTCCACCTGTTTCTGTACATTTTTACTTGTTTTAAGTGATTTTATCTGGTGAAAGTGTCTTAATCCACTGACAGATTAGTTTACTTGTTTTGAGAAATAATAAAGATAATTTTGCTCATCTCAAGAAATAATGCTTAAAACAAGGAACACAATCTGCCAATGAAATAAGACACTTTTATAAGATAAAACTGCTTAAAAACAAGTAAAAATGTCCAGAAATAAGTTAAATAATCTCAGAATATTCTTACAACAGTCTCATAATGAGAAATAGTACACATATTGACTACATTTAAGATGTTTATACTTGCTAAGATGTCATTTTTTGCAGTGATGGTCATGTGACCGAGAGAGGAGCCAATGATGGTAGGAGAACTGGAGGGATTCAGTGGCCAACAGAGCTTTATCCAGAAACATGCTTTCCTTCAGAGCATTTCAGGCCAAGGAGGAAACCAGTGAGGGTTTGTGTGTGTGCGCATGTGTGTGTGTGTGTGTGTGTGTGTGTGTTTAACTATCTCCAGGAAAAATGTCCCCAGCATGTCCCTCTTCAGAGAAATGCTTACCAAAAATGCAATGTTTATTTGACTAAATAATACAGCCAAAAGGTTTCTCACTGGTTGTTGAGCTTAAGGATAGGATGTCCGATGTAGCACAGCAGCATTTAAACAGAATTTAATGCAAATGGATCCAACAAAGATGGCAATACAAGTACATGTGTGTGTGCTTTTACAGAGAAAAGGTATGGAGGTGGACCTACAAAACACACAAATAGCAAACAGTGACATACAGACTCCTCTACTGTAGAGACAGAAAGAGTGTGAAGAAAAGAGAGAGAGAAAAAAAGAAAGAAAGAGAGAGAGGGAAAAGCAGAGCCTGTCAAAACACTTGACAATCTCTCAGCAATCTTGATATATCATCCCACAAGCTAGCCATATGCAGCCTCAGGAATCTGCTGTACATGCCAACACACACTCCTGCTGCTCATCATAAAAAGCAGCTGCAAACTCATCTTCTCCACCAAAAATGAATCTCTATTAGTGTCATTAATAAGCAATGCTGAATCTCTGGGCATGCGGCATCCTGTCACGAAGAAGCATCTGAAATTCACGTTAGTGTCCAATCTGTAGGAGTGTCCCTTTAACCTAAGAGTACTTAACAATCAAGACGAGAGAAAGCCAATACTGGGGCCGTCTTACGGAAGTTTCCTTAAGATCTGACAAAGTCAAGATGAGATTTTTCACACATACATATTACAAAAGGATGTCTCACTTAATATAATAATCAAATCTTATCTTATAGCACCCCATCTCAAATAAGGAAACCAAACTAAACCAAAACTAACAGGTTATGAACTGGAAATTAAAAAAAGGTTAAGCATACTGTGACTGCACTCTTAATGTGGCCAGTTTCACGTTCCATTTATCAAAGCTTTAGCCAGCGAGGAAGACACACAAACCTTGTTCCTCATAATAAACAGCCACATGTTCAACTCTGACTCTTTCTGTCACTATCACCTCTAAAATTTTTGGCCAGTTTTCTTCAACACTAACAAACAGGTAATAAGAAGGAACAGAATAAGAACCTACGCTAGGGGTCGGCAACACGCAGCTTGTGAGCCGCATGCGGCTCTTTTACTGCCCTGTTGTGGCTCCACAGCAGAATCAGATTTGTAGGTAAAAATAAAATAATCCTCCTTTACAGTAAAATAAAGCTCTGTTTAACACTGTTTTAACAATAAATGGTCTTAAACGCTGGAATTAATGTAGCCTAAATCTGCTAATTCACCTTTTAACCCTGAAGGTTGGTGCGCAGACAAAAACCTTGGTCGGCTGGCTAGTAGTGAACAAAACGAATCAATAAGTTGGTGACGAGTTTTGCTTTTGTAATCACTCCAGCTGGTTTCGTGATACATTTAATCTGCACCAAAAAAAATGTCAAACACTAAAAAGCTGCGAAGCTGAAATCAGCTTCTCGTTTGCCATCTCCTTGTTCACATTTCCCCGTTCCACCTTAAATGGTGCTGCAGTTACGTTCTGGCAACTCAGGCACCATTTAGGGTGGAACGGGAAAATTCCATCAAGAAGCTGGAGAATGAGAAGCGACTGCAGTCGAATGTTAAATATTTTACAAGAAACTGTTCTACTTTTGAGGAAAAGTTTCGGAGATGAGAGAAAAGCAGCTACAGCTGAGCTAAGAGCAAAGTTTTTTGTTTATATTTTTAGCCTATACTACCACATCAGCACATACTGAGACATACTTACAGCCAAGATGTTAAAATGAACACGAAATGTTGTGGCTCTCAAGGTTGTTTGATTGTTGTTGAAAGGACAAAATGGCTCTTCTTAACATTTGGGTTGCGACCCCTGCCCTACACTACATGGCCAAAGGTATGTGGGACCTGACCTCCTTGTTAGACCTTCTATTCCAAATCTATGTGCATTAATATGGAATTGGCCCTCCTTTGCAGCTATAAAAGCCTCCACTCTTCTGGGAAGACTTTCCACAAGATTTTGGAGAGTGTCTGTGGAAATTTGTGCCCATTCAGCCAATAGAGCATTTGTCAGGTCAGACACTGATGTTGGATGAGAGAACCTGACTCACAATCGATGTTCCAGTTCATCCTAAAGGTGTTCAGTGGGGTTGAGGTCAGGGCTCTGTCCAGGTCACTGGAGTTCCTCCACACCAATCTTATCAAACCATGTCTTTCTGGAGCTCACTTACAGCAGCACTGTAATGCTGAAACAGGAAAGGGCCTTTCTCAATGAATTCCTATTCATCAGGAGGGATGTTTTCTGTGGTATAAGCAGTTGTTTAGGACCCCCGGAGCCCAAAGGGCCCCATGTTTATGTCCTTTTTTGTCAGTCTTAATTTAGCCAGAAAATTATCTTATGAAGACATAACTGATGACTTTTTTCCATAAAAAGAAAAACGATCAAAGAAGCACAATGCATGCACTCATAACTTCAACACAACTGTAAATTATTTAATTTGTTATTCATTTATAGACGATTTTGTCATTTCTTTAGACCACGCTTCCACATATTTTGTAAATACTGTGTTTTATTTGCATTTTTAAGCAATATATTAATTCATTATTTTTGCACACAAAATAAAACAAGTGAATGATGGCCCCCCCAAGACAGATTTTGATTAAGACCCTCGAATACTGAAATACAGCCCTGCTCTAATTCTGCGGTAAACAAAGAGTCGTTCTGAGCTACAGTGGTTCTAGAACTGTGAAAGACTGAGAGATGGGAGGAGGACTCCCCCTTGTGGAACCTCCTGTCAAACACACAGTCAACCAACATATAAGATGACAAATAATCCAACTGAATGCTCTTTAAATGCTTTTTCATGCCACTTTAGACACAACTCTTAGAAATACACCTTAACTAACCTAAGCCACATTTTATCCAATAATGTGTGTGTGCAGCTCTGTGCATGACAAGCAGCTGATGCTGCACTGTGCAACAAGCAAACACAAGACAAACCTCAAACCCTCTACAACCCTTATTAAGAGCCTTCCCCAGCTGTGTGGAAGAGTGTTGGTGGGTTAAAATGGCAATGAACCATACACAAACGTTTGCACATGTACACACACACACACACACACATGTTCCACCTCCTGCTGTGTGAATGAGCTGAGCAAGTGAGCAGAAGCTGATGTTGCTTTGCTGACCTATATTTTCTCGTGTTTTTCAGACCACTCTTTCTTTAGAACCTGGACCAGGAGGCCAGCCTTGCTTCTGTAGCATTGATCTTCATTGTGCGCACAATTCACAGACACCAAGATGACCTGCTCACCATAGAAAATGGCCGTGTTATATAGGTTGGTGCAGGCACACTGTTGCCTGGACCACTGCCAAATGACCTGTTCTTAACCTGTACACGGTCAGCCAGGAGTACCTGTTCACCATGCCCTCCCATTGTCCTCTCAGGTACAGCTCACAAACACATATTATAACACATAGTACTGAACATAATATTACACATAAAACATATAATACAGCAGATCCTTCAGTCTGCTGTCCCCAGCCTGGTGCACTGGCTGTCTGGGGGTAAAGTGGGTTGAGATGCCCATGAGGTGGAGGCTCACTAACTAACATTTCTCAGAAACCACCTGAACACAGATTAATCAAATGCCTGTTATAATTCCATCATCCAGTGCTGCCCAGAGGACAAAACCCAGTACGTAAGGATGGATGATGGATTCCTCTCAGTGTTTCTTCCTCATGCTCTTAGAGATTTCTTCTTGCCACTGTCACCCTCAGCTACCTCATCAGGGGTCTAGACTAGAGTTTGAAACATTTGTCCAAACTGACTATTCAGGTCAGGTACGTACTGGGTTTTACACTCGGGTTTCTCGCTGCCTGTCTGCCATCATTAACAGACTTAGCACAGGTTTAATCTGTCTCACTGCTTTATTTCTGTTAATCAGTACCATTTTTAATCTGTCTTGTAGTTGCAGTCTCAGGCCATGATGTAATATTGTAAGCCAGCAGTCAGGTCTAGACGAGACTTTAGTGGGACAACAGTCGGGTTCAGACTAGACTTTTGCTGGGTAACAGTCGGGTTCAGACTACAATTCTGTGGGCCAACAGTCAGGTTCTGACAGAATTTTGTCAGTTGCAGTAAAAATTTTGTGGGGCTGCAGTCGGGTTCAGACTAGAATTTTGTGGGGCAGCAGTCGGGTTCAGACTACAATTTTGTGGGGCAGCAGTCGGGTTCAGACTAGACTTTTGTGGGGCAGCAGTCGGGTTCAGACTAGAATTTTGTGGGCAGCAGTCGGGTTCAGACTACAATTCTGTGGGCAGCAGTCGGGTTCAGACTAGAACTTTTGTGGGGCAGCAGTCGGGTTCAGACTAGAACTTTGTGGGGCAGCAGTCGGGTTCAGACTAGAATTTTGTGGGGCAGCAGTCGGGTTCAGACTAGAACTTTGTGGGGCAGCAGTCGGGTTCAGACTAGAACTTTGCGGGGCAGCAGTCGGGTTCAGACTACAATTTTGTGGGGCAGCAGTCGGGTTCAGACTAGAACTTTGTGGGGCAGCAGTCGGGTTCAGACTAGAACTTTGTGGGGCAGCAGTCGGGTTCAGACTACAATTTTGTGGGGCAGCAGTCGGGTTCAGACTACAATTTTGTGGGGCAGCAGTCGGGTTTAGACTAGAACTTTGTGGGGCAGCAGTCGGGTTCAGACTACAATTTTGTGGGGCAGCAGTCGGGTTCAGACTACAATTTTGTGGGGCAGCAGTCGGGTTCAGACTAGAATTTTGTGGGGCAGCAGTCGGGTTCAGACTAGAATTTTGTGGGGCAGCAGTCGGGTTCAGACTAGAATTTTGTGGGGCAGCAGTCGGGTTCAGACTAGAATTTTGTGGGGTAGCAGTCGGGTTCAGACTAGAATTTTGTGGGGCAGCAGTCGGGTTCAGACTACAATTTTGTGGGGCAGCAGTCGGGTTCAGACTACAATTTTGTGGGGCAGCAGTCGGGTTCAGACTAGAATTTTGTGGGGCAGCAGTCGGGTTCAGACTAGAACTTTGTGGGGCAGCAGTCGGGTTCAGACTAGAATTTTGTGGGGCAGCAGTCGGGTTCAGACTAGAATTTTGTGGGGCAGCAGTCGGGTTCAGACTAGAATTTTGTGGGGCAGCAGTCGGGTTCAGACTAGAACTTTGTGGGGCAGCAGTCGGGTTCAGACTAGAATTTTGGGGGTCAACAGTCAGGGTCAGAATAGGCCTGGGGTATAGAGCAATGTAATCGTACCCCAGGATAACAGAAATGATGGGAAAGATTATTAAAAAAAAAAATTTAACAAGCTCAGACAGAATTTTGTGGGTTACAGTTGAGTTCAGAGAGCTCTAGTCTGGACCTGTGTGCCAGTGTCTACTGTAAAAAAACACTATATACATAAACTGAAGTGAACTGTATCAGAAGATCCAGGATCAGCTCTTTTCTGTCTATATGCATTCACTTACTGACATGTTGGAAGCTGATGCTGTTTTTGCTTATATCACATAAAATGAAAACAATGTATCAGCCAGTCAGCAGCTTTGGGAAACTGAGCGATGTGACACTCTCTCTCTGTCCCTCTCTTTCTGTCCATATCTCTATCAGTCTCTGTCGCTCTCTGTCTCAAGTTCAGGTTTAAGCTCAAGCTCACCATAGCAGATCAATCTGAACTCAGAGGCTGCATGAATAAGACAGACATTAGACAGTGAAAGACAAAAACTGATTCTAGATCATGAGTCTGAGAAGACTAATTCTCCTGAGTCCTACTGAGGAACGTGACAAAAACAGCAACACATGCGGTCTGCAGCAGCTCCAGTGCAGGGTCAAACCAGGCCACAGGCTGGAGAGGGTGAAACCTGAAGTACAACCTAGCAGAGCACCAGCCAAACACAGAAGGGGTCTGTCTACAGTAGATCGAGCCACAAACACCATCAAAACCCACAAAGGCAACAAGAGCATGCAGGAGACACACACAGTCATTACCAAAATAAACCACTGTAAAACCACAGCTTCGCCCAGGTTAGCACTGTGTTCACAAGCTTGCAGATGCCGCTCAAATTGGACAGAATGTTGGCACAAATTGTAGATAACGAATCAGTGACCCCTAGTGGCTACAACATTAAATTGAGACACAAAAAATCAGTCCATCCAAAATTTATTAAATCTTCAGCATTTTCATACAGTTTTAAACATTAGTTTCAGCCCCAACCACCACACAAGAAACACACAAGCAAGCATTTACACCACTGTCAGCAATGCAGCATTCAACAGAGGAGACCATCTGAGGTAGTTCCGGATTACATCAACAGACAATCCACATACCATAATCCCACCAACTCAGCTGACAGCAGGAATCCCCAAATTCCAGTTCCATTAGATTACAAGCAAACAGGAGCTAATCCACTCAATGGATAGACACACTGAGTGCTTCAGCGATGGTTATTTGTCAACACATTTGAAAAATTGTGAAAGACTGGTTCAACATTAAAAGCACAAAGCACTTGTCCCACCGACACTAGCATATCAAGTCAGGGTCAGTTTATAAATGGAGGTGACAGGAGTGACAAAGGTGCATCTGTGCACTGTGGAGCGTCTGGACGGCCTTCAAATAACGGTTTCCTGTCTTTGACTTTCTGTGCCCTGTTTGTCCCCAACAGGCCTGTGTAAGTGAGCACTGCTTCGCACTGAGACCTTCACTGCTTCAGTTACAAGGCTTCATTATTACAGCCCATAGTCTGGTCAACACAGGGAGTTACTGGCATGCAGATTATTTTTCATGCTTTTGAGCGAATGTGACTGAAAGTCGGAGCTGTCAGAGGCCCACACTAACTGCACTTGTGACCCTTCCGTATGCATCCTTCATAGAGTTATTGAGTCCAAGTGGAAGAAAATGCAGATCACCAGGCATCAGCTCTTACACACCGCCCCATTACCTTCCACTCACTTTCTGGAGAAGCGATGTGGCTCAGAAGAGCGCTCTGCTTTAATTTACTTAACAGCTCAGCATACAGTGTTTAGAGGAGGACAGATCATCAATAAACTCCAGACTTCAGGGTCAAGTACAGCAAGGCGCGTTTATTTATGTATTTATTTTTGCCTGTAATGATGCATAAGCATCACCACAGGCATAAATAAATAAATAAATAAATAAATAGCAAATTAATAAAGTATTATATTATAGATAAGTAAATAAATAACTGGTTAGATATATAGATAGATAGATAGACAGACAGACAGACAGACAGATAGATAAAAATAAAAGCAACAAAAAAATAAACAAATAAACAAAGATATACAAATAAATAAGTAGATAGAAAAAGTAGATAGGATGAAAATAAAACAAGTCACAATATCTACAAAATAAACAGATGGATAAATAAATAACAAGATAGATAAACAAAGACAGACAGACAGATAGATAGAAATAAAACAAAAGCAACAAAAAAAAAGAAAATAAACAAATAAATAACTAGATTTAAAAAGTAGATAGAAGGATGAAAAAATAAAAGCTAGAAAATCTAGAAAATAGATAAAAAAAACTAGATAGATAGGTAAACAAATAGACAGAGACAGCCAGATAGATAGATAGATAGATAGATAGATAGATTGATAGATAGATAGAAAGAATGCAACACAATCTAAATAAATAAATAAATAAATAGCCAACCAACCAACCCGAGCAGGCGGGCGGCTGCTGTCAGGAGTCAGAGGAGGACGGGGCTGACAGGCATGCAGGGGGAAAACAGTGAAAATGCTCTCGCCTAGCAACATCCCAGCTAACTTCGGCTTGACCTTCCCAAAATATTCTGACATCATCATGCGCACCGGACACTATCATTTCAGCTCACGGACTAAGTTTGAGGGCTGCCGGACGGTCAGTCGGACAGTGAGGCTGCTGACCTGCCAGTCGTCTCTCGCGGACGTTCCTCCAGAGTAAATCCCACGCTTTGGCCGTGGAGTCGCGCAGCTGCTCGCTGATGGAGCGCCGGAGCTGCAGCCTGCTGGACTTTCGCCTGGTCGTCATTGTGAGCGAGGAGGGCGCATAGTACAGCGAGCGCAGCGCGTGTGCTGCCGCAGTGCTCTCACTCCGCTGCGTCACCGCGCGCGAGCGCAGCCCGGTTCCGCTCTGCTCGGACGCGCGAGCGCGGTGCTGGGGAGAGAGCGCGCGCTGTGCGTCATAGCTCTGCTCGTGCGCGTGAAAGCGCCGCTCGGTAGCGCCGGACTGCAGCCATGTGACACGAGCGGAGCTGGAGAGGAGGAGGAGGAGGAGGAAGGGGGGGGGGGCAGTGAAGAGACTGCAGAGTCGTTTGGTACCCTCAGTAAAACGCTCTCTCTCCTGCACTCGCTCGCCCAAAAGTGAGTGCTCTCTCTCTCTTCTGCATTCTTCCACTCTCTCTCTCTCTCTCTCTCTCTCTTCTGCATTCTTCCTCTCTCTCTCTCTTCTGCATTCTTCCTCTCTCTCTCTCTTCTGCATTCTTCCACTCTCCCTCTCTCTCCCCTGCACTTCCCTCTCTCTCTCCTCTGCACTCTTTCACTCTCTTTCTCTTCTGCATTCTTCCACTCTCTGTTTCTCTCTTCTGCACTCGTTCACTCTCACTCTGTCTCTCTCCTGCATTCTTTCTCTCTCTCTCTCTTCTGCACTCTTTCACTCTCTCTCTTCTTCACTCTTTCACTCTCTCACTCTCTCTTCTACACTCTTTCACCCTCTCTCTCTTGTTTTTCATTGGTATTGTTTTGCTGTCTGTGGTCAGGAGGAATAACAGGTTCTTAGTGTTTTTAAGAAAATCAGTTGAGATCTCCATCAATGACCTTGTGAGCTGACATGTTAAGTTTTTAACTCGTTATGTACGGTGGCTCATAAGACCCTACTCAGTTAAAAAAGGACGGTTCTTCAAGAGGTTTTTAGTACACACAATGGTTCTATTTAGAACCCCGAGTTCTATATAGGACTATGTCATGCTTAAATGCTTATTTACCTGTGAAATGCTTCAGACTGATGGAGAACATGTTGTGTGTGGTTCTTTATAGCACCAAAAAGGGTTCTTCTATTGTTGCAAGCCTGACATCGTAACAATAGCAGAACTCTTTTTGGTGCTATACAGCAGTGTTTCTCAGCCCTGGTCCTGGAGACTCACCGCCCTGCACATTTTAATGCTTCTCCTGCTTTAACACACTTTACCTCAATAATGTGCTGCTAATGAGCTGATCAGTTGGATCAGGTGTGTCGGGAGCACAGAAAACACTAAAAGTGCAGGACTGACCATTTTCAAAAGAGGTTCTCTATAGAACCATATTCAACACATTCTCCACCAAAAAAACATTTCGCCATGAAAAGAACCACTTAAGCATGAAATGAACTCGTAGATCTACATTCTACCAGTCTGCTGTAGTGAATGCTTTACTCTGTGCTGTTGTGTTCTGGGCAGCAGCATTAACAAAAGTGCTCTGAACAAAATAAACAAACTTATTAGGAAGGCTGGCTCTGCTGTTGGAGTCAAGCTGGACTCTTTGGAGGTTGTGGCAGAACTAAGGACACTCAACAAGCTGTTAGCCATCTTGGACAACACCTCACACCCCCTGCATGCTACACTGGATAAACAGAGAAGCCCATTCAGGTCAGACTGTTACAGCTGCGCTGTGTTAAAGAGCACCGTGTGAGATCTTTCTTACCCACTGATATACGGCTCTACAGCGAGTCTCCTTACTGCAGAGACGGTACTGATCTCCTGCTGTCTGAACTGAGCTGAACCACATCACTGTATCTCCTCTCCGATTAATACACACTGTGCAATGTATCATAACTGCTACTGTAATGACTCTCACTGCTCACTTTACACTGTAAAACTCCTAGTTATGTCTATACTCACTGGCCTGACCTGCTCTCATGTAAATACAACAAATCTGTCTTATATGCTATGTAAATATGCAAATACATATACTTTTATTTCTACTTTCTTATACTTTACCTTATGTTTAGTTTTATTTCTAGTTTTTATTATTCTGCATTGTATATGTGAGTTTATGTACAATTATATGTCTTACTATTGGAACACTGCAATTTCCTTTCTGGATCAATAAAGTGCTTTCTTTTTTTCTTCCTACTAAAAAACCTTTGGAGAACCATCTTTTTAAAGTGTGTATAAACAGTACAATTACACGTAGTTGCGTAAGCGCACAAAAAAGCATTGCAAACTCACGAAACACTTATTGACACGACCTGACCTACATTTCATAATCATGCTGCAAATACAGAAACACATGAAACTTCAGAAACGCGGCAAAGCCAGTCAAATAGTAGAGGCTTACACTCACCAATTAACATCATAGCATTACATAAACTGCATGCCTAAATCACCGCTCGCCTCACGCCATGTCGAGTTAAGCATTAAAGGTGCTCTAAGTACAAAAAAAGTTAAAAAGGAAAGAAGTAGTATTACTGAGTCAGGAGAAAAGACACGCTAAAAGGTACTAACGTCACACACACAGGCTCATGAAGAAGGTTCGGCTCAATTTTAAGGTTTGAAATGCAAAATCATCGTCATACTGATAGAGACGTGATGACAACAGTAGATAATTTATTAAAAAAATCAGAAGACATATCATTCACCAAGTTATCTCTCTTTGAATACTCTTTCAACAAATCAACAACCAACAGATTCCAAATCGATTGGAGCTCATATCAGATCCACAGGGGGAAACAAAATGTTCAGTATGGTACAAAAATGTTCCTCTGCACTTTGTACGCAATTACTAATTTTCACCAGAGAGGTCTCCAAATCCCCAAAACATATATTGTGACTTTAAATTAACTTGCTTATGTGGTTTCTGACGCTGCCTAATAGGCATGACGCAATCATTAAATTTTAGCTGACCATGAACTGCAGAGTGTCACCAGCTTCAGATGGAAAAGTCCTCAGTTTGGCCAACTAGGTACACCAGTTTTACTGTTGTTTTGATCAATGGTCCTCTCTCACACTGTCCTGTGACTCTAGATCAGGAAAAATTGATAGGAGCTCAGATCAGATCAACAGGGGAAGAGGGTCCGAAGCACAACCGACGGTACAAAATGTTCCTCTGCGTGTTGTGTGCACTTACTAATTTTCACCAGAGAGGTCTCCAAATCCCCAAAACATCTATTGTGATTTTAAATTAACTTGCTTATGTGGTTTCTGATGCTGCGTAATAGGCATGTTCATTAAATCATTACATTTTAGCTGACCATGAACTGCCATATAAATAACTGCAATTAAAAAGTGTCTTTTTTGTTAATTGTTCACAGCTATTAAAGTACAAGCCTAAAGCAGACAAACTGACTGATTAGCTGTCTTGCTCCTAGCTGTCAATATTCAGTAGATCCCCTAAATAAAGACAGCTTGAACTCAAACAAACATTAGCCACCGCTGCCCTCGAATGTTATAACACCAAATCAGAAGTTGGAACTGCTATTTTGACATGCCTCAGTAAATGTGTTTTCTGTTGTTTTTATATTTAAATGAATGTGTCTTAACAATTGAAAATGCACCCATGTTTGTTACAGCATAAACATTTAAGATGAAAGACAGAAAGACAACAACTGCAGTCAGCTAAAATAACTGCAAGCAGACAATCCCGTAATAACCGTGACCTACTGCATAACATACTGTTATCTACAGAAATTAAGATAACAGTATGTAATAACGATTGACTACAATTAAAGAGAAAACTGTGCAAGTTGTTTTTTCTGCAAACTATCACTTTAATGTCAGAGTATTTCCATCTGTTTTGGGCAAACCACATAGGAATTACGGCCCTCTTTATAACCATCCCCCACCCTCCATTTTAGGGGGCCATGAAGTAATAGGACAAATGGTGGCTCTGTTATTTCTTGGTTAACTGTGTGTTGTAGCATCAGTAGTTCCTGTAAACAAGACCTTACAAAAGTTTTCCTCTACAAGTGGCTTTTCCATCTGTTGTCTGTGGCTGTTTCCTCTCAATTTGAGGACCAAAAAAACTAATATGTGGCTAAAAGATCAAAATTGAATCAATATGTTTTCTTTTGGTTTTCTTTCTGGTCTTCCAGTGCCTCCTTTATGGTTTCTGGTGCTAGACAACCTTGTATGTGACTAGTTGTCATTTGTCAAAAAGAAGACTTGAAGAATTCTTAAAGAAAAACATTTATATTAGCAAATTTTCTTAATTGAAAGCATTTGAGCTGAGTGTTGTCTCAATTTGTACTGGTGTAGTAACTTTTCAGTTTATACTGCATCATCTGGAATTCAATGTGCACTCAAGTATTAGAGGTAGATGGGGTTTCAGGGAGCTCTTCCTGCAATCTGTCTCTTTAATGTCTGCTTACTCACTAAGAAAATGGATGAACTCGCACTTCTAACCAGGTCAAATAAAGATTACTCAAGGATTTCTTCTGATTTGTGCTTCACAAAGTCATGATTCTGCGCTAAATACCTGATGCTGCTGTTCTTCTGCCAGGCTTCCAGCTATTTAGAGTGGCCCCCAACTTTGAACTAAGCTCATTTATGCTAATCAACAATAACTGGTGTTTGTTTGCCAAGAAATGTCATTCAGTCATTCTTGCTGGTGTACAAAGCTCCCTTAGGTTAAAGCAAAGCACAGCCTGCTGAAAGGTGGAGGGAGTAATATCAAGGTCAGCTAATTAGCTGTTCCACATATGAGCAGAAAACCTTGGACCACCTCTAAACCACACTGTTGTACACTCTTGTACCCATGCATCCCTTGGCACCACGGCCATGCAATGATTATGCTTGTATCCAAGGGTGAAAGTGCAGTACAACACAATTGCCTGGGACTCCCTGCAGAGTGTCACCAGCTTCAGATGGAAAAGTCCTGACCCCAACCCCCAGTTTGGCCAGCTAGGTACACCCTGTTTTACTGTTGTTTTGATCAGTGTTCCTCTCTCACACTGTCCTGTGACTCTAGATCTAGTTGTGAGAAGATAAATTTTAAGTTGATTTGAGTTGATATAGACCAGATGACCTTTTATGTCTGTGCATTTGAGACATTTTGTTAATCTACCATTTCTCAGCTCTGTTTTGCAGTATGGTGTCAAGGTCAGTTAAAAGCAACATTCTCTGATGCACCCTTCATTCTGAATCAATGACTCAAGCTCTCACTTCCTCTTAACCCTCTACTGCACACATTATGAGACCAATAAAAAAATACATTCAATTCACTTTTTTTTGCATAAAATGGTTCTTGATTTATTTTTTCAGAAATTTATTGAATTCAAAAACAAAACTAAATAATAGTAATAATATGTGCAGGGGTCCTTTTGGAGTACGTTGCCTTGAGGCAACATTGTGCAACAATGGAAATAAATGGTATAGAGCCATGTTCCCTGAAGTGGTGAGACCTGGCTTGTGACTGCCCAAAACCATTCCACTGTCACACAATGTTGCTTCTAGGCAACAAATATATTTATGCAAATTCGCACAAAAAAAAAAGATACAGAATGATAAAAAAGAGGTTTAAATGTGCCCACTGAGAGATGGTGTGATCAAATACATGCTTTTTATTGACTTACTCAAACTCGTCTCTTTATGGTTAACTCCATCATTGTCTTTAAATACATATAATGTCATTGTAAAGTGAAAAATTAGTTTGTTGCCCTGAGGCAACATCATGCAATAGAGAAGGCTTGTACCTTCTTGTTAGTCCATTTTCTGGCACTCCTTTCATGTTTTTTAAGTTGTTTGCTTTCTATCTAAATAAGAAGATCAACCTTTGCTTGCTAAATGCCAATAATGGTTCATATGGCTGGTCTCCTTTGGTCAATCTGTGAAGCTTGCATTTGACAACAAGCATCAGTACTGAAAAAGCCACCTCAGTGGTTTCTGGACTGTCATTAAGTACCATCTCTGGTGTAAGAACTATGGCCCAGAAAGCCAGCTTGTCCCTGGCTTCACCGACGGAAGAGAAGGTAAAGTCCCTGTATCTGCTGAAAAAGTTTCCAAGTTCCAAATAAAGTTCCTTGGATAGAACAGGGCTTCATGAGCCCTTCTCCCCCACTGAACAAACCTTCAAACCTTTGTTACTGTCCTCTCTCATATACGTGACAAACCTTCTCCTGAATCCTTTACTAATTGCTGGTAAAGAGCTCAGTTAGGTATGCAATCAGTGTTTACTTTGACCATGTTCATCGCCAGACTGGCTTCATAGCAATGGTTCAAGGTTATTGCCGCCCATACATTTCTTCCCCTCCATATTTTCGTGACAGTTTCTTTACGGCAGCAATCCCACATCTGAATGAGTGCCCTGAAATCGGCTTTTCTCTTCTATACTCACCCTTCTCTCAATTTGGATCTTGGTAATTTGTACAACTGTGATCCCAGCGTTAGATACAAGTATTAGCAACACATGTTCAAAATACTGAAAGCATCAGTCCACACAGCGCTATAGTTGAGAGGAGCAGACGTGATTTAACACTGCTAAATCTGGTTAGGATGTTAGGAAAGAGGTGAGTTCACTGTAGGGCAGTACAGTTACGCCACTGACCTCGTCACTCAGACTCGGTCACAGGAGAACAGATCACTGATCGCTCCACCCAAACAGGGAATATATAACTCCACCTTTTAGACGTTGCTAAAGTGTATTTGGTGACTCATTTTACTCGTCGCCCCCTCCCTCTCTAATCATGTCAAAAAACTTGGAAGCTGTTTGTTTTGTGGCGACGGCAGAGTAGTGTCGCTTTCTTTGCAGTAGAAAATGCCACCAGGGCTGTGACTAGAACGTGGAAGTGTGAGAATGTTCTATTATATCGAACATTTCTTATATTTCTATCAAGGAAAGTTATATTGCCATAATTATTGTTATTGTTTTATCGCCCAGCCCTGCTGTCAAGTTCCATCACCTAATCTGTAAAACATGATTTGCATGTATAGCTGTCTATGGAACTGGATTATTTGTTTTCATTGATTTGACAGCTGATGGAAACAACAAGATGAGCTGTGAAGTACACAGAAGCATTCTAAACGCTCAGATCCAACCAAAGGCCTTTGCTTAGACACATAGATGATTGGAAGCTTACAAACTCTGCTTCACCTTGCAGCAGGGCAGTGACCCCAAATAAGATTGCTAAAGCAACTGCAGAGGTTTTCAGAGCCAAAGAGTGGAATATTCTTGGCTGGCTGAGTCAATATCCCAGTTTGAAGCCCATTGAGAAGATATTTCTCTCAGTGAAGCCAAGACTGAAGGAAAGCTGCTGAAACTCATTTGAGACTACTGAGCCAAACAGCAAAAACCATGCTGCCGTCCAGTTACTTATAGACTACGTACAGATGTTATCTCTCTCTGTCACACTCACACATTCCAGTGGGTGTATCAGGGCACACTTTGGCTCCTTCTAAGGTGGGGGGGGTTGGGTCAGGTCTGGGAGGAGGTGCCTCAAAGGAGAAGACTGACTTGGAGATTTATGTCAGTAGGTTATGGTGGTGACACAACTGGCATGAGGTGACGATTGAAAAGGGAAGAAAGCTAATACAGCCCGATTGCAGTCAGTGTCACATAGGTTTCCCTAGTGGGCTGCTGGGCTGTAAAACCAGATACGCCAAAGTAACTGAGCGAGCCTTATACGCCCCGACCCCCAGCACAGTGAACCTGGGCTTCTATAAGTCACAAACTGAGGGAGAAAGATCATTTACGCACGTGAACCTCCAAAATAAAGCTGAGGGGTAACTTTACCCCAGGGACAGGAGGACATGGAGCCAGTCTGGCGCTGAAGGGGTATCAGTTGAGGTTAAACCGTTAACATTTATATTTACAGGTTGATGAGGTGGAAATATGTTTGACAGGGTTTAGTACACAGCAAAACAAAATATTCACTATAAACATGAATATTACTTAGATTGCTGTTCACTTATAGTTAAGGCTGAGGGCCTGTATATGACTTGATGCACTTCATATTACGCATGATCGGAATTGATTTTTGCTGTAAACTTGGCCGATTTATTGCTTTTTTTTGGCTGATCTGTGTTGCAATTTTATGGAATAAATAACATGAGCCAGGTAAATGCACCCACACTGTATCTGAATGCTGCTGCTACACCAATACCAAAATGTTGTAGCATAATTTTGCATTACTCTAAGGGCACAGGAGTGATTTGTTAGGTGGGTAGGGGCACATTTTAATGCTAGGTACATCTGAGGGCGAGATTTATGTGTAGGATTTATATAGTAGTTATGGGTATTTTTGTTGAGTGAGTGAGTTACTCAACAATGAAAAATGTCAGTCAGGTCAGTAAAATGTATGCTGTGATTTAATCACAGCACCAATTTAATTACAGAAACAGAAAATAAACAAACTAGAGTCAAAATTAAAACCTTTGTTTATCAATTGTGGTCTCTGCTGACAGCTGCAAGCCTTTTGAAGCAACAGCCAATGGTGTTTTTTTACTAAGGTCTCAGACCATAATTAGCTTGTTAGGACTATGGCTTTTTCATTATCATTGTTAGGAAAATCCAGGTGGTGCAAATTTCAAAGTTTTATAAATACTCTGACTCTTCAAATCTTTTCCCAACAATCAACAGACATAAGCTTCTCTAAGCAGCTTCATGACACTCTGAAAATTAAAATAATTAACGCCCACAAAGCTGGAGAAGGCTATAGGAAAATAGCAAAGAGTTTTCAGGTAGCCGTTTCCTCAGTTTGTAATGTTATCAAGAAATGGCAGTTAACAGGAACAGTAGAGGTCAAGTTGAGGTCTGGAAGCCAAAGAAAACTTTGAGAGAACTGTTTGCAGGATTGCTAGAAAGGCAAATCAAAATCCTTGTTTGACTGCAAAAGATTCTGGAGTGGTTCCATGACCTTCATGGAAGAGTCATCAGAAGAAAACCTTTTCTGCGTCCTCACCACAAGCTTCAGCATCAGACGTTTGCAAAGAAGCATCTAAACAAGCCTGATGCATTTTGGTGATGCAATCCCGTGATCTGATGAAGTTAAAGTAGAACTTTCTGGCTGCAAAGAGCAAAGGCATGTTTGGAGAAAAATGGTGTAGAATTTCATGTGTTGCAGCCAGTGGCTCAGGGAACATTGTATTGGTAGAGGGAAGAAAGAATTCAATTAAATACCAGCAAATTCTGGAAGCAAACATCACACGGCCTGTTAAAAAGCTGAAGATGAAAATGGGTGGCTTCTACAACAGGGCAATGATCCTAAACACACCTCAAAATCCACAACGGACTACCTCAAGAGGTGCAAGCTCTTGGCCCTTACAGTCCCCCCAACCTAGACGTCATTGAAAATCTGTAGACAGACTTCAAAAGAGCAGTGCATGCAAGACAGCCCAAGAATCTCAGTAGAAGCACTTTTTTTGCAAAGACGAAAAGGGCAAATATCCCTAAAACACGAATTGAAAGACTCTTAGCTGGCTACAAAAAGCATTTACAAGCTGTGATACTTGCCAAAAGGGGTGTTACTAGGTACTGACCATTGCTTCATGCTCTTTTCCTTTCTTGTTATTTTGAAGCTGTAAAAGATGGAAAAAAAAACTTAATCTTTGCTAAAAATAAAAAAAGCGTCATCTTTAATTTTATGCCTTTTAGAAATCAGGTCATCTTTTACTCGCTTAGCTCTTCACAGTAACAGAAATTTTAACCAGGGGTGCCTAAACTTTTGCCTGCCACTGTATAGCCCCAACTGTCACTCTACATTACTCTACTTATCTCTCAAATAACCGCTTTTCTCTATGGCAGTTAAGGTTCATACAGAGTCACGCGGGGCCCCTCAGGAGATCCTAATGAATATGCATGTTTGAGGCCGCCCGGTGTCAGAGGGCACTTTTGGCCTCTGAAATCGTACTGGTTCCTCACATTGTGTGGACTTCTCAAATACATCATGGAATGTCCTAGAATGTGTCCTCCGATTCCACACAATCAGGACACCAGCCCCCGAGATGCCTGACTGGGGTTGGGCCAATCATAGCAGTGGGGCTGTTTTTGTGGCTAACCGTGCTTCTGCGTATGGGCGTGTAATGGGATGGAAATAGGATAGGCCACCGTTTACAGAATCAATGGGTGAAGGGGATTAACTTAAGTACTGGACGACTCCCCGTACGCAGCATTCAGCCGGACAAGGCAGAGGCTTTATTTTTCTCTTCCCATTTTCCCATGCTGTTTCAAAAATACTCACACATTGTATGTTTGGATTGTGTTTCAGGACCACACAATTCGAGTTCAATGCAGGAGCCAAGCAAAAAGCGTCAGCCTGCAACGGAAGCCATCCTTTGCGGTGGACATACAAGAAAAACATCACATAAACTATTATTTTTTTCACAGCCTGGGAATCATGTCAATGCTGTCGTCGCCACTATCATCACCATCATTATCATTAACGACCGTGCATAAGATCCAGTGTCAATAAAGAAGACTGGAGTCAGTGATTTTTCCAGCAATGGCTTCATCACAGGGAGTAGTGGAAGTGTGCAGTGTATGAGTCAATGATTAAAAGGTTGAGGTAGTTCAGTGACCAGTAAGGAATGCAAGGCCATGGAGGTTACAGGGACATAGCCTCCGTCAAAACATGTACCATGCCTGGGAAATTCCCTGTGATAGTTCAGGAAATAAGAGAAGACACCCTCCTTCACCTTCTGTGTAAGATAGTGGATTAAGTCCTGCAGCTGTGTACTTAACCCTTGTGTGGTGCTGATGTGTTTGTTTCTCAGTGGTCTGCTGGACCCACCGCATTTTTGATTTTTAAATCAATACAGCCATAACAGTTTATGTAAAAGTACCAGATGTTTACAATATCACGAGTGTCCAGTGTAGGTTTCTCCTTTAGCAGCTGTAGCCAGTCAGCAGCCTGTTCAAGTTGTCCACCCTCACACACACACACACACACACACACAAACACATACACATACACATACACACACACTAACAGCAGGCCATGTAGGAGGAGAACAGAGTGAAGGACACAGCACCTCCACACTTTTATTTACTTTTTAAAAGGCCAGAACCAGCTGGTTTCTTCCCCTGGGCCATCAAGCTGTTGAACAGCCAGTAGAGCTGGTGTATCGGTCTATAGGCCTGTCACTGCACCTCTGAGTCATCATCATGATGATCTCCATGGACAATCCACACCACATCCACACCTCAAACAGACTCACTCTGATCTTCTGTACCTTCAATGTAGTAAATCTATACTTACACATATAGATGGTCATCTTGTACGTCTTCCCTCCATATGTTGTATAATCTGGAAAATTTCTATATCAATATTCTACCCCCTGTGTACCTGCATCTCATTTATGATCTACCTCAGACTCACCAACTGCACATACAGAAATGTGTACAACAGTACATATCATGGCTTTATTTCAGATCTTATTACTGTATAACTGTACATTGGAAATATATGTGTATATATTTAGAGTCAGTGTATATATGTTTCTTTTTTCTTATATATATATTTTTTGTATTTAAACACTACAAGGGGGCTACAAACCTAAAATTTCCACTCACCTTTGCACCTGTGAAATGTGATGTGACAATAAACATGATTTGAATTGATTTACTCCCTGCGGGTTCACCCCAACATCACATGTGTAATATAAATATGTGGGGGGTGAACAGAGTGAAGACACTGAAAATGGGTTATTTTATATGTTCTTCACAGAAAATGAGCAAAGACGAAGAATCTGATGGTAAAATAATAATAAGTCATCATTTTTTCCATTGGTAAACACTGAAAATGGGTCCCACAGACCCCAACATCACAAAAGGGTTAAGTAGCCAAGAGCCTTTGGACTAAAACCCTGCAATACCACTCCTAATTTCACTCCCTCTCCACAATCATTCACATCACCACTCATCCAAAGCACTAGACTAATTCATGGTGTAAGCATCTTTCAAATACCCACAGTAATCCACAGCTGACTTTCCGACTGCTTCTTAACTTTTGTTGACCCCATGCTGTTCTGGAATCACCACCCCCAACCCCTGGTCTTGTTCCAAAGTGTGAGGAACGGGGATTAGAGCACAAGCTGTCAGACAGATGGTGGTGTTTTCACTGACGTTATGTGTGGTTTTGTGGCTTTCTCCTCAGTAAAAAGTGTCTAATGCTGAGCCTGTACTTTAATAGCATTCACAGCCAAAATCATGAACAGGGGTGAAGAAAACCCACACCTAATCCTATAAATTGAGAGCAATTTGCTCTTCTCCTCAAACTGGAACCTGCAGTTGTACAGCTGCCAACAGCAGCATCAGAAGTTCAGAGCATAAAGCATACAGACAGAGAAAAGGGAACTGTAGTCAAATCAAACCTTCATTTATATAGCACCTTTTATACAAGCACTTGTAACTTAAATACCCAATCCCTTTTCACACCCTCGCCCCTACCACTGAGCCCTTAGCCCTCTGTTTTGCGTGTTCACGTCTAGGGGTAGGGTGTCCCGATTCTTGTTGAGATAGAGGGGTAGGGCGAAGTGTTGGGGCTACATGACCCTCCAAACGGAGGTTTTTCAGAGGCTCCAAACAGAGAGTTATGAGACAAAAAGAAAAAAAAACGGCAAGATGGCTGAACAAGAGACCAAAGAAACACACAAATGTGAGAATTTTCTCCGTTAAAAAATTACGATAACCAACCGTTTTCTTCATAACAAGCCTAAAAAATCACTAATAGCGTGCTAATGTCTCGGTAGCTAGCTAGCTATCTTTCCCGTTCCATTTTTAAGGTGGAACGGGAAAATTCAAACAAGAAGCTGGCGAATATCTGACTTCAGCTTCATATCACTGAGGAATTAGTGGTGGGTGATAATAAATAATTGCCCCCCTTTTTGAAGGCATATGATGCCCTAAATGTAACTACAGCCCAGCAGTGAGGAGCTGAACCAGTAGCTGTAGCGCTAGTAGCTGTTAATGAAGTAATGTTTTTTTTATTTTTTTTGAGGGCAACACAACAGAATTATGTAGTCATAGTAAAGTCAGCACTCATTCTCGAGGGATGTAAAGAATCTCTAAGTATGAGGTAGGAATTGAATTGAACCATCAACCAACTGTGTTTGCACACTGTGGAATTAGACCTCCGCATTTAACCCATCCGTGCAGTGAAACACCCACATGCATGCACACTAGTGAACACATACACTAGGGGGCAGTGTGCACACTTGCCCGGAGCGGCAGGCAGCCCTATCCACGGCGCCCGGGGAGCAACTGGGGGTTAGGCGCCTTGCTCAAGGGCACTTCAGTCAAGGACTGTCAGCCGAGGGGATAGAACCGGCAACCTTCCGGTCACAGGGCTGGTTCCCTAACCTCCGGTCCACAACTGCCACCATTGACTGAATTCAAACACCATCTATGCTGTATGTCTTAGTTCAAGCTAATAGTGTTTGCTGTGGAGGCTGGTTCAAAGGACAGTGGTACAGCTGGGTTCCTATATATACAGATCTATGAAAATTAGTGCTTTCCCTCATCTAAAGCTCTGAAATCAATTCATGAAGGCCTTGCCAAATAGCAATGTGCTGAATCAGGTGCGTTTAATGAGGCTGAATGTATCTCTGATGCTATGTAAGCTAAGACAGAGTTAATGACAGTGGTACTGAATAATCCATAACCGGGCCTTGACCTGCCAAGGTTCATGCAGAACAGTCACTTACTGTAATTACTAACATGATGCACTTTCTACAAAGCCTCTATTTCAGCCCAAACAAAGTTTTAACAAACAGCCTCTTTTACCCCAACAAAGACACCACCTCCTTCTAAAATAGGTCAGGAGAAGTCCTGAGCCTCTGGAGTTCCAGCTCAGCAGATAGCTCATCTTCATAAGATCTCGCTACAGCAACAAAAACACACCAACGCATTGTTTCCATCCCTCCAGCTATTTGAACTGCTTCCTACAGCACAGAACTAGAGATCGGTATCTCAGAGGTGAGGATTTCTGGGGCTGGGAAGTGGCGGCTCCAGAGCTGGGTGAATATCTAATGGATGCTGAGGGGAACCCAGCAAACGTGAGAGCGCTTGTCCGACCAGCTGAGCCTTGTGTTTGTGTTGGCCACCCAGAGCAGCTCTATCCCCTCTGGCTGGTAGAGAGATATATGCTGGGGAATTACAAGCTCACCCCATCCCAAATCCTCACTGGTCCTGACTGGCTGAGATAATGAAACAGCACAGAGAGGGGTTCTCTTACACACAGGCCAGGGTTACAGCATGGAGGTCTGTCTTCATACACACAAAACACACAGGTTTGTTTTTATAAAACATCAGAACGTGGGTTTAAACATACAGTCCCCATATGGATTAGATATAGATAACTCCCTATATGTAGTAAGAGTCCTCTAATTTTCTAAGCCTAATCGTAAACCTAAACCTAACCTTAACCTCAGTAACCAAAAAGAAATATTTTAGCTTTGTTTGGTTTAAAAATAAAACAAGTACCATTTGTTGGTCCTGACATTATAGCAGAGACACAGGAAGTGAGGGTGCTGAGGGGCTACAGCACTCCCAGGTTTGGAATTGTTAAGATGCAACTGATCTGTGCAAGGTAAAGCTTTGAAATCCGTGCCTCTCAAGTGCAACCAGGTGATGAATTAGACTGTTGGTTACCCATAATAGACACCTTTTAACTGGCCTATAGTCTCTGTAATTGGACTGTATTCTGCCCTGACTGACCTTAAGATATAACAACAAATAATCAATACTGAACAAAAGCAGAACTCACCAGCTTTGAGTCTTTGCTCCTTTGAAGGCTTACATGTTGTCACGCCTCATCAAGTCACTTAACGTGACAGAATATTATGTATTTAATATGTTTTGCCTAAAAGTAATGGTTTTATTTTGAATGGATATATGTATGTGTAACAGGTCAGATTTGAGCACGGTAAAGATGCTGATACAACGGTTTAATAATTTGAGATGGAGTTTCGATTTCTGGAAAACTAAAATGTCTGCATTGTCCCAAGTGGCTCCCATGAAACAACGCAGAAAGTCGGTTGAAAAGCTTTGTGTTAAACATTTCTATGCAATGGCTTTCATAACTGGTAACAATCCATGCATCTAGAACCTAGAGTAGCTAGGGGTAGCACTATTGTGCAAATAGGATCAATGTGCAACCAGGACACAGAAATGATTTAATATATAAATAATCAAAGTAAAACAAACAAAATAATTACAGAAATAAAATACTAAGGAAAAAAAACTCCTAACCCCAAACCCCCCTTATCCCTGTCAGGGCTGGGCCCCCTTGAATTTCACTCTAACAAAAGTGTAAAAGTTGGCAGCCCTTGTTGTTTGTTTTCGAGTTTGAATTACGGCAGCAGGATGTGGTGGCACAAAACTGACATAAAGGTAGGACCAATCAGTGAACAGCTATGTCAGTACACCTTCCAACTGAACAGTTTCTGGGCCCTGAACATGCTTAGCTTTCTGTGTCGGAAATTCTGCGCTAAGACCAGTTCTTAAGTGTTCTGTGTCGAACCGTGTTCATGTGGAAATGCCACTAGAGTGCAATGACGGTTCTAGGGGTGGAGCAGAGGGGGCCAGTGCCCCTGGGACAACAGGCTTGGCCCCCCTCCTTTCGGCCTGAGTATGAGCAGTGAGTCTCCTCACTCAATCATCCACAGCCAACACACGGCAACAAAACGGCACAACACATTTTCCAGCCGGACCCTTTTAGGTGAAGGGAACATCGAACATTGACTTTTGCCTCGTAATGCCTACATTGCACAATAAGGTAAAAGTAATTGGCCCCTCTAACATAGCCATTGGCTCCAGCCTGCCCCCCCCCCCAGTTCAAATGGTCTAGAACCACCACTGCTAAAGTGGTTACCCACTGCTCTAAACCGTTTGGCCCTATAGTGGAGTGAAGAGGCCAACTGCTTACTGTGCCACATATCAGCGTTCTGATCAGCCATGAGCCACAGAACAGTGTTATGTTGTTATGATGTTATGACTGTTCGGTGCAAATTATCCAAAACATTCAAATGAGAAAAAAATGACACTTCATTTCTGCATGATGTCACTATACTGTCACTTATATGCTGCTAAAGGTGCAGCGCCCCAACTCAAAACACCTTCCCACATCCCTGTATTGTAGGTCAGCCTTGTTTTTTCTGATTTCCTTACAAAGTCAATGTATGCACACAATACACACACTCTCACAAACCAGACTATTAAAGTGAATGTACTCGTTTGACCTTGCCTACATCTAAAACATTCTCATAGACAAGTCAGCTTTAAGTGGAAGGTCATTTTTTCTTGTCTGTTGTAATCTATAATTAACACACACACACACACACACACACAACCCATTAAGACACATTAAAGAGGCCCATTTACTTATTTACATTTAGGATGGTCTTTAGCTGGACCTCAAACATTTTTGTGGAGGTAATGATGCTTATGCCTCAAACAGACACAGTTGCAGAGGGCAAGCATTAACTCAGCATCGACTACACACCAAGTACACTGCATGGGGCCTGAGAATATGTGTGTGTGTGAGAAAGAGAGAGAGAGAGAGAGAGAGAGAGAGAGAGAGAGAGAGAGAGAGAGACTGTGTTGTTCCTGTGTTAGTGTAAAGCCTTGTAGTGTTCTTTTGAGCAGAGATGAACTCGATGCCCCATATTCTGCTGGGGGTTGCCTGCAGTAATTGCTTCCATCATATGGGACTTAAACCATTCATATCCTGTTTGTTAAACAAATATCCAAACAGCCATGCAATTTAAAGCTCACACACAACATAACTATGTAACTATGTCACAGGACGAGTGCCATTCTCACTATTACAGTGGTGCTTGAAAGTCTGTGAACGCTTAAGAATTTCCTATATTTCTGTATGAAATTAAAGAGAACCAAATTAAACGAATGAGATCAAAATATTACACATCTTTGAGTGGCAAAAGTATGTGAACCTTTGCTTTCATCTGGTATCTGGTTTGACCCCCTTGTGCAGGAATAACTGCAACTAAACTAAATTTCCGGTAAATGTTTATAATCCTGCACATCGGCTTGGTGGAGTTTTAGCCCCTCCGTACAAAACAGCTTCAGCTCTGTTATGTTGGGGGGTTTCCTTCCATGAGCTGCTGCTTCAAGTCCTTCCACAGCATGTCTATAGGATTAGGTCAGGACTTTGACTCGGCCTTTCCAGAACATTAACTTCATTCTTCTTTAACCATTTTTTGATAGAACGACTTGCGTGCTTAGAGTCGTTGTCTTGCTGCATGACCCACTTCAAGCACCTCTGCGTTAATATTATTAATAATGCTTCTGTTACTAGTTCTAGTGCTTTTTGGTTATCTCCCTAAAATAAAGTAAAATATTTCACCAATGCTGAACAGAGAGGCAGTGTTGTCCATCAGTGTGTGTGAGACAGAGCACGTAACCGAGACCGGTCATGAGGGAAAACATAACCTTGCTCATTCAGGGTCAACATCCCCTATGTGACCAGGAATTCTGAGTCAGTTCTCAAACTGACTCACCACAGAGCGCAAGCTTGCGCCAGCTGGACAAACCTTTTTATTTACTGCATCTGAATGATAAACGGAAAGACAACAACACTGACAAAACTCTCAAACCAAAAGTAAGCCATTACCTGGATAATCACTGATATGACATTTTTCATGTACATATCTGCTGACGATGATACTAATGTAGATATATAAGCATTTATAAAATGTATAAATTTGGACAACATTCATAAGGATTTGCATTATGGAGGAAAATGTATAAAACATTTATATAATATTGCTTTCTATAGAGTCACAAATGTAAAGAAAGAATAAAATGCTGACGTTTTTTCACAACAGCATCAAATCAGTCAAATCTAAACATCTATCCAATGTCGATATTTTCTAAAGCTATGAAATACCGATGATGCTGATACTATCGTGCATCCCTACGATTCATCCACCTTTACAGCACTGCAAAAAATGAAGTCAGTTCAACATAAATTATGTCAACTTATCTTGTTATAAGTCAACCTGAGAGCACTAGAGTTCACCCAACTCAAACTTCATGAGCAGCTAAAAAAAGTTATTACTAACTTGGTAACAAGAATTTAAAGAGCATGAGTTTGGATCCTGACTTCTCGGTGCACTCTGGTGTGCTGCTGATTTAACAAATTTGTGAAAAAATGAAGTCAGCTCATCTTAAAAGCCAAGCTATTACACTGCACCTTTTCAAGTCAAGTCAAAGTTTATTTATGTAGCGCTTTTACAACAGGTGTTGTCACAAAGCAGCTTTACTGAAAAATCCAGGTCTGAGCCCCCATGAGCGTCGCCAATGGCGACAGTGGCAAGGAAAAACTCCCTAAGAGCAACAGGAAGAAACCTTGAGAGGAACCAAGACTCAAAAGGGGAACCCATCCTCCTCTGGTCGACGCTGGAGAGCAAATATAAAATATTAGAATACAAAATGAGGAAAAACAGGTGTTCTTCACCTAACTCAACAGGACGGCTCTGGAATTCACCCACTTAAACTTCTTAGTTTAGTTAAAAGTTCTCTTAACTCGCATTTTTACTATTGCATCTCGTTTAGATAAACAATATAGAATATATATATTTTATTTTTTTTAATTCAGTGTCCCCACAAGGTACACAATGACACAGGGCATTTTCTAAGCTCCCAGTTCAGGACACCTGTGGCATCACCAGTGCTCGACCACATAATCTCCTTATAATGGGGCAAGTTTTTAGATTATGCCAGGTTCACAAGTTCATCGAACAACACATAATATGTTTAAGTAACAGAATGTGAGACAGGATATAACTTGGATATTTAAGTTTTTATAACTAAGAATTTCATGTGAGTCCTACACAGACTGTAGCTGCGTTCCAAAGCCTGGGCTGCAGCCGAGGCAGGGCGGGTCCTCGGTAGGACCGTCGTATGAAGACTCCTCCTTAGTAGCCTATTGGTCACACAAATGGACCGGTCCTAACGACCAGTCCCAGAGCGGTGCAACACTTGTGTGGGAACTGGTGAGAGAAAATGGAGCCGCATCGTTTGTGCGGTAACCGAAGGCCAGGAAGGACACATCTGATGCGTCCTCAAAATCACTCAGAGCATAGGCTGCATTTCTAGGCTGCATACAAAGGATCCTTCACTTTGAAACAGCCTGCTATGATGTAGCGGCCGAGAAACGCAGCCTAGACTTTGGAACACAGCTTGAGTTGGTCTAACTAAACATTTCAAACCATTATGTTTTAAATTCTTTTTTTCGAGTTGCAAAAAAATGCTATGTAGGTTAACAAATCTGAGGTTTACAGTCAGTCATAAAGAACTGGTCCTATCTTGGACCTAATTTATCACCAGCAATACACTTCCCTGTTCTCATTCTGGTCTGCAGCCACATGCATTTTTTCATTGGCCAAATGCTAAGCATGTGGAATTGGAGCTTTGTGCATGCTACCATGTTTTCTCTCACTATATAAAAGCAGCACCATGCTGCCGGATGCACTGTTATCTAACACTACTGTGTTCTTTACATCTAAAATGTAATGTGATCATTTGTACTGAGAAAACACAAAGGAGAAAAAACACATTAAAAGGCTTAAATAGATGCTCTTTGGCTCATTAATAAAGGTTTTCAGCTGTTTCAGTTAAAAGTGCAATATTATATCACACCTCAGTTTCTCAGTTTCTATTCTGGCAGATGCATTGGAATGTGGAGTAAGTCTGAGTCTGAGGCTTAGTCTGAGGGGTGCCCAGCCTCCTGCCAGCACAGGACGGGAAACTCAGTGCCACCCAAGTGGGCGAGACCAGGTGGCACAGTCTGCTGGAAAATTCCTCCCGATGCCAGCACCTCTCAAACTGAAAGAAAGCGAGTGGAAGAGAGAGCGAGGAAGAGGGAAAGAAAGAGGCAACTCGCCAAATCTCTGAGTGCTGAAGTAGCACTCTCATTAAAACCTCTCCTCACTTCCACTAACAGCACAGCAACCTAATTAACCAATGCTTGTTTACGAAACAAACAAAACAATAAGAATATCTTTACTGAAGCAGCGTGTGATCTGTGCTGAGGTTTCAAATTCCCCACTCAACTCTTCATCACCTAGATGTACGAAATTTTAAGCTGGTTAAATGGTAATAAACAGATTAAAATGCAGCTAACTGCTGAGCATAGTTATTTTCCTTTTACAGCCTGGAAAACGCAGCATGTTTTATTTAGTGGGTTTGGAGTTTCATCACGTCTGAATACCACACAGCGTGAGTGTGATTAGACTGCACACATTTACCATCACACATACCCACACATGAACACATACAAGCACACACACTCACAAGCTTGTGAGCTGTAAGTAATAGTCAGCCGAAGCAAAACAGCCCATAAGCAGTTTCCCTGCATCCCAACAGAGAAAACTGCTGAGACAATATTCAATCAATGCTATGCTGCAGAGTGCAAATGTCAAAAAGGTACGTCAGTGATGTGTTGATTGCAAACAAGTTGGCTCTTTGAACCAGCTCTATTAGATGAACACTGGTAGCTGACTTAATTCACAAAACAAATGGGCGGGTTATGATGCAGCTGACCGCCCTCCTGGATCTTGTCAGGCTCAGACAGAGTTGCAGACCACACTTAAGTAAAATGGGTTTATTAACAAAGGGAGGATCCAAAATCAAGGTCAGCCAGTCCAAAGTCAAAAGCCAAAACACGAAACAGGAACCATAAGGGTCCAAAAAGCAACGTCCAACCATAAAGCACAACAATACTGACAGGGCAAAGTCAAAACACAAACAAGGCAATGGTCACACATGATAAGGCAAACAGACGGACGGACGGACGGCTCAGTAAGGCTCTGAGAACAAAGACAGCACATCACAAAGAAGCTAAGCTAAAGCCTGGGCTTATATACTAAACTAATAAGAAGCATAAAGCATAAGGCATATGAACAAGGAACAGGTGTGAGTAGTCAGGTGAGGCAGACCGGTGGAGAGTCATGTGTGGGTGATTGGAGATCATGTGATCCAGAGTGGGGTTCTGGGTAATGGAGTCCGGAGGTTGGGAGGCAGAGACATACATACATACATACATACATACATACATACATACATACATCATCTAAACCACTTATCCTTCTGGGTCACGGTGGGGAGGCAGAGACAGCTCTCCATAACTCATGACCACTCATTATTCCCAAACCTGCTTGTTGTGCTAGTTTGTTCTGGTTTTGTTCTTGGTGGTTTTCACAGTTTTGTCTGTCTGCCTAAAACATATAAATGTATAAAATGTATATATTCTTCACATATCTCTTATTTAATATAAATATATTTGTACATAGCAAGAGGGTTTTTTTTATATATTTTGTGTATATGTAATATATCTCAGTTTCAGTATTTTCTTTGTATTTTTATTTTTACTGTGTTTACTTTCTGTAGAGTGATTATCTGAGCCTCACCACAAGCATTTCAATGCATGAATGTCCTGACACGTTGTACAAATAAACTTGAAACTATTCGGTGATCCCTGCCTCTTGAAATTCACCCAGTGAAATTACCTACCTGACTTAATTTTTTTTTTTAATAACAAACATAATGCCAATTTTGTTGATTAATTAGAAAGTAGACCAAGGTATTATTGAAAATTAAATTACAGATAATATCACTAATTTGGGAACAAAATATCTGACAATGTTACCGAATGAATAACCGTTCGGGAACCGAAAGAGTCGACTCATATTGTTGAGCTGAGCTGATTGATCTGACTGAAAAGAGCCAGAATGCCCACCGCTAGAATTCTGCAGCAGAGGAATGCTCCTCTGTGCTCTGTCAGGACCTTCCCCATGCCAGAGCCTGACAGCCTACCTCCAATCTCATGTTTCTAATCATGTCACATACATGTGCCTTTACTCTTCCAACACCAAGACTGCTGGCCACACATTACAGACACAGACAGCTCTTACTAATGTACCATGATAACTTCAATATACACCGATCAGGAATAACATTCTGACCACCTCCTTGTTTCTACAAGGCTCATTGTCCATTTTATCAGCTCCACTTACTATATAGGTGCACTTTGTAGTTCTACAGTTACAGACTGTAGTCCATCTGTTTCTCTGATACTTTGTTAGCCCCCTTTTACCCTGTTCTTCAGTGGTCAGGACCCCCATGGACCCTCACAGAGCAGGAACTATTTGGGTGGTGGATCATTCTCAGCACTACAGTAACACTGACATGGTGGTGACGTGTTAGTGTGTGTTGCGCTGGTCTGAGTGGATCAGACACAGCAGTGCTGCTGGAGTTTTTAAACACCTCAGTGTCACTGCTGGACTGAGAATAGTCCACCAACCAAATATATCCAGCCAACAGCGTCCTGTGGGCAGCGTCCTGTGACCACTGATGAAGGACTAGAGGATGACCAACACAAACTGTGCAGCAGCAGATGAGCTATCGTCTCTGACTTTACATCTACAAAGTGGACCAACAAGGTAATAGAGTGGACAGTGAGTGGACACAGTGTTTAAAAACTCCAGCAGCACTGCTGTGTCTGATCCACTCAGACCAGCACAACACACACTAACACGTCACCACCATGTCAGTGTTACTGTAGTGCTGAGAATGATCCACCACCCAAATAGTACCTGCTCTGTGAGGGTCCATGGGGGTCCTGACCACTGAAGAACAGGGTAAAAGGGGGCTAACAAAGTATCAGAGAAACAGATGGACTACAGTCTGTAACTGTAGAACTACAAAGTGCACCTATATAGTAAGTGGAGCTGATAAAATGGACAATGAGCGTAGAAACAAGGAGGTGGTCAGAATGTTATGCCTGATTGGTGTATCAGCAATGTCAAAAAAAGTAGAAAAACACATTTTCTTTAATATTGCAGCAATGATTGGTGTGTAAATGCATTCAAAAGACTCACAGACACTAACATGTTTATATCCTCAAACCAACACCTACAGTTACAAGTTCCCCAACACCTCACACACCACCTACACTCTCACTTTAACAGAGAGAAACCCTAATAACCATTTGTGGAGAATAGACTTGACACAGTTCTATATAAGCTGTGACCTCACTACAAAGGCTGAGGATTTCCCTCAAGGGACAGTTACGTATTTATTTGAGAAAATCAGAATGAAGTTAATCTCTGTGGTTATGGTAGTGGATTATCTGAACAGAGGATTTGATAAAATCAGAAATCCCTGATGGAATGCTTTCGGGGGTGGGGGGTTGGGTGACACTACGTGAGAGTGTCTTAACCATCACACGGAAAATAATAGTGTTATTTCTGCATTTGTGAAGCACTTTGATCATAGAAATATCGCCACATATGTGCCAAAGCCACAAAAGTGAATGTTTGCATAATTTGACTGCTCTGTTGGATTAAATCAAGTCTGAAGTGATTTTATAGGTAGACGTCCTGAACCCATGTTTTCTTTGTAAGTGGATTAATCCTGTTCTTGTGGGCACACAATATACATGTGTAAAGTATGTACTGTGAATAACTTTCCAATGTCCACTGAATGGCTGATATGTTTTGCTACAATTCTCCTCTTTCAATGTAAACTGGGTAGTCTAATCTTGGATGGTGCTCAGTAAGCAGTCCCCACACCCGTCACAAAGCTGATGTGGCTCTTTCTGCCCACACAATTTTAACAAAACCGTGTTATCCTACGACCGATCCCTGTTTGAGTCAGAGAAACTTACCAAGAGAACGTTAAAGATGGGCATAACAGAGCTATCAAGCTAGCTCATCTGTCTTTCTGTACTTCGTCTGTCTGTCTGTTTGTTTATCTGTCTGTTCGTCACTCGTCCAGCTGCAAATATACGGTGAAAGGGGTGCTACATCTGGACAAAGATCAGATACAAACACTCAGACTGTGACTAAAAGAGACTGTGGTGCTGAAGATGGTTGAGCCCCATCTGAGCAAAACAGCAGCAGCGTCGAACGTGACCTGAGTTGAAGTTATTACATAGTCTAGGCTTATTACATAGTTATTACATAGTCATACAAAGTGCAGTTAGCAGCAGTAAGATCTGTCATGAATGAAGTTCACGTTTATTATGCTAAATAATATTCTAACTATACAAAATAAAAAAAAATATATATATATTTTTAGGTTTATGAATACAAGTAAGCATGCAATTTATACGAATATTTCATCTAATTTACTATGACGGTCAATTTGACTGTTTGGACGTTTAGTAATAAAAAAGCAAGATGCCACCATGAAACATTACTTTTACATTTTAAAGTTCTAGCAAGTAATTCATTTAAAAAACAAACAGCTTTTCTTAGAGAAGGATATAATTCAATGTGTTTGTATAGCCTATGATGTCCAGTACTAGTAATGGCACTTACGGATTAATTAATAAATGATTTTCAAAAATTAAAATTTTTAACCAGACACTTCTTATGCAATAATACAAAAATATTTTATTTTAATAGTATTCTCTGCCGTGGGATAAATAAGCACAAAAAATGTGAACGGTCAAAATTAGCACTATAGTTATGGAATTCTGGCCTTTCAAGTGTTAAAACTTGCTAAAATCGCAGACCTCTTGTTATACTTAACAGACTCCACCTTGAGAGCCACTGATGTAACCAATAATGGCTGCTTTTCTATAGAAACATGAAAATCCTGCTCTTTTGCTACACATATTTCAGAAGACTGTGGCTTCTGTACGACACATCATGAAAAGCTAACATCTCTACTCTTCTCTATGTGTAGAAATTCACACATACATACACACATATACACATACAAACACAGATACATACACACACACACAAGTCAGGCCCAGAAATGATGACAGTTTACTCATTTAAGAGTTAATCTAGGTCAGGCTCCAGGGGAACTATAAAAACAGAACGTTAGTATGAAAAATAGACATGATAGTAGATGACAGTGCTCACATGCCATGAGGTTGCCCAGATCCATAGATGCTAAACACAGAATCCCATTAAATCGAGTCATAAAGATCTATATGCATACACTGCATCTGGCTTATAAGAATCTCACAGTATATTTATCTACTAACATGTCTCACAAAGGTTCATGACTAGGCTTCAGTGTCTAAATTTTAATATATTCCTGTTTCAGTACCATCTGATGACTTGAGCAGCGTAATTTGGGTCACAGTGTGGCCTAAAAAAGTATTTCTGTCAGGCACACATCTCACAGCAAAAAAACACAGAACTTCAGAAATGCTCTAATTCTTAACTTGGAGCAAGTAAACATTTGTCAAACAGTAGCTTTGGCATGTGTTGCCTGATTCCGGCAGGCAGAGACAGATAGAGCATGACAGAATGGCTAAAAACACTGAGCCATAATAAAATTGCTTCAATGCTTCATGCTGAGAGCCAGCTCTAGACACGTTCATTACATACTCTTATCAATCCTCCATTTATCTCTGTCTGGGTGGTGACTCCTGCAGCTCTCTGCAAAGTTACAGCTCCTTTGGACTTTTCAGACAATTTAAAATTTTGACTTTGCTCTACCACTAATTTGCAATACATAGGGGGGGAATATTTCTCACTGTCACCTCCTGAACACTTTTTGTGCAGCATACACCGATCAGGCATAACATTATGACCACCTCCTTGTTTCTACACTCACTGTCCATTTTATCAGCTCCACTTACTATATAGGTGCACTTTGTAGTTCTACAGTTACAGACTGTGGTCCATCTGTTTCTCCACTGGACTGTAGTCCATCTAAAAGCTGCTCATTTTAGTTTTCTAACACTAGTTACAGCCCTCATCAAGGTGTTTTTGACTAAAGAATGACCATCTTCTGTTGCAAACTATTGTTAAACGCATGTATAAAAAACTCTTTTGGCTGAACAAACTCTGAATTACTAAAGCTGCTTGTTCCTTTGTGTGTGCTGTGACTTCTGCTGAAGAAAGGCCACAGCTTTTGATGCACTGCACGGAGTTAAGAGGTTATGCTCACCATGAGTTCAAAAATCATACAGGTCCTAAACAAACACTTTTCACTAAAGGAAATTACACGGGGATTTTACAATATTGCACAGTTTTCAAATGCACTCATCACGAAACTCAAGTTCAGCTCATCCCACCAGACAAAAACAAACGTGTTTTGAAACAGAAAGTCAAAATAATGACTCAGTTCTCCAATTTTTTTTTATTATGCTGAAAATGTTTTTTTTAAATAAAGCAGTCAAAATAATTATGCACTAAAAATCTTACTAAAAAGTAATTATTAATTATTGACCTCCCAATTAATTGACCTTCCAACCTGAAAGAAACAGGAATAAAAAAAAACCCACCAGTTGGAAACAGGCTTTCATATAAGAAGCACAAGAGCTAAACAGTTTATTTGTATGGAAATTCTCAGGAGATAACCCAATAAGCAGACCACTGCCTTTGGAGCAAAATGTTGGTAGACTGTAACGAGTGCCTATTTTAGTAAATCTGCCTCCCTATCCTTAAAACAAGGAGATGAAGAAAAAACTTTGTAGGAGAAAGAAAAATTCTCAACATCTGTTTATGTAACTTTCTAACTGCCAGTAATTTTACACCATTTCAATTTGACCAACTGTTCACCCAAAGTAAACTGTAAAGTGCAGGTGATAAAAAAAAAGCAAAATAAAAATCTGAGTTTTTCTATGAACAGCAACAGTATAGTAATCTAGTTCAAAGGTACTATGCCTGTGTTCCTCTGTCCCAGCCCACCCTCGAACACAGTGAGCCTCGGCTTTATGCCAAATGCTGATAACATGGTTTCTGACAGAAGAAGATATGGAGGTCAGATATAAGGCAGGTCTGGTGCTGACCCAGGCAGACAGTGATGGCTAACCACAGAGGAAAGGCCATGCATGCAGCCAGCCCGGAGTCCAAGACTTAAAACAATGTCTCTAACCCCCTCGCTCCCTCACTCCATCAATCACGAAAGAGGGCTACCGTGATTAATACAGTGTATTACAGATCTGAGGCCCAATGTTCGTGAATTCTGTGGGCTGAATAGATGCAGACGTCTGGCTTATAGGCTAGAAACGTCCCCAAACCATTATCTGATTGTGCTGGCTTTATACAGGGCTTAATGCCCCCAGAATATAAAGGGTTGAATGTATAAAAGATTAAGAGAAAATGGGGTCTTTACCTCACACACATACACAGGGCCTTGTTTTGCTAATACATGACACGGAAAAAGAGTGAGTGGACACTCTTCTGGAAGGAGCAGCAGGAATGTCCGAGTTCTCACTCAGCGAGGATGGAACGACAGTGCTGGAATAAATGTGATTCACACAGCTACGCACATACACGTCCTCCTCGCATGTCTCTGTAGGTCACTGGGGCTAGGGGACATCACAATGAAAGGATTAGGCTGAAGTTCAAATGAAATTGAAATTTTGGGATCACAGTGTTCATTAAGCTCTTAAGCATCTATAAAAATAATGCAGCATTATTGCACTTTAATTCCCGGGGTGAGATGTATAAAGTAAATCCCATGGTCGGATTTGGGGAGGGACTTTTGCAGAATTACATTTTTCCTGTTTCCGCAGGGCCAGGTTGCTCCAGGAGAAAGCTCTTAGGCCTTCTGTCTCTCGCCTGAGGCTCAGAGGAAGTATCATGACATATTTACAGTAAACTGTGCCCGTTTTACTATCAGCAGAAAGACTGACAGCATAACAGTAACATAACATTTTTCAAAATATACAGTTTTAGAGAAACTTGGATTCCTTTGCAGTGGTGGTGACAGGAACCAGGGGTTGTGATGTCTACAATACCAAGCCATTTTATTTGCTATTTAACCCTCTACTGCATGTATTATGAGAACAATGTAAAAAAAAAAATCAATTCACTTTTCTTGCATAAAATGGTCCTTGATTTATTTTTTCAGACCTGATTATTAAATTAAAAAACATTAAAAAATAAATAACGTGTGCAGGGGCCCTTTTGGAGTTTTGTGCGACAATGGGAAGAAATAATATAGAGCCGTGTTCCCTGAAGTGGTGACACCTGGCTTGTGCCCAAATCCAATGTCATACAATGTTGCTTCTAGGCAACAAACATTTCTACAAATTCTCATAAATAAAAAAATTGATACAGAATGTTAAAACTGAGGTTTAAATGTGCCGACTAAGAGATAGTGTGACCAAGTACATGCTTTTATTGACTTACTCAAACTCTTTCCTTTATTGTTAACCCTATTGTTGTCTTTAAATATATATGATGCTATTGTAACGTGAGAAAAATGAGTTGTTGCCCTGAGGCAACATTGTGCAATAGAGGGTTAAAATAATCAGTGAACTATGTGTGTTCTATGTGTCTTCTGAGCTTTATATGTAATATCGATAATGGTAAAATAGTGGAAATTAAAATAGAAAAAAAATATATTTCTTTGAGTACTTTTTTACCTTATAACACTACTCTGCCACTAAAGGCTTTTAAAAAATGTTTTTAAGTCAAAAACCTATTGTAAAACTAACATAAAACAACATCTCGGGCAACAAGCTACATATCTGTAACCATGTCATGTAACAGCTTTCTGTTAGGGAGCTTTTAGATGCACTAAATGCTTCAGATGCCTGGGTTCTCTCACCACCACTGTGAACAAATGTCACTCAGCAAGTTTTCCTAGAATGGTACTTTTCACATCAAAGAACCCTAAAAGCCTTTTTCATCTTATTAATCTAATTACACAGAAGTTGTAGTCATATAAAAGGCAATTTATTTCTGCTCACACTCACTGCGCTGTCAGTATAAACACCAGAGGCTTTGAAATGGAGAGGAGGAACAAAAAGAAATGCTGCGAAGAACAGAAATTGAAATCAGAGCACAGATAAAGCTTTGATATAGAACTTATCTTCATACAGGTTTAGTATCTGTTGCTAGGCCGAGGTCCAGCCAATGCTCCACACCTGCTGTATGATGTGGGATTTTTCAGAACAGCAAAACAGAGGTTAAATTTTCTAAAACAGTGAACGAAGGAAACAGATGTTTCCCTCAACACTGACATAATCTGAACAATGCTCATCAGACAGTGACACAAAACATTTACCGTAATATTTACACTCATAATAATTTGCAAGAATACTGCAAACATAGCAACACTAGAAAATATGAGATCATTCCATGGCCAACATTAAAGAATTCAGGATACCACTTACTACAAAATCTGACTAATGCTCCTTTATAGCATTTATAACATTTATTAGCACTATATAGCAAGTGTAGCTTCTGCAGCGTCATTAATGTACAAACCCAATTCCAAAAAAGTATGTAAACTGACAAATGCAAATAAAAACAGAAAGCAGTGATTTTATATACGTATTTAATTGAAAACAGCACAAAGTAATCATATTTAATAGTTCACCTTATCAACTTCATTGATTTTTGACAAATATTCAGTAATTCCATATTTGATGCTTGCAACACATTCCAAAAAAGTTGGAATGGGAAATTTGTGGAATGATCAGAAACACCTGTTTTGGAACTTTCCACAGGTTAACAGGTGAATAGGTAACAGGTGATGTTTTATAAATGATCATTTATAAATGTAGCATGCTCTGTCCCCAGTTTGAGAAAAAAGTGCATGAGTCTAACAACTTAAGAACAATGTTGCTCAACGCACGATTGCAAAGAATTTAGGGATTTCACCATGTGCACCGTCGTTGACAGCCTGACTGGACCCAATGCCGCATCTAGGTATGTATATCTATGGTGCCAGTGGTGTGGGTACTTGCACATCTGTAAAGGTGCTATTAATGCTGAGGCGCGCACACATATGCTGCCATCTACATGACGTCTTTTTCAGGGATGTTCCTGTTTCAGCAAGACAATGCCAAGCCACATTCTGCACGTGTTACAACAGCTAGACTCATCTTCGAGCCTACACACTAGCCCATGTACAAGCCTGCTCTGTAGCACTGTCTCATCCACTGTCTCCTCTCATTCCCAGTGGGGAAAAGCAGAAAAAACAGCTCCACAGCCAGCAGCAGAAGCAGTAGCAGGCTGGGTTAAATTTAACCCGGAGGAAAGAGAACAGAGGAATGAGGCACAAAACACACTGACTTATCGGAATGCATTTCTGCCACACAGCACAGAAGCACTAGTTGAACGAGGAGCCAAGACAGAGTGGCCTGCCAAACACACATATATATACACATCAAAGTGGTATTGAGTGAATAAGTGAAACCTGGCCTATGTCCAAAACCGTGTCCTGCTCTCGACAGTGCACTATTTTCGGAGTTTGCAATTTTGTAGTGGTGTCTAGGAACATAGATGAGAACATCCAGTACATTCCTACAATTCCCACAATATGTAGTGTATAAACAATGTAACCTAGCAGGAAGGAAGTACCCATAGTGCAATGTGTCATTTGTTTGGAAGATTTACACACTTCTGTGAGGAGAACAGTGGTCTAATCGACCATTTTAATGTTATCTGCAATGTTCTGCATTCATGTTGCTCAAGATGTACAGCTATCTGGTCAGCTAACCCAGCCGTCTAGTCCGACATAACCTTCCACCTGAAAAGTGCAGGCACTAAAAACTTGTGCCAGCAAGCTGCGTCTGGAGCACAACAAGCCAACAGAACAACTATCTTTGTAAAAACATTAATTCTATTAGTTACGTTTGAGAAACCGTGTGTGCAAGCTGTGTTATCACTAATTCTGTTCCTCATAAGAGCGTTCTATATAGGACATCTGATATTCCAATGTAAGGTAGTGCTGCACAATGTCATTCGCGTATTGTTACTGAAATATTGACGATCTAAAAACATCCACAGGTTTTTCTGTCCATCTTTCCACTGTGAGAAGACAAATCAATGATATGGTTCTGAAAAAGTGTGTAGTTTCTTCTAGAAAAAGAAATACACAAACATCTGCTCATCAAAGAAAGAAGCTGCTGTTGTTCTCAGAACAACAGATGGACCACCCCAGAGCCCAGACCTCAACATCACTAATCTGTTTGGATTACTTAGATTGTGAAAATCAGAATATGCAACCAACTAAGACTGAACTTTGAAGATTTGGAACAAGCAGATTTCTTTGAAAAACTAAGCACGTCTCCCAAAAACGTGGACACACTAAATGCTGGAAAAATATATTTAATTATTTGTTGAGGACCGTTTTAATTTTCTGTTAATTTTTTTTTCCCTAACACTGAAAAATCTTACTTAATGACTGTTTTGACTGGAACTTAAATAAATAAACAATGGTCTCTGACTTTTGCACAGTACTGCATTTAAAATACTGAAGACCATATCATAATAGTATTAAGTAGCAGTATAAATCTATGTTTGGCATTCTGTTCATATCACCCAGTGTCAACACAGGGAATAGAGAACTTCAAACACAGCTCCACTGTTTGAAAGCCAAATGGACCATCTGTGTTGTTAGGTTGGTGCTGATTGAATTCTCCGTTGTATTCACCATATAAGAATGATTTATGGTACTTTATACAACAGTTAGTTCCGGCCACACGAGCTGATTGGTTGAGAAGTGTTCTAACTGTGCTGTTACTTCACCATAACATCATGGTTTTTTCACAAACACTGTATCACTCCACTGAGACGCTGCTGCTAAGCAACGACTTTGACAGCTGTAGGAGACGCTCAAACTATTTCAATGTTTTTACTTCTTACTTTGCCACAAACAGAAAATGGACACTGATCACATTTGACCGACAGCCGATTTGGTCAGACTCTGAAGATGAGACTACACTAAATTCCCAAACTGTCATCACCACTGAGCAGCTTTTCAGTCGGCAGCTGTGACAGAAGAACAGCTGAACAACCTGGAATCAGCCAGAAATGAACCCAACACCATTCGCCAAACTAAATGGGCTGTAAGATGCTTTACAGAACGGCTGGAACAAAACAACATTAATAATGATCTGGCAAAAAAAGACAAAACTGAGCTGAACTTGATATTGCGGCAGTTTTATGGCTCAGTCTAATTTGGTCAGACTCTGAAGATCAGACTACACGTTTGGCGAATGGTGTTGGGTTCATTTCTGGCTGATTCCAGGTTGTTCAGCTGTTCTTCTGTCACAGCTGCCGACTGAAAAGCTGCTCAGTGGTGATGACAGTTTGGGAATTTAGTGTAAGGAGCTGGAGAACGAACTGCTGGCTGTGCAGCGAGTGGGCGGAGTTCGTTACTCTGACGCAGCAACAAGCTGCTCGTTAAGGAACTATAATTTGGCGGAAGGAACTGCTGACATTAAAACATATTAAATGCCGCGTTCACGGCCCAGTTTATTAATATTAACATCATGGCTGTGATGATCTACGGCACTCGCCTTCGGCCGTGATGTTATTTGATGGTAACACACTCCCTCTCGTGTTCTACTGCTTAAGTAAAAGCTGTGCTGTAAATGGGTAGTGCAGGTCACATAAGGGAATGATGCACTTCACAGAGAAGAAACCAAAGAACATGCATGTGTATCAACCAGCAAGACTCCTTGAGAAGCATAAGCTGACCAATCCCATTGTCCATGTATGAGTGTGAACTACAGCACACTGTAATAATCTGGATATCTGCTGTAACATGATATACGGAGCTCACAAACAGAGAGGCTGACACAAACACTCACTCACACTGCATTCCTTATGGTTTTACAAAAACACCACCTCACACAAAGGAATACATGCACACACATACATGTGCACACGTGCACGTGCGCACACACTTCTCTGCAGCCACCGTCTGTCTCCATCGAGGTCGTGTGAGAGGGCGTCTAGGCCCCTCGAATGGCATGACCCATGACCCACCCGAGGTCTCTGGGGGCCCATTACATGAACACACACACTTCCCCACTGCCGTCCAGCAGGAGGAAGGCCACCAGGCTCCTGATAATGGCCCACCATACGGGGGGACGAGGTAAACCCGAATCCTCTACAAACACTCTGAGTGGGGTCAGGCAGCAGGAAAGTTGGCCCTGTGCTGCCCGAATGCGGTCAGTCTGACGCCTGGCCCTGTCAATCAATGCTATAGCACTGCCTCAGCAAAGCAACACAACTCCAAACGAAGAAGGAACAGTATGCTCCCTACAATGCCCTCACAGACATCCAGGAATTGGTAAATAGATTCATAAAGAACTACACTCTTTCAAAAGTTTAGAAATACCTGACTATAATTTAACTTGATAATACAAATTGAAACATGATGAACTAAATAACAAAAGGTTAGCTTATCAGCTGCCCTGAGATTAGATCACCATTTAATCATCACTTTCCAAGTCTACGTTCGTAGTTGGTTCCACAACACTGGATGATCTCCGAAATCACACTGAAAGAGCTGTGAATGCGGTGACACCCGACATGCTCAATCCAGTATGGGATGAGTTTGACTATGCCGTTGATGTTGTCTGTACAGCTGGAGGAGGTTCATACTGAGACCTTGTAAAATTACATAATAAACCTTATGCTCACTTATTGCTCACTGCATTGTTCTGTTATAATTTGAAATTGTAATTTTATAAACTGAAACTTCTTGAATCCCCCCTGATCATATGATGCTGCCAAGCTGGGGGCTAACACCATGTCACTGGACAGTGCTTGGAGGAGAACAAGCACTCAAGACTCCCCGAAATTCTTCCTTTAAGTTATCTGAAACCTATAAACTACTATAACCATATACAAATCATTTAACACATTTATTTGTAAGCAATTTTTTCTTTCATATTATTTAAAACCATGATTCCATATATTTGAATGGTGATTCCGAACTTTAAATGGCAGTGTGTGTAGGAATATACTGAATTCTAATTCCTTATTCCTTCTTTATTCCTTATTCTAGACTCATGCAGAAACATGAATAAAATCCTTTTATATGCATCTCAAACCCCAGAACATTCTTAATAATTCCAAAAGACATGCCTTCTAAAGTTGACAGCTGGCCCTGAGTCATGAACTTTGCCATTACCTCCCACTCTTCCACGCCTGTCTCAGCATAAAACCACAGAAACATTTCACAATCCTGATGTAGAGATCACAGAACGGTTCCCAGCAATACCATGACTGTTTAGCAAGAATGGTGACAATGTGCTGACAGAAGTGAAATTGAGAGAGAAAGGTGCTGTTGGGGAAAACAGCCATCTAAAATCCGCCTATTCTTTAAATCTGCGCTACCACGGATCTACTCAAAGACCGTCTAACCCAAACAACGTGTGTTTTCTGTATTGTGGTTGATCCTTTTGTATAAGTGTGTTTTTCTATGAATGTGTGGTGCAAAATAAAAACAACCTATCATTATTTTTGGGTGGTACAGTTTCACCATGCTGGAAAGGCCTGAGTCATTCTCAGAAATCCAATTTTGTCTTCATGCATGGAAATGGATACTGGTGAAGGGGCATTGTGTGTGTGTGTGTGTGTGTGTGTGTGTGAAAGAGAGGGAGAGAGAGAGAGAGAGAGAGAGAGAGAGAATGTAATAGAGAGAATATGTGGAGGCCTGTGTTAACTTAAGCTATTATTATTATGATTATATTAGTATTATTATGATTACAAGTGCCAAGAAACATCAGTACTGCACACTCACCAAGACAGTATACAAACCCCATTTCCAAAAAAGTTGGGACGCTGTGCAGAATGTAAATAAAAAAAGAATGCAATGATGTGCAAACCATGTCAACCATATTGTTAAAGGAAAATAGTACAAAAGACAACATATCAAATGTTGAAACTGAGAAATTCTGATTGTTTTTTTGAAAAATATATACCCATTTTGAATTTGATGCCAACAACACGTTTCCAAAAAAGTTGGGACAGCGGCCTGTTTACCACCGTGTTTTATCATCTCTTCTTTTAACAACACTCAGTGGTGACAGGTCTGGACTGCAGGCAGGTCAGTTTAGCACCCGGACTCCTGATATGGAGCAATGCTGTTGTTATACGTGCAGAATGTGGTTTGACATTGTCTTGCTGAAATAATCAAGAACTTCTCTAAAAAAGACATCGTCTGGATGGCAGCATATGTTGCCAAAACATGTATATATCATTCAGCATTAATGGTGCCTTCACAGATGTGCACATCACCCATGCCATGTGCACTAATGCGCCCCTATACCATCATGAATACTGGCTTTTGAATTGTGCACTGTTAACAAGCTGAGTGGTCTTTAGCCCGGAGAACACAGTTGTTGATTCGTTGGACCACAGGAAAATCTTTCCGCTTACCTCAGTCCATTTTAAATGAGCTCAGGCCCAGAGAAGGTGGCAGCATTTCTGGATCCTGTTTATATCTGGTTCCTTCTTTGTGTTTTAGAGTTTTAATTTGCATTTGTGGATGCAGCAATGAACTGTTTTCACAGACAGTGGTTTTTAGAAGTGTTTCTAAGCCCATGCAGTGATTTCAAATAAAGAATCGTGTCTGTTTTTCATGCAGTGCCGCCTGAGGGCCCAAAGATCACAGCCAGCAAATACTGGTTTTTGGTTTTGTCTCTTGCATACAAAAATTTCTCCAGATTCTCTGAATCTTTTAATGTAATTATGTACCGTAGATGATGAAAAGCAAAAGTTCTTTGTTATTTTATGTTGAGAAATGTTATTCTTGAATTGTTGCACTATTTGCTTGTGCAGTCTTTCACTAAGCGGTGAACCCCTCCTCATCTTTACTTCTGAAAGACTCCGCCTCTCTGAGATGCTCTTTTATACCTAATCATGTTACTGACCTGTTGCCAATTAACCACCAGGTATTTTTTTAGCATTTACTTTTTAGCATTTTGTTGCGCCCGTCCCAACTTTTTTAGAACGTGTTGCTGGTATCAAATTCAAAATGGGCACATATTTTTTGAAAAACAATAAAATTTCTCAGTTTATATGTTGTCTTTGTACTATTTTCAATTAAATATAGGGCTTAAATAATTCGCACATCATTGCATTTTGTTTTTATTTACATTTTGCACAGCGTCCCAACCTTTTTGGAAATGGGGTTGTACATACAAATAAAGTTCAGTTTCACTTACCTCCTGTTCCAGTGTTCATCTTAAGCCCCAACTGAAAAGAAGCACAAAGAAAAGTGTGAGTTACACAAATACGAACACACAGAGACAACATGGACAGTCTCACTGTTTGACCACTTAAGGGTGATTAACAACATGCTTACAACAATGTTGCAATATGAATAGCATATTATACTTAAAACAAGTTCAGGACAAAGTTGTTTTCAATAGAGACTGTAGTGTATGTAGTTTGTAGTTTCTGCCCCAAGAACCACGAAAAGTTCTCAGCTGGTTCTGGAATTTTCCGATAAATGAACTGAGCTACGAACAAATATCAAACAAATAGTCATTTAACAAACCAACAAGAAGGTCCCGACTGATATAAAACCTTTGTGGCTGATACCAATATCGTTCTCTGCGTGTTGTACCATGCTGTTTTCATGCTAAAGTTCAGGTGATGTTTTTGCTGATACCAATAAAACAGTGGGTCATCAATATTGCCAATATTAACAGCCAAACAACACATCAGTTGGGCTCTATCAACTAGCAGTGCTTGACTTGTTAAAACAAATAAATAATCATTTTTTGGAACTGGTTCTTTTCAATAAATTGGTCAATCTGAATCAACATTTTTGGAACATACAATGTCAATGTTTATCAGTGTTATAAACGGAAGACTTTTATAGCAAAGTTCAATGAATAATCCCAAACAATTTAATTTCATATCATTATAACATAAAATATTGCATTGCAACATATTAAGAACAATCGCTTATGTTTTCTTTCTGAAGGCTGTAGTGGACTGCTTTTCCATGCTTTGTGCATTTAGAGGTACCAAAAATTGATTGACTCACACTGAATATAGAGGAGATGACTAGACTTCACTCATAAATCAATGATTCACTGAATCAGATGTTTTATTTACTGAAATGAACATCAACATGTCTCAAAACATTAGTTTGGTAAACTGAATCACTATTAGCAACAATCATGAATATAAAGTCACTGTTGTGACAAAACCTTACATCTCTATTTTTATCATTTACTTTTTTGCGCAATTTAAAAAACTCCAGTTGCCCTTTACATTGTCTGTGTTTACATGCAAAGATTTTTGCCAATCCAATTGAAAACATTCCCATTAAAGACTCAACAATCCGATGGAAAATCTCCATTTACATGCACACTACCAACAGTCAGATCTTAAATGGTGCACATGCATAGAGAACTGTGTGAGATGAGCAGCAGTGAGCAGCGCTTGTGTTTTTAACTGCTTTAAAATGATGTCAGACTCAGGAAAACGTCCTTCACATGTCCTTATTAAAGAAGGCCGAGAGGAAGACGTCGTGTTCTGAGACACATAAGCTGGACGTCCGTCCCACCGCCGTCTTTTAAAGATCAGAGCATAAACTTCGTCTCCTCTGCAGACCAGTTTCTGCTCCGCCATGTTGAACGGTATAAACTTTCACTATGACGCGACGAACACGATCAGAACGGACTTAAACTTTCTGACAGGGAATGTAATCAGATACAGGCGTTTACACGGATATTATTCTTCTATTTAACGGATTATTTACAGGATTACCCACTTCGTTCAATCGGATAGAAACTGCATTCGAAATGGCCTCAATCAGACTAGCCTATTCTGATCGAGGTGTTTACATGGAGGTATTCTATTCCGATTGAGCTATGAGTTGGATTATTAGGCTGCATGTAAACGTGGCTATTTTCTTAAAATTTTCAGATATATGGACCAACAGAAATGGGCTAAAATTACTTGAAAAATCAGTTAAATTAACTTTCATTCAGAGTTAAAGTTTCCTTTTCCTGGAAAGTTACCATTTTTGGAGATACAAGGTCTCCTTCAGACAGCGACAATATGCTTCACAACTCCTCCATTCCAGGTCTGAAATTAAAGGAAGCCACAGGAGTGCCACAGGGGTGGGTGTTTCGGAGCTTTCGGGGAGCTGACACAGACGTTCCAGTTCACAGCGTCTAGGAATGCTGATCTCACGCCTCTAACCAGCTCTCTCTTTCATTGATTTAAGGCATCAATTACACAAAGAGCGCAAGCAGACAGAGGGCTCCTACACAGCGATCAATAGCAACTCTATTTCCAGCCGAGAGCTTACTATGATGGATTCATCTTCTCTGCGCGCACGATCAGACAGACAGACAGACACATTCAGTTCTAACCCAGAAAAACATACGAGATAAATCACTAAAGGACCAGAACCAGCTCTTAAATCTCTATTTGAACAGGTCAGTAACTGGGGCTGTCAACTGTAACTACTTTAACTGTGGGGTCAAAGTTTTGTTGTATAATAAAGTCCTGAAGGACTCTCCTTAGAAAGGGAGAGACTACATATACAGATTTGGTTTACATTTGACAAATGGATACAAAACTGAGTGCTATTACTGTGAATGTTAATCACCAACTTCTTTCAATTTTTATGCTTTTAATTCTCCCCTTTAACGACAGGGTTAAGTTCCAGCTCTGAAAACACTGACATTTGTGGGGAGTTTATTTTTGGGCCATAGTTGCATCTCTTTCTATGCTATTCTCAGGAGTGTCTGTGTGCTGCTCTAGTTCAGAGAGGGATGAAGGACGTTGTGCTGGTTAAAGTTGTAATACGCCTCTGATGTGACCCAGTTATAAGCCCAGTGCATGGCTCCACCTCTGTTTCACACAAAAATACCCTACAGGAAACGCCATCCTTCCAACATAGGTCAAGACTGACTAACAATACATGAATGAAACGTTATTCGAGACTGAGCCATGCAAACAAGAGAAGAGTTTATTTGCTGGGAAAACAGCAAAGAATCTGGTTTTCTAGGGCTTTCCAGACTTTAACAGTTGGGTCGAGCTGAACCCAACTGACAGAATGAGAGCCTGCTATCTCTTCCTCTCAAACTTACTAAATAAATAAATAAATAAAAAAATAATTTTTCACCCAAGACAAGTTTGGTTCCATTTACCATGACTTTATAAGCCAAACTATAAATATAAACATCATTAATTGCTCTTTAGTTGCCAGTTCAGTTGCCACTTTATTTAAATAACATGAATCAAATAAAGTATATCAAAAATAATAAAGATTAGAGGCAACTGGACATGTAACACAATGAGTCATGTAAAATTATGCTACAACATTTTGGTACAGATGTAGCAGCAGCAATCAAATACTGCAGGGGTGCACTTACCTGACTCACCTCATTTACCTCATAAAATTGGACAATTGCTGATTTTGTGTTCTGAACAAAAATCGAACAATTACAATTGTGCATCCATGATCTACATATTAATATTTATATTGCTGTTGTTGGAAGAAAACCTTGTATCTCCAAACATAGTAACTTTACAGGAGAAGGAAAAAACATACCTTACTTTTAATGTAAGTCAATGGAACCAAAATGTTTTTTCAAGTAATTTTGGGTCGTTTCTTTTGGTCCATTCTTCATGAAATTTACACATTTCATTGTAAAGAATAACAGGCATTTTCAAATTATGCCAAAAACTGAAAAATGACAAAAATGGAGATACGTTTTCTATATATCGTCAGCTCCAAACGTCTTTGTGCTTTATTAAAAAACATGTGAGAAACATGTAAAATAGCAGCAGTGAGTCTTCTGCTATAACACTTGAGATTGGAGAATACAGAGCAGCAAATCTGAGACCACTCCTCAAAACAGAATCTCTCCAAAATTCAACAGGGTCCTAGATACTCTCTTTTGAACTCTCCTCTTCAGCTCACCCCACATGTTTTCAAAGGAGTTTGGGTCAGGGGATTGGGATGGCCATGTCAAAAGCTTGATTCTGTGGTCACTGAACCATTCTTGTGTAAATTGAGACAGATGTTTTGGATCGTTGTCTTGATAGAGGATCCAACCACAAGCCAGTTTTAGATTTTTGGCAGAAGTAGTTAGATTTTCATTTAAAATCTCCTGGTGCTTAATGCAGTCCATGAAGCCATGTATCATAACCAGCTTCTTGTGGCTACTGGCAGAAAATCAGCCCCAAAACATCACAGATCCTCCTCCATGTTTAACAACGGCATGAGGTTCCTTTCTGTAGAACCATCCTGCTTCTTACACCAAATCCACCTTCAGCATTTGTTGCCAAAAAAGCCCTATTTTGGTCTCTTCTGACTATAGAGTGCAAAAGTTCCACCATTCGCTCCTCTGTTGATGCCACCATGTTCTCGAATCCCCGCCGGCACACAATAAAACTCGGGATATGTTGGCTGGTGAAGGATCCACCCATTGGATCCTTCGTCGCCATGGAAAAGAAGGCTCAGCCGCATTTGAAGGAGGCTTCGAACTGAGACAGTCTAGTTGCGCTGCTGCGATGCAATCGGCCTTCAAAAAGCAGCCTCCGAAGGACGCAGCCCCTGAATTGAGACACACGGCTTATGTCTGTGATTAGATATAATAGAAAGTGTCTAACTGTAACTTTGCAGACTTGATGACCCCAAAATTCTACCATCTTTTGCTAATCTTCAATCGTGATCCTTTGAGAAACTATCCTCCTCACTGTGTGTGGGTCAAAATGAACAATTATTCTCTCCCAGGCAGGTTCACTACAGCTCAGGTTGTTTTAAACTTTATTGCCCAAACATTGGATATTGACATTTTTATAGCCACTGCCTGACTTATTAAAGTCTACACTTCTGTCTCATTTTATTTGTGTATTCTCTCACCTTCCCCATGGGGAATTTGGCCTTTGTGTCGCCACTTATTGACACACCAGTGAAAGAGGACATCATGGATGACTGCTTAAGTGTTCTTGAACACTCAAATGGACCTAAAACATATCTATTAAGCCCACCAACATCTACACTGAGACATTTTTAGAGCACAAAACAATTTGATGTTTTGCTAAACTAGTCACCAGTTTTTTGATACCTTTAACATCAAACAGATGTAACTATCTACAACCCCATTTCCAGAAAAGGTGGGACGCTGCACAATGTAAATAAAAACAGTAAAAAAAAAAAGACGTCATCTGAATGGCAGCATATGTTGCCAGAACATGTGTATATCATTCAGCGTTAATGGTGCCTTCACACTAATGCACTAATGCGCCCCTATGCCATCATGAACACTGGCTTTTGAACTGTGCACTGATAACAAGCTGAGTGGTCTTTAGCCCGGAGGACACAGTGTCCATGATTTCCAAAAGGAATTTCAAACGTTGATTCGTCGGACCACAACGCATTTTTCCACTTCACCTCAGTCCATATTAAATGAGCTTGGGCCCAGCGAAGGCGGCGTTGTTTCTGGATCCTGTTTTTGTATGGTTTCTTATTTGTGTTTTAGAGTTTTAACTTGCATTTGTGGGTGCAGCGACGAACTGTTTTCACAGACAGTGGTTTTCAGAAGTGTTTCTAAGCCCATGCAGTGATTTCCACTACAGAGTCATGTCTGTTTTTAATGCAGTGCCGCCTGAGGGCCCAAAGATCATGGCCAGTAAAACTGGTTTTCATCCTTGTCCCTTGCATACAGAGATTTCTCTGGATACTTGTAAATGTTATTATGTACCGTAGATGATGAAAAGCAAAAACTCCTTGCTATTTTACGGTCAGAAACGTTATTCTTGAATTGTTGCACTATTTGCTCATGCAGTTTTTCACAGTGGTGAACCCCTCTTTACTTCTGAAAGACTCAGCTTCTCTGAGATGCTCTTTTGATACCCAGTCATGTTACTGACCTGTTGCCAATCAACCACCAGGTGTTTTTTAGCATTACACAACTTTCTCAGCCTTTTGTTGCCCCGTCCCAACAATAAAATATCTCAGTTTCAACATCTGATGTTGTCTTTGTACTATTTTCAATGAAATATAGGGCTTAAATGATTTGCACATTATTGCATTTTGTTTTTATTTACATTTTGCACAGTATCCTAACTTTTTTGGAAATGGGGTTGTACTATAGTCCTGTCTTATAAGCCCTACTACATCTGAAAGGCTTGTGAACCGTAATCCACTCTTTTTTTGGACATACCATGCATCTGCTTTTAGAAACCCGCTGTGGTCTTCATTTAGGCAGCCAGGAAGCAAAACGTTACCAAAGAAATGTGGATCACCAGGCCGGATGACTCACAGCTCTTTATCCAATTGAATTAACTCATTTCTCCACCATGTTTACGCAGCCCAGGGGGAATAATGGAGCCCTTTAAGTGCATCGGTCCAGGAGCGCACCGTGACCTGGTCATGCGCGTCCATCCCAGCTGTTTTCTCAACCCCGGCAGCGGGGGAGCACAGCAGCCTGGTTTGATCTGTTTGCTTGCAGATGGCTGGACTGAGAGCCAGGCCATCCACGCCAGGCACTCGAACGGCTTACACGCTGCTCTGATGCACATTTGGACAGCTGCGTTTTATCAGTCACAGCTGAAGGAAAAATAAACCCGAGCTGCAGAGGCCTGGTTTGATCCCACGGCCTACAGCTCCACCACATACATCCAAATACGCACACATACACTTATGAATGCATGTACTGGGAACCTTCCTCTCCAGGACACTGTATACAGAATAATGACTGGACACTGTGATAGACACTTGAGAACAGGAAAATACTTCCAGCCAAAACACAACAGGACAACCAAAAAATAATTTAACCGGATTTTAGTTAATGTAGTATAAAGGTCTTGTGATACATACACTCTTCTCACTTCTGTAGGGCTTCAGAGGGTCTTGTGTACTCTTTAAAGTTAAGACTGCAAATGGTTCTTGACTTTGATGTATGTTTTTTTGTAGGAAAAACTTTTAATTAGCATAGCACCTAATGGCTACAACACTGGTCACTCTACTGAACCCTGAACCAGTCACCATACTTTAATTCCAGTAGAATTCCAATGACAGGCTGATCACCCTTACATGGACAGTCTAAAAAAACAAGTGAGGATATCCACTTGGTCTTGTACTTTCTTTGGTCTGATGTTATGTGATATACGTCATATATGTGATATACACTGATCAGGCATAACATTATGACCACCTCCTTGTTTCTACGCTCATTGTCCATTTTATCAGCTCCACTTACTATATAGGTGCACTTTGTAGTTCTACAGTTACAGACTGTAGTCCATCTGTTTCTCTGATACTTTGTTAGCCCCCTTTTACCCTGTTCTTCAGTGGTCAGGACCCCCATGGACCCTCACAGAGCAGGTACTATTTGGGTGGTGGATCATTCTCAGCACTGCAGTAACACTGATGTGGTGGTGGTGTGTTAGTGTGTGTTGTGCTGGTCTGAGTGGATCAGACACAGCAGTGCTGCTGGAGTTTTTAAACACCTCAGTGTCACTGCTGGACTGAGAATAGTCCACCAACCAAAAATATCCAGCCAACAGCGTCCTGTGACCACTGATGAAGGACTAGAGGATGAGCTATCGTCTCTGACTTTACATCTACAAGGTGGACTGACAAGGTAGGAGTGTCTAACAGAGTGGACAGTGAGTGGACACAGTGTTTAAAAACTCCAGCAGCACTGCTGTGTCTGATCCACTCAGACCAGCACAACACACACTAACACACCACCACCACATCAGTGTTACTGCAGTGCTGAGAATGATCCACCACCCAAATAGTACCTGCTCTGTGAGGGTCCATGGGGGTCCTGATGTAAATGACATGAATGATATAATCCCCCTAAATCCTTTCAGCTCAATAATATTTCCCATAAACCCTCAACTCTCATTATCAACATTCCTTCCCAAACAAAATGGAATGAAAAAATTCAATAGTTGAATATAAAGGCTATGTTGTATTTCCAGTTATATCCTATTGCCGAGGACCTAAAGCACATGACAGGCTAGCAAACAGCGTTCTAATAAACATCAAAGGCTGATGAACAGTGATAATAATCTCTTCTATATACTGTCTCACTTCTTTGAGCCTGGTGTTTAATAATACTCCACAACAGTTCAACCGCTTACACCAGATTTTAGACCTCCTCAGGTCTGCATACACACAAACACACACACACACACACACACACACACACACACACACACACAAAAAGAAGACTTGAGAGGAAGACAAACTGGGCTGTAGGCTTGTAGGCATACAGAAAAAATTCCATTCCTCAGTATTACGCCTTTGCTCCGAGGAGAAGGCCCTGACTCACACCAGCACGAGAGTCACACGCTTAAGAAATGTCACAAGGCATCACAAGGGGTGCTACTGAGTGCCATGTGTGATCTCCGGTGCACACTCAACTTAGTTAAAAGATCACACTAAATCATCATACTGTGACCTTGACAGACGAAAAGACTGTTTACTCGGAGTAAATGGTTCCAATTCTTCAAGGGCTTTGCCTGCACTTAGGCTGCAAACACAGGGGGGAGAAGGGTAAAACTGCAATTAACAAGATTAACTGTGAATGTATGGATGATGGAGGCCTCTTAACTGACATTACACTTCATACCAACCAAACCACTACACCATAAAAACTGAGAAGTCTGCTTAAGATGATATAGTAACTGATTACATGGCTTTTCTTGAGTTGACTCAATTTAGGGACACAGACGTTTACCCAACTCAAACTTCTTAGTTGAGTCAAAAACTCTCTCAGCTACTGTTTTTAGGTCTGCATCTCAGTTAGATATACAAAACTGAATTTGTGTATTTTTACACAGTTTCTTTACTAGCTGGTGCTCCTTCTATCACGCAGTCACATCTGGCATATTTTCCTTTTTGGGATTCTGGGTATAGACAGCTGTGGCATTGCTGGGATTCAAACTCACAACCTCCTGCTGTTGGGATGAATTATTATACAGGTGCACCACATGAGACGATGTCATGCTGTAAAGTTAAAACAACAAATATTTTCTCCAGTATATTAAACATTTGTAGACACAAAATCTGAGCTGCTTCATGTGTTCCTGAGTGGTGCAGTGGACTAAGCTGTCACCCCAACAGAAGGTTGTGAGTTTGAGCCCCAGTGATTCCACAGCCATCTGTAAGTGTGTCCCCAGGAGGAAAAAGGATTATGTGATGGAGAGAGTCCTGGCTGGTGGGGAAGCTGAGTATATAAGATACGTTCATTTGTTTTTACCTAACCGAGATGCTGAACTAAAGAAATTCAGAGAACTTTTGACTCAACTAAGAAGTTTGAGTTGTGTGAACAACAAGTTGTGTCCATGAAATCAGTTACTATATCGTTTTGAGTTGAGCTGACCTCTCATTTTTAACAGTGTAAACCACAACACGACGACCATTTGTTTATCTGCTTTTCCATTTAAGAAAAAAAAGGCTTTTTAGTCAAGACAGCCGTCTTCTTATTCCTTTTATAACATCTTCATGTCAGCTTTTTAAAAATCAGTCCTAAGTAAGAAGAACAATTTAATGAAATATTGCAAACCACTGTAGTACAGAAAAAGAACAGATTAAGCAAGAACAATCTCTGAAAAACATCTCTTTCAAAGGAGTTTAGAACAGCATCTTTAAAATTACTACTGTTCAGAAATAAAACGTCCTTCCTCTCTTTTTCATTGAGCTTCGGTTTGTTAAGACTGTTCAGCTGAGTCTACTGTTACTGCATGCTATTAGTTTTATAGAAATACAGTTGCACAACCACAGACCAACCTTACCACTCAGTAAACCATCATTTAGATACATTAAACTGTTAATAATTCTTTATAAATATGATATTATTACCCCCGACAAGGTCACAAAGACCACTCAAAGTGTTCTGGAATGAGGAGAAACTGCACAAGTCTCTATCTAAGCAGTATGCATGTATATTTAGCCTAACACCTGATCATAAAGACCACTGAAATGTGTCAAATACATCATACATCTAAGAGAAAGAGTTGTAGCGCTAATTTAAAATCAGATTCTCCTACAATCTCGAAATGAACACAAACAGTGGGGGAGATGGGAAGTGAAATGCATGTCACTTCGGATATCCTACATAGAAAAAAAAACCCTGAAACCTCTTCTCAGGAGGATATGAGTGTAACTTGCTGAAGAGAAGGAGGACATTAACTCTTTTTCTTTGCAGTTACTGCCAGCATTTACAAAAGCATGCTGCAACTTTATATTCATAATGTCACATTCATAGCTGATTGAAACAATCTGAGAAACTCAAAATTTTCCATCAATATCATATTTAATAAAGTTTTAATTTAAAAATGTATTAAGTTGCCCAAAGAGAAAATATTTTTGTTTTTGTCAACGTTTAACTTGAACATTTAACAGAAATGAAGACAAACCTGTCGATACAGAACGTAAACTGAGTGTAAACGTACTTCACTGCGTAACTGACTATGTATTTCAGGTCCAGTCCAGCAACCAGTCCAGCCATTACCTTCCCACCCTCAGCACTGCACCAGTACGGCCCACTTACATCAATATAAGTGATGAAAGAGGGTTCACGAGTTTCACATAGAACATCTATAGTTTTTTCCCTTTCTTTAAGCCTATAATAGTATTACTTAGTTAAAATAGTAGAGAAGGGTCTGGCTGCAGACATCCACTCTCAGCCTGACATGCGCCGCCAGCCTATTGATGACGTCAGTGCCGCTCTGCCACCACAGTGTTTTTATTGGTTTTATGAGGAAGAACAGTGAACCACAAACAACAACAAGAGTTACACTGAATGTATCTTAACGCTGCCATACCGATAATAAGGTAATTAAATATGGAAACTCTTATGATAAGACATGAATGTTGGGTTTATTCGCAGAAAAACACAAACAGTCTACTGAAACTCACGTAAGCCAAGCTGAAGACGATCAGAACCCGTTATCAAAAACTGTAATATTGATTAAATTAGAACTCATTAAGGATTCTAGGAGGTTGTGACAACATACAGTCAACACGGTACTTTCGCTGTCTCATCAACGTTTTCACAACCTCCTAGAAGGTTGTCAGACACTGTCATAACTTTCTGAGGAATTACATTTCAACGTTGTGACAATGTAGAGAGCATCAAGCAGAAGACACTGTGGGCACCGAAACAGTACGTTGTCACAACATAACTGTGTTTGCAGGGCTGTTAGGAATAAAACCTGATGGTTTTGCTTCCTAGCGGGAACTGGCTTGATGGTTGCAGTTAGAGGCCATTAGGAAACGATCAACAGTATCAAAAGCTGCACTAAGATCTACCACTACTCTGTATGGACAAAACCTACAATTGATATGCTAACACTGTACTAAAATGCTTGGTCCGAAAGCCACGCTGCAATACCGGTGCTCACACTGCACATGCAGCCACTACAGACAGCTCTGTCTATGGACAAATTACAATAATGCTCTTTTATTCAAAACAGCACGCTGCACGTCTAAGTACGGAGCAGAAATGCTGAGAAACTGTGCTACAGCAGCTTGATGCATCCAAGTCAAGTCAGGTCAAGTCAAGTCAAATTTATTTATATAGCGCCTTTTACAACAGATGTTGTCACAAAGCAGCTTTACAGAGAATCCGGGTCCACGCCCCCAGTGAGCAAGCCTCGGCGACAGTGGCACGGAAAAACTCCCTCAACAGGAGGAAGAAACCTTGAGAGGAACCAGATTCAAAAGGGGAACCCGTCCTCCTCTGGTCGACACCGGATAACAGCACAGACACAAAACAGTATAAGTGGATACAGTTTAACACCACTGTGCAGAGCGCCGGCCGCATCAGTCACGTCAAACCCTCTTAGGACAGGCAGCCGCTCAGCTCAGGGAAAAAGAGGGGGAGGGGGGAAGAGGGGGGGGTAGGGGGGAGGGGGGACAGATAGTTAGGAAAACAAATTAACAGACTTAAAGATACAGGCTGTGTCTGAGTCCCGAACACAGACTGGTGGGCTCTTCCAAAGCTGGGGGGGCTTTGTATGAAAAGGCTCCTCTCCCCGACGTAACTTTATTTATTCTGGGTACTAATAATGAGCAGCACCTTGTGATCTAAGTGGGCGTGTCGGTTGATAGTAGGAAATAAGGTCACTGAGGTACTGAGGATCAAGGCCATTCAGAGCTTTATACGTCAGCAGAAGAATTTTGTACTCAATGCGGAATTTAACTGGCAACCAACGTAAGGTACACAAAATTGGGCTAATGTGGTCAAATTTCCTGGTTCTGCTGAGAACTCTGGCTGCAGAGTTCTGGACTAACTGAAGCTTGTTAAGGTTTTGGCTGGAACAACCAGAAAGCAGAGCGTTACAGTAATCTAACCTGGACGTGATAAAGGTGTGAACTAATGTTTCCGCATCCTGTAGCGACAGTGCATCCCTAATAAATAGTATAGCAAAATGAAAATAATAATACTGAGCCTGGACTCCTAAGACCTTCAGAGAAGGCTGCTTCTTTCTGAGAGGAAGCAAGAAGGGAGTGCTCAAAAAACCTTCACTAAATTTAGCAATCAAGAAGTGAAACTCCACGAGAGGCATGACTCTAGAAAGAGACTGCTGAAGAAAGAGGAGGACGGCATGCATGTCTTCACATAGTTAACGAAAAACCCACAAGAATAGACAAAGAACTCAGTAAATGGGAGGATGTACAGAGCCATACACACACAGCCTGCACCACACCTGTGCACCCACTGAAAATCAAATAGTTAGAATGACATGGGAAACAGTGATTCAAGGCCATAGGGTTGTATGTAAACACAGGTGAACTCTGGGTATTTGTGTATCTCCTAAAAGTGCTGGAGCTCAAGGATAATGGACAGGGCTGTACAGTGTATCGCTTGCTTTTCCATTCTCATGATATTGACCTCTACATTGATTTAGAGAAAACTGTGATATGCAAATGAGCCCTATAATTAATCATAATGCTCACTGTGTGCTATGAGCATGCTGACCAGTATGATGAGTCTTTCTGTGAGTGTTTTGATTATTGTAATATGACAAGTAAATTTTATTGGTGTAAACAAAGCAGACAAACCATAGCCATGTTACTATTACTAATTACTATTAATTCACAAGTACAACAACTGCAAACAGGTCTGCATTGCTATATTGCAATATATAGCAATAAATTCACAATACTAGTACTTTGTCTGTATCATGCAGCCTGTGGTCCCCAGGGGTTGGAGTACAATGACAAGTGTTCCCAAGCACAAACAACCCTCAAAACAGTTACACCATTGTCTTTTATCATTGCGTCATTTTATTCCAATGCAGAACAGCAGGGCTGTGCTGTCAGGGATAATGACGTTTACCCCTCAGTACAAACGAGGCAAAAGAAAACCTTTTTTCCGCAAATAAAAATGCTTGTTGACGCAGATAGATGGGATATTGCCAGAGGTGTGACAGTATGATGGAGTGCCATTTTGCCGCTGACACTGATTCACCCTCTATCAGAGACCTTGATGCATTTCAGCTCCAGTCCAGCAACCAGTCCACTGCACCAGTACAGCCCACATGCATCAATATAATTGATGAAAGAAGGTTCACAAAGAATGTCTGAAGTTTTTTCCTCTTTTTTTTAAGCCTATAAGCAGCAAGCAAGCATCTACAAGACTTCCAACGGAAGGGTTTTTTCCTAGGATTCATAAAACCAAGAGTTCAAATATAAATTAAGACAGAACAGATGGGTGTAGGTTATGTTTAAAAACATAACTTTTGTTACAAAATAAACATATCTGAATTACTTCAGGGCTACCTATTAAGGTGTTGACTGGACTGCACTGCAGTCATGAACTGCAGACGATACACTAAAGTAGGAAAAGTGGTGAAGTTGGTTACCTAAATCAAACGTGCACATCATTTCCACATGAATCAATCAAAACACTTCTTTCTTTCACTTCATTTACTTTTGGCAATAATGATGACGATATACACCGATCAGGCATAACATTATGAGCACCTCCTTGTAGCACTGCTGTGTCTGATCCACTTGTACCAGCACAACACACACTACCACACCACCACCACGTCAGTGTTACTGCAGTGCTGAGAATGATCCACCACCCAAATAGTACCTGCTCTGTGAGGGTCCATGGGGGTCCTGACCACTGAAGAACAGGGTAAAAGGGGGCTAACAAAGTATCAGAGAAACAGATGGACTACAGTCTGTAACTGTAGAACTACAAAGTGCACCTATATAGTAAGTGGAGCTGATAAAATGGACAGTGAGCGTAGAAACAAGGAGGTGGTCATAATGTTATGCCTGATCGGTGTATTTTATTCACATGAAAATAATTTTAACCAAGTATATTCCATGTATTATGTTTTCAAAGTAGATGATTTTGCAGCAAAACCAAACAAACAATAAAACACACCATAGTTATAAATTATCAGGGACAATAGGGGGCATGGACCCTTACCTTGCTGTGAAGATGAGCACTGCTCTCTCTAAGTGACGAGAGGTGGCATTCCATACCGTTTGGACCTCTTGAAATGCGATGGTTCTGACACACAGCTCCAACCCCAGCCGGCTTTGGGTTACGAGCAGCCTGTCAAACACAAGCACAGCAGTGAGCTGGAGCAGAAATCTGCCAAGCATCCAACCCAGGTCACTCTCTGCTGACACACCGCACAAAGTGGACTCTGTCGAGCGTGGCAGTGAGCATCCTGTGTACCCGCCAGTCTGCGTACCTGTCAGGCGCTCTGAAAGAAAACCGAAGAAAGGATGCTCATACTCTTAACTTTCTGGTTCCTCCCTAACGAGCCTATGTGTAACCTCCTGCATCCCTGTGGTTGTTTTCCCGCTGGGTGCTGTTGTGCTCTAATGTGGACTATAGTGCAGTGCCCCACTGGAACATAGACGTCACCCACACTGCTGGAGGCGGGAAGGAACACCCTCATCGAAAAAGATCACCTTTGTTCCCTCTTTCACTAAAGCCAATTCAGAGAGTGATGTAAGCCTGCTATTTGTGTGGCATGGGTGCGTGGAAGGTCTTAGAGGGTGGGGGGTGGGGTTCAAAACAAGCTTTTTTCTTTTGAGCACCCTTTAAGTCTCCCTCACCCGGCCCCGGGCACCCCTTACCCTCTGCACAATGGCCGCCTGTCTCCCCAGCTCCCTCTCGGCTTGTGAGGAATGTCCGGCTGGGTTCAGGCCCAGTCTGCGCATCCTCACGCTGCCACTCACGCTTTCAGAGCACCACAACAAACGACAACATGCCCAGAGACACGGACACATAGCAGGCGTCTCAGTCCTTCAGCATCATCCCACGCTCTCTATAGGCGTACAGTACTCCACATCAATGCTAAGCAGCAGAGCTAGCGGGTGGTCTTCCCCAGTATCCACTTACAGAGACACCACTGCAGAGGTAGGCATGAAGACATATGGATTTATGAGTGGTTTTGATGCTGTAAAAGGCAACTGTGGCATGAAAATACCACAAGACCAAATGGAAGTGCTTACTGTAAACGCCCCATCTAGTCAAAATGAACAATGACATTTGATAATGCCATCTTACTCAGAGGCCAACTCAGAGGCCTTTTCTTTATGTTTAAAATATGTCATTTTCAGGAATAAACATGTTATTACAGACTAATAGAATGAGAAACTAGATCTTAAATTAGCAAGAGCTAATTATCTTTGGTGGAGACAACACTGAATCCTGTGGGTGTGTCTCTTGTCTGGGCAGCATGCCATACATATACATATTCACTAAAAGGAAAAGAGTTTGTGTGTGTGTCTGTGTGTGTATACACTATTCACACACACACACACACACACACACACACACAAACACACACATTTAATTTTAGTCAGTATGTTCAGACCCAAATTTTTTTTATGTAGCTTACTGAGCAAAAAGTCTTTGGTTCAACAACCTACAACTCTAAGACTCTGTGCAGGGTTAGGTTGCCAGATTGGCAGCACACAGACCACATTAGCTTTTTCCCTGAGCAGAAATAGCAGAGTTTTCAGCTGCAGGCCAGATGGCATAGGCTGCCAACCAAATTAACAAAAAGCATTTTTATTATGGAAAAATAACAACAGGTTTTCTCTAAAACAATTATCCCTAATTAATACAAACCCAGATTAATTGGAGGGAGTGGGGCCATGCATGGCAACACATTCCATGGCCCATATGCTGGCTGCATATAAATGCTGAACTGGTGTCTGGAAATATATTTATGTGTTTCTGTCGGCACCAATAAGTCATGCAGGATGCCCGCTATAAAAAACGCTACCTAGCTTTATATTAAAGACCTGTGAAAGATTCAGTCCTTATTACTATAACCTGGGTACACAGATCAGGCATAACATTCTGACCACCTCCTTGTTTCTACGCTCATTGTCCATTTTATCAGCTCCACTTACTATATAGGTGCACTTTGTAGTTCTACAGTTACAGACTGTAGTCCATCTGTTTCTCTGATACTTTGTTAGCACCCTTTTACCCTGTTCTTCAGTGGTCAGGACCCCCATGGACCCTCACAGAGCAGGTACTATTTGGGTGGTGGATCATTCTCAGCACTGCAGTAACACTGACGTGGTGGAGGTGTGTTAGTGTGTGTTGTGCTGGTACGAGTAGATCAGTCACAGCAGTGCTGCTGGAGTTTTTAAACACTGTGTCCACTCACTGTCCACTCTGTTAGACACTCCTACCTTGTCAGTCCACCTTGTAGATGTAAAGTCAGAGACGATATCTGCTGCTACACAGTTTGTGTTGGTCATCCTCTAGTCCTTCATCAGTAGTCACAGGACGCTGCCCACAGGACACTGTTGGCTGGATATTTTTGGTTGGTGGACTATTCTCAGTCCAGCAGTGACACTGAGGTGTTTAAAAACTCCAGCAGCACTGCTGTGTCTGATCCACTCAGACCAGCGCAACACACACTAACACACCACCATCACGTCAGTGTTGCACACTCAGCACTGATGGCTTCAAACAGTTAAAAACACTGCCAAGCCCGTTTGTGTTTAATGTGTGACCAAGTATTTTCTATAGGGTTCAAATCTGGACTTTGAGCAGGTCAAAATCATTAGTGAGATCATTAGTATTTTTGCATGGGAGTGTTTGCAAAAATTTGGGCATTCCAGGTTAAAATACATGCTTTGTTGATTTTCTAAGTGAGAATAAATTAACATATTCTCTCTACAGGAAAAATCCGCACATTTGAATATATGAATAGTGTTTATTTACTGAATTTAACATGTATGGGAAAACGTTATTTCACATTGTAGATTTGTCCACTAAATTAAACTCTGTATAATCTGCACTTAAATACATTGAAAGTAAATATATTCCTGAAACTGTAAAAATTTCTTAACTGATTTTTACTTAGAAGATCAACAAAACACGGAATTTGACAATTTGACCAGGGGTGTTCAAAACTTACTACTGTATTTTCTGGTAAAACTATTAAGGAAAAAAAATCGATTCCACTCTGTGATCTTCTTAGACTTCAGCACATTCTGGAATTTTTTACAGTACAGTGTAAGCAGCCACAGACATGTAGGTCTAAAGAAGGTTGAACAGGCTCATACTGAAACCTGTATTTTGTGTTTTTTGGAAGTTGTTTAGTGATTGATTAATTTACTCACTTGATTGTTAGTTGCAGTATTCGATAAAAAACTTTGATTAAGTAGCACATTTTTTGTGTTGTGGGCCATTTTGCAAAGAAAGTGTGTTATTTTGGCCAACAAGCCTGTTTAGACCCATGTGTCAGATGTGAGAATATGACTTCTGAATGGACAAAAGTGTTCGAGAAAAACGGTAAAAGCAAATGGCCGAGAACCTTTTAGCCACGATACTGCGAATGCTGCTTAAGAGCTTGATTTGTGTGTGGCTTTTAAAAAGGTTTGCCATCAGTGCAAACCCATGAATCATACTCCTCTTACCACGTTTCACATTCCTCAGTCCGGCTAAAGGACTTCCAGCTTGTCATTGGAGGTTATGCGATCTAAACCCACAAGAACAAATGAGTCATTTTGAGGGTCTGCATGGAGTGTCATGGCAGGGATCCGCCCGTCATTTTGGATGCTACTTCAAAATCGTATGGCCAGGGAACACATTAGTCATGCTGTTAATTAGATTACGTGACTAAATCCATTAATCCACACACATTGTACACGGTACCGTGCACAGCATCTGAGAAAATGGCTCATTTGTTTTTTTGTGAGTAGTTAAAATTAAAGCATACTTTCAAAATTGAAAATCTAAAGTGGTTATTCAGTTTATGATTCTGACTGGTTTATGTGGTTTTGAGGCGTGTATGTAAAGTTATTCTCCCGGTCATGTACTGCATGATAATGAGCTTTATGTCTGTCATCCTAGTAAATTTCTACAACATTGTGGGGAATGTTTAGAAACTGCAAAGCCTGATAAACACCACTCACATGGTCATTGGGACTGTAGGTGGGGAAGTTTCTGTCTGAATCAGAGGAGGGCATGTCCCAGAGTTCTGCTGAGGTATGGCAGGGCTTGTCCCGAACAAAGGACCTAGAGAGTGATGCTTCCTGGATGTGCAGGCTAAGTTGATCAAACTTCCTAATCAGCATAGTTACAGACTCTCTAGACTGGACCTGAAACAAAGAGAAGAAAAAGAATGGGGGTTACAGTCACCAGCCACTATGAGAAACACCCTGTATAGTGTGGGACCTATAGTTCGAGATTGCTGCCCGTATCTGTCATACACAATTTGCGTTAGCCATTCTCTAGCCCTTCATCAGCAGACAGATTCTGACCACACAGCCACTCTTGGATGGATATTTTTGGGTGGCGGTCCACTCTCAAACTAGCAGTGACACAGACGTGTAAAACCCCAGCAAAACCACTGTGCCTGATATTCATGCCACATATACCACCATCCTACTACCGTGTCAAGGTCACTGCTTTGTTGAGACAAATAATGTCTTTTTATCAGCTGTCAGCTGTCCTGTGGTCAGAAACTGACAACTGATTAACAGGGTAGGGGGTTGTTGACAAGCTGCATGTCAACAGATGAGCCTATATAGTGAACCTAATCATGTGAACAAATGTAAATACAGCTTAAGTGTTTAACCTCTTCAACTCCTTGAGACCACTGGTGGTTCCAAAATGCACTTCATCATATTCTTCATAACTTTCATATTTCATAAGCCACATTCTAAAGGTGGGGGTCGTATGAGAGCTGTAACTGTCTTCTCTCCAGTCAAATAGATGGGTGATGTAATTTTAAACCCTTATAATAAAAGAAGCTGAACTCACAATTTTTTTTTTCTACTGAAAGTCAACCCATTTTTCCACAAATCTGGGCTATAAACTATAAACAGATGGCGTCTCTTCAGTGATCTGCTCTGTAAAAAATGTTTTTATAAAATAATATAAAGAGCGTCTCAGATTTTTGGCTTTCAGCAGTAAATTGTAAGCATATAGCAATATGTGTAGCATAAAACACATGTTCTGTTAATTTGAGGGAAACCTTCACAAAAAAAAATAAATAAAAATAAATAAATTTAAAAAAAAATTATATTTATTTCATGCAGTTACTGAATAATTTGCCTTACGATTTGGTCATGTAAATTCAGATGGACAACCAAAATATACCCTGGAGAATAAGAGGATAAATAGGGAGTGAATACAGTAAGAAAATCAATTAAACGATTTCAGGAAAGAAAAAAAGTTGATTAAGTGATCCGAGTGTTAGTGGGGTTCATGCTGTGGCTCTTATTTATTGTCATTTAACTGCTTTACAAGCTTCAGTTCTATATTTAAAATGACACCAATAAATTATTGGCTACATTATGCTCGGAGAGCTGAGCACAGAGTCTCATCAACATTTTATGAATGCTAAAAGCACTTCAGTAGTTCTGTGTGAGCGTGTGTGTCTAAGTGTGCTTGCACTCATGCGTGTCAGTGAGGGTCTGTCTGTCTGTGGGAGCATGACTCTGTGCCATTCATAGCTGAAGAAATTCCATCACTCCATGCATGCTGCACTTTCTCCCAGCCTCCAGTGAGTAAAAATAGCTCCTCGCCTTGCAAACACACACTAGAGCTGTGTTTAGAAGGCTGCAAATCTGGGGTCGTAAACTAGCAGGAAGTGGCTTCGTCGCCAGGCAGTAAATGGAGGCTCTTTTTTGGTAATTGTTGCCATTACTGGGGTGGACTGGGGGGAATTTCTTGGAGAAGCAGCTCAAAGAGACCCCTGTGAGGCTGAGAGTGACGTCCAGGGGCCTGGGACAGCCAAGAAGACCAAAGCACAAAGCATAGCACAAAGCTATTTGCTCAGTTCCTGGAAGTGCCGAGCCTGTAGGGAGTAGGTCACTGATCGCTGATGTTAAAGAGTAAACTTATGGAGGCCTGCACATCTCTCTCTCTTCCTCTCATCAAAAATAACTCATCTGTCTCCCTTTATTTCATTCCTTTTCTGACTGGTTTCTATTGTTGGGATTATATTTACTGGTACAAGTGAAGCTAACAATGTGTAAATCTTTCAGATTGATGTCTAAAGAGAAGGACACAGATGTTGTAAAATTGCTCCAAGCCTTAGTGGAATGCCTTAGAACTGAACTAGATTTTTAATCAAAGCACTTTTATGATCTACCATTTCTGTTTTTTTCTGTTTTTCTTTTCTGTCAATGAACTTTTGTATCACGGTTTAACTGGCGAGCTTCTCTTTCTCGGATTCATTTTCTCCTTAATGAATGGATAGCTTTTTTTTTCTAAATGTTAGTTATATAAAGGGCCTTAACAGGGAAATTCCACTGATTCTTTGAAACTGCAATTAAACCATTAACATAGTGACTCACAGTGGATATGAAATGCGCTGCTGTAGAGAAACATACCAAGTCAGAATTGTTCACAGTGGTGGTGATAGGAACCAGACATTTTGGGGAACTTTTTTGGGTCAATTACAATTACAATTATAAAGTATTTATGTGAGACAGTCATACAGGCCATAAGTTACTCAGGAGACCCTGGGCTACTCAAATATGCCATTGTTTGACATGTACATGCTAACAGAAATTTGATATCTTTATGAATTTGGGTCATTTCTGATCAGAAATTTACCTAGCTCCTGCAAAATTTTGTAACTTTTTGCTTATAGAGATCTTGAAAACAAGTTGCACCTCAGAAACCTTTTCATAAATTGTTAGTCTGGAGTGCAATAATTTTAATGGTGATTCATTCAGTTGGTTATTATGAGCAAAAATAAACAATTAGCATAAGGCGGACATGTTTTTATTGATTGTCTGTCTTCTTGGATTCGTGCTCAGTGCTAAAACTCTGATACACAGCAAGACTGGCTTTATTTTTAATTACAAATTGAGCTGCATATTTAATATCAGATATTTTTAATACTCGATTTCAATGTAAACTTAAAGACAGAGCTTAATTATATGGATTTTATAATAATATTGGTCATATTTATTGTTATTTATCTGTTAAAATGTGTTTTAGGGCCTGTTTGTGTGATTTTGAGGGAAAGTGCACTCATTGTGTTGAATGGGACAAGGCCATTTTATATCCTTTTTCGCGTTTTTTCATGTGACTGCACTTGAGCTGTTTTTGTAAATGTCTGATTAACAGCACTAAACTCAGAGTCTGAGTCAATCAGAGGACTATTTGAGACACGATGGAAAGTTTTGTACTGGGGTTTTAAATGGCCTTTTAAATGGAGGTAAACAGGATCTGAACCGTGGTTTTCTGAACTAGATTACTGACTGAATCATGGCTAAAATCTCCACAGAGTCACTCTGGAGACACAGGACAAGTCCTGACGGTCAACGTGATGCGTGATTTGCGTCGCTGTTTTTAAAACTCAGGAGACGCGTGTAGGGTTCACTGGTTGTTTAGGAAAGTAAGTAAAATGGCTATATTAGTTTTGTGGACTTTACTATCTCCGCAACTGTAAAGAAATCTGTGGGTAAGTTTCTCTACAATGCACTATTTCGCATCAAACCACTGTGAATGACTTTGTTTACATCTCAACCATTCAAGTATGCAAAAAAATTCCTTGTTAAAAGTTAAAAGCCTCTCTCTGTCACTGCTGCACTAACATCACTTCTCTTTCCCTTCCCCACATAAGGGCATTCACAGGGTTTCACCACTGCCAGCAGCAGAGCCACTTGAATACTTCCTGCCAGTAAAACTGTGAGGGCCAAAATCAGCAGCCCTTGGTTCTAAGCCTGAGGAGCATCCTAAGTTTGTTGCTGTAATTCTGAATGAATGAAGCCTATATACTGACTCCTAGGACTGCTTGGCAATTCCTTCAGTCAAAACCACATGCCAGTGAACAGTCAGCACTAAGAGACAATGGGCCAGTTTTAAATTTAGTCTTGGACCACATTCCAAAAGCAGTCAACAAGATTTAGGCTTTTCCGCTGAAAGCCATTTTAAGGCTTCATCAAAGCCTGGGAAAATGTCTCAATGACAGACACACATCTACAATCCAAAACCAAACCAACCAGATCTACAATACCAAAAGAAAATTTATATACAATGTAAAGAGCAGGCATTTTCAAATTATGTCAAAACTGAAAAATGACAAAAATGGAGATAGAAGGTTTTCTTCCGACAGCAGTGATGGTTGAGTGAGAAATGAATAAAAGAATTCTGGAAGCAAATTATTCTGAAACGGTGTTTAAGCAAGAAAAATGTTCATGGTTTAGTGCAAAACAGAGTGTTGCTAACTGTCACAAGTCAGTACCGAAACTGCTTTCAACACTTAAAACAATAAATAAATAATAAATAACAACACTGTATAATAACAAGTGACTTCAAACAACGGTAGCGTATGGTCCCTTAAACATCACAACAAAGGTTCAAAATCACTGACTGAGGCACAAAAGACTTAATTCACTCCTGACCTGCCAGTCTAATGGTACATTAAAACGTTAAGTACCGCTCACACAGACATGCACAGACACCTAGTCATACACTGACAATGTGAGGGATAAATAAAGGTCTTTAAGAGCTCGCCAGCATCTCTGAGCTGGTCCGACAGGTGGCAAGAGAAGGAGAGAAAGTAAGCGAGTGACAGAGACAGAAAGGGAGGGAAAACGAGAGCGAGAGAGAGAGAGAGAGAGAGAGAGAGAGAGAGAGAGAGAGAGGGAGAGAGAGAGAGATCATGCAAAATTCATAACACACAGCTGCAGTGCATGCTGGGAGAAGTGAATGCCAGGGCTCTCTCCAGAGGAATGGATGGAAGCTGAGCACGCCTTTGCCAAATGATAGAACACTTTCAATCTCCTTCAGTTCACACTTTACTGTGTTATGCCTTAGCACACCTCACTAATTCACATTTAACAACTGGACACCTGCCTGCTTTACAGTGATCAGAATCTAATAAACAGGAATTCTTGCAGAGGTCCTATGTGAATTATGCACATCACTAGCAGTTATGACCTCAGATATGGAAGCTCAGAACAGTGTACAAACAGTGCCCTCTAGTGGTGCCCTACATACATGATAACAAACAATCTGATGTGCGCCAGTGGCTTCCAGTTCCATCCTGTAGTCCACCTGCACCGCACAATCTTGTTTTTTTTGTGCTCTAACACCCCTGATCCAGATCAACAAAGAATAAGATCATTAGATGTTGATGCTTATGGCAAAATGCCAAACTGCAGTTCAAGAAGTCAGATTTGTAGATTCATAGCTTTATATGGCTGTGTTCAGTTTACAAGAAATGAAAGGCAGCGCCTGTAATAACTTCACTAGTGCAAATTGTACAACCCCCATTTCCAAAAAAGTTGGGACGATGATGTAAATAAAATGTAAATAAGATGACGCAAAATGTAAATAAAAACAAAATGCAATGATGTGCAAATCATTTTAACCCTATATTTAACAGTACAAAGACAACATATCCAACGTCGAAACTGAGAAATGTTATTGTTTTTTGAAAAATACATAAGCATTTAGGATTTGATGCCAACAACACATTCCAAAAAAGTTGGGAGAGGGACAACAAAAAGCTAGTAAAGTTGTGTAATGCTAAAAAAAAACACCTGGTGGTTGATTGGCAACAGATCAGTAACATTATGGGGATAAAAAAGCATCTCAGAGAGGCTGTTTCTTTCAGAAGTAAAGATGGGGAGGGGTTCACCACTCTGTAAAAGACTGCACGATCAAATAGTGCAATAATACATGATGAATATAACTAGATAAATAGATAAATCTAGATAAATTATAAACTCTAAAACGCAAAGAAGAAACAGGATGCAGAGACGCCGCCACCTTCTCTGGGCCTAAGCTCATTTAAAACGGACTGAGAGGAAGTAGAAAAGTGTCCTGTGGTCCGACGAATCAACATTTGAAAATCTTTTTGGAAATCATGTCCTCCAGGCTAAAGACACAGTTCAAAAGCCAGTATTCATGATGGTATAGGGGGCATTAGTGCACATGGCATGGCGACGTGCACATCTGTAAAGGCACCATTAAAGCTGAACCATATATACAGGTTTAGGCAACATATCATCATAAGCAGGAAATCATGAGCAGGCATTATTTCTGGGTCTACATGAGTCAGACAGTAATCAGATTTCTGCTTTGCAACCAGCCAATTGACTTACAGAAGAAAACGTGACGCAAACGTAATGTAAAACACAAATGTGGCTTTTTTTTTAATATCGCGCTGCTTTACCTGAAAATATGAACATACATCATCTAGAAGATGAAGAAATTTTAAATCCTTTATTTTGTGTTTGGTTTCAGCGCCGCTCCAAAAGTCTTTTGCTGCCATTTCGTGACATCCAGCGTCTGATCTTGCGCATGCGGACTGAGATATCTGATAGAAATCAGAGTAAGAGTTTACATGCACTGAGAAATCTGATTACTGAGCTAAAGTCCAGCTCTCTTTTATCAGACTTCTTAATCGGATTTCTAGATTGGAGTATGATGTTTACATGACCATTTGAATAATCGGGTAACTGGAGAAAACCGGTCATGATCAGATTATTGAGTGCACGTTTACGCACTCAATGACATTCAAAGCACTTCTGAAAAGAATTTAAAAGCCTCAGAATTGAAGTGGTTAATTAGGGGAAGTGGCAGGAAATGTAACTTACTAAACAAGTTTCGAATACCACGTTGGCATTCAGTCAAAATAACAATTACAGCATTACAATTTAACATAATAATTGACAACGTGGCTAATAGTTTTCACTAGGAAATGTGTGCAATCACAGGTATCTAGGAGCCATGGCCATGACAAACCATGCCAAGAACAGCAAGCCGGAAGGAGTGCAACAAAATGCTTTTGCAATGTATAGAAATTTAGCTGCACTAAGTTCTCACCTTTTCACTGCTGACTGTGACCCCCTCCTCTTCAGCTATAGTACTGCTGGAGGCCTCTTGGACTGTTCTCACAGAAGCGTGTGAAGGCCCCAATTTTGATCCCGTCATTTTTAACCTGGCTTTGTTTTTGTCTCTCCGGCTGTGGCTGATGAAGAACTGTCTTTGCAGTTCAAGACAAACGCCATAATCATCGTCGTCTACGTCATCACCATTGTTATCTTTGTCACACTGCCCCAAGGATGCCTCTCTATCTGAACCCTTGCTGTCGAAGAGTCTGCATTCAGACCTGATAAGCTCATTGTGCTGTGCTGATTTGCTCTTGTCTGAGAACACAATTGAGCTGGGCTTGTGCTTCACAACGCGGGGCAGTGGCTGTGGAGCCTCTACCTGGCTCACGTGCTGGTCAGGGCCTGGGCAAAGAGGCCGCGCTGCAGGACAGCAGCACGTCCAGGAACACTCTGTTAAGCCACACAGCTTGGCAGAGTGCCAGAATGGTCTAGAGCCCACAGTCTGGAAACCGAGTGGGACGGACAGCACCAAAGCTTCCTCGTCCAGGTGGCTATGGGGCCTGGATGCTGACCTCGACAGTGTCCGAGAGCTCTGGTGAAGTGGAAGGGTCACCACAGGACCACTAAAGCCATACATGACTATCAACGTTCAGTTCTCCCAGCAGACCTACACAAATCACATGTTCACAGAGCCTTTAGGAAATCAAGGACTCCTCCGTTCTTTGACAGTCGTGAACCTGAAAACAAAGATCATGAAGGTCCTGAACAAAATGCAAGGCCCACATTTCACTTCTTCACTTTCATAATTACATAATTAATGGTGGTAACTTAAAATTAATTGTAAAGATCAGTTACACTGAATTTACTGTCTGTTTGAACATGTATTAAAAACTCTATACATCCTAGTAATTCTGGCATCAGTACTTGCTCTCAAGCCTGGATATTAGAAGTCGTTTTGTTACCATCAGTTCTGTTAATTATGCAGTAAAATCTGTACCACAGTGACACCTGCATATCATACCTTGCATGATAATGCATTTGGATATTTTCAGCTGATAAAATGCAGTGGGCTCCAAAAGTCAGACTGAAAATGTTTCTATTTTGCATTACTTTCTTATTAATGTAAAGTTTTTCATTACAAATCACATTATTAGCATAACAAAAAAGTAGAAAAGTAGAAATTGTGAAATTTGAAAATGAATTTTACAATTTCCTAGAGTTTGGTGTCTCCCCTTTTTGCTATAATGGCAATGTACACTCAAGCTGGCAAGGACTCTCTAAATTTGTGCAAAAGCCTCTGATGAGTAGCAGCATCTGAAAAAAGCCTCTACACGGTCAATATCACAAACATGCATTAAATTTGAATAGTGACCTACAAATAGGGCAGAAACTTAAACGTTTCGTCTTCATTTTAATGTTTGCAATTTTTCTCTGTTCTAATATTTTCAAAATTCTAAAACTTTCTGTTGTTTATTTCCAGGTTTAAAGGAAAAAATCCAGCTTTTTTTAATGTAGTCTCAGACTTTTGGACCCCACTGTGCAAGAGTGGCAGTGTAGTCAGAAACTAATCATGGAATTAAAATTGTAATTGCGTGAGGCAACAAATCAGCTACAGTGTCTGGCTACACCAGCAAGATAGACCTACGAGTTATGGACTGCCAAGAGCATTTAATTATAGCACTGCTGCCCTGAATCTGCATCTTTCAACACCAAATAGAGAACTAAAAAACAAATGCAAGTGAAGTCAAACACAAATTTTAACCTCCATTCATAAAGCACATTCCAATAATGATGACTAAGAGAAGACCAGAACTGGTTGAGTTGAGAACTGCTTACCTGAATAATCAGAAGCCCAAGAAGATGATAAGAAGGTGCTCTGCGCTGCCTCAAAAATGGCACTTCCTCGCCAAAAACGTAGACCTTCAATGCTCCCGTTCGTGAGACCACCTGTGCTATGTGAGTTGCACAGGCACAAGCGTGTTTACATTTTGTACATTCAGCGGGGGAGGAGACTCTTTCATAAAGAGAGAGGCACAGGAAGGGTAGGGGAGGGAGGGTGAGAGAGGGGGGTAAAGAGAGAGAACGCATAAAGGGGGTGGGGGTTAGAGCACCTGGTGAGTTTCACACGTGGCTCTCTGGCTTTCCTGGCAGGCTCAGGATTGTAGATACAGTAGCTGTCAAAAGTTTGAACACAAGTATGTTTTTATCTGCTTTTGATAATTATTAAGACAGCTGGATCTAAAAACTTTTGCTTAAATGATGACATTTTTTCTAAGGCACAAACTGTGAGGATGTCGCCTTTGTGTGAATATATTTCCAAGAAACTGGTTTACTTATTTATTTTTTACATTACAAAGTTTTCAACAGTCAACAAGTGCTCTGCTTCATAACACTGGTTGAAAAAATGCCAAGAGTGCACTAAGTTGCATCAAAGCAAAGGAGGGGCTCTGAAATCTAAGAAGCTAAAAATTAAGTCTATGTTTCACATTACCAGGTTGAAGTGGCCCAAATCCGATTTTTTGCCCTAATGTGACTCAGATCTGATGTTTTCAGGGCTGTGTGGACACACAGATCTGATCTTTTCAAATCTGACCTGATCCACTTTCATATGTGGTCCTAGATCGGATACGTATCCGATTCGTGGCCATGCGACCTTAATGTGATGCTCAGACCGGAATTCATTTTTTCCACTGCGCGTGCGCCATCATTCAGCGTTACCATGGCAGCAGCGCTGAACAGAAGCTAAAGCCTGTAAACGGTGGAAGAGCAGCTCATCTCACCTTTTTTCTCCTTCGTGTCGCTCTAATAATGAAGCTGAGAGCTGATCAGAGTTAATTATCTTCTCAGCGAAGCTCGTTCTGCTCGTTAGTTTGTGCTGATGATGAACGTGATTCATTCACGTGACGTTACTGAGTAGGATGTGCTCATGAGGGTCATTTCGAACGCCGGTTCACATTAATGACAGATTTGAGTCACTTAGCTAAACGAGTGTGAACCATCGTGTCAGAGAGATCGGATTTGAGCGATGTAACGTGAAAACAGTTTTTGTAAGTACCTTTCTATAAAACCTATAAAACCTTTCTGTAAGTACAGTCTTATGCAAAGTTTGGGCACCCAGGTCAAAATCAAAAGTATTTCTGATTTTCTAAGAGGAAGCAAAGGTGCACATCCTCGACAGAGAACACATTTCTGCACATTTCAATGCACAATTACTGTTTATTTGCTGAACTTTAAGTATTGGGAAGAAAACTACATATAAAATATAACCTGTGCAAAAGTTCTGGTACATTTTCTTTTAATGTTTTTCAACATGTTAAACTCAGCAGAAGCAAATAAATAAATATAAATTGAGCACTAAAACTTACAGATATATACAGGTGTTTCTTACCCTAATTTCACTTTCAACAACACGTAATTTGACCAAGGGTCTTCAAACTTTAGTACACGACTTTAGGTCTGTCCAGTCTTTTGACTGATGCCATGAGTGTCCTAATAATAGAAAAATTAGGCAAGTAGTAAATAACCAGTATGCATTAATGTACTGTAATATATCTGGACTAGTATCTAAATGACACATGATTATATGAATAACACTGACAAATATAGACCTCCGCTGTGTTATTTCAGCCCCTGAGGGTCAGTTCACAGTGCACACTTACACAGACAGACACACACACACACACACACACACACACACACACACACACACACACACACACACACACACACAAAGAGTCATGTGGGCACACTCTACCTTTCAGAGAGAACATAGCGTAAAGGGTAAATATTTCCCTCAACATGACAAATTTTCCTCTGTGCCTGTACATGCCTGCACGCACATCACGTACACACACACACACACACACACACACTCACACACACACACACACACACACACACACACATTTAAGCCATGCACTCAAAAAGCAGTTGACAGACATTTATAAAAGAACAAAGTGAAAATGTGAAAAACATTGCCGCGGTCGCCCCATTCGGCTGTGCGGAGACGCCTGGTATTCTTGATGTTGCTATGTTGTGAGGATGAGAGTGAATGGAATGACGTTGGGCCATTGTGAGGGAAACCATCCCCTGTGTTGCTGTGTCCTGCATACAAACATGCAGACACAGCCAGGCTCCCCCACACACAGACGTCACTCACTCATTCATAAACAACCAAACTGGCTCTCCAAGGCAACCGCCCCTTCTCAAAGCAGGCACAGACGCTTTGACTTCAAAACCAGAACTCCATCAACATACTGAGCAACATGCTGCCAATCTTGTTTGTTTTTGGTCTTCGCTGCTGTCGGACCAAAACCCTTGCATCTTCAATTTTGTCATTTTTCAGTTTGTGACAAAATTTGAAAATATCTACTGTCCTTTATATTGTGTGTAAATTTCAAAATGAATGGGCCAAAGGAAACGGCCCAAACTTTACTTTGAAAAAAGTCTGGTTCCATTGACTCACATTAAAAGTAAAGCATGTTTTTTCCTTCTCCTGTAAAGTTACCATTTTGGAGATACGAGGTTTTGATCCGACAGCAGCGACGTAATGTTTTACTATTGATTGCCTACACAAGTATATAATCCAGTGTTTCTCAATCCAGTCGCAGTACTACTGCCCTGCAAGTTCAATATTTTTATTCAGTTTAACATTTAATATTTCGTAGTTTATTATTTCTCCTGCTCTGCTGTCATCTAGCTTCCTTTACTCAGTCAAGTAAACATATATGGGATTTGTACCTGATTTTTTTATGTATGTTTGAGAGTAATAACTTTCTACTCATGTCCACTTTACCCATTCATACTGTGCTACTAATGCTTTTTGTGTTGAATTTCATTCTGTTCTGTTAGTTCAGCACCTTGAATGCTTTACCGTTGCTCACAACTCTCAGTTCCCAGCTCCCAAAGATCCCAAAAAGGGAGACCAGCATCTAACAAACTTTAAGCTCCTTCAGATGTAATAGAAGTGCCACTGCAGTTCTTCAGGAAAAGTCACCAATTGTGTAGTTCAGGGGTGTCACTAGAGATTTATGGATAAGGGAGCTAAACCTTTACTGAGGGGGTCCAGGGGCATGCTCCCCCAGGAGGATGTTTTTAATGGCCCCACAAATGTCTGTTCATCATGAACATTTAGAGTAGAAACAGGTTCTTACTTTACCACTTAACTATTATATCTCTCCACCTACTCAGATGACAGAGGTATTAAAGTCAACTCCGTGCTCTCCTCTCTCTTAGATAAGCTGCAGCTCCTAAATATCAGTCAAATACACAGCTTATAGGTACAGTCTCAGTAACTAGACAGTGTGATTTTGTTCTGTAGTCGTGCTTGCATGTTTAACGTGACATTTTACCGCATGCAAATTATATTATCTCAATATTTTATTTCATTTAGTCTAAAAAATAAGGGATATATAATAAGGAAATACCATTTCTACACATTCAGTTTTCATTTTAACTTAAAGCTTAAACACTCACTCACTTTCTTCTTGATCACTGACCTTTATCAGACCTGCTTCTTCAGCTCTGTCCGTCTCCTTCAGCTTCCTTCTCTTCCTCTCTTTGCCTGCGTTTAGTAAAATGATATTTTTAGTAAACGTAGATTTACAAGAACTCAAGAACCAATGAGTTCATATTTTTTGTTTGAACTGGCAAAAACCTTCTCACCTAACTGGCCTTCTGCAGACCTCTTAATGACCATCTACACTAACTGAGGAATTCAGGAATATAAAAACACAATATAACTATACATAACAACAATATACAGCTTAACTAATATTAACCTAATACTTAACTGTCTGTTGCACAATGTTGCCTCAGGGCAACAAACTCATTTTCCTCATTTTTCAATTAAATTATACATATTTAAAGACAACGATAGGGTTAACAATAAAGGGAAGAGTTTGAGTAAGTCAGTAAAACACACATACTTGGTCATACTATCTCTTAGTGGGCACATTTAAACCTCTTTTTCAACATTCAGTAGCAATTTTTTTTTGTTATAAGAATTTGCAGAAATATGTTTGTTGCCTAGAAGCAACATTGTGCGACAGTGGAATGGATTTTGCCAGTCACAAGCCAAGCCTCGCCACTTCAGGGAACACGGCTCTGTTTCATTTCTTCCCATTGCCGCACAATGTTGCCTCAATTTCTTTTAAATGTTCTTTAAATTAATAAATTGGGCCTGAAAAAAAAAACAAATGAAGGACAATTTTATGCAAGAAAAGTGAATATTTTTTCAAATTGCTCTTATAAAGCATGCAGTACAAGGTTAACTAACATTTGTGCTTTATGGCTTATCCCCATTTCTTTACCTCACATGAACTTAACATTAGCTAACAGCAATTAGACCACAATGTGCGCAAATCCACACTGTAGGCAGATTTAGTCACTCTGCACCTACTTACTTGTTCAGACAGTATAGAATATATTTTTGAATAAGACCTAATCTTTATTTAAGTAAGCTTTTAGCTAAAATCCTGCCATACCTTCAGCAGTTGCCAACTGACCTCACACATTTTTAACCTAGTACTTTTTCCTACTTAACATGCTTTTGCATGACTACTTTTAGTTTTACTCAAGACATTGTTCCATAAAACGACACTTTCGGCTCTAATACACACAGTTCAACGCAGGAAGTGCTTGTTATCGAACTACTGAGTTGAATTAAGTGTACTGGAACAGGCAAAACACTAAAATGTGCAGGGCAGCGGTCCTCCAGTGCACACTGACCTCATCAGCACAACTTCAGACACTTTCCTTGATGTGAGTGTCTGATAACCTTCGCTTCCTAATCACTGACCCCTTTCCCTGTGCTGCTGCAAGCTCGCTGTGCTACGTGAGCTTATCCTTATGCTGGAGGAAATAGTTTGTCAACGTGCGCCCTAAGCCTCTAACTCTCATTACCCATAAATCCCTCCGTCTTAGAGACACACTCTCCCTTCAGGTCATATTTTTGCATTCAAAAAGCACATTCCTTAAAAGAGTGAGGTAATTCACCTGCATCTGCTCACTCTCCCAGTCACTCTGAGCACTTCTGACTTGCGAACAGCTGTACTTAAATGGCTAGAAGGTCATATACATAGGAAGTCATCCCTCTAAAACAACATTTTATTTAGACGGACAGAGCTGAGCAGCAGTCAAAGTAATTGGCAGTACATGTGTGAGATGCACAGTGCATCTACATATACACCAATCAGGCATAACATTATGACCACCTCCTTGTTTCTACGCTCACTGTCCATTTTATCAGCTCCACTTACTATATAGGTGCACTTTGTAGTTCTACAGTTACAGACTGTAGTCCATCTGTTTCTCTGCATACTTTGTTAGCCCCCTTTTACCCTGTTCTTCAGTGGTCAGGACCCCCATAGACCCTCACAGAGCAGGTACTATTTGGGTGGTGGATCATTCTCAGCACTGCAGTAACACTGACGTGGTGGTGGTGTGTTAGTGTGTGTTGCGCTGGTCTGAGTGGATCAAACACAGCAGTGCCGCTGGAGTTGTGTGAGAAGAGCTGTGCCGCTGGACTGGTGCTAAAGAAGACTCCCGGTTGTTATTTGGTGACCAAACAGTACTTATAAAGTGAAGGTTTCTGCATTAAACAGTGGTGTGTTATCGTATGTTCATTGCTATATGACAAAAAGTCATGAAATGACTATAATAGACAGCAATGGGCGACCAAACATTCTCCTCATTCACCGGTCCATGATACCATGATCTAAAGGAACTACATTCACATAATAATCGACTTGTGTATGTTGACTATTATTAATAACTTATTTTATGAAAAAATTGTGTATTTTATTATATTTTATGTTGCCTGTTGCTTTATAAAAGCAATAAGCCACTTGAGGCTGTGCATTACTGCGATTTTATCACAGAGAAGGGTGTTCTTAGGTACGATGCCTAGCGGCCTTTCGTGGCTTATTGCTTTAATATACTAAACTGAAAGGCAGAAGTCTTAAAAATTCCTGCACTTTGTCCAGAATAGAGCTCTCCTACTTCCTATTGAAGGAATATGAATTAATACAGCACTAGTGCGGGCGTCGAGTAGGGACATGACTGAGAATGTTACACTGGGCTGAGATTAACAGGCAGTAAGTAAAGAAACATTTTAAAGACATTACTTTTTGTTGTATGCACTTAGAAAATACTGGATTTCCATGTCTGACTTGATTAGTATGTGTCTTTTCTGCTCAGTAAAGTTCTCACCAGCCACAAGGCCTTTCCACACACAACTGGTGCTGTCCATTCATGCTTACTTTAGAAACCCACTTGTACTGACAGACAACATAAACTACTGAAAGTCTCTGAAATCTCTCTGCACAAGCCTTCCCTGTTTCAGAAACACTGTGCTTTAATGAATGTATGCTTTGTTAAAAAAGACACAGTTATAACAGATGTTCCCATAACAATTCTCAATATACAGTCTCTATTTATCTCTAGGGGCAGCACGGTGGTGCAGTGGGTAGCGCTGTTGCCTCACAGCAAGGAGGGCCTCGGTTTGATTCCCCAGCCGGGTGACCAGGGGTGTCTGTGTCTGTGTGGGTTTCCTCCCACAGTCTAAAGACATGCAGTCAGGCTGACTGGACACACTAAATTGCCCCAGGTGTGTGTGTGGATGTGTATGTCTGTCTATCTTCCCTGAGATGGGCTGGTGACCTGTCCAGGGTGTATCCTGCCTTCCACCCAATGGCTGCTGGGGTAGGCTCCAGCTCCCCCCCCCCTTCCCAGAAGGACAATCGGCTTAGAAGATGTGTGTATTCATGGCTAGTATCAGTTCAAGTTAACAGATAATTATGACTGTGAAAAATAAGTCCTAATCTAATGGGACAAACTTATTGTTTTAAGATTGAATTTTTACACAGTAACTGCTATATAAACACAGGAGAGTAGTATATTATTCCATCTCAACAAACAGGCACACTTAGTGATAGCACATCTAGGAGAACAGGCATAAATTACTTCCAGAGCTCTTAAAAAAATAATTTTAACAATAAGAAATCAATCGATACAGAAGTATTACAAAATGTTACAAAGCTACAAGTCAATTGAATTTAAATACTCTTCAGCCTTGTTCCACATTTCACAGTATAATTCACATTTTGGCTTAAAAGAACAGGACACTTGTTCCGGTAGTACATTTTCCAGTAAAACGTTTTCCACGCAGCTAAAGAAGGTGGTTGTGACTCCTTCCATGAAAGTAAAATTGTTTTCTTTGCTACAAGCGCAGAGGATAAAATCATTTCAGCTAATACTTTACTGAGTGTAGATACAGAGGTGTCACCTAAATTCATCAGTCTTGAAGATAGTGGTATATTAACGTTAGTGATCTTAGACAGATGTTCAGTAATACTCCTCCAGAAAGATGTTACATAAGGGCAAGACCGTAACATACGGACCCTTCTTTCTTCTCCAGCTTCCATCTCCAGCTTATATTTAAAACATGCATTTAAAACATCTATATGCATGTTATTTATGAGGAGTGTAGTGTGTTCTGTGCAGTATTTCCATTTAAGTAGATCAACTGTATCCAAATTATATATGAAAATTAGAGATTATCATTGTCCATTTTTTAAAACATCACAGAGCAATCCTAGAAATCTATGGATTGCTGAAACTAATGAATTATTAAATTAAGAATCCTGGAATATAATATGGAATATTGTAAAATTTTCCTCATGGGACAAACATGATGTCCTAAAGGGTGATTATCAAGTGAACAATTTGAATGTGGACTTTCTTGACCACAATTTCATATTAAAAAACTGTGCTGTCAGATCTAACGCTTGTGTTCTCATCGCGACTAATTCTTACACTTGATAAATTCTTGTCCATTTTTTGTCTGCGGCTGCAACCCCTTCAGTCTAATGTTTGGCAACAGGTATACATTAGCCATGCTGTTTATGGCAAAATCTGATGCAGTCTTAAGTAATAAAACACTTATCACTGTGTGTTTCAACAGCAGCCTTTAAGACACCGTCAGAGAAAACCTCCTAATTATGTGAATAAATCCGCCTGTAATGCATGGAATGTTCCAGCTTCATATAACAGCAAATACTTAAGATTTTAACAGCATCTGTTTGATTTGTTTTGCGTCACTCAGAGGCACTTGTTGTAGCTTTTAGGGATCTATGATGTGCTGTACAAATATGCATTTTCCATATATCTTAGGCTTCTACATAACATCCTCTTCATTCCTTTAATCATCGCCACACACATATGTAGACACCTACACACACACACCCACACACACACACACACACACACACACTGACTACACAGTAAGTGCTCTGAATTAGTCTGCTATCGCGACCTGCTGGAACATGTATCATATGAGCTATAAGGTGGATAGAAAGACTCCATTTACACCGGGTCGTTTCACTTGTATCTACGGTGTAACCTGATAAGATTGCAACCACATGCATTTCACAATAAGTAATCAAGTTTGTCTCCAGTTGGACTGAAATCCAACTTCTGTACAGCCTGTATTATGCAATTCAGCTCACATGCAACTGGCTGCCTGAGTTGATCCTTGTGTTTCCTGTGAAAAGATGGACGTCGCCTCAAAAATCACAACTTTGCTTGCTGTTACTCATTTCCTTACACCGGCTTTACAATGAACCTTTACAAGACGGCTGTGCAGAATAATTAGCCTTGAGTTTTAGTCATCATGCTTATGGACTCACCGCAGAATTAAGGTTTTGGATCTTATGATAGTATACAGTGCCCTCCACAAATACAGGGTGTTTCAAAAAGATTCATCTGATTCCAAAATGATTTATTTCACTTGTAAATCATTACAGATCAATGCAGTAAACTGTAAATGGTTTAAATGAGCATAAAGTTCATTATGTAATTGTACAAGGTCTCAGTATGAACCTCCTTCAGCTGTACAGACAAGATCAACACCATAGTCAAACTCATCCCATACTGGATTGAGCATGTCGGGTGTCGCTGCACTCACGGCTCTTTCAGTGCGATTTCAGAGATCATCCAGTGTTGTGGAACCAATGACGAACGCTCTGAGCTGTTGGAGGTTCACTGCCCACGAAAATCACACTGCACAGTTATGACGGATTCACTCTTATTGAAGTGGAGAACGCAGAACGCTTTCTGCTCAGGGGTTTCATCTCCTCTCAGACTGAAGGGAGCCATCTTCCGGTGACAGTCAGAAACTCTATGACCCCCTCTTTCAGTTGGATTGTGATTGGTTCCTAGACGCCTCACGGTTGTAAAACTATGGTGCTTTGAAATCGGATGGATCCTTTTGAAACCCTGTATTGGCACCCCTGGTAATCATGAAAAAAATAACCTGTAAAAAATATTCCTAATTACTTAATCTTTTTATCTTTCATTTACCAAAAATCTGACCTTTATTTAAGGTATAATGATTGAAAAAATAATAATAAATCTTGTCACAAAATATTTTTCTTACATCTGTGCCAAAATTATTGGCACCCCTGGAAATTTTTAGGACTGAAATCTAACTGAAGTAAATTTCCATTCATATTTTATGTTTTAAAGTTAATCTGAGGAATTAGTAACACTCAAACGGCCAACCATGTCTTCTTGTTTCGCTAGAGAATTATATATGAGATGAAACACAGGCCAAATTCACGTAGTCATCCTTCGTTATGAGAAAAACCAGAGAAAACAGCAATGATCTTCAACAAAAGGTTGTTGAGCCTCACAAATCAGGAAATGACTATAAGAAATGTTCATTTCCACTATCTGAGCAATTATTAAGAAGTTTAAAACAAATGAAGATGTTGAGAATCTGCTGAGAAGAGGATGTATGTCTGTACTGACCCCACACACAGTGAGGAGGATGGTTTGAGCGGACAAAGAATCTGCAAGGATCGCACATGGGCATTAGTTAGGCCTTGGGGTCAGAACGTCTCCCAAATCTACAATTAAACACCACCCACACAACCACAAGTTGTTTGGGGGGGCTGTCCCCTTAAAACTTACTACCACACATATCGTCACGTTACTCCACCATGTCCAGTCTGCGACATGGAAGCTTAGGCTACGTTCACACAGCAGGTAAAAGTGGCCCAAATCTGATTTCCTCACCAAATCTGATGTTTTCTGTTTGGCTGTTCAGATTATCTTTTAAATCTGATCTGTAGGCAACATCAGTCTGAACAGATCAGCTCCTAAACTGACCCGCATGGGCAAAAGAACAGAGCGTCACGCTGCTTCACGGCTCATCCAGAGGTAAACAACCATAACTGCCAGCGAACGCCAGTCGCTCCCGGAGGATCAGCTTCATCTTCACCAGCATCACAGGAGCCATCATGAAGCTTCACTGACTGACAGCTGGGCTCATCACCCAGAATGTGTTCAAGCCGTAAAAAGGGCGTGGTCACTTCTTTGGTTCGTGCCCTCGGATTCATTAAACTACTTTCAGACTTTTAACTGTTCTTTGACGCTGCAGCCTCGTTTTGGATGAGTCTCTTCTAATTTCTGTACAGAAATATCAGCCTAAATGTTTGAGTCTCAGCAGAATTAAATTATGACGAATGTCGAGTTGGATTGACGTAAAAGCTGCGTGAATTCCGATCTGGCTGTTGAGACGATTTACCTTAGGATATGCAGAGCATATTTACAGAACAAACCTTGTCAGTGAACTATGAGGGCAAAAAAACAAACAACCAAAAAAAATAATAATAATAATAATACTTGTTTATTAATCGTAATCGAGGTAAAACGTTCAAATGATTGTGATATTGATTTGAGATCATATCGCCCAGCACTACTCAGAGGTGGTTTCAGAAATAAAATGACCAGGTGTAAATGGGGTCAAAGTCTCTAACACCACAATAACTGCATTTGGAGTCCCCTGTATGAAATAACCAGGATTTCTGCAGTAGGGTTAGAGAGATTAAGATCAGCATCTTGAATAACAAGATCTTATTTTGGCAACAAGTCACTAATAATCCACAGAGCTACAACGTCAAAACAGGAACCTTGGAGTTTATTATGAAAGATTAAAAATATAAATATATCTATCAAGCTTCAGGACAAATCTGTCATCTAAGTGACCACATATACAGCCACACATATCTACTAATTTGTGCACAACTACTTCGATGACACAACATCATAGCAGTGATGGAGGAAATCTCAAGAACGCAATAATGACATAACTGTAAACACGATCCAAAGGATCCAGGCTTTTGGAGATACTAGTCCATCTGTTCCTTCATTAAATGAGCTGAGAGTTTAACCATTATAGAGACAGAGGAACTTAGCATGCCATTTATGTCCAGGGGCCGTATTACAGAAACGTTCTATCTGTTTGCCTTAACTTAAGATCTGACAGGTTAAGATAAGATTTTTCACAAATTCGTATTACAGAAGCAAATCTTATCTTAATTTAAGAATCTTATCTTATCTTACAGCATCTTTTCTTATCTCAAGTTAGGAAATCTTAACTTTCATGATGTCGACAATCAACTGTCATGTATGTTACCTAGCAACCGGCCAAACGCTCACAACTGAAACGTAAACACGTAATCAAGTTAGTTAGCCAGACAGATAATGTTAGCTACCGTTAATGATGTAAAAAAATAAAACTAAAGCGTAATAAACTGAGAGTTCAGAATACTGTGAGAGCGCCCCCTGCTGTTTATCAGAGCGTCGCCGTCTCCAGTTTCAGTCTCCATTTCCCAAACTCTTTAGCTAAACGCGCTAACGTTATTCCTCCTAATAAACAGACTAGAGATGAAACGATATTAAAATTTCATATCACGATTATCATGACCAAAATTATCACGATTATCGGTATTATTGCGATATTGTTCAAATGTGTTGAAAAGTAAAATAAAAAAATAAATAAATACTGATACACAAACTGAAACTCGTTTCACCAACTTTTATATTAACACAAATAGAATTGGCAGCAATATGCACTTTTTGTTTGCATAAACATTAAAAAATAGTCAATACATTTGTAGTATTACTTTTGTATTACTTACAATACTTGTAATACTCTGTAAACAAAATAGCAAAAGTATTATTATTACTGTTATTATTATTATTACTGTTATTATTATTATTATTATTCTTCATTACAATAACTATGGATTTCCCTGCATAGAGAATTAAATCTCGACCAACTCTGAGGTGGGTCTTAATGGAAAATTACTACTTCTAAGAAGTGCTGCACTCGGGGGGTGGGGGGTTTCTGTCCGAACTGCAGCTGCAGCATTATTGTGCCGTTGTGGCGCTGAGCCCCTAATCAATACAGCGCACCAGGAAAAAACAGCCAAAATCACAGAGGAACTGCGTCACCGCGCTGTGAGCTGCAGACAGTGTAGAACTCACACAGTGTGTCTTCACCTGTGGAGCTGCTTCTCTAAAAGCTTTTAAAACTAAAACATAACTTAAAATTAACGCGCTTCTGAGCTGCAGCAGAAACACTCCTACAGTTTAATCTCTGAAACTCTGCTTTTCCTAAAAGCGGCACGCAGCGTTTACTCGCGCGAGGTCCCATCCCAAAGCACAGTATCTTCCCTATGTAGTGCACTTCGTGGATCATGAAATAGCAAATCCTTCACCCAAAGAGTGCAAGAAACGTTCGACTAAGTCATCTATAATTAACATTAACAACAGGTTACTAATTCCCTATTTAAAGCTCAGCTGCTTGTTAATGATGATCGTGTTTGAACAGTAGCCCACTATGTAGGGGACACTGAGTGATTTGAGACGGAGTTATTCTCCTCTCAGACAGTAAACACTGTAAGCGAGACGAGGAAGGGGAGCTGTGCAGATTGAACAGCATCTCGTTAACTCAGAGCTCATTTTGGAGACGCTGCTCCACAGAAATGTGTGTTAAAAGCTTTAGTTTCGATTCACAGCTGATTCACCGATTGTTTTTCTTTTTTTGTTTTTGGTTTTTTTTTGACGCTAAAAGCTTAATTTTATATTATTAACGAACCATAAGCATAAGTTAAACCACACAGACCAAGACATTTCTTCTATTTCGAAGTCCACAGACTTCTCCGTTAAAGTTAACCTTGCATTCTCTAAAAAGTAGCGGGTGGTGGTCGCGAAGATGACTCGTAAGGTTTGATGTGTTGCCCCCTTTCGCGGCTATTTTCTTTAGGCCTGTTCTGCAGACAGGGTGGTCATCTGCAGACAGGGTGGTCATCTTCAATTAACTTTCCTTCTGCATCCTTATAAAACTCAAAATATGACCAAACATCAGACTTGGTCTCCGAATCTCTGTCACTACATTCCGCCCTGTTCTCCCTTCTCTCCCTCTCCCCTGTACACACACACAGAGCTGCATCTGAGAGATGATTCTGCCTTTGTTTGACTCTGTACAGCGAGTTTTTCACACCACGGTTTTAACGATACTTTAAAGTTCAAACGGTACTACTAACCGTCATTAATTTTACCGCGGTTTACCGTGAAACCGGTAACCGTTTCATCTCTAAAACAGACACACGTTCAGCTACGCCTCCTCATTATTCACCACCATCACTGTAATATTTCATCATCAACATTAACACACAAAGGTAATCAGAGGGGCGGTAGAGATCGAGTCTGCAGCGTCTGAGTTCTTAAAAAAGAAAAAAACCTCACAACTCAAAGCTCCGTTTTCAGTGTAGGTAAATGTAGCGTCATCACGCTACTGATAGTGAACTGTGCTGCCCATCACTGCATAAAACAATAGAAACAGACAGGTAAACAGAAGTTAAGACGCTCTGGGGTTTATCTTAAAGTTAAGAAAATATTTAGAATATTTTGGCGACTTAGGATGTTTCTGTAAAACCGTTTTCTTATCTGGAAATAAGATGAGATTATAGACTTAAGAACTGTTGTTCTGAACTGGCTTCTGTCCTAAATTCAGTCTTAACTGAAGTTGTCATGACAACAAAGCAGACAAGATATGATCTCAGACTGTAATACGGCCCCTGATCCGCAAGTTAGTGCTCTAACATCAGGCAGACAGTGTGCGTTCTCATCTGTTGGGTCAAGGCAAATGCATGTAAATAAAAGAAAGCAGAAAACAGTTTTATTGTGACCCGTCACTTGTCTTATGAACACAGAAAGTTGTAGCTTCTGATTTGGTGCTGTAACACATTTAGAGAGCGGCAGTGAGTTAGGTTAATTCATCTGAAATTGAGCTTTAGGCCACTTTAAGCTTGCACTTTAATATTTCCATACTAGAACACAAAAAGAATTAAACTATCAATCGCAATTATTTCTTTGGCAATTAATCATCAGCTTAAAATCTCATGATCATGACAGGCATAACTGGCTAAAACGCTTAATTTTATCAGGGATTAATTTCTAATTGGTTGTGTTCATTTTAACTATATGCACACTTTGTTTTGAAGAGCAATGGGGACAAGAAGAGAGCAACCAAGCTCTCAGTTGTTTATTATTAGAGGAAGACAGAGGTAGAAAACAGTCAGATGCATTTGCACCTACGTATCCGATCTAGGACCACACATGAAAGTGACTCAGGTCGGATTTCAAAAGATCTGATCTGTGTGCAGTGGTGGACAGTAACGAAGTAAACGTAATTCGTTTCTGTACTTAAGTAGTTTTTCGTGTATCTGTGCTTTACTGAAGTTTTTCTATTTTGGGCGACTTTTTTCTTTCACTCCACTACATTTCAAAGTCAAATATCTCACTTTTTACTCCACTACATTATGAGAAATCTGTCGTTCCTTTTGGTTTATGTGTGTATAAAAACATAATATGTCAAAATGAAAGAAGAGTGAAGCAAAAACACCAATCAGGGCACAGCAGTCACTTTGTTTTGAGCTTGTTTTGACCTATTGGTCATACCGACCCAGTGCAGCACACGGTTCAACGTCAGTGCAGCAGCGTAAAATCTGGGAGAGTCTATTCAACATAAATGATGAACTAACCTAACTTTGTGCAAATAGACCACAATATAGAAATATGTACTCATATGCAGTTGTGACTGACGTGTCTTTATTCTGAATTTATACAAACACATTTCATTTTATAGTAAATTAGTTTTGGCTAGTTTATGTTTATGAACAGAGACCTACAGATGCAGTTTAGTAAAGGAAACTCATTTGTGAACCTGAGTTTAAAGTTTTTATTAAACTTAAACTTGTAACTGAGCGTAAATAAATCTTAAACTGAAACTTTTGTTTGTAAAAAGTGATTTCAGAGCCACTCGTTTCTACCTAATATAAACTGTTTGCCTTCAGTGTTTTGTGCTGATGATCACTTTAATAGACATCAGCGTCACTAATTAATGACCTTCTATTAAAATACTGGTTTACCAAGAGAGACACTGGAGTATTTTCACCTAAAATGAGTTAATGAAGCGAGTCTTGTTATAAAAATGATAATAGGACATTAAAAAGTCATAATTAATCTTTTAGTACTTTTACTTTTGATACTTAAGTACATCTGAAGGCAAATACTTTTGCACTTTTACTCAAGTGGAGGTCTAAAGGGAGGAACTTCTACTTCTCCTGGAGTAATATTTTACCTTGGGTGTCTCTACTTTAACTCAAGTTCATGGTTTGTGTACTTCGTCCACCACTGTCCGTGTGTCCACACAGCCCTGAAAACATCAGATCTGAGTCACTTTAGGGCAAAAAATCGGATTTGTGCCACTTCAACCTGGTAATGTGAACGCAGCCTAAAGACTCGGACATAAACACCGATGTTGTAATGTGTGCAGTAGTTTTTAGACTCTTTACTATGTCCAGAAAATGAACTGACAAGCTAACTGAACTAGACTGAATGGTGAGAGAACATTCTAGTTTCTTTAAACCATCTTACACACACAAAATAAACTCAAAATAACAGTAGGAAGTGATTATCCTTACCTGTAGCGTTAGCGGTTCAATTGACCACCATATCCACTCAGCTTGCGCTCATCTGAGTTTTCCGTTGGATTTTGAATTTTAAATGAGCGCGTGAGGCGGCAGGAGGTGCTGTAGTACTAATGCGCCGGATAAACTAGAGCCCTACGAACGGGGCTAACCGTAGATACCTAGATGTCGCGTTGGGTCCAGCCAGGCACGTCAACGGCGCCGCCATTTTAGGGCGGTCAACATCGCTGCTGGACTGCATTCAGTACCATTCCAGAGCGGCAGTTTAAGAAAGATACTGTCCAAAATTACACTATTTCAAGAATATTACACTCAGAAAGTGGGATAGGATTATATAACGGAGGGGACGCAGTGATCCACACTCATGTCTGTGTGATGTGTCTTATTTGTGTGGTGTTTATGTAGATATGGCCGTGTGGTTGGTGAGGCACAGAAAACCTGTTGATGTGATTGTTTTTCCTCTCGTTTTATATTAAGCTTATTTTATTTAATAGTCTATTCAGGGGATCTAAACTTTATGTAGTAGTAAATTATGTACAACAATGGTTAAAGCTTTGTAGTTCGGTAAGTTATAGCATTCCTTAATCTGTGTAGATATTCATAATAGATTAACGTCAGAACCTTCTTACACGAACCTGAAGTCAGCTTATTTGCCAGCTTCTTGTTTGAATTTTCCTGTTCCACCTTAAATGGTGCAGCTTCAGGCACCAGAAAGTGACTGCTGCTCCATTTAAGGTGGAACAGGAAATCTCGCACAATAACCTGGCGAGTAGGAAGCCAATTTTAGCTCCTTCTTACTGTGTTTTGGGGGTTTCTTTTATTTTTATGTGTTTTAAGATTAGAAGTGATTCACACATTGATGGATTTGCTGATGTGTCTGATTGTGTTTCTCGCGCTAAACTCGGTTTTTAACATCAGGTGCAGACTGAATACTTTCCTGCTGGTCTGGACGGCTAATTATCACAATCAGTTATCAAAGTAATAAAAACTACTGAGAGCAGATCCGTGCAGCCTGGATTAATCTGTGTCTGAGGAATATAACTAAACAGATTTGGTGAAAATCAGTTGAGTAATAAGGAAGTTGTGGCTGATTTAATCCTGAGACTCTTCATCTCTCAATACAAGTGAATCTGTTCACGAGCGGATCTTGACCTCTCCAACATGGCGGATGCGCAGACACATCACCTCAGATAGAGAACGAGACAACACAGCAGCTAGGTATGTACAGGGTGTCCCAAAAAAATTGACATCATTTGAGATGTGAATATCTGAGTAACTACATGTCCTGGCAAACGAAATTAAATAGGCTTCATGTTGAACAATACAAGATTTATTTATGAAAATTCGAACAAGAAATTCAGAGGGATGTAGATTTTATAACCAATTTCACAGCTTCACAAATGTAATATCTTCCAATACTGGTGGTCGTCCAGATCCCTTTGTCCTGCACAGACAGCTTTCCTCTTTGAATTTTTTGTGCCATGTCCAAATCTGTTTTCCAGTTGGTGCGTTTTTATTGAATTTTCTCGAAAATGCACACTGCACACTCTTGTTTGACTGTGTTTGAGGATATTCTAACACACAAAATGCCTTTTCATTTCTAGTCAACGCCATTCTTCAACCTGAAAAACAACATTCAAAATTAAACTTGGTTAGTTTTTACACACTTTGTTAAAATTTGAGATCATTTGAGGGAGAATTGGCTGTTAGACTACGAAATGATGTCAATTTTTTTGGGACACCCTGTATATCTATGGGGCTAACCCACCAGGTGGCCTTTAGCTTTAATTACTAATGCTGAATTGAATAAGTTAAATACTAATACAGAAGTCAACCACCTCTTCGTTTTATAATTACCAGACCGAGCATTTAGAAAATGAAGTTTTATAAATGTGCTGAATGTATTGAATTTTACAGTTTAATTGCTACAATATGAATATATACAGGCCTAGTTTGAATTGGCCAGTTAAAAGGAGAATTCCACTGGATTTTTTTGTAATTCTGCATACTTCAGAGATGTTAAGAAAGTCTAGAGCGGTTGGTGAAATGGTGCTTTGAAGAGCAACATGTCCATTTGGATTTCTTTGCAACCCCTGGTTCCTATCAGCACCACTGCAATGTCTACAATGCAAATACTGGCATGTTATTTTGAATCCAGAACCACCAGTGAACCTACACATGTCTTTTGAGTTTTTATCTTAAATGTTGATAAAGGTAAATCACTGGTACATCCAAGAACTATGTTTTCTTTGGGCACTAGTGTGGCATAATGCCCTGCATCTACCAATATGCTATAAATAAATTAAAAAAAAGTGTCAGGCCATAACTTTATATCAAAATTATAGTTAAATAATGTCTCAGGCATCAGGTAGCACAGTTGGAACCATTTTGTATAATAGTAGAGGAACAAATTCCCAAAAAGACTATAGTTTTAAGTCAATTTCCACCTATGGCTCACATATGTATGGCCTGTATTTAGACAATGGACAAAGACAGTGGTGTTATCTTTTCTTTAGGACAGGAGATAATGCAGACACTGTCCCTTTAAGCCAGGCCTAAATTAGCACATTTTCTGGTTTTGTGGAGCGTCCAATTATTAATGAATTACACACCTTTTGCAGTAAAATACAACCATCCATTTCACAAACTAGAGATATAAAAGTTACATAAAAACATGCTTGGGCTTTGTTCTACCTTGGGTGAGACGATATCAACTTTTTTTTAAGGGACCTGTTTTGTTCTGCTACTGTAATAGCTTTATATGATGTTTTAGAGACAATACATGCTTAGGATGTCCGGTTCCTATCACCACCACTGTAGACAATTCTAACTCTCTAAGTTAGATAGAACTGAGCATTTCATATCAAACCGCTCTTCACATCTTACTAATTTAATTATGCAGAAGTGTAGGAAAATCACTGGAATTCCCCTTTCATGCAGGGAGCACATAACTGGATCATTCCAGATTAACCGTCTGACCCCTCTCTGTCTATAATGTGTTATGAATCAGTCTTGTTTTGACTCTTTCCAGCACAGTGCTGTGCTGTGAAGAATTACTGGGTGGAAGCAACGCATTAGGCTGAGTGTGAGATAAGGTGCAGTCTGTACATAGCGACACACTTGGTCACACTCTCAGTCACTTGCTTGGCTCATCCCCAGGTGTTGTGGGCTGAACAGTGATCTACACCCACCTGAATACTTCTATTCTGCCATGACATGTGACCCCTGGAAAAGAGAGCAGAAGCAGTCTGAGCTCACCAGGCCTCCCACTGAGAGGGCGGCAGGCGTGTAAAGTGGTGATGACAGATCACCAACTTAGTACAAACACAGCTGAACATGAAATGATTTAACTATGAAGAATTTTCTGTGGTAAAATCCCTTTGGACGTATACTGTAATTTAGCACACGATGGCTCAATCTGTGTCTGGAAATCTGAATCTGTGATTCTGAATCTATTTACACAATAGTTTAAACTGAAGAGGTAAGAGCTTCCATCATGGAATATGCACACGGATGAGTAGCTTGACTATGCAACTCTAACAACATTTAACAAAATCTTAGCTCAAAAATAAAAACAATACAGAGGTGTAACAGCTTAAACTTAAAACACATGAGCATGTGATGAAGGCTATGTACACCGATCAGGCATAACATTATGACCACCACCTTGTTTCTACGCTCATTGTCCATTTTATCAGCTCCACTTGACTGCAGTCCATCTGTTTCTCTGCATACTTTCTTAGCCCCCTTTTACCCTGTTCTTCAGTGGTCAGGACCCCCATGGATCCTCACAGAGCAGGTACTATTTGGGTGGTGGGTCATTCTCAGCTCTGCAGTAACACTGATGTGTGTTACTGTGAGTTGTGCTGGTCTGAGTGGATGAGGCACAGCAGTGCTGCTGGAGTTTTTAAACACCTCAGTGTCGCTGCTGGACTGAGAATAGTCCACCAACCAAAAATATCTAGCCAACAGCGTCCTGTGGGCAGCGTCCTGTGACCACTGATGAAGGACTAGAGGATGACCAACACAAGCCGCGCAGCAGCAGATGAGCTATCGTCTCTGACTTTACATCTACAAGGTGGACCGACAAGGTAGGAGTGTCTAATAGAGTGGACAGTGAGTGGACACAGTGTTTAAAAACTCCAGCAGCACTGCTGTGTCTTATCCACTCGTACCAGCACAACACACACTAACACACCACCACCACAACAGTGTTACTGCAGTGCTGAGAATGACCCACCACCCAAATAGTACCTGCTCTGTGAGGGTCCATGGGGGTCCTGACCACTGAAGAAGAGGGTAAAAGGGGGCTAACAAAGTATGCAGAGAAACAGATGGACTACAGTCTGTAACTGTAGAACTACAAAGTGCACCTATATAGTAAGTGGAGCTGATAAAATGGACAATGAGCGTAGAAACAAGGAGGAGGTCATAATGTTATGCCTGATCGGTGTATAATCTGGTTTAACTTTGAACATGGTTGCACATGAACAGGTACAAATGCAGCTCCATGACAGCATGATGTATCACAAACTATGAGTGATATTTGCGTTCAAAACAGACCATTTGTCTTCATGACATTGCCAAATACACTTACACAAGAGCCTGACCTCAAATATGTGCAAATACCAACTTAAATTCCAGTGGAGCAGCAGAGCTGTCACTGCTATGCATTGCCTCTGGTCATAATGTTAATAAGCACTAGCAGGTTTCTGGCATTAACCTTTGAGTGCTTTGTCAATTCACAACATGTTTTTTGTGTAGTAGCATTTTACAAAAACCCCAGTGTTCTTCACATAAGAGTTCGAGGCATTGTAAGTAACTTTAAAGAGGAATTCTGTGCAGTCAGTGTGTGGATTTAGTCTTACACACCATGCCGTTAGCCAGTGCTGGCTCTACCTAATAAGCGACATAAGCAGCTGCTTAGGATCCTGCAGCCATCAGTGCCCCTTAATGACTTTTGGGTTATTACAGCACCATTATGTTGTCTATGAAGGTTTGAGAGAGGGGAACAAAAGCAAGTTTATATGATGTAGCTTTTACACGCTTAAGATGTCTGGTATTGAATTATGTCATTTAATCACGGCTCAAAAAATAACATCACTGTTGTAGGACGAAAACCTCGTATCTCCATTTTTGTCGTTTTTCAGTTTCTGACATAGTTTGAAAATGCCTGTTGCCCTTTACATTGTGTGTAAATTTCGTGATGAATGGACCAAAAGAAATGACCCAAAACGACTTGGAAAAAAGTCTGGTTCCATTGACTTACATTCAAAGTAAAGTAGGTTTTTTCCTTCTCCTGTAAAGTCACCATTTTGGAGATACAAGGTTTTCTTCCGACAACAGTGATATGCATTTGGAGCCCAAAAACAAGAAGATGTAGAGAAATAGCTTAAAGATAAAGGTCTTTTTTGTGGCCAAAAATGGTTCCTCCATTGTTAAAAGCTTGACATCATAACAATAGTAGAACCTTTTTTAATGCTATGTAGAGCCATTTTCACAAAGGTTCTATATAGAACCATGCACAACACATTCTCCATCAGTCTGAAGAAACATTTCACCATGCAAAGGACCATTTAAGTATGCAAATGGTTCTTTAATTCTTCATGGTTCTATACAGAACTAATATTATCTTCAATAAAGAACCCTTGAAGAACCATCTCTTTTAAGAGTGTAGAGTTCTGTGACTACCTGTTTAATCTCTAAACTCTATTCACACCCACTGAGACGTATCCGTGATATCCAGCAGGCCTTCTTTCTCCTGAAACATGTACTATGCATTTCTAATATCTGTTAGATATGCTGAAATGTGGAGCATCCTTACCCGAGGCCTGCTTTATTAAGCACCTGGCTATGTGCAGCCATGAACATGAGGTTTCCTGCTCTATCAGTGGCAGCATGTACTGGCAGGTTAGTCATTACCATTTTACTGAGGAGAAAATGACTGACAAAAACGAATCTGATCATTTTTTGGAACCTATATTAAGATCATCCAATCCAACATCAGTACCTGGCCTCACTAATGCTTTTGTGGCTGAATGCAATAAAATCCTCAAAGCAATGTTCCAACATCTAGTATAAAGCCTTCCCAGAAGAGTAGAGGCTGTCAAAGGAGGGACATTCACATCCTTGATTTCAGAAGAAATGCTGAGCAAGTGTCTACAAACTTTTGGACATGCACTATATGGACAGAAGTATTGGGACACCTCGCATCACACCTACAGGAGCTTTTATGAATCCCATTCTAAATCCATAGGCATTAATATGGAGTTGTTCCCTCCTTTGCAGCTCTAACAGCTTCCACTCTTCTGGGAAGCTTCTACAAGATGTTGGAGAGTGTCTGTGGGAATTTTTGTCCATTCATCCAGAAGAGCATTTGTGAGGTCAGACTCTGATCTTGGATGAGAGGGTCTGGCTCACAATCTCCGTTCTAGCTCATCCCAAAGGTGTTTGATGGGGTTAAGGTCAGGGCTCTGTGAGGGCCAGTCAAGCTCTTCCTCACCAAACTCACCCAGCCTTGACTTTATGGAGCTGCTTTGTGCACTGGGGCTCAGTCATGCTGGAACAGAAAAGGTTCTTCCCCAAACTGTTCCCACAAAGTTGGAAGTGTACAATTGTCCAAAATGTCTTGTTCTGCTGAAGCATTAAGATTTCCCTTAACTGGAACTAAGGGTTCTAGGCCAACCCCTGAAAACAGCCCCATATCATCATCCCTCCTCCACCAAACTTTACAGCTGGCACAGTGCAGTCAGGCAGGTAACGTTCTCCTGGCATTCGCCAAACCCAGACTCGTCCATCAGACTGACAGATAGAGAAATGTGATTCGTCATTCCACAGAATATGTTTCCGCTGCTCCAGACTCCAGGCGGCGTCCCCCCACTGCTGCTTGGCATTGTGCATGTTGGGCATGCTCAGCCATGGAAACCCATTTCTTGAAGCTCCTAACGCGGAGTTCTTTTGCTGATGTTTCTTCCAGAGGCAATATGGAACTCTTGAGTGAGTAAACTGACTTGTGGCAGAGGCGGTCATTTACACAAGGTGTAAATGATCAGTAGTACAACATGTGTCCACAGATATTACGTTTCTAATATTTCCTTTTATATTGTGGAAAACATGGTTACTCAAATCCCACATCCCACACAATAGTCTCGAGAATGAGATCGTCCTCTTTAAAGACTCGCACCTTCAGAAGATGTATTTTGAAGTTGGAGATATATAATTGCATAATTCCGTTGTTGCGGTGTAAACAAATTAATTCAAAGTAGTTTTGATATAAAATGGTCCAATGAAAGTTACAGTGGTGGTGTTAGGAACCAGGGGTCTAACAGTACAACTACAGGCATTTTATTTACTATGCAAAACTAGTAAACCTACATGTGTCTTTTGAGTCTTCATATGTAATAATAATGATGGTAAAATAGTGAAAAATCTATTAATAAATGTATTACCAAGACGTGTTAGGCATTTTTTTTTTACAAAACTATGGTAAAACAATGTGTCAGGCATCCGGAAGTGTATTCACAACCATTTCATGGGGATGTTGGACGGTGGACGTCTGGTTCCTATCACCACCACTGTGAACAATTCTGTCTAGAACGGAGCATTTTACCCCAAACCACTCCGAGTGGTTCTGTGAACATCTCAACCGTTTAATTATGTTGACCTTTTGAAAAATTGGTGGAGCTCCCCTTTAAACTGACAATAACACAAAAAGGAAACAAAGCCGTGAATTCTGTAAAACCTGAAAGAGAGATGCAGTATTGCGCTACATAACACTGCAAAACTGCAAGTAACATGCTAATACGACGGCGTTTTAGGGCAGCTGTTAATAAATATAAAAACAGTAGACTTCGAGAATGAAGTCGTAATATTTCGAGAATAAAGTTGTAATATATCGAGATTAAAGTTGTAATATTTCGAGAAAAAAGTCGTAATATTTGGGGGATAAAGTGGGCTAACTGTAGGGGGGCTGCCATAACGCGTTGGGGTCTCGGTTGCTGTCCTGGCGCCGGAGCTCCACTCACTCCTGTCTCTCTGTGGATCATTCTGATCATCATTCTCACTGTCTGTGAAACTTCATGCCCTCACTGAATGGGGGGAGATGGAGCCCCGATAGCCGTGTAGACGACCCTGCCTGAGATTCTCCTTCAACAACACAGACAGACAGTTTCCTCCGAGTCCGTCTGGCTCTTTATTCTAGATAAACACAGTTTCCTGCTCAGCCGTTTCAGCCGGTTCTTATACTAATAACAGGCTGGTGCTGATGTGCAGGAGAGACAGGGAGACTGAGTGTTTCTTTATGGGTGAATCGATATGAAAGTAGAACTCCACCAACTCACCGCCCCTCATTTAACACGAGGAGGTGCCGCTTCCCTTCGCAAAGCCTTTGGCCACAATATTGACCTTCCCTGGTATTAATGCCACTTTAGTGTTGTAATTCTACGAGTTTTTTTTCCTCGAAATATTACAACTTTTTTCTCGATATAGTCCAACTTTTTTCTCAAAATAGTACAACTTTTTTCTCAAAATATTAGCACTTTTCCCTCAAAATATATCGACTTTTTTCCCGAAATATTCCTACTTTTTTCTCAAAATAGTACAACTTTTTTCTCGAAATAGTACAACTTTTTTTCTCAAAATATCACGTCTTTTTCTCGAAATATTACGACTTTTTTCTCGAAATATATCAACTTTTTTCCCAAAATATTACGGCTTTTTTCTCGAAATAGTTCAACTTTTTTCTCAAAATATATCGACTTTATTCTCGAAATATCACGACTTTATTCTCGAAGTCTAGTTTTATTTTTATTCACAGTGGCCCTAAACGCCGCCATATTAAGGCCTCTTTAAACACTAGTTTAGAAGTTCCCCGGTACAAAACGCCGTTCGAGCTTTATGTCCCTCGGCGCTCCCTGTCGCTCCGCTCGAAGGCGGGTTTGTGAGATTCCGCGGGAGCTCTGCTGTTCTCGGCTCCTTCAGCGCTCAGCACGATAATTTCACCATTCGCATATCAGGATGAGTCTGTGGGTCGATAAGTACCGGCCGGCGTCTCTGGCGAAGCTGGACTACCATAAAGAGCAAGCAAACCAGCTGAGAAACCTGGTGAGGAGGACAGTTTGAGACTCAGCTGTCCGGCTAGTTGACGTTAGCCGCTAATGCTGCTAATGCGGTTCGGGTTCGGTCCGCTTTCGCACTGTTAGACATGGTTATAGTTTAATATCACTGCGGTTTGCAGTCAGGAGCAATGAAAATAATGCACTAAATATCCGGTTTGCCAGTGTAACGTTATAACGTTACTCATTCCGGGCAAATTAACCTGGTGTAGCCGGTTCGGTTTTCTCATCTAGCTTAACTTTCGCTCAGTACAGTCATAGCTATGTTTTTAAATTCTCAGAGCTCAGCCGGAAGCGCAGAAAAAAATGTTTATTTAAACAATTAAACACAATTCACGATTTAAAAAAATGTAATAATCCCCGAAGGGAAATTGGTGTTCCAGCAGCATGAATACAAGACTCCACTTACCATATAGGTGCACTTTGTAGTTCTACAGTTACAGACTGTAGTCCATCTATTTCAACCAAAAACATCCAGCCAACAGCGTCCTGTGGGCAGCGTCCTGTGACCACTGATGAAGGACTAGAGGATGACCAACACAAGCCGCGCAGCAGCAGATGAGCTATCGTCTCTGACTTTACATCTACAAGGTGGACCAACAAGGTAGGAGTGTCTAATAGAGTGGACAGTGAGTGGACACAGTGTTTAAAAACTCCAGCAGCACTGCTGTGTCTGATCCACTCGTACCAGCACAACACACACTAACACACCACCACCACGTCAGTGTTACTGCAGTGCTGAGAATGATCCACCACCCAAATAGTACCTGCTCTGTGAGGGTCCATGGGGGTCCTGACCACTGAAGAACAGGGTAAAAGGGGGCTAACAAAGTATCAGAGAAACAGATGGACTACAGTCTGTAACTGTAGAACTACAAAGTGCACCTATATAGTAAGTGGAGCTGATAAAATGGACAATGAGTGTAAAAACAAGGAGGTGGTCATAATGTTATGCCTGATTGGTGTATGTACACGTACAACTATAGCTCTGCTAAGGTGCTAAAAATACAGCGTGGGTATTACACTCATGTTTTGAGTTACAGTTACTGTTACACTTCAACGGACAGTTACTATTACAGTGTGTTACAGTAAGCACTAACATTACTTTAAATGCATTATAGACATTTCTTAATGAAATTCGACATATCTTGCATCTTTCACTGCACCGAATTCCATGTATTTCAAGACTGGAGATTATGAGTTTCCTAAAATAGAATTTATCGTGTGTGACATACAAAAGTAAATCCATATAGATTAACATGGGAGACAGTAATCTTCATGTAGAGCTAGAGGATAAACACACACAGTACATATTATAGCATTTTAAGTCCCAGGCCTGCGTTGAAGCAGAGGACCACTTCCTGCTCTAAAATATATACTAACTGTCCAGGCCTTTATTAGTTGTGTCAGGTTTTGGAGCAGAGACATTAAAACCAGGCAGTTCTGTAATCCTGCAGAGATGGAGTAGCACACATGCGACATTCCTGCATTCATGATCATCTAAATTGGCTTAAATCTAACTGTACTTTCTTAATGTGTTATTAAACTTAGGTACAATGTGGAGACTTCCCTCATCTGCTTGTTTACGGTCCATCTGGCGCTGGCAAGAAGACTCGAATAATGTGTCTCCTTCGTGAGCTGTACGGTGCTGGGGTGGAGAAACTGCGTATTGAACACCAGACTATCGTAGTAAGCACTGTCACTGGACTGTGAAAACAGCTTTTGAATGTATTAAATGCTTAGAAATATATCCAAGTTAGAGATGATTATATCTGTAAGTAACTAATAATAAAAACCATTCACTGTGAAGATATCTGATAGCTCACTGATTCTCCCCGTGTAGGCTCCATCTAAAAAGAAAATTGAAATCAACACAATTGCCAGCAACTACCATTTGGAGGTGAATCCAAGGTAAGCTGCCACTCAGGATTATTGCTTTTATAATAATGTCACTGTTATATTTCACACTTAGCTTTGTGTCAGCTGATATGCTGTTTTTGTTGATCAAACTGTTGTCTGACCTGTGTGTTTTGCAGTGACGCAGGGAACAGTGACCGTGTTGTCATCCAAGAGCTGATTAAAACAGTGGCTCAGTCTCAGCAGATCCAGTCCAGCACGCAAAGAGAGTTCAAAGGTCGGAATCACTTAAGGCTTTAATCATATTAAAAAGCACTTTTTATCACAGATCCTCTTAACAGTAATTAAAGCCTTTTCCCCCTCTCACAACTATCAAAATCCTATTAAAAACATAATTGTGTGCTTCTGGAAACATAGATAATAAACCATGCTGCTGTGCTTGAATGTCCATAAATGTTCATTAGCTTTATTGCAGTGATTTGCTACGACCACACTGCATAACGTAGCTCCTTCTCCTACCCTCTCGTTGCAGTTGTGATCCTGACGGAGGTGGACCGCCTCACCAAAGACGCGCAGCACGCCCTGCGCCGCACCATGGAGAAATACATGTCCACCTGCCGCCTCATCCTGTGCTGCAACTCCACCTCTAAAGTGATCTCACCTATCCGGAGCAGGTGTCTGGCTGTAAGAGTGCCATTGCCCAGCACAGAAGAGGTACTATGCTCTCTTTGCATTAGACCAAAATGCCACACTTTCACTTACCACCAAAGGGTTGATAACTGCAGGCTGTATTATATGCTAAATGATGGCCGAGGTCTGAATGAGGCCTTGTGCGTAGACTCTGTTAAACTCTATGCTTGGTGTTTCAGGTGTGCAGTGTTCTGACAAGCGTGTGCAAGAAGGAAGGGCTGCTTCTGCCAGTGGAGCTGGCTAAACGGATCGCAGAGAAGTCTGGTCGCAACCTTCGCAAAGCTCTGCTGATGTGCGAGGCCTGTCGAGTTCAACAGTAAGTCAGGGCCAGTGAGAAATGGATGTGAGTTTGAACTGAAACGTTCACACAGTGTGAAAGCCAGCTGTTGTTTTCAAACGGTTTCAGAAGTAAACTCTTAAATGTTTTGATCTGAGAGCAACGAGGTGCATACTGCTGAAATTATGCATAATATGTATGCACAACATGTACAGTTGTGGCCAACACTTTGTATTTACAAAGTTTGCTGCTTCAGTTTTTATGGGGGCAGTTTGCATTAACTCTAGATTGTTATGAAGAGTGATCAGATGAATTGAAAAGTTATTCCTTGCCATGAAAATGAAATTAATCACAAAAACCCAATTTCCACTGCATTTCAGCCCTGCCACAGAATGACCTGCTAACATCATTTCAGTGATCTTCTCATTAGCTCAGGAAGTGGAAGTGTTAATGAGGACAAGGCAGCTGATATCACAATGATGTCATGCTGATTGAATTAGAAGAGCAGACTGGTTGCCTTAAAAGGGGCGTGGTGCTTGAAATCATTGTCTTCTTGTGTTACCACCAAGGGAACACATGCAGTCATTTTTGATTTGCATCAAAAGGGCTTCACAGGGAAGGACATTACTGCTTGTAAGATTGCACCAAAATCAACCATTTATTGGATCATCAAGAACTTTGAGGAGAGAGGGTCAATTAGCGTGAAGAAGACTTCAGGGTGCCCAAGAAAGTCCAGCAAGTGCCAGGACAGTCTCATAAAGTGGATTCAGCTACGGGATTGGGGCAGTGGTCAAAACTCGAACTGTACCTCAAGCCCTTCCTTCCATCCTTGATATTCCAATAATATATGTGGAAGACAAGCATCGAGACTTTGCTCTGTACTGGTACTCAGGTGGTGGAGCGAACTCCCACTGGCTGTCCGAACAGCAGAGTCTCTCACAGTCTTCAAACGCAGACAGAAGACCGTCTCTTTATACAGCACTTAAGTGAGCACTACATTCTTCTCGAAATGTATTACGCTGCACTGTGTTTAACTCTCTTTTTCTCTGTGTATCAATATGGGCTTTTGTTTCTGGCAGTATCCGAGCTCAGGACTGGCTTTCTCTCTAACCTATTTGTAACTAGCAAAGATACTTTCTCTAGACAGACAAAGCACTTTTTGTAAGTGGCTCTGGATAAGAGTGTCTGCTAAATGCTGTAAATGTAAATCTCACCACCAGTGCAGATCTTGCTCAGGAATGGGAGTTGGCAGGTGTGAGTGCATCTGCACGCACAGTGAGGTGAAGGCTTTTGGAGGATGGCCTGGTGTCAAGAAGTGCAGCATAGAAGCACCTTCTCTCCAAGAAAAACATAAAGGACAGGAGCAATCTTTGAGCGATGCTTTTTCCAGCATGATGGAGAACCATGTCAGAAGACAAAAGAAATAATTAAGGGGATCTGTGAACAAAACATTGAAATTTGGGCTCCATGGTCAAGAAACTCCCCAGATCTCAATCCCATTGAAAATCTATGATCAATCCTCAAAAAGCAGGTGGACAAACAAAAGCACAGAAATTGTGAGAAACTCCAAGCACTGATTAGGTAAGAATGGGTTGCTATCAGTCAGGATTTGGCCCAGACGCTGATGTCCAGCATGCCTGAATAAATTACAGAAGTCTTGAAAAAGAAGGGTCAACACTAAATATTGAGTCTTGGCATATTTATTAGTAAAACTTGAAAAAAAAGTATGAAATGCTTATAATTGCACTTCAGTGTAAAATGGAAACATCTAAAACACTGAAGCAGCAAACTTTGTGAAAACCGAAAGTCGTGTCAGTCTCGGACCTTTGGCCACAACTGTATATCTCAGCTGAAGTAAGCTTGGGGAAAGCATAGCTGCTTTGCAGATGCAGCCACTATCTTATATGACCAATTCTTGCTAAACAGAACTGATCATTTTGTCTCTGCACCCAACCTCAGGTACCCTTTCTCTGCCGATCAGGACATCCCTGAAACAGACTGGGAGGTGTATCTCAGAGAGACTGCAAACGCCATCGTCAGCCAGCAGAGCCCCCAAAGGTTAGTAAACACAGTTAGGACATGCTGGAGACGTCTTAAGTTTTGTGATGGCAGTTTGAATTCTTCCCACAGAGTGAGGAAGCGTTACTCATTGTTCAGTAGCGTGTGTGTCTTGAAGCATCATGGGTCACATGCTTCATCTGGTTCATAAGGGCTCAGTGTTTGGCCTTGGATTGCCAAAACTATTAATCTGTGATTTAATAAATTAGCTTTAATGCTGACATGTGCTTGGCAGTTTGGCTGTGATGTCCTATTGGTCACATTTTTTATTTTGCCTGGTGGCTTTTTATGGTTAATTGAGTTAAAGATTAGAGATTGTATGTTTCATTTGTCATTATTGTTTTTCCAGGCTTTTGGAAGTTCGGGCAAGACTCTATGAACTCTTAACCCACTGCATCCCACCAGAAATCATCATGAAGGTACAGCACCTGGGCAGTTCTCATCATTTACATAAACCCAGTCCCTTTTAAAGCCATTTAAAGTAGTTTATTCATTTGCCAGTTGTCTATACTGTAGTTATTCTGTGTCCTTTCATTGTATAGGGCCTGGTGTCTGAGCTGCTGAATAACTGTGATGGCCATCTGAAAGCTGAGGTGGCTCAGATGGCTGCCTATTACGAACATAGACTACAGTTGGGCAACAAAGCCATTTACCACCTGGAGGCCTTTGTGGCCAAGTTTATGGCTATCTACAAGAAGTTCATGGAGGATGGGCTCGACAACTTGATGTTCTAAACTCTCTCCATCAGAAATATCTGATGACTGTTTTGTTCTAAATGAGATCTAATTTTCTTTGCAATAAATGTAATCTTTTGTAAAATTTTGACTGCATATTTGTAAAATCTTGTGCATATTAAGTATTAAAAGGGCCATATTTAAAAATCTCAGCAAATCCGTGGGCCAGAAAACTCCTTGTAGCAGACTTTGAAACATTACTATTAAATACATTTAAATATTAATACATTAAATACATGAATACATGAAATATTAAAAACACACACACAAGTGTCCTCAGGAGGTATTTTAAACCTACCGATATGCTTGATTTAGACACGTGGGAACTTTGCTGCAAGTTCATTCTTGGGATCATTTTCTGAGCTACTGAGCTGAGTGTTTTGTAGAGTTTTGTAGTGTTTATGTTGGTTGAACTGCTGCATGTCTTTACCTGAACAGTGTTTTGTCATGTCTTAATTATTTGAAGTTCATAGGTGTACACTTGGCATAATGAGTTACCCATTGCTACTTGTAGTGGAGTGCAGACCATCTTTATTATTATTGTTATTTTTTAAATACATTTAATGAGTGAAATGCAGAGCATTATGTAGCACCAAACAAAACAACATTTTCACATTATGAAATTAACAGACATTCAAAGAAATCGGTTAAAGGTACAGTGAAAATTACTAAAGTGCAGTGTGTTTTCTTTATGAAACGTGGGAACAGTTTAAGTCCAAAATGGGAATTTAGTGCAATATAATTTATTTTCAATTGGCTTCAGCCAATTACCGTAGTGTTTCCACATTACATAACAGTCCCACCTATTGAAAGCCTCCAGGCACAGGTTCCTTGCTTAGTGATTGGAGATCAGTCTTAAGTGCTGAAACACATTTAATACATAAGGTTGCAATATTTTCTTCCACTAATAGTAGTAGTTTTATATCATCAGTAAATTCAAAAATATTGCTGTCAGAACAAAACCTTATACAGTGGTGTGAAGAAGTGTTTGCCCCCTTTCTGATTTCTTATTCTTTTGCATGTTTGTCACACTTAACTGTTTCAGATCACCAAACAAATTTAAATATTAGACAAAGATAACAAGTAAACACAAAATGCAGTTTATAAATGAAGGTCTTTATTATTAGGGGAAAAAGAAATGCAAACCTACAGGGCCCTGTGTGAAAAAGTGATTGCCCCTAAACCTAATAACTGGGTGGGCCACCCTTAGCAGCAACAACTGCATTTAAGCGTTTGCGATAACTGGCAATGAGTCTTTTACAGCACTGTGGAGGAATTTTGGCCACTCATCTTTGCAGAATTGTTGTAATTCAGTCACATTGGAGGGTTTTCGAGCATGAACCACCTTTTTAAGGTCATGCCACAGCATCTCAATTGGATTCAGGTCAGGACTTTGACTAGGCCACTCCAAAGCCTTAATTTTGTTTTTCTTAAGCCATTCAGAGGTGGACTTGCTGGTGTGTTTTGGATCATTGTCCTGCTGCAGAACCCAAGTGCGCTTCAGCTTGAGGTCACGAACAGATGGCCAGACATTCTTCTTCAGGATTCTTTGGTAGACAGCAGAATTCATGGTTCCATTTACCAAAGCAAGTCTTCCAGGCCCTGAAGCAGCAAAACAGCCCCAGACCATCACACTACCACCACCATATTTTACTGTTGGTATGATGTTTCTTTTCTGAAATGCCGTGTTACTTCTACACCAGATGTAACGGGACATACACCTTCCAAAAAGTTCAACTTTTGTCTCGTCAGTCCACAGAGTATTCTCCCAAAAGTCTTGGGGATCATCAAGATGTTTTCTGGCAAAACTGAGACGAGCCTTTATGTTCTTTTTGCTCAGCATTGGTTTTCGTCTTGGAACTCTGCCATGCAGGCCATTTTTGCCCAGTCTGTTTCTTATGGTGGAGTCATGAACACTGACCTTAACTGAGGCAAGTGAGGCCTGCAGTTCTTTGGATGTTGTTGTGGGGTCTTTTGTGACCTCTTGGATGAGTCGTCGCTGCGCTCTTGGGGTAATTTTGGACGTCCGGCCACTCCTGGGAAGGATCACCACTGGTCCATGTTTTCGCCATTTGTGGATAACGGCTCTCACTGCGGTTCGCTGGAGTCCCAAAGCTTTAGAAAAGGCTTTATAACCTTTTCCAGGCTGATAGATCTCAAACACTTTGTTTCTCATTTGTTCCTGAATTTCTTTGGATCGCAGCGTGATGTCTAGCTTTTGAGGATCTTTTGGTCTACTTCACTTTGTCAGGCAGGTCCTATTTAAGTGATTTCTTGATTGAGAACAGGTGTGGCTAGGGAAATTGAACTCAGCTTTCCAAAGATCTAAAAAGTGATTTATGTTTTCACGGGGGGCAATCACTTTTTCACACAGGGCCCTGTAGGTTTGGATTTTTTTTTCCCTTAACAATAAAGACCTTCATTTATAAACTGCATTTTGTGTTTACTTGTGTTATCTTTGTCTAATATTTAAATTTGTTTGGTGATCTGAAACAGTTAAGTGTGACAAACATGCAAAGGAATAAGAAATCAGGAAGGGGGCAAACACTTTTTCACACCGCTGTATCTCCAAAATCGTAACTTTACAAAAGAAGGAAAAACATCTTAAAGGAAATTAATTTAAAAAGATTTTTGGACTGTTTTTATTGATTCATTCATCATGAAATACTCACAATGTAAAGGGCAGCTGGTATAATAAATGTTATACTATGCTATAAATACCGATCAGGCATAACATTATGACCACCTCCTCGTTTCTACGCTCATTGTCCATTTTATCAGCTCCACTTACTATATAGGTGCACTTTGTAGTTCTACAGTTACAGACTGTAGTCCATCTGTTTCTCTGATACTTTGTTAGCCCCCTTTTACCCTGTTCTTCAGTGGTCAGGACCCCCATGGACCCTCACAGAGCAGGTACTATTTGGGTGGTGGATCATTCTCAGCACTGCAGTAACACTGACGTGGTGGTGGTGTGTTAGTGTGTGTTGTGCTGGTACGAGTGGATCAGACACAGCAGTGCTGCTGGAGTTTTTAAACACTGTGTCCACTCACTGTCCACTCTATTAGACAACTCCTACCTTGTCAGTCCACCTTGTAGATGTAAAGTCAGAGACGACAGCTCATCTGCTGCTGCACAGTTTGTGTTGGTCATCCTCTAGTCCTTCATCAGTGGTCACAGGACGCTGTTGGCTGGATATTTTTGGTTGGTGGACTATTCTCAGTCCAGCAGTGACACTAAGGTGTTTAAAAACTCCAGCAGCACTGCTGTGTCTGATCCACTCAGACCAGCACAACACACACTAACACACCACCACCACGTCAGTAAGTGGAGCTGATAAAATGGACAATAAGCGTAGAAACAAGGAGGTGCTCATAATGTTATGCCTGATCGGTGTATGTCATAATTATAGTTTAATAAATTATGTAAAATAAAAAGAAAATGGAGATGTTTTGTCTGGACAGCAACATTACAATATACTTTGTGTATTACTTTTCTGTGTGAGGTCGTCACAAACACTGAAAAAGAAACTATACAATCACCATCAACAAATGAAGAGCTCTGTGAAGTATATCATGGCCTGCATTATGATCCTAAATTTGTAAGACTAACAACAACTGAGCTACAGAATATCAATATAAGCTATGATTATTCAGTGCATTTTTAATTCAGCAGCAAAATAATACGACAATCATTGGAAACAGGTTTACTTTTTCCTTGGCAAACCCATATTTACAACACAACAGACTTACTTGTGTCTCTTAGCCCCGTAGTATATAACAAGACCCAGAGTAATAAGCACAGAGGAGCCCACCAAAGAGATGAAGCCCACCACAGGCTGCTTTGCCAGGACCTGACACACTGGACAGTGGTCAGACGTATGGAGACACTGCTGTGGGGGACTGTTTGGAGCAGGGAATCCGTTATGGTCAATGATGTTTCTGTAATGGTTCAGAGAATCTTTCACTATAACCTCCTCCTGCACGTTGCCGTACATGCCAAAGCCAGGGTCACGCTGGTCATTAAATGCGTAGGCAAAGTAGCCTTTCAGGTTGACCCCATCCAACATGTATGCTACAAAAACAAAGCAGAAAGATAAGGAACTATTAACAAGCTGTATTACATTTGGACTGCAGTATTGAAATAACTTAATAGTTACCAAATGAGCAAGATAAGACTAGCACCTGCCAGATAGTAGTAAACAAATACTTCCCAAAAATACGTTGTTAAACATGCACGTCTGTGGTTTGAAATTGATGCTCTTTGGTTCCCTGGAGGTCAGTGAACTGAGCCCCTACCACTGAGTTTAATGATTAAGTGGCTTTAGTGGAGTTTGTGTTCTGTTGTGAGCTTTGTGCTCTACTAGGAACAGACTGAATCATCATATTCCACATCAAACCACAACATCCAAATGTACTGGACTACAAGCATGCATGACTTTTTTAGCCTTATTACACCCTGTATACATAAAATTGGAAGGTAATCTGCAGCAAAAAAGGTCTTACCTTTGAGGGCCTCATTGATGTAATTATATAGGTAGTAAACACGGAGACTGTCTTTGAATCTGGCTGTGTCTTCTTGCACGCCATTGGCCATGACATAGATGGGCACGCCCTTATAATGCGAATTTACCCAGTTAAGGGCTTTGCGGAGACCCCAGGGAACTACAGGAGAGTTGCGCCGCGGAGACATTATCCAGGTAACATCTGAAATCATCTGTACCTCCAAGCTGTCCTTGTATAAATACTTATCCTCTACTCCATCATAAACCATAGATGTCGTGAAATGACTGATGGCGAAGAAGTCGTAGGTGCCTTTGACCAGTTGTCGATCCTCCTCGCTGAATGTGGGTAAGTGGTAGTTGAACAGGTCGATGGTGTTTCGCTGCTGGAGCCAGCTGCGCATCACTGGCGGGTAGTCGCCACTGCCGAAGATAGGCTCGGCGAACCAGCCCACGCGGAGGTCAAGGACTCGATTTGCAGGGGCAACATCCTCTCGGCTGAAGGAGAACGCAGGTTCCACCCAGTCCATGTGCAGCACCAAAGAGGCTTTACCACCCTGAGACTTACGGAACTCATTATCATACACCCTCCAGGCGAGAGCATGGGCACGCAGCAACTGGTGTCCAACTGCATAGCACAGCCCTTCCTCATTGGGCTCGTTCAGAGTGATCCACAGCTTGACGTGGGCCCCAAGCCTTCTGAAGCACAGCCTAGCGTAATCCGCGAAGGCCTGCACTGTCTCGTCACTTTGCCAGCCCCCGTTGGCCTCCAGCGGAGCGGGCAGGCTGGAGAGCTTACCAGTGTGGTGCCAAAGAGTCACCACTGGGATAATGTTGGCCCTCTGTAGCTCGCTAACAAAGCAGTGGTAATAGCTAAGTAGTGTGTTGTTAGCTTCCGATATTTGGCCCGTAGGGACAACTGAGGACCAGTTGAGGGAGAAGTGGAAATGGGAAACATGCATTGCTTGGATCTCTGATACCTGCTGCCGTATTGCTGCGTAGTCAGCACAATGGCGCATTCTGCGCACAGGGATTTGCACAGACTCCAGTCTCTTCAGCTTTCCGTTATCTGAGATGTTCCAGATGTACACGCTTGGGTCAACAAACTGCGTAGGTGTGGTCTCCACCTGCACATGGATATGGAAGTTAATAGGCTAGACCAGAGTTTGTTAATCCTGCTGCTGGAGACCCACTGCTCTGCATCTCCCTGCCTCAACCCTGATCCAGCTCAGCAACCGATTATCAAGCTTTTAGAGAGTTGGTTCAGGTATGTTAGGGCAGAGAATGGGTGAAACTGTGCAGAGTAGTGGGTCCTTATAAGCAGGATTAAGAAACTGGACTACATAAAGTCCATAACAGGTGAGTAGGGCTAGGTATTAGCAGAATCCTCACAGTATGATATGATATGACACAAATTACTAGACAAAAAATATGCTCTAAATGTTGCACTCTCAGACTTGAATGCAATATCTGTTATATACACAGATCAGGCATAACATTACGACCACCTCCTTGTTTCTACGCTCATTGTCACAGACTGTAGTCCATCTGTTTCTCTGCATACTTTGTTAGCCCCCTTTTACCCTGTTCTTCAGTGGTCAGGACCCCCATGGACCCTCACAGAGCAGGTACTATTTGGGTGGATCGTTCTCAGCACTGCAGTAACACTGACATGGTGGTGGTGTGTTAGTGTGTGTTGTGCTGGTACGAGTGGATCAGACACAGCAGTGCTGCTGGAGTTTTTAAACACCTCTGTGTCCACTCACTGTCCACTCTATTAGACACTCCTACCCTGTCAGTCCACCTTGTAGATGTAAAGTCAGAGACGATAGCTCATCTGCTGCTGCACAGTTTGTGTTGGTCATCCTCTAGTCCTTCATCAGTGGTCACAGGACGCTGTTGGCTGGATATTTTTGGTTGGTGGACTATTCTCAGTCCAGCAGTGACACTGAAGTGTTTAAGAACTCCAGCAGCACTGCTGTGTCTGATCCACTCAGACCAGCGCAACACACACTAACACACCACCACCACGTCAGTGTTACTGCAGTGCTGAGAATGATCCACCACCCAAATAGTACCTGCTCTGTGAGGGTCCATGGGGGTCCTGACCACTGAAGAACAGGGTAAAAGGGGGACTAACAAAGTATCAGAGAAACAGATGGACTACAGTCTGTAACTGTAGAACTACAAAGTGCACCTATATAGTAAGTGGAGCTGATAAAATGGACAATGAGCGTAGAAACAAGGAGGTGGTCATAATGTTATGCCTGATCGGTGTAAATGATCTGTGCAGAAGTAGATTCAGAAATATGCATATTACCTACAGCTTATTCATGGTATCATGCTGTATCGATATTTGAACTCTGCCTTAAAAGTACACATTATTGGGAAAGTCTTAACAAGATATGTTGAATAAACATGGATTTCTTCCATGTGAAGCTCATGTATTGCAACATGTTTTGTTAAGAGTTTAAAATTAGCAATTAAACTAGGTCACGGGTGAACACTACATGATCAGGCATGGAACATGGGCTCTCCCTTATGACCTTTGAGTCTTACTCACATAAGGCTATGTGACAATCAAGGGCAACGATGTCAGTTTGACCAGTAAACAACATACTACGACAGCCCAGAATGAAAATGTAGGTGAAGTCACTTTTGTACTGAGTACTATCAAGGCAGAAATGTCCAATTTTATCCACGAAGCATGTTTATGTGCCAAACAAACAGGAGCACAACTGATTCCACTCGTTTAATCAGTTAGTCTCCGTTTTGAACCACAGCTTCGTTGGAACAAACACCAGCAGCCACGCCGGCCCTTTGCGGATAGGACCGGATACCCCTGCCTGAAAGTGGTAGATATTTTGAAATACAGCCAGTCCTACTGAACGCTGTTAACATGCTAAACTGACTTCTTTTTTTTAAGCATTTCACCCTAATTTCCCAATTTTGACACATCCTGTTCTCCTCAGAACTACAACCAGAACTTTTAATGAGCTAACTTGTATAAATAACTCATGTTCTGACAAATTCTGTAGAAAAACGAGTGGGGTTCAAATTCTGCATTAATAAATGGTTATAATAGTGAAATCTGTTAGACCCAGCATTATATCTCTTATGTACAGTCTCTATGGCAACCTGAAAATAAAATTTAAAAAAAAAAAGTACTCAGAAGTTATTTTTCAACTTCAGCCAGGATCAAAGTGTAAGGAAATTATGGTTAATGTGTCTTTCAAACAGACTCTTACATTGTAATTTTGCTTTAAGTTACATATTCACTGAATTGCATCACAAGATGTGGAACTTGTATTTACAGTCAACATCACTGCTGCCTTTGTCTCAGAATATTGCAAAAAATATATATATTTTATATTTATATTTTGGTTTTGGAATTAATATAAATTTACAACAAAAAAAAACATAATAAAAGTTCATAAGGTAAAAATGAAATTTAGTGTTTTTGTAGTGTTTCAGTTTTAAAAAGTTAAAACGGAATTGACTAATGACCAACTTCTGTTTTAACTGGCATTTCACATACCGTCCCAACTGTTTTGGAATAGGAGATGTACTTTGACAGTGTTCTGTACCTGTATGGAGTTTGCAGCCACTCCCCAGGCAAAGTCACAGGGAAAGACTCCGACAGCAGGCCGATTCTCTGGAAGCTCAGGGAAGCCGTTCTTCTCGATGAGTTTACTGTAGAACAGGGCCGACGTCTTCGGCTCTCTCGTCAGATGCTCAGAATTGAAGTCCACATAGAAAAGGCCACGGCGTATCCCATACTCTCGATACCACTCAAAGCCATCCAGCAGTGACCATGCAGTATACCCGATCACATTCACTTTGTCAAAACGGATTGCTGGAAAAAAGCCAAACAAACAAATAAACACATTTTAATAAATCGCTGCTGTCGGAAGAAAACCTCACATCTCCATTTTTGTCGTTTTTGACATAATTTGAAAATACCTCTTGCCCTTTACATTGAGTGTAAATTTCACGATGAATGGACTAAAAGAAACGACCCAAAATGACTTGTAAAAAAGTCTGGTTCCATTGACTTACATTAAAAGTAAAGTAGGTTTTTTCCTTCTCCTGTAAAGTCACCATTTTGGAAATATGAAGGTTTTCTTCCGACAATAGCAACATGATGAACAAAGTGCTTTCAAATGTGTTTACATCTTTTGTCCCCAGAGCCATCAGGCTCTTCAACTCTTCCCAGTGGAGCCAGAAGAGGAGAGAGAAGAGGGAAGAGGAGAGATGAGGACTGAGTCTCTCATGATAAATTACAGGTTTATTTTATCTATCTGCGCATATGGACACCTTACTGTACATACTGCACTCCCACACACCTTATCACACATCTTGCACATCTGGACACTCCACACCTGGACACTTTATTTCAGTACCAATATATGCACATATTTATTCAGTATATTATTATCATTATATACTACATCAGGACAGATCTAATTGCATATTTTTGTATATTTTTAGTTGTATATATGCCTGTAGATAGGTTTTTTGTATACATTCTTCTTTTTTTATTGTTTTATATTGTATATTGTATTCCTTTGGGATCAATAAAGTGTCTATGTATCTATCTATCTATCTACATATTAATTAACACAGGGTTATTTGGCCAAATGTACATATAAAAGCACCTGTCAAAATGATTAAAATTCAATTTTAATATTAAAGACATACCACAGAAAAAGCGTTTACCGTTGTTATATATACATACATATATATATATATAAATTACAATACATAAATAAATGAATACAATAAATGAATAGTAGATAAATACTACAAAAATTCTGAGCTGCTTATAACTGGCCGTGTCAAATGGCATAATGATTGACAGTAGTGTCTACCTGGCAACATAAACAATCAGCGCCAGTGGCAGTTCTGAGCGACACCACCTACTTCCACACAAATTTCCTACACAGTACGTCATGCTATTTATTTTTTGAGACATCTGATCAGTCGAAACAGAGAAAAAAGAAACTGCAGTGTTACATTTTAACAAAACTGTGTATCAAATACTGTGAACATAATGATGTGTATTCAATATTTGACATATTTGGAGCAATCATATTAAAAAAAAACCTTTTGGTTCTGCAGAGAAACTTGTATGGTTATTTAAAGAACGTGTGTGTGAAGAACGTTTCACATACTGTAATGTTTAACCCCAATGAAAAGTTTTTCCTAGAACTATTCAATGCTGTGCAAAAGTCAGAGACCACCTCTCAAGAGGTTTCTAGTCACACCAGCCATTAAATACAAGTAATCAATATATTTAGCAGAAAATTAAACGAAACCTAAACGAAACTAAAAAGAAGATCAAGTGTTTCAGTATTTAGAGTGTTCACTCTCTGCCTTTATTACAGCTTCCATTATTTTTGTCAGACTTACTTTTAGTTTTTCAAGGAAATCTAAAGCAGAAGAAGTTGGCTGCATTTTCTGCTTCTCACAATCCAAGTAACCTGAAACACATTAAGTGGTGTTGAGGTCTGGACTCTGGGGTGGTCAGTCCATTGTTCAGCTTCTTTGTTTGATGTGTCCGTCTCCTTTTCTCAGTGAGGTTCTTCTTGAACAGCTACACATCCTTTCAGACCCACAGCGCTGAGTCGTCTTCTCACAGTGGAAGGATGGACAGAAACACCTGTGGATGTTTTCAGATCTGAAGCAGCTTGATTTTCTCCTCTCTCTCAGAGATGAAAGCTTTAAGTGCTGTTTATCTGATGGGGGCAGTTTTGGTGTCGACCAGGTCTTCCAGGTGGTTGTTAGGAGACACATTTTCTCTGTATCTTTTAATCAATTTTTCGAAGTCCAGTTTTGAAAACTCCTGTTTTTTCCCCACTTGTTTTCCTTCTATCTTTCCCTTCCTTATACAAGTATATAATCCTATATCTAATCTCCTCAGAAATATCTCCTGATAAATGAAGAACTTAAGTACTTAATGGACAGTTTGGAAGCTAAATTAATGACGGATAGTCTCTCACTTTTGCACAGTACTGTGCATTTCAGCCAAAAATCATTTGGGAACTTTTATTTTTACGAGTGCAGGTGCGTATGAGCAGTGAAATCACAAAACTATGCTTGACTCCAACCTCATACAACCTCTTCTGTTTTTGAAAATAACGTTTTTTTTCCACGTGCTAAAGGTTTCAGTTGTAAAGCACCATAAACCCTCAACTCCACTACACTTACCCTTCAAAGTCTCCATTATGAAGCGCTTCAGGTAGTACATGTGCTTGGCATCCTTAGTCTTGGTGTTGCCGCTGACGAACCAGCCGCTCTCCACCACAAAGATAGGCGGGTTGTTGTACTCGGCGTGGACCCAGTACAGCAGCATCCGCAGGTCCAGGTCCTCCGTCTGTCCGAAGCGCAGGCTGTCGTTGATTAGCTGGAAACTGAGAGCAGGCCCGTGGGACAAGGCAAAAAAGTCTGCCGTCCCGTTAACATACGCCCTCTCCTCCTGGGTGAATGACGGCAGCCTGTGTGTCAGGCGGAGTGATATGAACAGCAATCCATATGAATACATTATACACTATTCAAACAACAAGATCAGAGCTATACGGTAATTTGAATTAAATCAAGTTAAAAATTAACGATACAGGGTTCCTTATTTAACCATATAAAACCAAACAGCATGAGACAGGATACGACTCCCTTTTGTGTGTCATACATTCATTTCTTAAAGGGGAACTCCACCGATTTGCAAAATTACTTAATCATTCAAAGGTTTAGATGTGAACAAAATCATTCAGAGTGGTTCGCTGTGAAATGCGTCTTTCTAGAGGAATTTATAGAGTGCAAATTGTTCACCATTATAGTACCAGGAACCAGACATCCGACACGTTTAATGGCTCTAAAAGCTACATCCCATTAAGTTCTTACACAAAATGGTTATGAATGCATGGCTTGATACCTGAGGCATTCTTTTGTGATAGTTTTGTTACAAAGTTTTGGCTTAAAACGTATTTTTAGTATAAAGTTTTACTCCAGGATTAGTTCCATGTTTCCTCTCAACCGGGATCAATGCACGTGAGCTGACGTGCTTTTCTTGTTTTCAGCCTGTAGCTACAGCCGTTCAGCTTTTATTATTAATTTTGTTTATTACAGTTTTCTTACCTATTTTGCAAGATGGCAGAGTATGTGGAGGACTTAGAGGAGTTCTGTTTCCAAAATGTCACAGATCCATATCAATTTGAACCAGAAAACACAAAGGGGCTGCAGCGGTTTAAAGAAGAGAGAGAGCCATAGGGGGAGAGAGAGAGACTGAACCAGCCGACGCAGACGCAGAGTAGCCCAGGGTGAACAGAAAGTGGTGATGTCAGCAACAAACTTCTTGCTACTCTGCTTACCAGGATAGCGAGGTGGGCAGTTTTTTTGTATTTTTTGTGTGGCCCACAATAGACAGTCTGTAAGCTAATGGCTAACAGTGATATATGCACATTGGCTAACAATGACTAATTTACTTCGCTCACAAACGTTTCTTACTTTGATTCCAGTTTCTGCTGGAGTGAAACTGCATATGTGTAAATCTGCGGCTCTGCAGTCAGACCCTTCTCTGAAACGTGTGCAGAGTGGAGAGGTACCCTCAGGGCGTTGTAAGGAAAAAATAGTAATCAAAGAAAACATATTTTTTTCAATTTAGCACTATTTTACCATTATCAGCATGACTTATAAAACCTTATAAAACACATACAAGTTCACTGGACATTTTGGATAACAGATAAAATGGTGATATTTGTAGTGTAGACACAACAGCATCTGGTTCCTAGTACTACAATGGTGAACAATTTTCTCCAACTACCCAAACCACTCTGACTGATTTTGTTTACATCTAAACCATTAAATGATTAACTAATTTTGCAAAATCAATGGAGTTCCCCTTTAATGTTTCTGCACATGTAGCATTGTCATGTGGCGAGAAAGGCAACTGGTATTTTCACCTTAACCAGGATAATTTAGAATTTATATGATGGTACAACATCATATCCGTATTTAGATTTTAGTACACCTCCCACCCTTACCTGTGCGTCAGGTTGCGCTTCATGCAGGGCGGATAATCTCCGTCCACAAAAAGCGGCCGGGCGAACCAACCGAGCACAAAGTCAAGGGAGCACTGACAGGCCTGATGGCTCTCCAGCCTGGTGCTGCTGGGTTTGATCCAGTGTGAGGCCAGAGCTATGGACACTTTCCCACCCTGCTTGGCTCGGTAGCGCTCGTTATAGAGATGCCACGCTGCAGCATGAGCCTGAGACAGAACGATGAGGGACAGATTAGATTAGGTTTTAGGCTTGTTGGACTGAACGTCTGTGCACAGACTGAGCATCATGATGGAAAAATGAGCAAGAGATTTCATTTATGTGAGCAAACTAGAAGCTCTGACAAACAGAGACTTGCTACACCAGCACAGTCTGGGGATTAAAGTCCTAAAAGCAGTTTAAACCATTAACTATAAACTAAACTATACTGCCCACATGGCAAAGCCCCCAGTGTTGAATTAACAACCTATAGGGTGGCTTTCCCACACAAGAACTGACCCTAGTCTTGGATTAAACTGCAGTGCCAGTCAGGGAAGCGGGCAGTGGGGGGTCCTGAGGGGGCTGCAGCATCCCTTGATTTCAGGATTGCAACTGTTAAAAATAATAATAATAATAATAATAATAATGATAATAATAATAAAGCGTTCTGCACTTACTAATAATTGGACTGCAGTATAAAGCCACATGTCCTTGTTTTACAGTGGCGTTTTTACATTTTTATTTATTTATTTATTTATTTATTTTTAATTTGCAGCAGTCCTGCATTGTTAATGTGAACACTGTATTGTCGTTACAGTGAGCTGAAAACCTTTGCCTGCTTTGTGGGCGCGTCGCTCTAACACACGCAGACCGAAGTGTCTCTCTCTGCAAAGAGAGAAAGTCTATGCAGTTCTGAGTCTCAAAGAAGCCTAATTTTGTATTTTAAACTTAAAAAGAATCATCTATCGGAAGAACGTTGTAAAGTAATCGTCACAGAATTGGCTACTGTGCCACATTTCAACAACCTGATTGGTCACCGTTCAGTTCTTTTGCATAAAGTTCATCCAGTACAAAAGAGTAGAGGAATAATGTGTATCAGTGTGGTGAAGTCATATATATATATATATATATATATATATATATATATATATATATATATATATATATATATATGCTGTGTCTGATCCACTCAGACCAGTGCAACACACACTAACACACCACCACCACGTCAGTGTTACTGCAGTGCTGAGAATGATCCACCACCCAAATAGTACCTGCTCTGTGAGGGTCCATGGGGGTCCTGACCACTGAAGAATAGGGTAAAAGAGGGCTAACAAAGTATGCAGAGAAACAGATGGACTACAGTCTGTAACTGTAGAACTACAAAGTGCACCTATATAGTAAGTGGAGCTGATAAAATGGACAATGAGCGTAGAAACAAGGAGGTGGTCATGATGTTATGCCTGATCAGTGTATATGTTGTCGTAACTCGCTTTATTATAGCACTATATCACGTTTTGTTTGATGTAAATTTGAAAAAAAGAAAAAAAACACTTTCAGCACCTCCAAATTAAAACATCTTCCTGTGTCCCTGGTGCCAGCGGTGAATCACTGAATCATTTGATTTAGTTTGGGTTTAGCCTTAGTCTGGGTCTGGGAAACTACACTGGATTCAGTGTGACTGTTCTTTTGTGTCAAGCTGGATTTATTTAAATGACTCAATCCTACATTTTTCTACTGTTTTATATTTTTTCAGGTACACTTATGATGTTTTCTGTGGGTTCTAAACAGAGCCGCTACTTCCAACCTCTGTTTATCACTCAAAACTACACTTAAAATTAAAATAAGCTTAAAATTCTTTTTAACTTAAAAGTAAATGGGCGGAGCTAACCTGCTAGGCTGAACAGGGGGATATATTTAAATGTGCTGTTTTTTTGTGACGTCACAAAAACAGTGACTTCAAAACAGGCTGTTTTAGCTGTTTAGTTGGATTTTACAGAGTGAAGAGCGAGTGATCGATTTTAAAACTTTAACGTTTACATGCGCTCAGTGATCCGATCATAATCGGATTTCTGCAGTTATTGGATTATTAAGTGCATGTAAACGCAGCCAGTGTTTACATACAACATGAAACTCATTTATATTCCTAAAAAACCTTTATATACTGATCCATTCAACACAGTAGAGATTAATACAGCACTGAATGGATGAATTAAACGCTTTAGGGTTAAATAAACATTATAGAAGTTTCTACAGGCCTGAATTCAACGCTATAGTGATTACTATATAGTATTAGCCACACACTTAAAAGATGGTTCGTCAAGTGTTCTTAAGTAAAGACAACAGTTCTATCTAGAACCATGAGTTCACGCTTAAATGGTTCGTTGCATGGTGAAATGGTTCTTCAGATCTTTGGAGAATGTGTTAGATATGGTTCTATGTAGAACCAAAAAGAGTTCTGCTATGGTTACAGGCTTGACATTCTAACAATACAACTGGCGCTACATAGAACCATTTTCAAAAAGGTTCTATAGAGAACAACATATTCTCCATCACTCTAAACAACCATTTCGCCATGCAAAGAACCATTCAAGCATGAAATCGTTCTATCTAGAACTCAGAGTTTTTAAGAACCATCCTTTTTGAGAGTGCACCCTTCCGCGCGAGCGTTACCTTCAAGAGATTGTGTCCCACTCTGAAGGGCATGTCGGGGTCTCCTTTAACCCCGGGGGCTACGACCCCGGTCCCGTAGCCGTGCCAGGCCACCACGAACGGGTTGTCCATAGTGAGCCAGAGCTTGACGTCATCGCCGAAGGTGCGGAAGCAGAAGTCCGCGTACCGCGCGAAGAGCCCCACGAGCGCCGAGCTGTTCCAGCCGCCGTGGCGGCGCTGCAGGCTGTCCGGCAGGTCCCAGTGGTAGAGCGTGACCACGGGCTGCACGCCGATGTCCCACAGCTCGCGCAGGAGCTCGCGGTAGTACTGCACGCCTTTGGCGTTGCGCGCGCCCGCCGCGTCGCCGTCGGGGAAGATGCGCGACCACGAGAGCGAGAAGCGGTAGTGCGTGACGCCGAGCTGGCTCAGCGCGCGCACGTCCGCGCGCACGTTGTGGTAGCTGTCGCTGCCCACGTCGCCCGTGAGCACGCGGGCGCCGCCGCGCGTGAACGTGTCCCACACGGACTTGCCCTTGCCGTCCTTCTGCCACGCGCCCTCCACCTGGTAGGCGGCCGTGCCCGCGGCCCACGCGAAGCCGCTCGGGAACGTGTCGTACAGAAAGGCCTTGTCGGCCGGGTAGGGCAGGCGGGCGAAGCGCGTCCACGTGCGCAGCCCCGCACCGGGCTCGGCCCAGGCCCGCGGGAGCGCGCAACAGAGCGCAAAGAGGAGAAGGAGCATGCTCGCGCTCGTACGGACGAGCGACTGGTCACGGTCTGAGCGGCCGTTAGAGCAGCTGACCCTCAGCGTCTCCTCAGCTCTATCAATCATTAAGCCCGGCACTGACTCAGTATCCAGGCGCTGGACAAACCTCAGCGCGCGCTAATGGGCTGCCCGGGTCCTCGAGAGCGACGATTAAACACGTTTCACAGCGCAATTACCTCCAAAAACCAACAACAGGAGTCTATTTTTATCTGCCCCTCCGAGCCAGAGGCCGAGCAAATCCACTCAGAGCCCAAACGGCCGGCTGATGGGCAGTGAGGCTGATGAGGATTCATACCTGTTCATAACTTCTCAAACACGTTTACGCATCAATTCTAAAGACGCTGCGCTTCCTTAATAACGCCAGCTGAGCCGGGCTGCCAGCGGCGACAGCACAGCGGGAAAAAGTGCCAATCCAGACACGGCAAATAAGCCATATTTCATGTTAACGTGGTCAGATCAGGTAGAACTGCTCTTCATGCTAAAGGGGAAGTCCACCGATTTTTCAGAATTTGCGCATAGTTCAATCACTATGGTGTAAACAAAGTCATGCAGAGTGGTTTGGTCTGCTTTCCCAGTCAGAACTGTTCAGTGTTGTTGGAGGAACCAGACATCCACCTCTAAAAGCTCCCTCCCAGAAAGCCATTACGCTATATACTTACAAATACACCTCCTGATGCCTGTTACATTGTTTTATCGTGGTTTCACAAACACCTTTGGCGTAAATTTGATATTTTATAGTTTGGACAGGTACATCAAGGCAATATATGGCAAAACAGTCCCCAAAGTAAGCATATTTTTTTCAGATTTACCACTATTTTACCATCATCAACCTTACAGAAAGGCACCTGCAGGTTCACATAGTTTTGGATAGCGAATAAAAAGGCTGTGTTTGTGTTCCAGACTCAGGACCCCTACTTTCTGTCAGCGCCACTGTAAAGAAATCAGAGCCAGTAAGTTTCTCTACAATGAACCATTTCACACTGAATCACTCTGAATGACATCTCGCTCACTGAATTATACAGAAATTTAGAAAAATCAGTGGAATTCCCCTTTAAATGCAGCCTGTCTGGGAAATTCTGTCTGTAGAAAAGTGCTGTGCTTGTGATCAGGGCCAGATTAAGGTCACGTGGTGCCCCTGGTTATTAGAGCTTTGGTGCCCTATGCCCACACACCCACTGATAATGACATGAAACTCTTTGCTGAAAAGGTCTTGGTTTTGCTGAAGACTCATTCTGCCCACTCTTCACAAAAATATCTAAACTGAACCAGAGTTAACTCCTCAGCTAAGACCTTGTCGAGGTCAGGTCAGTCCAACGGGAGGGAGAGAAGATGTTTTACTCTAAAACACCATCGTTCACCCAGATTTACACAATGATAATGCTTTTGGGACATTCATGGCTGGACTGTCAGGCTGACTGATGGGTGTGATTTAACATAAACTTGATGTTTCAAAATGTTTTAGGTTATCAGATTATAAAAACAGTCAAAACTGTGCTCTTTTTTGAGCAGCGGCGTTGGCTGGACATGTAAAGATCCAGGGCTCAGCCCAGTTCACTGCAGACATGCATTCTCCCCAAGATGTTTATCATTTAATATCAAAGTCTAGATCTTTTACATAATATTATTAAAAACCTCTTCACATTATATATGTTTTATTCAGGCATCAGTTACACACACACATATATATATATATATACATATATATATACATACACACACATATATATATATACACATACACACACAGTGGTGTGAAAAAGTGTTTGCCCCCTTTCTGATTTCTTATTCTTTTGCATGTTTGTCACACTTAAATATTTCAGATCACCAAACAAATTTAAATATTAGACAAAGATAACACAAGTAAACACAAAATGTAGTTTATAAACAAAGATCTTTATTATTAAGGGAAAAAGAAATCCAAACCTACAGGGCCCTGTGTGAAAAAGTGATTGCCCCTAAACCTAATAACTGGGTGGGCCACCCTTAGCAGCAACAACTGCAATCAAGCGTTTGTGATAACTGGCAATGAGTCTTTTACAGCGCTGTGGAGGAATTTTGGCCACTCATCTTTGCAGAATTGTTGCAATTCAGCCACATTGGAGGGTTTCCGAGCATGAACCACCTTTTTAAGGTCATGCCACAGCATCTCAATTGGATTCAGGTCAGGACTTTGACTAGGCCACTCCAAAGCCTTAATTTTGTTTTTCTTAAGCCATTCAGAGGTGGACTTGCTGGTGTGTTTTGGATCATTGTCCTGCTGCAGAACCCAAGTGCGCTTCAGCTTGAGGTCACGGACAGATGGCCGGACATTCTCCTTCAGGATTTTTTGGTAGACAGCAGAATTCATGGTTCCATTTACCACAGCAAGTCTTCCAGGCCCTGAAGCAGCAAAACAGCCCCAGACCATTACACTACCACCACCATATTTTACTGTTGGCATGATGTTCCTTTTCTGAAATGCCGTGTTACTTCTACGCCAGATGTAACGGGACATACACCTTACAAAAAGTTCAACTTTTGTCTCGTCAGTCCACAGAGTATTCTCCCAAAAGTCTTGGGGATCATCAAGATGTTTTCTGGCCAAACTGAGATGAGCCTTTATGTTCTTTTTGCTCAGCAGTGGTTTTCGTCTTGGAACTCTGCCATGCAGGCCATTTTTGCCCAGTCTCTTTCTTATGGTGGAGTCATGAACACTGACCTTAACTGAGGCAAGAGAGGCCTGCAGTTCTTTGGATGTTGTTGTGGGGTCTTTTGTGACCTCTTAGATGAGTCGTCGCTGCACTCTTGGGGTAATTTTGGACGTCCGGCCACTCCTGGGAAGGTTCACCACTGTTATATGTTTTCGCCATTTGTGGATAATGGCTCTCACTGTGGTTCGCTGGAGTCCCAAAGCTTTAGGAAATGGCTTTATAACCTTTTTCAGGCTGATAGATCTCAAACACTTTGTTTCTCATTTGTTCCTGAATTTCTTCAGATCGCAGCATGACATCTAGCTTTTGAGGATCTTTTGGTCTACTTCACTTTGTCAGGCAGGTCCTATTTAAGTGATTTCTTGATTGAGAACAGGTGTGGCAGTAATCAGGCCTGGGTGAAATTGAACTCAGCTTTCCAAAGATGTGATAAACCACAGTTAATTTATTTTTTAATGGAGGGGGCAATCACTTTTTCACACAGGGCCCTGTAGGTTTGGATTTCTTTTTCCCTTAATAATAAAGACCTTCATTTATAAACTGCATTTTGTGTTTACTTGTTATCTTTGTCTAATATTTAAATTTGTTTGGTGATCTGAAATATTTAAGTGTGACAAACATGCAAAAGAATAAGAAATCAGGAAGGGGCAAACACTTTTTCACACCACTGTGTGTATATATATATATATACATATATATATATATATATATATATATATAGCTGATGCCTGAATAAAACATATATATAATATGGGTGATATATATATATATATGCCAGGCGACACCACTGATTTTCAGCACCCCTTTAGTGCTCCTGGGCAGTCACCCAGATCACCCATATGCTAGATCTGTCCATGCTTGTAATGACAGGAAGTCAAAGTCATGAATTATATAATAAAGACTGGAGACTGGAAGGCAATTTGTTCAGCTCCACATATTTCAGAACCTGCGTACCCATCACACCAAGCTTGCTTACCATCAGTGAGAGGGATGTTTAAAATCTCACCAACAAAAAATTACAACAAAAAATAAAGAAAGTTCAATCATCCTTGTCATTTCATATTAAAGATTACGACATCTGGGGTTTGACAAGTCCTTTCTTTCATTTCCTGGTTTTCACCTCTTTCATTCGTCAGACCAGTAGCAGTCTTTTGTTTTATATTATACCAATATAACTGTATAAAAGAGGCTCCGTCTGGCCTACATCATTTTCTCAGGTCTTTAAGTGTGAGGCAGATTATATGTAATGCCCAGGGCTCGTTTTGGCCCATCAATAGTCGTATCCAAAAGTCTGATCACCTCTGGTCAAATTACTTGTTTTGTTGATTTTCTAAGTGAAAATAAGTGAACACATCCTCTACAGGCACACCTTATCACACATCTTCCACATCTGGACACTCCATACCTGGACACTTTATTTCAGTACCAATATATTCACATATTTATTCAGTATTGTCATTATATGCTGTTACCTGCGCCTCCTTGTACATTCATTACTGCACTGCCTTTTTTTTTATCTCAGGATAGATCTCACTGCATATTTTTGTATATTTCTAGCTGTATATATGCCTGTAGAGAGGTTTCTTTGTATATATTCCTGCCTCTTTGTAATAAGCGAGATAGATTTATTTATAGTTGACAATTTTGCTGAGCCTGTACATTCTTCTTTTCATATTATACAACCCTTATTATTATAACTGTGCTGGGTTGTTGACTGATACTGGCTGCTGATCTATCTATCTATTAGGGGTGCGGGAAAAAATCGATTCTTAGATGCATCGCGATGCGGACGTGAATGATTCTGAATCGATTCATAAGTGTCAAAAATCGATTTTCTAAATATTTAGTTTATAACGTAATGTTGACGGAATGTAAAAGGCTGAACTGGAAGTGGGTAAGTGCAGCGCCCGGACAGTCTGTGGCGGCACATAACAAAAACACAACTGGATGAGTGAGAAATACGACCGGCTCCCTCTGCATTAAAGCCAGGTTAGGTCAGGAGTCACAGCACAAATGTTAAGAAGTGACCTTTCCACAAAATCAAACCACCTCGGGAGCCACATCATTTAATGTCCAGTATGTCTCAGTGTGTGTTAATGTCCTAGTTTAAGCTAAACAATATAAACGAGAGCGCAGATTTACTTCGCTCTGCTTTAAGCTTTAGCTTTAGCCGCTTTCCTCCCATCTCCGCCAGAAAACCTTTCTTCAAAACTAGAAGAGTTTCTTGTAAAATGTCTCTCAGCGTCCGGCTGTTTTACAAGGCTGAAGTCGCTTCTCATTCGCCAGCTTCTCGTTCTAATTTTCCCGTTCCATCTTAAATTCTGCCTTAGGCGCCGAATGTAACTGCTGCACCATTTAAGGTGGAAGGGGAAAATTCGAAAGAGAAGCGAGTTCATTTTCGCAACTTTTTAGAGAAAGACAGTCTCTCAGCAGATTTAACCAACCGCGCTGCTTATAAATGCGAATAAGTCTCCAAATGTTCGTCTGAATCTCTGTTTTTTATTCGCTACTGGCGAGGCCAGACCTCGGGGCTATGTGACCTGCTGTTTGCTGTCTGTTCTCAGTCGTTGAGAACCAGGGCTTTTGCGCTATGCTGCACACTTTGGAGCTGAGATTCAGCGTCCAGTCTCGAAAATACCCCCCCCTCTACAACGAGACCAAAACCGAAGTTATAAGATCACTAAAGAAAACGGGAAGGACGGCTGGACACCCATTGCCACTGGATCTTATTTCAGGGTAACAGCGCATTTGATCGCAGATGAGTGGCAGCAGCGTCTCTGAATGAGATCCTTCTAGTTCTATCAGAGAACACACTTGTGCACATTTTAATGCACAATGACTGTTTATTTGCTAAATTTAACATTTTGGAAAAAAATTAAAACATCAAATGTGGCCTGTGCAAGAGTGGGCACATTTTATATTCTGTGTTTTAATTTTTCCAATATGTTAAATTTAGCAAATTCGGTATAAAAAAATGTGCAGAAAGGTGCCATATTTGTTTATTTGTAGATGTGTTAACTTATTTTCACTTAGAAAATCAACAAAACATGTCATTTGTACAGGGGTGTTCAAACCTTTGCATATGACTGTATTGAAACATGCATTTGTGCTTTTCTAAGAAATTCTGCTCCAGTTTCTCTGTTGAAGAGAGTGAAGAGAGTGATCCTTCCCTCCTCACATACTGTAGTGGGATGTCAGGGTTACAGCTCAGACTGTATTAAGCCCCCTCAGACATCTGAACATTCTAGAGGGGGTGTGGCTAAAATTGAACACTTAAGGCTGCGTTCACATTACCAGGTTGAAGTGGCACAAATCTGATTTTTTGCCCTAATGTGACTCAGATCTGATGTTTTCAGGGCTGTGTGGACGCAAATCTGTTCTTTTCAAATCCGACCTGAGCCACTTTCATATGTGGCTCTAGATCGGATACGTATCTGATTCGTGGCCATGCGACCTTAATGTGACGCTCAGATCTGAATTCTTGACTTTTTTCTCCACTGCACGTGCGCCATCATTCAGCGTTACCATGGCAGCAGCGCTGAACAGAAGTTAAAGCCTGTAAACGGTGGAAAAGCAGCTCATCTCACCTTTTTCTCCTTCGTCTCGCTCTAATAATGAAGCTGAGAGCTGATCAGAGTTAATTATCTTCTCAGCGAAGCTCGTTCTGCTTGTTAGTTTGTGCTGATGATGCACGTGATTCATTCACGTGACGTTACTGAGTAGGATGAGCTCATGAGGGTCATTTCAGGACAGCGGTTCATCACATTAATGACAGATTTGAGTCACTTACCTAAACGAGTGTGAACCATCGTGTCAGAGAGATCGGATTTGAGCAAAAAATCGGATTTGAGCAACGAGGCTTGTAATGTGAACGTAAAAGTATGGAGTAGATGTAGTTTTTAACAATTTGAATGAGTATTTTAAACTTTATTGTGTCAACGTTGGCGACTGTTTATTTTGTCTTTTGCCAGTTAACCTAACAAAATCTAAATAACCTAAAGGGCACATATAAACAGGCGCAAAGCAGATGAGATTACATCAAAATGCTGGCTAGATGTTAGACTAACTCATCAGCCCCTTTCAAAAAATGCAGAAAAGGTTTGAAAGCAGTTATATAAAGTGTTTTGGACGTCAGCAGGGTTTTAGAGGAAAGTTTAAATTCTTATCAAAGTGTTTGGTGGCAGCCACTTTGGGAAAGCCCGCCCTAGGGGTCATGTTGTAGGGGAGATTGTAAGGACACTGCATCTCATTTTCTTCACTGGGATGTTTTTCACTCCTTTGCAAGGGTGCTTTGCCATGCTTTCTCACTTGGAAGGGCATCTAAGAGAGCACTTTATGGGTTTTTTCCATCAGAAAGGCATCTTTGAGAAACGTCAAGTTTATCCCCTTTGTTAGGGCACCTATATGGCACCACATCACGTTTTCTCCACTGGAGAGGCATCTAATAGGAAAATTCCCCACATTCTCATGCATGTAGGGACCCCCTTGACTGCATACCTTATGTTATTCACTGCAGGGCTACTTCTATGCTGTCCTAAGCGGACTTGGACCTATAACCGATAAACTATGAAGAATTATTTAATTTCGACGGGGTGGTCCTACTTTAATTGGCGTAACTTTTCTAGCCTTTTCGGTGCTCATCTGCTGCAGCACAGTTTGCGTTGGTCATCCTTTAGTCCTTTATCAGTGGTCACAGGACGCTGCCCACAGGACACTGTTGGCTGGATATTTTTGGTTGGTGGACTATTCTCAGTCCAGCAGTGACACTGAGGTGTTTAAAAACTCCAGCAGCACAGGAGTGATCCACTCAGACCAGCGCAACACACACTAACACACCACCACCATCACGTCAGTGTTACTGCAGTGCTGAGAATGACCCACCACCCAAATAGTACCTGCTCTGTGAGGGTCCATGGGGTCCTGACCACTGAAGAACAGGGTAAAAGGGGGCTAACAAAGTATCAGAGAAACAGATGGACTACAGTCTGTAACTGTAGAACTACAAAGTGCACCTATATAGTAAGTGGAGCTGATAAAATGGACAATGAGCGTAGAAACAAGGAGGTGGTCATGATGTTATGCCTGATCCGTGTATATTATACTATTTATGCAATGATGATGTTGTTTTATCAACAATTAGCTGTATAAACTAGTCAACTAGAAAATAATTAATAAAAATATAAAGAAATTGGCATCATTTCTGTGTTGTGCAGGACCGAGAACAGCTAAAACATTTTAGAAACCATATTAACAGAGAAGCACTCCGACTGTAAACAGGAAAGCAGATTAATGTTATTTGAGGAGCAGTAATGAATGTGATAAGAAGAAAATGCAGTTTTTTCCCCTCACAGGTTTATATAACCGAAAGCTTCTTCAGCGGGTTGGCTAGCAACCCCGAGCTGCCTTTGTGTTCTCAGACCAAACCAAACAGGCAAAATCAACAGTGTAATATGTAAATGTCCATCACATCATGTTCCCGGTCATAATCACGTTAGACTGCTGCTAAAATTGTTGTTATCAGGGCAGGAAGCCCATCTGACGTTAGCATAGGCATCGATATTGCATGCAGCTGGCAGATCAGTGTGCATAATCTAATGGAAGACGGCACATATGTTTGGTGATTATTGGTAAGGGATGTCCACTGCTGAAGGAGAGAGGAGTGAAGCCTGAGCAAATGAAGCCGACTGTAGATCTGTTGTTGTTTTTTTCCCAGCAGTGCTCTGCTCCTGAGTTCCTGTGTCTAAACTTAGCAAGAATTGAATAACTGGATTAGATATTCTGGTGAAAGTATCAATATAAACAAGCAGGCTCAGAAGCATCACGTGGTCCTTTTTCTTTGTTTTGGTGGGTGGGTATTAGGCTTCTGGACGGCTCTCGGGTCATTGATCGGTCAGTCATCTGGTGAAAGAGATGATAAGCAGCAGCGGTGCAGCAGTGGCGTGCACAGTCTTTAGTGAGGGCAGGTGCCGAGGTGTTTCACAGGGCATTTTGTGGAGGCTTTTCTATGAGAGTTCAAATCAGGATTTTTGCAGGAAGTTAAGATACCACTACAGACAAAGTTGTGTGTGTATTGCGGTGATCTGTGTGCAGATCTGATTTTAGTTATACAAACAAAATGTATATTTATTTATAATGCCATTTTCCTTGTTGCAATAAGCAAGAACAGGCATTCAACCACTGATAATTATATTTAGTTTATTATATTTATATTTAATTACTATATTTATATTTTTTCCTCAGCAAAATCTATTATTATTATTATTATTATTATTATTATTATTCAGAACCAGTTAACTATGTTCTCCACCTTCATCTTCTCCATCTGGTTTTTGCAGGCAGCTTGTTAAAGGGGCTCGCTTGAAAATATCAAAACTATTTTATTAATCTTTGAGGCTAGATGATCATTAAGTCACATTTGAAAAAATATTTAAACTGAGCTGAAAGGTTTAAAAAAAGATATGGTGACTGGCTTCGTGTGTCTTTGAGGAAGTGCATGCCTCTGTGTGACAGGGAGAGACCTAGCTAGCAGATGGAATTGGCAATGACTAAACTGGTGAGAAAATTGGGATCCAAATATGAACTGTGTTAGCAAACAGCTGTTTGTTAACAAAGCAAAAACTGGGAAAGTATGTGAAATACTAATAAAAACAGAAAGCAGTAAAATTCTGTATTTAATTGGAAATGATATATGATGTTTTACCTTATGAACTTATTTGTTTGTTGTAAATATTGTCTAATTCCAAGGTTGATGCCTGTGACACATTCCAAAACGGGAACCCGTTCACCACCGTGTTACATCCCCTTTCCTTTCAGCAGAGCTTAATAAACACATTGAGACTGAAAACACAAACGGATCCAGTTTTAAAAGTGGATTTTTGGCCATTCTTCTGTTATGCAAGTCTTCATCTGTGCAAATGTACAGAGCCTTTCCTCCCGCACTCTGATTACACAGCCATGCTGTTGTAACGCGTGATGAATGTATCTATCTATCTATCTATCTATCTATCTATCTATCTATCCATCCAGCTGTCTATCTATCTATCTATCTATCTATCTATCTATCTATCTATCCAACCACCCATCCATCCATCCATCCATCTACCTATCCATCCATCCAACCACCCATCCATCCATCCATCCATCCATCTATCTATCCATCCATCCATCCACCCATACATCCATCTATCTATCTACCTATCCATCCATCCAACCACCCACCCACCCATCCATCCATCCATCCATCCATCTATCTATCTATCCAACCACCCATCCATCCATCCATCTATCTATCTATCTATCTATCTATCTATCTATCTATCTATCTATCTATCTATCCAACCACCCATCCATCCATCCATCCATCCATCTATCTATCTATCCAACCACCCATCCATCCATCCATCCATCTACCTATCCATCCATCCATCCAACCACCCATCCATCCATCTATCTATCTATCCATCCATCTGTCTATCCCTCCATCCAACCACCCATACATCCATCTATCTACCTATCCATCCATCCAACCACCCATCCACCCATCCATCCATCCATCCATCTACCTATCCATCCATCTATCTACCTATCCATCCATCCACCCACCCACCCATCCACCCATCCATCCATCCATCCATCCATCCATCTATCTATCTATCTATCCAACCACCCACCCATCCATCCATCTATCCATCCATCCATCCATGCTCTGTTTATAACCAAGCATTACCTGATCAAGATGTTTTTGAACATTTCAGTGTTTACAGCTTTATATTGCCTCTATCCCAACTTGGAACATGGTGCAATTTCAGAATGAGCGTTTATGTACAAAAACCATTGAAGTTTTTTAGTTCACTGCTTTCTGTTTTTGTTTTTTATTGTTTTTTTTTGCTTTTTGCCCACTGTCTCAACGTTTTTTGGGTCTGTAACTGAAAAACAACAGCAAGAAAATACAAATTTAAAAGAAGTCAAAGTGCCCCCAAAAGGTTCTTCTAAGGTTTTGCCACAGCCAAAGAGCGTAGGCTGTTTGATATGTATATGACTCATATCTCTTTGTGATTAGTGGTCATGATGCATCATCAATGCATTTTTACACCCCTATTGACAGATCACAGTGCAATAAAATCCTGTAGCGTCATGACCATTACCCAGCAAGCTCTCATTACAGTAAGCTGCCCTTTCTTTACTCTGAAAATATTATTTAAGGGACAAGCTCTAATGACGATAGTGGTGCTCGGTACCTTATTGGCAGTCACTCTGGCACAAACAGTGAGAACCTTTTCAAGCCAACATCACATGCCTCCGGTCCAAAGTCTCCTGTTCTCTCAGACAAAACAGAACTGTAGGGAGAAATGTGGTTTTAGGGATCTGTGTAGCAGGAATTTTGAGGTCAAAGTTCTAAACACGGATGCAAAACAGACACGGTTCATTTAGACCATAATGGTCTCATAAATCTGGAGGGTGATGTAACAGATAATCTTTACTGCTCTCTCCTCTGTTTACCTCTCTAAATCAAACGTCACTGACTAATTTAAATCCCATCCTTTACAGCTTTTGCCCATATGTCTGTTCATGTTAATCAAACTCTGTGAACAAAGACCCAATTCTAGGACTGTCCCTCCTTCACGTGTGGCGTACATATGCTTAGTCTCTATGAGAAACACGATACCCAGCAATAGGGAGACTGTGACCTACATACAGCAATTTAAACATAAAACTTGGTATGATTGCAGTTAGAGATACCATACTGTCATGATAATGATATTAAAACACAAAACACACCCAATATTATTAACAGGAACAGTCATACGTTTTCTGATACATTGTTCACAACCTTTAAACTATTCAGAAATTTTGAGAATCAGAGGAAGTACTCTTTTAAGGGTGCACATCCTATTTGTTCTTATTTATCTTTTCTTTGAGGTCCACCTGTCACGTGCGTTTTATTTTTTATATCAAAAATGGCTTTTATTTTTACAATAATTCATTTTACATAATTATGTTTCAGCTTCTTTTTAACACGTAGAATTAAACTGGCTGTTTTTGTCACTGTGCCTTTAAGACTGATGTGAGGTAGCTTCTTTGTTCTGATTGGCTGCCCTGTATTGTACCTCATTCAGAAAGCTCTCTGAAACACTCTTTAAAACTTCAGTATGAGTGGGTGGGACTAAACTGCTGTAGGCTGAATCTGTGGATGAATGTAAACATATGGACTGGGGAATGAACAGTATGTTTTAAACTTGAACAATGTTTAAATATATATGTGTGTGTGTGTGTATAAATGGGTCATTCTACAGAAACGTCCACTTACATCCACTTTCCTATCTCTCCATAGGAGTCACTGGTGTTACTGATCCTCATTGGTGTTTCACATAACAAAGGGAACACCAGAGACATTTTTAATGAACAATGCATTTTACAAAATAACTGCTACAGAGCATCAAACCACATGTTGTCAATCATGGAATATCCACTAAAATATGGAATTTAATCCATTTGTGTTCTATTTTTTCACAATTACCTCAGAATAAAGTCGGTCACACCAGTGACTTCAGCTAAAAGCTTCATATGAAATCATGAGCTAAATGAGAAAATCTATGATAACTGAAAGACACAGTGGACTCACCATGAGCTTTTCTTCATAGATCCTCAGAAAACAGGTAAAAAGAAGTCGTGATGTCATCAGTGTGACTTTTTATTTCAAAATAAGAGATTTTTTGTTACGCAGTAACACCAGTGACACGACTCCTGGGGAACTTCCATTCTATATTTTATAATATTTGTTTTCTTTATGTCATTTAAATTATATATTTCATAGTCATGTGTAGATTATTGCAGTTACCCTTTACACACGACTGTGGGGACGAGCTCTTCTGAGGTGCTTGGAATTCTAGATAATTGGTTTAAAAACCAAGATTGCTAAATTGAGGTTCATGAAGATGTAATTGTTAAAATAACTTATTGTTTTATTTTAAAATATAAATAAATTGTAACTAACATGTTTTAACAGTAACATATAAAATTGACATTTCAATAGAATGACTCATATAACACACACACACACACACACACACACACACACACACACATATATATATATATATATATATATATATATAAAACCTCATATCTCCATTTTTGACGTTTTTTCGTTTTGTACACAGTTTGAAAATACCTGTTGCCCTTTACATTGTATGTAAATTTAATGATGAATGGACTAAAAGAAATGACCCAAAATTACTGGGAAAAAAAATTCTTCCGATATATATACATACACCGATCAGGCATAACATTATGACCACCTCCTTGTTTCTACGCTCATTGTCCATTTTATCAGCTCCACTTACTATATAGGTGCACTTTGTAGTTCTACAGTTACAGACTGTAGTCCATCTGTTTCTCTGATACTTTGTTAGCCCCCTTTTACCCTGTTCTTCAGTGGTCAGGACCCCCATGGACCCTCACAGAGCAGGTACTATTTGGGTGGTGGATCATTCTCAGCACTGCAGTAACACTGACGTGCTGGTGGTGTGTTAGTGTGTGTTGCGCTGGTCTGAGTGGATCAGACATAGCAGTGCTGCTGGAGTTTTTAAACACCTCAGTGTCACTGCTGGACTGAGAATAGTCCACCAACCAAAAATATCCGGCTAACAGCGTCCTGTGGGCAGCATCCTGTGACCACTGATGAAGGACTAGAGGATGACCAACACAAACTGTGCAGCAGCAGATGAGCTATCGTCTCTGACTTTACATCTACAAGGTGGACTGACAAGGTAGGAGTGTCTAATAGAGTGGACAGTGAGTGGACACAGTGTTTAAAAACTCCAGCAGCACTGCTGTGTCTGATCCACTCGTACCAGCGCAACACACACTAACACACCACCACCACGTAAGTGTTACTGCAGTGCTGAGAATGACCCACCACCCAAATAGTACCTGCTCTGTGAGGGTCTGTGGGGGTCCTGACCACTGAAGAACAGGGTAAAAGTGCAGCTATATAGTAAGTGATGCTGATAAAATGGACAGCGAACATAGAAACGAGGAGGTGGTCATAATGTTATGCCTGATCGGTGTATATATGTATATATATATAACTTAATTCCTCTTTTATCTACATAAGCGAAGGTATTGGGTTTCCCCTGATACGGACCTTTTAACAGCATGAACCACTATCCAATCCTGGCGCAGGGGGCGGGGTTTGTAAGGACCTGGACGCGCACACCTGTGGCCAATCCTGGTGTCCTCATCGCGCTCAGCGGGTAATTCAATTGGCTCGTTCACGGCGCGAGGAAAGCGATAAACGCGCCGCGGAGCAGAGCCTCCTCAACCGCTCAGCATGGAGGAGTTAGGCCTGCCTTTCCCCGCGTACAGTTACGGCGGCTACCCCGGTTTCATCCCCTTCTACCATGGAAACGCCAAGTTCAAGTACCAGAGCTGGAGCAAGAAGGGCGGCTTCCCGCTGCCCGAGGTTTCCGACTACTTCGACATTTACAAGCGCACCCAGCTGAAGGCCATCCTGTCCCAGGTGAACCCCAACCTGACCCCTCGGCTGCGCAAGGCCAACACGAGGGAGTTCGGGGTGCAGGTGAACCCTAAGGTGGACGCCACCGTTCAGTGCTCGCTCGGCCCCAAGACGCTCTTCTACCGGGAGGAGCAGTTCAGCTCTCCCCGCCGCGGCGGCGCTCTTCCTCAGGACGCGCTGCCCAGCACTCCCGCCAACAGCGTGCGCTTCTCCCGCCCTCTCGCCATCTACTCGCCGGTGTTCGACCGCAGGTTTTTATCGGTACCGGCTCGCGCCGGCGCAGGGCTCAACAGTCCTGATGACCGGAAAGCTGGTTCAGAGGATGAGGAGGAGGAGGAGGAGGACGAAGAGGTCGAGACCGAGCCGGACAGTCCAGAAGGAAAGCAGCGTGCGCTGAGACACGCCCCCCAGATCCGCGGAGCCAAGAGACTCGGCTTTCAGGTCGGTGGGAGTGTGGATGGTGGGCGGAGCTACACGTTCACTTAGGCCTACTGTTCACCTGTGCAGATGCAGGGATTACAGATTAAGTATTCTCAGTTCAGTCTTGAAGGGGAACTCCACCAGATTTTCTCAGAATACTGAATAAGTGTCGTTATAATGTAAACAGATTCAAAGTGGTTTGATGTGAGATGGTTAATTGTAGAGAAACAGGCTTACAGTTCTTCAGTGGTGGTGATGGGAACCAGGGATCCTGATGCCTACAACACAAATATAGCTGTTTTTGTTTACTTTCCTAAACACCAGTGAACCTCCAGGTGTCCTTTTTATATGTAATATTGATGCTACAATAGTGGTGAATCTGGAAAGAGGCATTTTCTTTTGGGACTAATCGCCATGCATGTACCCCTCTGCCATGCATGGCTTTTAAGGTCTTAATGTTTTAAATCAAATCCTACAAAAGTTTAGTAAAACAACGTCTATGACATCCGGCTGCACATTTATAAACAGTGTAATAACGTTCTGTGAGGGAGCTTTTAGAGCAGGAGTGCACAGCTCCAGTCCTGGTGTGCACAGTTTGGTTTCCTCATTCAAACAAATCCACTGAGCCTGGCAATTTTCAGACGTCTAATCAGGTGTGTTTGAGCAGGAAAGTCCCCGAACTGTGCTGGACACCGGCCCTCCAGGACTGCAGTTGTGCACCCCTGTTTTAGAGGCATTAAACTCTTCAGACGTCTGGTTCCTATCACCACCACTGTCAACAACTTTGACTCGTAGAACAGGGCATTTGGAGTTAATTCACTATGAATGATTTACATCTCTCATCTAATTAATCACAACTTTTGAAATCTGGATTTTCTTTTTACATTGTGCAGTTATCAAGTACTGCTGTGGCAGACAGTTAAAACTGACAATCCAAAATTATTTGATGGTGGGTTGAAACTGGTGGTCTTTGGCCGTAATGTGAAGTGCTCCACTGTGACAGATTTGCTGCCCCAAAGACAGGTGATGTTAAAGTTCAGGCAGTGTCAGAAATTTGTCATCTTGTGGTGTCTGTGGCTCATCTAGAAAGCAACCACTGCGTGACTGACAGGAGGAGGATGATCAAGATAAATGAAGGTTTAAAAAAGTAATGGGTCATTCTACAGAAACATCCCCTTTATCTGTCTCTCCATAGGAGTCACTGGTGTTACTGAATATCATTGGTGTTACACATAATAAAGGTAACACCAGATTCATTTTTAATGAACAATGCATTTTACAAAACAGAGCATCAAACTACATGCTGTCAATCATGGGAAATCCACTAAAATATGGAATTTAATCCATTTGTATTCTATTTTTTCACAATTACCTCAGAATAAAGTTGGTCACACCAGTGACTTCAGCTAAAAGCTTCATATGAAATCATGAGCTAAATGAGAATCTCTGATAACTGAAAGACACAGTGGACTCACCATGAGCTTTTCTTCATAGATCCTCAGAAAACAGGTAAAAGGAAGTCGAGTGATGTCATCACGTTTTTTTTTTTTTAATTTCAACATAGATTTGTCATGACTCCTGAGGACAGCAACTTTCATTTTATAAGATTTATTTGGCATTTTTTCTTTATCATTTATCATATATTTCACTTATGTTTAAATTATTGTAGTTAAAATTGCAGAAAAATGTTTCATCAAAATATGGCCTTTACACATGACTGAGGACCAGCACTTCTGTGGTGCTTGGAGTTCTATATTTGATTTAAACAATATTGCTAAATTCATGGCTGAAGGTATAATTGTTAAAATAACATTGCTTTATTTATTAAATATAAAAACATGTTTAGAGATTTTACACTAAACACTAGGGACACAAAAATGGATGTTTCTGTAGAATGACCCTAATACTCCAGTTTAAGAATATTACCTCATGGTTATTAGCCTGGCTCAGCCTTCAGTTCACAGTCTGACCTGCAATGAAATGGCCGAGCTAGATGCCGCATAGCGGGCAGAAAAATTAGCCTGCTAACCAAGTTCACTGTGGAGAATCACCGTTTCAATTAGGCCTTTTCTCCTCAGCCAAGAACAGCTCCAGTCTCCTTTTAGCCCTTCAACATGTTCTGTCCTTACTGCTATGCAGAGGATAATTCAAAAATGTGAAATGACCTTAAAACGGTCAAATATAGCCTTTCAGCTGTAATTACAGCTTTACCAGAAGGAGGCAGCAAAAACTACTGCACCTGGTCAGGGCAAAGCCAGGAGTACATGTAGCCTCACCTTGACCTCCAATAGGCATGATGGGTGTGGCAGCATTCAAAGGCCCTGCCCACCCACACAATAACCCCACCCCAGTTCCACACAATGGATTCGCTTTCGTCCTCTTTGTTTTTCTTTGTCTAGTTTCTGGAGCAGAAATATGGATTTTACCACTGCAATAAGTGCAACATTCGCTGGGAAAGCGCCTACGTGTGGTGCATCACAGGAAGTTGCAAGGTAACATACCTGGTACCAAGTAACTACTTATTACTCCTTGCCTAACATTCACTCTAACTGTAAACTGTCACCACACTTTATCAGGTTTACTTCAAGCAGCACTGTAGAAAGTGCCAGGCTGGACTGAACCCATACAGAGTGGAGTCTATTCAGTGCCAGGTTTGACACGACTGGAACCTTTTATTTATTTAAACACACTTGTGCTTTGCTGCTATTAAACCCTGTGTGTTTTTATTTGCTAGAAGTGTGCACAGACGCGCTGTAGCTGTGAGCAGAAGCAAAGGCATATTGACCTGAGACGGCCTCATCGCCAGGACCTGTGTGGCCGCTGCAGGGGAAAGAGACTGTCCTGTGACACCACCTACAGCTTCAAGTACATAGTCTGACCGCCCCATCTGACCCATGTCTTTTTATCATCGCCATCGATGGCAATGAGTTGAATGTTTTTGTATAACTGATAATATATATTTGTATTAAACTCTAAATAAAAGGTACTGCAGCATTATTCTGTCTCTGACCTCATAAGTGACTTGGTTTCCACCCTGTAAGCTGGCTAAACTGCACGATGAACTGAATTGTCCTGAATGGTGAACAGCATCATAAACCTATGTGACCTATGGGCATAATTTTGGCAACAAATATAAAGAGTAGCAGTCATTGTTCTGTAAAGACTGTCAACAATAGACAGGTTTTAGCCATCACTACTATATAGCTGGATGTTTCTCAGATAGTGCTACTGGGGAATAGGCCTACATTATATATTAAGACACAAGGCCAAATAAAGTAAAATAAAACAATTTTGCCTGGTACAAGCCATAACTTGGGGCTTTAAGGGGGAACCATTGATTTTGCTAAGTTAATCATTTAATGGATTAGATGTAAACAAGCATTGAGTAGTTTGGTGTGAAATGTGCCTTTCCAGAGGAATTTAGAGTCAAAATTTTTCACCATTGATAGTACTAGGAACTAGATGTTATGTCTGCACTGCAAACATCACCATTTTATATCATCCAAAATTACCAGTGAACTTACATGTGTCTTGTAAGTTTTTATTTGTCACGCTGATAATGGTAAAATAGCGCTAAATTGAAAATGTTTTCTTTGGGTACTATTTTTTTCCACGCCTTCAGGTGTGATCTGATTGCAGAGCCACGGATTTACTACAGCAGAAACTGGAATCTAGGTTAGAAACGTTCGTGAGTGAAATAAATTAGACGTCGTTAGCCGTTAGCTTAGAACAGACTGTCTAATGTGGGCCACACAACAAAAAACCCAAAAAACTCTACCTACCTCATAAACTGGTAAGCAGAGTAGCGAGTAGTTTGTTGTTGAGACCATAGATATACATGCATAGATGCCGCGCTGGGTCCAGCCAGGCACGTCAGCGGCGCTGCCATTTCAGGGCGGTCAACATTGCTGCTGGACTGCATTCAGTACCATTACAGAGCGGCAGTTTAATAAAGATACTGTCCAAAATTACACTATTTCAAGAATATTACACTCAGAAAGTGGGATAGGATTATATAACGGAGGGAACGCAGTGATCCACACTCATGTCTGTGTGATGTGTATTGTCTGTGTGGTGTTTATGTAGATGTGGCCGTGTGGTTAATGAGGCACAGAGAACCTGTTGATGTGATTGTTTTTCCTCTGGTTTTATATTAAGCTTATTTCATTGAATAGTCCTTACACTCCTCAATCCGTGTAGATGTCCATAATAGATTATCACCTTATTACATAAACCTTAAGTTAGGTTGTTATTTGCCAGCTTTTTGTTCGAAAAAGTGCCTGCTGCACCATTTAAGGTGGAACGGGAAAACGAAGCTGGCGGCTTCAGCTTCGTCCTTCTGTGTATTAAGATTAGAAGTGATTGACACATTGATGGCTTTGCTGATGTGTCTGATTGTGTTTCTCACGATAAACTCGGTTTTTTAACGTCAGGTGCAGACTGAATACTTTCCTGCTGGTCTGGACGGCTAATTATCACTATCAATTATTAAAGTAATAAAAGGTACCGAGAGCAGATCCGTGCAGCCTGGATTAATCTGTGTCTGAGGATTATAACTAAACAGATTTGGTGAAAATCGGATGAGTAATAAGGAAGTTGTGGCTGATTTAATCCTGAGACTCATCGTTTCTCAATACAAGTGAACCTGTTCACAAGCGGATCTTGACCGCTCCAACATGGCGGATGCGCAGACGTATCGCCTCAGATGGAAAACAGCAGACGACCCAGCATCTCGGTATGGGTATCTATGGTTGAGACCAGCACTTTCCATTCGCCCTGGGCTGCTCTGCGGCGGCGCCGGCGGGTTCTGTCTCTTTCTCTCTGGGTTCTGGTTCAAACTGTTATGGTTCTACGACCTCCTCGAAGTCCTTCTCATACTCTGCCATCTTCCAAAACAGGTAAGAAAACCGTAAAAATTACCTGTAAACAGAAGCTGCTGCCGGCGTTAACTGTGTTGAGCGGCTGTAGCTACAGGCTAATAACAACAGAAGCACGTTAACTTAGCTCGCGCATTGATCTAAATTGAGATGCGGTTTTGAGAGGAAACACTGAACTAATCCTGGAGTAAAACTTTATACAAAAATTCGTTTTAGGCCGAAACTTTATAACAAAACTCGCACAAAACAGCGTCTCCGGTATCAGGCCGTGCATTCATAACCATTTTGTGTAATAACGGGGTGTAGCTGTTGGAGACATCACGCCAGTTGCATTGAGCGCATGCGCCGACACTTGCTTTGGTTTGTCTTGGCGAGTTTTAGGGTAACGTAGGAGTGGATTGATCTGGAGCATTTGATCAAAATCATCGTTTATAAATGCTTAAACATTTTTAATGTAAAAGAATGCAGTCATATCCTGAACACAGAGCAGCATAAAACATTTTAACACTGCTGTTATATTTTTAAGAGCTTTTAAACTCGAGCTATAGGAGTTTAAAACGCGCCTCATGTACGTTCATGACGTCAGTAAGCGCGAACAGCCAATGAGCGGCTCCGCTGAAACTGTGGGTATAAATCAGTCAGACCCTTCTCGAAAGGCGCATTTCGCACCGAACCACTCAAGGATTTTGTTCACATCTAAACCACTGAATGATTAAGTAATTTTGCAAAATCCCCCCAAAACACAGTAAGAAGGACGAAACTAAAGTGTTTTGGGGGGGTTACTTTATTTTCATGTGTATTAAGATTAGAAGTGATTCACACATTGATGGATTTGCTGATGTGTGTGAGATTGTTATGCTACCGAGAGCAGATCCGTGCAGCCTGGATTAATCTGTGTTTGAGGATTATAACAAAACAGATGTGGTGAAAATCGGTTGAGTAATAAGGAAGTTGTGGCTGATTTAACCCTGAGACTCTTCGTCTCTTAGTACAAGTGAATTTGTTCACAAGCGGAACTTGACCTCTCCAACATGGCGGACGCGCAGACGTATCGCCTCAGATAGAGAACAGACAACGCGGCATCTAGGTATGGATATCTGTGGTTAGAACGCACACTATGTTGCAGTGCATGCTGGCGACTGTAGTGTATCTCAGGCTGAAATGGGCTGCCAAGAATAGAAAATTAAAATAATTTGGAGGGCTGAATAGGACTGTGTCACGGGCCTGACTTGGCCTGTGGGTCTTGCGTCCGACACGTGGGTTTTAAAGCATGTTTAATACTGCCTTACTCCAGAACCAGGATGGGAAAAAAAACTACTATTACAGAAATGTTATTAAAACGTCTCCCTTTCTTTGCTGATTTCGACAGAATGATTCCTCTCCAGTTCCCATTAACCTCTTCAACTCCTTGAGACCACCGGTGGTTCCAAAACACACTGCATTCTGCATTCTAAAGGTGGGGGTCGTATGAGAGCTGTAACTGTCTTCTTTCCAGTCAAATAGATGGGTGATGTAATTTTAAACCCTTATAATAAAAGAAGCTGAACTCATTTTTTGTCTACTGAAAGTCGACCCATTTTTCCACAAATCTGGGCTATAAACTATAAACAGATGGCGTCTCTTCAGTGATCTGCTCTGTACAAATTATTTTTATAAAAAAATACAAAGAGCGTCTAAGATTTTTAGCTTTCAGCAGTAAATTTTAAGCATATAGCAATATGTGTGATCATAAAACACGTTCTGTTAATTTCAGGGAAGCTTTTACAAAAAAATATACATTTATTTCATGCAGTTACTGAATAATTTGCCTTACGATTTAGTCATGTAAATTCAGATGGACAAAGCAAAATATACCCTGGAGAATAAGATGTTAAAATGAGCTGACTGCACGTAACACTTGCTGAATACTCATAAGCCTAGCTAACCTTGACTTGACCTAAGCATGTACTTCATTAAAGTGTTATGATTCAGGTACATGTAATGACAGATTCGCCCGATAAGTCTTTATTCTGACATGACACTTGACGGAGCACCAAACAAAATCACTTCACAAAAGCCGTAAAAGTATTTACAAAGTGAAAAACTCTACACTAAGACTTTTCCCTAAGGAAAACTGTGCAATCTCTCCTGGCATGCACACGTTTCTGAAGACAAAACGACTGACCCGCATGAGAGGAGCTCCCTTTCGAACTTTATACAAACGCGTTTTTGTCTTAAATTCCTTTGTTAATAAATAGTTCTAATAATTAACCGTAAATACAACAATGCATGCTTGGCAGTTTTGACCGACACGTAGAACAGTTTCTCAAATAAAAACTATACTCAACGCATGTTGGTGCATCTTGACAATACAAATGATGTAGAGGCAAGTCGGTATACAGTAGAAAGCGAAACATCTCAAAAAGTAAAGGGCCTAATGGTCTCACTGACATCGATCAACACTCGAGTACATTGACATTTACCAGCTCAGCTTATTAGTTTCGTGTTGACTATATGGCAGCTAAACGTCAGCATGAGTCTATGTGTGTGTGTGCATGTCGGTGCACATTCTGATATGTTTCAGTTCAGTGTTGGGTACTGGACCAGTGACGAATGGGCTCATAAGCGCACAGGCTTTTAGCTTTTCAACCAAAGGACAGTTACAAAAAGCAGTGACCTCCGCAGCGTCTCTTAGTCACAGATGTTCATCAGTTCGTTCAGAACGTTCTTGAGCAGTACAGCAGAAAGGCGTCCAGTTCAATGATCCTTCATTGCACGTTTCCCAGTCGACAATATACAGAGCAGAAGTTCCTACGAGCTTTGGCGTTTCCTTTCCAAAAAAAATGCAGCATTATTCTCAGTAGCAAACAGGACTTCCTCTTCCTTTGTGATGTTTGATCTAGAAAACTCAACGTAGTGCAATTATACAGTTTTAAAAAAACGTGACTGAGTGACTTAATCCGAAGTGTCGCACAGTAGCAGTTCCGTTTCTCCAGTATTGCTGCACATCTGAGAACCTGAAGACATGCTCACTCTCAGGTGCCCCTTCCTGTTCAACAAAGTCAAGGACACTCCGAGTTTCTCTAAGTAGGGCGTAAGTTTGTGGGATAGAGCCTTTACAGGGCAGCAGCACTCCCAGACAGCGCACTGGTTATGGCCTGGAGCAGGGGGAAGCAGGGAGGGAACACGGGGCCGGGGCTGGAACAGGAGAGGCTGGGTGTCTAAGGGGGAATCCAGTGGTCGGGGGGTCCAGGCCAGGGCTGGTCCGGGGGGCTGCAGGCCTCCTGTCAGAGACTTACAGCGGACGCGCTGGAGTCCGGGAGGCCGGATGAGACCACCCGGTACCCCTGGGCGCGGCGGATCATGTCCCGGATCTCTCCGTTGAGCTCCATAAGCTTGGTGCAGATCTGCGAGGGATCCTGGCTGGAGCCCACCAGGGCAAACGTGCTGGTCTGGCCCAGAGACTGGTGTCTGAAGTAAATGTTCAGTAGTGTCTGCACCTCGTCCTCTGAATTCCCACCGAAGATGTCATTTGGCCACAGCCGTCTACAGGAACAAAGCAGAAAAACATGAGCCAGCAAATTAAATCTCAGGGTAAGTATGTTTATATGAGCACATGAGAAACCTTTCTAATCTATTCATGATGCAAACTGAAGCCCAAACCCAACGCAACTTTGAGGCCCAACCAAATTAGGTCTGACTGGTGCTGCTTAATTTGAAAGTTTGAAAATCATAGGTCAAAGTACTATTGAAAGCCATGTATTCCAAAAACCTCATATCTCCGAAATAGTAACTTTACAGGAGAAGGAAAAAAGCATTCTTAACATCGAATGGAAGTTCATTGATTTAGATTTTTTTTAAAGTATTTTGGACATTTATTCCATTCATCCTGAAATTTTTAGCATGTTGTAAATGGCAGCTCTGGCACAGCTGGCAAAATTCTGTGAAAAGGTACAAACCGACAAAAATGGAGATACAGTTATGTCTCTCTCTCTCTCTCTCTCTATATATATATATATATATATATATATATATATATCGCTGCTGTCGAAAGATAACCTTGTATCTTCATTTTTGTCATTTTCCAGTTTTTAACATATTTGGAAATGTCTGTCGTCCTTCACATTGTGTGTAAATTTCATGATGAATGGACCAAAAGAAACGTCCCAAAATTACATGGAAAAAACTCTGGTTCCATTGACTTACATTAAAAGGAAAGTACGTTTTTTCCTTCTCCTGTAAAGTTACCATTTTGGAGACACGAGGTACGAGGTTTTCTTCCAACAACAGCGACACACACACACAGACACACACACAACGGCCACTTAATGAAGTACATCTACATTGCATATGCACTTACTGTCCATTTTATCAACTTCACTTACCAAATAGGTGCACTTCCACAATTACAGACTGTAGTCCATCTGTTTTTACCCTGTTCTTCAAAGGTGAGGGCCCCCATAGGACCACCACAGAGCAGGTATTGTTTGGATGGTGGATCATTCTCAGCACTGCAGTGACACTGAAGTTGTGGTGGCGTGTTAGTGTGTGTTGTGCGAACATTAACACACCACGACCACGTCAAAGTCACTGCAGTGCTGAGAACACTACCATCTAAACCATAACTGCTCTGTGGTGGTCCTGACCACTGAAGAACAGGGTAAGAGGGGGCTAACAAAGTATGCAGAGAAACAGGTGGACTACAGTCTGTACACATACATTACACACAAGTTTAGGCTTATCATCATCAGTTTTCTGTACCAGAAGGAACCAATATTGACTGTCTGTATCTTTAAGCACACACAGTACTTAGTCTCCCTCTAGTGGTCAGATAACAAATTACAGTTTCCATCTGTAAAGATCTCAAAAGCCTTTCATAAATGGTGAAGCAGCAGCACTCCAGAGAAACTCTGGATCCCTGGGTGTTTTCATTTTAAAGCAGCAAACGTTCCTGACCTGCACTGCCGGATGTGGCGGATCGCTGTGGCATATTGATTGTTCCTCAGACACTCCAGGACTGCCTGCACTGCTGCCTCTGAGGTGGAGAAGCTAGGCTGGGTGCCAGGCCGCTTCTGCAGATCCTGGTCACCGGCTGCTCCAGTTGCTGCCAACTTCAGGCTGACCTTCAGCTCTCCCAGCTCACGTGACATGTTCAACAACTGCAAGGCAACACAAGAAGTGATGTGGTTTATCCATCATGGACTATTTGTTGCATGATGCGCAAAGGGTAATGAAGTAGAACTACTCATTAACTATCCATCATGTTCACTGATATAAAAATATAAACATATAAAAAACACTATAACTGTAGCAAAATTTAAAACTAACACTGGTACTGAATAATTTGTGGAAAATCTATTGCAATATAAAATTTTTCCAACTGGTATTGCATAGCTAGAGTGTTGAACACAGTGTACCAGAGTGACGATTCACAAGCACTGCTTTTTTTAGCTTAAATATTCTCTCTTAAAACTTATCATCTGTTAAATAATGTAGGACATAATTAAAATTGTAGCTCTTGCGATTCGAAAACTGCAGTCTTTCAAACTATGATTTCAAAATAAAAAATATTTTTTATTGTATTTTTATTCCACTGGCAGATATTTTTGCCTGTTTCAGCAAACATTTCTCGAAATGAGCAAAATGATCGGCCAGTGGAATAAAATAATGAATAAAAAATAATCATTTTTATAGGGAAATCAAAGTTTGAAAGAAATCGTGAAATAAAATGACTTAAAACAAATAAAAATGTCTAGAAATATGCTTCATAATCTTATAATATTTTTAGAACAATAATAAGAAAAGTTAGTTACATTAACTCTATTTACATAGATTTTATTTGCCAAAAAACAATTATACTATAAGGTATAATTGTGTATTGTTTATACCTCAGTCAAACTGTTTTATTTAATTTGTATGATAATTTGTATTTTTGTTTCCGGAGCCAAACTAGTCCATGAGGTATATAACTAGAGCTTTGAAGACATTTTAAATATAAAATATCAGAAATAAATGAAAATAAATTGCATAAAACCTAAAAAATAAGTGTACCACTAGCTAATACTGAGATTTAGAAAAGTCTACAGTTCCTTCCCCCACAATACACACCTCTGGCACTGAGCTGATGCTGCCGACTTTCGTGATCAGTTTACAGTAGCACTGAAAAAGCAGCAGGAGCTGGAAGTGCAGTTTGTACATACGCTGACACAGCTCCAGTTGCTGTGGAGGACAGATGAAAAGCAGACATGAGGCTTGATGATAAATACACATATATTAAAACAGATAATGTACAGAGACACAAAAAGCTCCACAGTTCATATATTTTGGACAAAACTGTACAAATTGAACCACTTATGGTTGTGTTTGCACATTATACTGTCTACATCATTGTTTCAGACTTACAGCCAGTGTTTCCATTTGCTGCATGGCAAGCAAGACAAGAAAGAGTTGAGAGAGGAAAAACACAAGGTTAATAAAAGAGCATGCAAACAGTGAGACAGAACTCGTCCTCCTAGTGTAGCATTTCCACAGAGTACAGAAATCCTATCCCTACCATTAGTGGATCAGCAGTAATCAGATTGAGCCGGGGGTTTGATTATATGTTCATGCAGAAGATGAATGATAGAGCTAAGTGAGGAGAGGATGAGGGAGGGTGAGGGCACATAATGCATACAACAGAAGAAAGAGGGAACGTGTTTGTGGGCGGCTGCCTATAGGTTAGCTTTACATGAAGTACAAACGCTACAGCACTGTAGTGCAGCAGCATTTATAATAATAATAATAATAATTTTCATTTATATAGCACTGTTCATGCCGGTGGCATCTCAAAGTGCTTTACAGACAGGAGATAAAGCTTAACAGTAATACAAGAAATTATAAGTATTAATTTAGAATCATAAAAAAATGACAGATCAAATTAAAGATAAACACCACGAGATGTAGAGTTTTAATTAAATGCTGAGTTAAAGAGATTCGTTTTTAGATGTTTGTTAAAAGTGAGCTCTGAGCTTGACTAATAAAAGGTGAACTGAGCTCCACAGTTTAGAAGCAGAATAACTGAGAGAGTCTCTCCATGTTTTCTGTATTTTACTGAAGGTGTTTGTAGTTTAGTATCTGCAGATCTAAGATCATAAACAGACAGACACTCTGTGATGTAAGCGATGCTTTATGGTCATTTAGAGCTTTAAAAACTAGTAGCAGAACTTTAAAATCTATCCTGAACGATACAGGTAATTTGCCTAATTGTGGTTTGTGGATTTCTGTCTTTTTCATGTTTCTATCACAGTGATTTACAGTCGCAGTCCTGAGAGATCCATGCACATTTTTCATGTTCCCTGCTCTCACTTACTCAAAAGTGTGCTGAGTAGGTCTCCAGAACAGGGACTGATAAACACTGTAGACCAGAGGTCTTCAAGTCTGGACCTTGAATTCAGTTTTCAGTCAAGGATTTTGTAATCACTAGTAGTTCACTGAACTGCTGATGTAGCTGATAGGTCATCTGGTGTCACACCTATGGATATTGTCAAAATCCAGGAACGGAAACTGGATTTAAGATCCGGATTTGAAGACCTCTGCTGTAGACTGTCAATATATGGTATTATTTAGCACAGCAATGTTGGAAGCTGTTTAAACTGTTCCTAATCAATTGTATTTCATTGTACGACTGACATTAAATATGGCTTTAACTATAGTATTGTGCAAAATCAGAGACCAGGTAATCGTTTTTAGGTAATTACCAGTCAAAATGGCAATTAAGTAAACTTTTTTGTAAGGAAAAATGAATTGAAATATGATATTTTTTGCCATTTTTAGTTTGTCCACTCTTAATACAGCTTCCAATCTTTTTGCAAGATTCGCTGTCAGTGTTGAGAAGAAATCTGCTGAACTAAAACACATTCAACGATGCCATGGTCTGGACTCCGGGGTGGTCAGTCCATTGTTCTGAGAACACCAACAGCTTATTTGTTAGATTTGCAAATTTTGAAATTTTGTCAATTTGACAGCTACACATCCTTTCAGACCCACAGCACTGAGTCGTCTTCTCACAGTGGAAGGATGGACAGAAACACCTGTGGATGTTTTCAGATCTGAAGCAGCTTGATTTTCTCCTCTCTCTCAGAGGTGAAAGCTGTACGTTCTGTTCATCTGATGGGGCAGTGTGTCTACCAGGTCTTGCATGGTTGTTAGGAGTACAATTTTCTAAATATCCTTTACTAATTGTTCACTTTCAGAAACGTCTGTTTTTCCACTTTATTTTTCCTTTCCTATCTAATCTCCTATCTCCGGAAAAATAAACAACTTGTACGTGACGGCCGTTTTGACTAAAGAACATTAAATAAATGAAAAGATGGTCTCTGACTTTTGCAAAGTACTATATATGGTGTATATATTTTCTGTGTATTGTTCCATTGTTCTTACTGCCGTGTTATTCAATGCATTTTTTGATTTACTGCTGACTACAATTTACTTTTTGTACATGGCTAATAAAGAATTCTCAATCACAGGTTGAACATCCAGTAAGTGCCTTGTTTGCTCTCAAAGCAAATGCCGTGCTGCCATAGAAGCACATTGCAGAAGAAGTGGCCATGGAAGAGACATATTGGATCACACACTCTGCCTTTCTATTCAAGTTTCATTAATTTGTAAAAGCCCTTTGAGTTTAAAGGGACATGAAGAAAGTGAAAGTGCATCAAAATCAGCAACAGTCACTCACAGAGCTAGCAGCAATTGGTCAGGAGCAGGAAAGAAAGAGAGACAGCATGTAATGTAATGAATTTTCATTCTGGTAGTGTGAACCTATTATCTCCACACAAGACTGATGTTAACAACGTGGTTTTAAGTTAGGATGCATGGACAGGTTAAAGTGCATAGAATGAAAGTCTACACTAAAGTTTTGTCAGTTGTAGGTAAATATAACCCTATGGGCCCTTTTATGAGTCTAGTGGAGTTTTGAGTAAGTTTGGGCTGCAAAGTGGGGTGTATAAAGGTATTTCTGCAAACCTTCTCCTCCGTGTCTCCAGGCTGACAGGTGATCACCCCATCATCGGGGCATCTGGGGAATGTGGCCTTACAGTTCTGCAACCACTGTAGGGAGTCAGATACATGCAGGTCAGAGTGGTTTCAAAGCAAAGAGCTTCACAGTTCATTGAGCTATCAGCACCTTCATCCTATGGTTTCAGTGACATGATTTTTCTGTTGTGGACACCACATTTGGGACCAAATTTCTGGCTTCGCTGCTCCGCATGGATGTAAATAGAGGTGAAAGATGGCTAAAATCACTCTTTTTACTTTGGAAGAGAAAAAAACGTTACCTCGACAAAGTCGATAAAATAGGCTGCAATCCTTATAAAGTTTCCCCCTGAACTCCTGGTTCCACTTAAACTGGCGGAAAAGCTACCAAATTTGCGTTTCCTGATATATTTATCTCATACTCGGCCCCCCTCTCAGAGCATTTAAAAGCACAGAAGCCCCCTGGCTCTTCACGCCAGGGTGGGAAAGGATCCCATGGTGTTACATAAAGGGGAGAAAACACTCGTCATCATAGGAGGGTAACGACATCAGCTAATTAACACAGATGTGAACAATGCTGGCCTTTAGATAACCTTAGCTGATGTTAACAGCCGAGAGATGAACAGTCACCCCCTAACGGAGCTGCAGACAGCCGGTATAACTTTACTCTCTGTTTCTGGAGATTTAAATGACGTTTGAATGGAGAAACATAAACGTTAAATATCAGACTGAATGTCATGGATCGGAAAACTACGTCGTGTTTCGACAGATGTGATTCTGTAAGTTTGTTAGTGTAGTTAGTGCAGAGTTCAGCTCCAGTCCTGAAACCCCTGCACTTCAAGCCTGGAGTGAAAACACTGAATTAAAGGTCTGTGTGTCTCTCGTTATTCTCGGCACAGCAAATTGAAGGCGTCGTGCAGCGCAGTCACTCTCTGATACGGTCCTCAAAATGGCAGCGACTACACAGTGTGACGTCACGCGAAACGTGAGAATACAGACAAGTGTGTGCCTGAGATCAAAGATGTAACTTACTGAGACGGCTGCTTCCTCTCTGTTGTTGTATGTGTCCAGATACTCCTGCAACTCCAATACACTGAACTTCATCATCTCCAACAGCCCATAGGACATGATCTGCAGGGCAAAGGAGGAGAGGAAGAGACAAAATTTAGCAAAGGCTTACTGCATTCTTTAATATATTTACAAACAAGTACATAAAGACTTATTAACTAAAATTCAATTCTATAGATTGCCCACTCCATTCTATACACAGTCATTCATGTACACGATATAAGAAACATATCGTTGCTGTCCAAAGAAAAACAAGTATGTGCAAAATAGTAACTTTACAGGAGAAGGCAAAACGCTCCTACTTTTCAATGCAAGTTTAATGTAAAGAAATTTTATTCCAAGTGATTTTAGAGCATTTCTACTGGTCCATTCTTCATGAAATTTTCATGCAACGTACAGGACAGCTGGTGTGTTGAAACAGAGAAAAATAAAAATCAACAAAAATGGAGATACATGTTTTTCTTTGGAGAGCGACTATAAGGAGGAACACTTATTTGGATTATTCACCCAGAATGTGCCGTAACTTATAAGAGTAAAATAAAATCTGGACATATGTGCCCCTATCCTGATTCCACTGGAGGAGTAAAATGGTGATGGTGAGAGCATGGCACTGTTAACAAAATGAAATGGAAATTCCCTCCAAATTTGGACGGGGGATTCCCGCAAGGGAGATTAGCTGAGGTAGTCAACAGTGAACGAAAATGTCAGCTTTATGAGCTTCACCAGTTCACGATGCATGAACAGACACAATAATAGAACACGCAATCACATTCTGTAAGGTAAAAAACATTTTTACTTTGCTCTTTGCTCACCGTATCAGCATCCACAAACAGCGTGGGGCAGTCTGAACACGTCTTCAGCATTTGAGACGACCTCACAAACTTTGCACCGATTCCCCTCAGGCTGTCTCCAAGGTAACCAGCAGCATCAGTGGTCAGGGAACAAAACTTATTCTGGATGTTCTGAAGAGAGAGATAATGTATATAAAACATCATGAATTATAAATGTTAAACATTTTTCCTTTCCAAATTAATGATGAATCATCAGTCCAATCTATTTTGTCAAAGTCTTTATCAGCTCCACTTACTATATAGGTGCACTTTGTAGTTCTACAGTTACAGACTGTAGTCCATCTGTTTCTCTGATACTTTGTTAGCCCCCTTTTACCCTGTTCTTCAGTGGTCAGGACCCCCATGGACCCTCACAGAGCAGGTACTATTTGGGTGGTGGATCATTCTCAGCACTGCAGTAACACTGATGTGGTGGTGATGTGTGTGTGTTGTGCTGGTACGAGTGGATCAGACACAGCAGTGCTGCTGGAGTTTTTAAACACTGTGTCCACTCACTGTCCACTCTATTAGACACTCCTACCTTGTCCGTCCACCTTGTAGATGTAAAGTCAGAGACGATAGCTCATCTGCTGCTGCACAGTTTGTGTTGGTCATCCTCTAGTCCTTCATCAGTGGTCACAGGACGCCGCCCACAGGACGCTGTTGGCTGGATATTTCTGGTTGGTGGACTATTCTCAGTCCAGCAGCGACACGGAGGTGTTTAAAAACTCCAGCAGCACTGCTGTGTCTGATCCACTCAGACCACAGTCTACAGACTACAGTCTGTAACTGTAGAACTACAAAGTGCACCTATACAGTAAGTGGAGCTGATAAAATGGACAATGAGCGTAGAAACGAGGAGGTGGTCATAATGTTATGCCTGATTGGTGTATGTATTGTATATAAGTAGTTTATGTGGTGTGAGATGTATAAGCGTATGAACTGGTAAAGTAGGGGGGGTCACAGTACCTGGAACAGGGAGTAGAAGATGCGGAAGGTGTAAACAGCACACGACCCGTCCGTGTCACACACCAGCTGGTTGATGTGCATGCGCCACGCCTCCTCAGCATCGTCACACACCGTTGGCTGGAAGGCAGCCAAGATGGCAGAGAAGAACGGAGAGGGGGGTGGAGGAAAGCCTAGCTCGTCCAAATCATCTCTGTCCTCCCCAAAAGTGTAGCTATGGCAACAAGCAAAAGAGAGGAGCTCACTTTTTTTGTTCATGTAATTGGTCACTATGGCAACAGCATTTTATATCTATATCTACCCAAAGAATAATGACCAAAGTGAGAAGAAGTATGTTTGGGTAGTTCTTGTCCACAAGGGGGCAGTGTTTTCAACAGCATCCTTGCATCTGTCACATTAATTCAGTCATACTTTAGACGTGTATTACACTCATACATTCACCACTGTCTGAACCGAAGCCTGTAAAATTTGTAGTGTGCAGCTGCATGTCAGGACATACCCAGGGAGACAGTTTGGGTCCAGGTCCATTTCTGATCGCTCAGGCTCTGGTGGAAGGTTCAGAGTGAAGCTGGAACCACAGTCAAACCCTGGAGGCAACTCACTGACACAGAATGACAAGTCGTCCTCCTGCACATTACTGTCCTCATCTTCTGGCAATGGCTGCAAAAATGCACATGTAACCCAGTCCTTAGTGTAAGTCCTTACTTTTTCTTTTTGATGAATTGTCTATCAGTTTGAATCGCCAGGTCACATTACATGTTTTGTTGATTGTCTATTTAAAAATAATAACACATTCTCTAAGGAGAAGAATCTTAAAAATGCCATTTTTGTGCTAATTTTAGTGCACTATTTCTAATTATTTTATGTGTTTGATGTACTGGAAAAAGATAAAGCATATAGAATAAACATAAAATGTATTTTGCACAGGCCACATTTTAAGCTTATTTTTTCCAATATGTTAAATTCAGCAAAAAAACGAATTGTGCATTAAAGTGTGCAGCAGTGTATTTTTTGTGTATTTATGTTCACATACAAAATCAACAAAAAACATCTCAGTTGACCAGGGGTGCCCAAACTTTTGCATAAAACTGTACATTATGTAGCACCAAGAAAAAGAACTGTCAAACCAAATGAACTCGGTCAGTACATACAACAGATTTCACTTACAGGTGGAATGACAGTGTCATCTGGCAGGGACGTCCCCAGGCAGGGAGTGGTTGCGTTCAGAGAGTTTGGGTCAGCGGATGTGGTGTCATAAGATGTGGACAGAGAGTCGGTGTGATTGGTGTCCTCTGATGGCGACAAGTTCATGGTCTGAACAGAAAAATATGTAGAAATGTGGATTCATGTATTAGTGCTGCACGATACAGACAAAATATCATATTGCAATTATATTGCTACTTATTCCTTGTGATACAGATGAGCGTTCAGTTTGGAATCACTGTTCAAAAGTTTGAAATTAAGGTTCTGAACAATATAAAACTGGTATGGTTTGATAACGGTATAAACTGATTCTAGTATGTTTGTCATGAGCAACTACACAGGTTTGAGATAATTAGTAGGACGCTAGTAAGCTGTAAATAAAAATGTTAGACGTGTCCAGAAGGATGAACAAAGCTGTAAACGATTTGAAAATGACTATTATAACAATATTAAAGTTATATTTTATAAAAAGATATATTAAAATTGATATTCAAAATTTATCATTTTTTTTCAAAAGTGCAGATGAAACCTTAAGGTACACAACAACAAAAAAAAACATTTAATAAGACTAGAAACCTCTCAAAATAGCTTTTGGTGACACAAATTAATATAGTATGTTAACTGATTTCAAGTCTTTGAGCATTAATGTATTAAAAGCACACTAATGAACTTTTGATTTGATATGAAAAAAGACTGACCTGCATTACTGTGAACAAAATTACAATTACATTTTTTAGATGCAGTGACCGCTTTGAATCTTTAAGAGGTCCACAGAAAGTTATTTGGAACGTCCAAGATGCACACGGCAAACAATTAAAACTAGTTATTTGTTATAGGGCTTGTTTGCATATGTTTGCAATTTTGCAATAACTATTTAAATTTGCTGTTGTCGGACGAAAACCACGTATCTCAGTTTTTCAGTTTTTGACATAATTTGAAAATGCCTGTTGCCCCTTACATTGTGTGTAAATTTCATGATGAATAGACCAAAAGAAACGACCCAAAATGACTTGGAAAAAACTCTGGTTCCATTGACTTACATTAAAAGTAAAGTAGGTTTTTTCCTTCTCCTGTAAAGTTACCATTTTGGAGAGGTTTTGTTCTGACAACAGCACATTATAAATCATGCGGCATATATGTGTGAAACAGATAGAGACGGAAAACAAAGGAGGTCTCTAAAGTGGCCCGTACAAGTTGTGAGTGGGAAAGACTTTGGCTGGTGGAGTTGGACTCCTCCTCGGATGAGTCGTCCGAGTCGTGCTGTGGGTCGTGGGGACCAAGGCTGGGCGTGCTGTCTGAGTGCTGGCTCTCCTCCAGCAGCTCCGTCAGGTCCGTGCTGTCCAGGGAGCGCCGCCGCACTCCCCAATTAAAACTATCCAGGTTCTCACCCTAAAACACACACACACACACACACATCTGAGTTTCCTGAAAAATACAACACAACAGGTTGTAATATATAGTCATTTAAAACAATCGGTTTGTTACCTTTTGCTTTATTTGTTTTAACCAAACATGCTAAAGCAGGTGACACATGCAAACTTACCAGCAGGATTTTGAAGTTTTACTGGTGAAGAGGTTTTTAAAACATTTACATTTTTCATTAAACCCTTTCTATAGAAACGTATATCTACAGTGAAATGTAATGTCTGAGTCTGATCATATAACTTGGCCACAAGATGCTGTTAACATGCATTTCTGTGATTCATGAATGTTGTACATGTAAACTTTCCAGGACAGAAACGGTCTAGATGAGCAGCACACACACATGCACAGAGTGGCTCTGTGCACCTACAGCAGCAAAGCCTCTAACACTCTACATCAAGCACTAACATGCACATGCTTACCTGCAGTTCCTGGGCAGCACAGGAGAGAAAGAGAGAGATAGTTATCCACACAGCGAGAAAGACAAGCAAGAAAGCAAACCAAGAGTTAGAGACTGAGAGTGAAGACTGTTAATGCACCACCAGTGTTATGAAAGGAGAGAGAGAGAAGGAGAGAGACACTACTGAAATGACGGAGTCTTGTTAGACATAAGAATAAGAATAAAACTGAATAAAAATGCAACTGGATAATTAAACTGCAGGATTTTTTTTTTTTTGCAAAAATAGTAAACTCTTGTCAAAAATCCTTTGTGAACAAAAAGTTAAAGGGCCCATATTTCTCTTGTATAGTTCACTTAAACTGTTTGTGGGGTTTATGTACCAAAAACAGTCTTAATTAATTTTTACATGAACATTTTCCAACCTCTCTTTATCCCTTAGAATTAAACAGGCTGTTTTGGTTACTGTGCCGTCGTATCTCCAAAATCTCGTATCTCCAAAATAGTAACTTTACAGGAGCAGGAAAAAACCTACTTTACTTTTACTGTAAGTCAATGGAACCAGACATTTTTCCAATGTAAAGGGCAACCGGCATTTTCAAATTATGTCAAAAGCTGAAAAACAAAAATGGAGATACAAGGTTTTGTTCTGACAGCAGTGGATATTATAAATGACTTCTGTTCTGACTGTCATGCCTGGATTATGCCTCAGTCAAAAAGCAGTCCAGGCTGAAATACCCCTTATAACTTCAGTGTGAATGGGCAGGGCTAAACCGCTGTAGGTTGAAGGGGGATATATGTAAATATTGTTTTTTGTGACATCACAAAAACAATTCATTCAAAATGGGCTTTTTAGGGCTTCGTTTTCATATATTACTATACTATATGGACATTATATACTATATGGACTGGAGAATTATGAGACTTTAACAATGTTCTAACAATATACTACATTAAACTTTTATTTTACAAAAGGGATAGAAATTCTTCCTTTATATGGGCCCTTTAATGATAACCAACACACAATCTGTGATCTATGCATGAACAAAGCCATCAGAGCTACCAGAACTAGTTTTTTTTCTTATTATAAACTAAAAGCAGACAGAGATTTCGATTCCCAGCACATTTTAAAAAGGATGAACTTCCCTAACATTGAAAGAAGCCTGTCTTAAAGGGGAATTCCACCAAAATTAAAAAAAAATCTGCATAATTAAAGGGTTAAGACGTAAACTGTCATTCAGAGTGGTTTGATGTGAAATTATCCATTCTAGAGTCAGAATTTTTCACATTTGTGCTGACAGGAATCAGACATCCAAAGTGTTTAATGACCATTAAAGCTCCTTCACAGAAAGTTATTACATAAAATGGTTTTGAATACTCTGCCTGATGCCTGAGACCTTGTATATTATTACTAAAATGTATTTTATTTTTTAATCCTCATTCATGGCAGAAACATACTTGCAAGGCAGCAAATTAGTACCTGGCAACAAAATTAATTTTTTTCAGATTTACCACTATTTTACCATCAGCAACATTACATATAAAACTCAAGAGGACACGTAGATCCTAGCGGTTTCGGATGTTAATAAAATGGCTATATTTGTGTTGCAGACATTGTGACCCCTGATTCCAATCAGCACCACTGAAGAAATCAGATGTTTCTCTATAACTAACCATTTTACATCAAACCACTCTCAATAACTTTGTTTACTTTTTCAACCACTGAATTACGCAGAAATTTTGAAAAAGCTGGGAATTCCTCTTTTAAGTGTTGTCGTATGGAATTCCCTGCTCGCTCACCTCTCCATCCTCAAGCTCCACGTCTAGGAAGTCGAAGTCTCTGAAGACGCGGAACTGCTGCTCTGAAGCAGTGTCATCCAGTGTGTCTTCACGTGTGCCATCCTCCGATGACACCTGGCTGGGCTGCCGTTCCATCAGCTCCAGGTCACCACAGGATGAGAAGATCACCTGGCAGACAGAGTAAGAGGCATGATTTTGTGATTTATTTATTTCACGAGTCAGCAGCCTGATTCATGGCAGACCAGTATGGACATTAACAGAACCTCCCCAGCTTTATGCCATGAATGTTGTAATTGGTACTTTCCTTGATTTAAACTTAGACTGATGTTATCTGTAAGAGGCTTATTTAATCAGTCATATCATTAGACCCAGCATAAACCTTAATAATTAACCTCATCATTGTCAACACAGCAGGCATACTCTGATAAATTAAACATATTAACAGCTCATGGTTCTGTATTTCATATGCACAGCAGCAATGTGGAGCAGATAGAGTGATCACTTACAGATGGATTTTTGGTGAGGCCGACTTCCTGGCCAAACAGAGACAAAACATTCACCAGCTTTTCTCGCGTTCGCTTCTGGGAATTGGAAAAAAATATATAGTGTTATTTCTGGGAAGAGGAAAAAAAGAGTTATTTCTGGGATGATAAATTGTTAGCTCATGTTCTTCCAATGTTTAACCCTCTGGGGTCCACAAACTCGCCCATGCATCGAATTTGATGTTTCTATATTTGTTTTTCTATCTTTAAGATAATACAGTGCAGAAATACGGTTCAAACATTTCCAGAATCTGTGGAGTCGCTCTTTTGATTCCATTTTATCGCGAGATCATACGCGACTCACGGCTGGAGTAATGACACTATGAAGAGGGGCTGAGATACACGTCATCTGCCCCTCACTGTGTGGAACTGGTGGATTCATGCGTTCGTCTACATTCTGTGTGAAACTGACCAATGGACACTCAGGACTGACCATCACGACGGAAACCCTTCATTCTTCATGCAGTCCACATAGGAAACACATGTGAAATGGCATGCAGAGAGTTTACAGCTGCTGAAGTTGCTGCAGCGGTTTTGGAAAGTAGTGATGAAGATAATGGAGCATTTTGATATGAAACATATGGGTATCAGAAAAAATTAATAAGAAATGCAAAAAACTGAGAAAATGCCCTCAGACCCCAGAGGGTTAATGTATACATTCAGACTTGTCTCAGAAAATACAAAGATAATCTAAATTAACATTTAAAAAGAGAATAGAAATAGGAGACTAGAAATTAAAAACATGTTTAAAACATGATTATAAACAACAGATTTAAAAGAGAATAAAAATTAAATTAAAAATCAAATTAAATTAGGATAATAAAGTGCCATTATAGGATAGATGTGCAGTAGAGCTGCATTGTAGCTAAACACTGCTTCTCCATGTTTAGTCTTTCCCTTAGGCAGGACTAACTGACTAGTTCCTGATAACCAGCGATAATCTGTAACATACTGGTAACCAGTGTAAGGATTTCAACATGAGGGTGATGTGCTCCCTGTTATTCACTGCTAGTTAGACTCTGGCAACTGCATTTTAAATCAGTTGAAACTGTTGGGAGTCCAGTTATGAGACCATTCCAGTTAGCGATCAAGGCACTTACAAAGTGAGTCAAGGGAACCACTGTCATTTGGGGAGAGGGCCAATTAAATCTGAATATCATCCACATAGCTGTGGTAAGATATCCCATAGTCTTGTGGGATTTGGCTAAGAAGAAGCAGGTATAAATTAAATAAGAGCGGCTCAAGAAACGAGCCTTGGGGCGCACCACAGGTCGCTGGCACAATGTCAGACACGTTATTTTCTATTACGACTAAGTAGTTCCTTCCTCGCTAGTATGAACTAAACCATTTCAGAACAGGTCCAGAGTGTCCAACCCAGTTCTCAAGCCTATTTATAAGAATTTTATGGTGAATGGTATCAAAGGCAGCACTGAGATACCGGGCCAGCTTAGATATAGAGACACTAACACGAGATATCTTGATGCATTTACACCTGATACTGGGGCTGAAAGATTAATCGTTTTTATATCGAAATCGCAATTTAAGACTGCAATTTTCAAATCACAAGAGCTGCAATGGTCTTTAAGTATAGCTACACTCTTAAAAATATAGTTCTTCAATGGTTCTTTAGTAAAGACAGTCATTCTATACAGAACCATGAACACTCCAGACTCATTTGCATGCATAAAAAGTTCTTTGCATGGTGAAATGGTCCTTCAGATTGGAGAATGTGTTGTATGTAGTTCTGTACAGCATCAAAAAGGGTTCTGCTATTGTTACTTTGTTGCTTGTTGATGTCAAGCTTATAACAATAGAAGAACATTTTGGTCCTGTAGAGAACTCTTTTCAAAAAGGTTCTATATAGAACCATATACAACACATTCTCCATCAATCTGAAGAACATTTCACCACGCAGAGAACTTTTTATGCATGCAAATGGGTTGCTGAGTCCTTATAGTTCTACACAGAACTATTGTCTTTACTAAAGAACCCTTGAAGAACCATCTTTATTCAGTGTGTACATCAGCAAAAACGTTGTTCTAAGTTTTAAGAGCTGAAACGGAACCTAATAAGAGTTTGTGAACTGCCTGTAGGTGAGTTAGACCAATCAGAGGCAACCAAACCTCCATGTGTTGTGACATCACAACCACAACTTACTGGCAGTTTGACAGACTACATTTAGGGGTCGAGCCTCAAGACAAAAAAGGTGGATGTTCTGGTCTTCAGGGCCAAAAAAATCAGGCCTGAATCTCAATTAAAAAAAAAAAAACTTAGTCTAAAACTTATGTCTCACCTGTGATGACTGAGGCCTCTTCCAGCTGACAGGTACCAGAACAGGGTTGGAGCTAGAGCCAGATGAAGTGGAGGAAGCGCTGCGCGTCACTGCAATGGCCCGTGCCTTCCCGTCTCTGCCTGCTGAGCCCTGTAGCTCATCATACCTACGTCCAATCACTGGCGTCTGTACACAAACACAAACTCTTTGGTATGATTACACGGTTGGGGACGCACCACAGATGTAACAGTGACTCTATAAGTCAATATCAAGAAGGTCTGTGAAATGAGCCTGAGTAAAAACATATGTTTTACTGATGAATGCCAAATTTTCAGCTAAGCAAGAGCATACATCATTTCTTGTGCTGTCACATAAAAGCACTCTATGCTCAGAGCAGCGTACATTCAGTACACACATAAAGGGTGTGTCTCAAAACCTGGTGAGCTCTCTACATACACAGCATTTTACGCCACAATATGCGCGCTCCCGACAAGAAGGCTGTCCCAGTTCTTAGATACCTCAAATATGCTGCCTACTGCAATAGAGGCGAACTGCAATGAAAGTTGTTTCCGTAAAACAAGAACGCCCACAAAAGGAACGCCCACTTATCATTCATTGGCCGATATATCTGCAAAACGGCTTCTCTCATTGGTGGATACGACTCAATGGGAAAAATACATCAGTATTTGTAAAGACGTTACTAATACTAAATTAATGTTGTTTATTACTGACATCATATTCTGTAATGAAAAGAGCTTGTTGATCTCGACCTTATTAATCTTTCCCATTTTTTTCGTGCTGTTCTGTACGACGGCGTTTTAGGGTCACTGTTAATTAAAAAAAAAATAGTAGACTTCGAGAATAAAGTCGTAATATTTCGAGGAAGGGTCGCAATATTTTTAGAAAAAGCCGTATTTTCCAGAGTAAAATCGTAATATTTTAATAAGAAAGTAGTAATATTTTGATGATAATATCGTAAATTACGTCATTAAAGTGGCATTAATACCAGGAAAGGTTGCAGTATTATGGCAAAAGGGTTTGCAAGAGAAGGTAACCTCCTCATGTTAAATGAGGGGCGGTGAGTTGGTGGAGTTATGCTTTCATATCGATTCACCCATTGATAATCAAAATGATCGATCCACAAAGAGACAGGAGTGAGTGGAACTCCGGCGCCAGTACAGCAACCGAGACCCCTGCGCATTATAGCAGCCCCCCTACAGTTAGCACTTAATCCTCGAAATATCGCTTTTATTCTCTTAACTTTACGTCTTTAATCTCAAAAGTATTACGACTTTATTCTCAAAGTCTACTGTTGTTATTTTTATTAACAGCGGCCCTAAAACGCCTTGGTAGTTCTGTTTACTCAGCAACGTTACTGTGGCTTTTACTCCGAAGCCCACCTGCCCCTGATGTCACATGACGCCCTCATATGGTGCTGCAATTAGACCCTCCTCACCTACTGAGGTATCTAATTTTGGCCGAATATCGAGAGAGCATCGGATGTTTCCTCAGCCGCTGAGGCAATCCTGCGATGCAATGTGCCGCAAATTTCGTTTTTAAGATGGCAGGCAGAAGCGCTTCGCCAAGCATCAAAAGTCGTCTTCAAATGTAAGTTATTCTGATTTTCTGTGGTATTTTATCTGTTTTCTTGTCATAAAGGTGCATAAATAGCCTATATTTTGCAATTTTACAGTTTTTGGAACACCAATCCATTAGCATGCATGCTAGTGGATTTTGAAGCCTTAAGCTTATTGTTTTAAATAGCCAGTTGGCAAACAAACTTGCTGGCTATTGACCAAATAGCGTGACTAATGATAGGTTTTGTCAAACGTTAACTAATGACGAGGTAAAGCAATCTAATCGTTGTTCCGGTTGTTTGTGTCTTGAATGGCAGAATAATGAGGGTTAAATAGTGCTTTCCTGCACATCTGCAAAGTCTGTGTTCGCATACATGAGTTGTTTCCCCTTTTTAGGGACGAGATCGGCACTCGAAGCATTCATAAAGGCTCGTATAGAGAGAGAGAGGCTGTACCGGGGAGAAAAACTCTTTACATTTGTTTTTTTTTAACTTGTAAAAAATGTTAACTGTTCAAGAGCAGCAAGTAGCGTTTGACCACAACTGTGGTCTATTTTGCTGTTTCATTCAGGGCAAATACAATTAAAATCGCTATATAAACCACCAGAGCAGGATCCACGTTGGCAAAACGTGATTCTGACGGCTGAGGTAAGTAAACGCCGGTCTCCTGACGTCATTGCCGTCTTAACTAGAGAGTCTCATTTATCTGTCTTATAAGGATAGATGACGGTTGGAACGCTGCCTACTTAGACAGCTGCCTATGTAGACAGCGGCACCTAAGAGAGCTCACTAGGTTTTGGGACACACCCAAAATGTACATTCAAAACATCAAAATATTACACTTTTTCTTACGTGCACCTCAAAACAAACATCTCATGCTAATAACCAAGTACAATACAGCTTAAAGACACACATCCTCACATCCAAATATCAACACATGCTTACCAGCAAGGCTATGCAAACACGCTCGTAGACAGAACCCTGCACAATCTGCTAGCCTTACACACACAAGCATAATGAACTCTCCAGGAGCTGTGACTCATAGCCACCCGGCATCAATCTAGCCTTCCTGTAGATAAGCACTGTAAGTTCATGTGGATAAACAGACTAATTATTGAGGTCTTTATCAGTTTACGCTCGGTCCATCTGGACAGGATATCGCTGCTTTTACCAGGTCAGAGCATGAGGCTGGGAAACACAACCCAACACAACCCAACTCCAGCCCTGGAGACACTCTGCAACGCCATACTCAGCACAAGAAGGACCTGATATTAAGATAATGATAAACTCAGGTTGAGGAGAACCACAAAACTGTGAGCACAGGTGTCTCCACAAGGGGGAGAACAACATGGGAAAAAGATATGCAGTATGTTCATAAGGCACTGCAGGCACAGAGCCTATTTTTGTCAGTTCTTCTTTCACTGAGTGGAGTTTGTTTGTAGTGCAGATCAATATTTTCATCCTGTGATATTCCAAGAACGCAGTTCCTGATCTAACACAAAGGCTAGCCATTTAAATATTGTCCTGGATATCCTCAGGCCTGTTGATGTCTCATGCTGTGCTGGGAGACGAACAGGCCAGAAACATTTCCTTGGCCCTTTCAAGTCTGAAACAATTTCCTGGAATTCAGGAGGCTCCCCTGACAAAATTACACTCAGGATCACATTAGGCTTCAGTACTCCACCCAAAGCCGGGTTTTAGGCTATCCTGGTGAGCAATTAGAAACACGAGACATCTTGATACATTTGTGATTTAATCATTTTATTTTCTAACTGAGTTTGGTGTCTGACCTTAATTTGGCTGACCTGAATTTGTCTGGATGATGAACATCCGGCCCAACTTTCACACAGCTTTTTAAAAACCGATTATCAGTCAGTTTGCAGTTCATCCTTTGAAAGCAAACTGAGACACTGAGCAGGTATTTTTCTCTCTAAAATTGCAGAAGCACCTGAGTCCTGTGTCTGAGTGTTAGGATGGTGGTGCAGACACAGCACATCCAAGCAGAATACTCTCTTTAGTCAGAGTACTCAGGTTACACGGAAAATGTGTGTGCAGGGGAAAATGGATTAGCTGACAGAGCAAACAAAAAAACAACAGTGGAGATGATGCACTATCCAACTGATACAAAACCAAGGCTTCAGACACTGTCGGCCATGTCGCGGAAAATGTGAAATCTGCTATTAACTGAATGTTATTACAGCAATTATTCACCATCTTCACAAACTTGCTAACCAACTGCTGCTGTTGTACCAGTGTGTGAGGTAATGCTTGTTACAGACTCCATTTACCTCTCTTTACACCCTGTGTAAAAGTTTTAGGATTTTTTTTACACACACACACACACACACACATATATATATATATATATATATATATATATATATGTGCTATCGCCTCACAGCAAGAGGGGCCTAGGTTCGATTCCCCGGCTGGGTAATCAGGGTCCTTTCTGTGTGGAGTTTGCATGTTCTCCCCACGTCTGCGTGGGTTTCCTCCGGGTTCTCCGGTTTCCTCCCACAGTCCAAAGACATGCAGTCAGGCTAATTGGACACGCTAAATTGCCCCTAGGTGTGGATGTATATGTCTGTCTGTCTGCCCTGCGATGGACTGGTGACCTGTCCAGGGTGTATCCTGCCTTCCACCCAATGACAGCTGGGATGGGCTCCAGCTCCTCCCATGACCCAGAAGGAAAAGCGGCTTAGAAGGTGTGTGTGTGTGTGTGTCTCCAAAAATGCAGATACAAGGTATCCGCAGCGAGATATATAATATATATATATATATATATATATATATATAGACATATGTATGTCTGGTTCTATTGACTTACATTAAAAGTAAAGTAGATTTTTTCCTTCTCCTGTAAAAGTTGGAGATACGCTGTTTTCTTACAACAACAGCGATTTATATATACACTGTGTGTACTACTTTTTTACCTCTGAAATGTCAAAGTGGAAGTCCAGTGTTTTGCCAGGCAGGGCTTTAGATGAGCCATCCCACATCATGCGGCTGACTTCCAGATTGGCCAGGTCCCCATGAGCATAGGAAGGCAGGGACAGACTGGCTGAACGGGACACGACCAGCTTCAGCACATTCAGAGCCTCCTTCCAGTGGACAGTCTGCAACACACATGAACTCACATATATACACGTATGTTCATGTATAAACGTAGGAAACCTAACCTGCGACTAATAACATAACACAACATAACACACCACCAAATTCAATTTGAAACCCACGGACATAAATAATGAACAGAGTAAGCACTGCTCTGTGACCACTCCGAAGATACCTGTACACATACCTGTACAAACTTCTCAATGGTTTTGAGCACCTCCACGTTGAAGGGTTTGACCTGAATGCCTGCCAGGTCCATGTGACTCAGCAGACTGTAGATGATCTGCAGCAAAGGCTGTTGCATGCTGGGTAAGCCCTTATCCAATAGCTACAAGAGAGAAGTACAGCAGACAATTCAGAAGACAGTTTGGAGTGTTCTTTAAATCACTCCTCTTTTACTTAGGTACTTTTGTTAATTATAGCACAGAAACGAAATTGTAATGAAGATTTATTTTTTAAAGTGCTCATAATGATAAACAACACAAACATGTCATTAAACACAGAAACTTACAATTATATGAAAAAAGTTTATCTGGGCAGTTAGCACTTTCGCTAACACTTATCTCTCAGAAAAACATTAATATTAGAATAAATTTACTTTTATGCATATTATGTGGGACTGCCCAAAAGTTTCTGCTTTTTGGGAGGAGGTTATTGATTCCATCTCTTTTCTAACCAAGACATACTTCCCTGAACTTCATTTACTGAATGATAATGATAAGTTCTCTATTACGGAAAGTTCCCGGAAAATATGGCTGGCTGGCTTAAGGGCAGTGAATAAAGTCATTGTCCAGCATTGGCTACCCCCCCACAACCTGTCCATACGTCACTGGCTCCATACCTTACTGGATATCCTATATCTGGAACTGTCATTTGCAAGAATTGGCAATGCTGGCCCTGGAACTCTTAATACATGGATTCACGGAATTTCTAAAGTCAGGACCCTTGTGCTTACTTAACTATATGTTGTGTTTAAGTTGTGAATAATATAACTCAATTCTAATGTGTCTTATGTTGTAGCTATGTTTTTTTTTTCCTCTTGTAAGTCCCATGTGTGTGTGGGTCGGGGCTGGAATGGGGGGGTGTTGTTCTTTAAATGGAAAATAATAAAAAATGAATCACAAAAAAATATATTAAGTACTATAAATACACAAAGTATTGATTTTATGTTTGTCATTGTTTTGCATTCATTAATATACCTCTCCATGAAGCAGCCTAGTATTATTTCCAATAAGTTAAATCAGGTGTACTGGTGATGGAACTGAACAAATCTGGAACAAAACCTCTGTTCTCCTAACTAGCTTGCAAGGTATCAAGTACTTTTTTTTTTTTATTCCTGTTACTCTTTCCTGCATTTTTTTAAAAACACCTTTTAAAATTAGAATAAATTCAAAGTAACACAAACTGTTGTACACAGTTTGCCTGGGTGCCTAAGGTTTTTGCACAGCATTGTATATCATTAAATTTTGGGCAGAATTAAAAGGAAATGCAGGGCAGACACTCACTTCAGCCATGTAAGTGACCATGTTGAGTGTGATGTCAGAGAAGGCCTCGTGCAGGTAGCGGCAGACCACGCTGACCCAGGAGAAGGGGTCTCTAGTGTAGGAGCGGGTTTTATAGAGAGTCATTACGTGAGCTAGATGAGAAAGCTTTGTGTTCTTCTCCTTCTCCTCCAGACACACCTGCAGCATAAGTCACAACATCACACACATATATTATTTTGAAAAAAAAAAGACATGGTCACCACAATAATATTGTTCTTCAGTCTTCCAACACTAGTTTCTGGACATGGACGTGGACTAAAGCCCAGTCTTGGACTAAACTGTAATGTCAGTAGAGATTTGCTACTGAAAATCCTTCTTAGTTAGCTGTCCCCCCATCAATGAAGCTTTAAAATCTACAGTTTTGATTAGAGAGCATGTTATGGGAGACCTGTGCTATCCGTTCTGCACTCTCCTTGCAGAACTGAGTTGGGGAGTCAAAGTGCTGCACCAGATGAGGAAGCAGACACAGCACATTCAGAGGGAAGCCTGAGTGAAGACCAAGCAGAGAAAAGGAAAGCAAAAAAAGGTAGAACACAAAGAAAATATGTTAAAAGTAAATCACATGCATCAGGCATCTCATTATACAAAACAATTCAGTTCTATTAGACACACATGCTGGAAACTGATTAAAAACCAGTAGCTTTACTCTGCCAATTTTTATGACTCCAGGTTGAATGACAATAACCATTACTACTCACACAATATTACACAAAAACATAAATATTTTTGAAGAGCATGAATGCTGTTTACCTATAGCTTGAGACGTGTCTACCACCGGCACTCTGGACACAGGCGTGAGCTGGCAGAAGAGCTGCAGAGTGAGGTCACTAGTGGCTGGCGAAGTGAAGCCCTTGAGCATCAGCTGCTGCAGGCCAGCAAAGCCACTCCACTTCAGCTGAGCCTGGAGTTTCTCTAGGCGCTCGCGGTTCTCCGGCATCTCCAGAGGAACCCTTGCCAGCAGCTTGTGCACCAGCCTCAGGGACATCTGATACTCAAACTCAAAATCTGACTCCATGAGTGAAACGGCCACCCAGAAGATGGTGGCCAGCAGGTTGGAGGGGTGGCTGGCATGGGATGGATCTGTGACGGCGCTGCTGTCGGCACGAGTGGAGGAAGAGGACGAAGCGCTGTGGGCTGAGCGAGCGAGAGCCTGTTGGGTGCAGGCCTGGATGCGGTCCAGAGTGGCGCTGCGTGGGGGGTCTGAGGACGAGCGCTCCCCGCTCTCACCAAACTTCTTGGGGACGGAGTAGCTTCGCTGGTGCCGGCTGCGCTCTGCAGTGCCGCCCTCCTGGAGAAGGTTGAGCTGGCCTGTGCTCTTGTGGTTGGAATTCAGTTTGCCGCTGACCAGGAAGTCTGGAGACGAGGCTCTGTGACCAGAGAAGTGGTTATGGATGTGTTTAAAAGTTTGGAATCATTCTAACATGCTAGTCCTACGTAACTTCACAATTTTCAAATAATTAGCAGGAAACTAGAAAGCTGTGACAAAAATCTATATCTATCTATAGTTTACAACAATTAAATCTACATTTTGTTCAACAAGTTATCATACATAATAAAAATCTGACAAGTGCTTCAAAACTTTTTGTTCCAATGTGCAAAATATGAACATCACACCAGTATAGTGCAAATTAAAGACAAGTATACCTCACAAAATCACAGAAGTGAGATTTAGCCACACTGAGAATCTAACCCTGAGGCCGGCACATGATGTCTGTGTGGTTTTTCATACCAAACATAGTTAAAATTCAGTGTTGCACAACCATTTTCCAACCTCTCATTATGAGGTTTTCTTCCAACAACAGCGATATGGAAATGTGTAGTATTTTACATATAAGGACTGTGGACTGGACTTTACCAAACCTTTAACAGTGTTTTAATACTATATCAAACTGTATTGTTGCCAAAAACTGAGGAAAATGAATTTTTCCATGATATGAGACCTTTAGCAATGGTCTAATGATCTATTGATATACGTTGTATTAGGTAGCACTAAAGCCTCACCGAGTCAATGCTGCCATCAGGTCACTGTTTTTGAGGCATTCAGCCAAATTATCCACCACTGACTCCAGAGTGAGCAACACCTCCATCACATAACCCTGAGGATGACAATCACATAAGACAAAAAAATAACTAAACTGCACTCACACGAAAATGAAAGCAGGCATATATTCACCTGCACAGATGTTTACAAACACACATACACAGATGTGCACATACCTGCACCTCATCGCCGTGCTCTCCCACCACCTCCACCAGCCGTGAGAGCAGGTCAGAGACGGCGTGAGCAGAAAGTGGCTGCCTGAGGGCTCTGAAGATCTGGAAGGAGCGTCCTGCGTAATGTCGGGATGAGCTGCACAGAGCTGTCTGAAGAGCCACATCACTTAACTGCTGCTCCAGGTGGAAGTCTGGAACAGATGGAGAAGTATGTTCGTTAGAAAGCATATTACAAATCACAATGACATTAATCCTAGATTAAATATAGAGTTAATCTCCAGTTGACACTCCTTTTTAGTCTAAGATGTTCTGACTACTTAATCCATTTGCGTGCCACCTTTCAGTTTCTCACTCTCATTATTTGTTTCATAGTACTGAATAATTAATTGTAGTTAAGGAATACTTTAACGGGTTATACCTGCATCAGGAAAACCACATTGTAATGTTGCAAGGAAAAGCACCCATAATTTTTTTGGGGGGTGAACCAACCAAAATGGCAAATGGAAATATGAGAGAAGAACATTTTAATCTGTGTATATTTAATTTGCATGTAATGCCCAGTTGTGAACAGTTCACATTTAGTGCACAATTAGTAATGAGTCAGATACTTCACAGGCAAATCTGAGCAGCTTTTAGACCCTACTGCCTTGGCCTATGGGTCAGAGTATGGGTGAGACAGGTACCTGACTTGGACTCTTTGAATACAGACACCACATGGCGCAGAAAGTTGGTGAGCTGATCGGCACTCTTGGAGTTGGGATTTTTCGGCGTGATGTCCTCGTGGCACCACAGTGGTCCAAAGGCCCTAAGTAACGACAGGACAGTACTCCAGGCACTGCGCCACCAAAGAACCACCACCAAGATCAAACAGGGTTAACGGTACTGCTAGCAGATGATCCTGCCAATAACGCAATTCTAAATGCTGGCCTACAGCATACACTCGCACTGCAGACGTGATGAATCTGCACCTCATACTATATTTCTACATTAGGTGACTCCAGAGTAAGCAACTTGATTTCTGCCTTAGGTTCATTAGAGCTGAGGTTACACTACAAGACTTTTACCCTGATTTTAGCCCCGATTCTCAATCTGGCTGAGTCTGAGCTGGTCGGCTCTAGTTGGCAGATTTTTGGGTCAGTCGGAGTCGACAGTTGGAGAGAGGGGCGCAGATTTTTCCGACTCTGAATGTAATCTAGTGTAAACTGATCAATGACTCAATCTGAATGCATTCCTGCAACAGCCAATAAAACTAAGAGCATGAAACAAGTAAATACAGCAAATAAACAAAGAAAAATGCCAAAAAGTCTCTCACGTGTGGAGTGAGTTCAGGGCACGAGCACAATCGAGTTTATGTACATTTAAAACTCTAAAAATACCAAACTGATCACACTGATCACTGCTTCTTTACTGTCTTAGCACAAACGGCAGAGAAAACAGCAGCAGCAACTCCACGTTTGTTTATTTGGGTCTGCTATTAACAGGAGACCGCGAGAGTTTGCGTACGTTCGCGCAAGTTCTGTTCAGTTCGGCAGCAGCTTAAAGTTGAGTAGTGTGTGATCCCTAATATTTCAGTCACCTCAAAAAATCTGCAAATCCAGTCTGATAGTGTGAGATTGCCAGTCTTTTTATAATCTGCTCAGACTCAGTCGTGTAGTGAACCCAAGGCTTAGGGAGTACCATCATTAGGACTTGCACCACAAAACTAGTATAAGCTCACTCATAGGTGAGGAGAACAGTGATAAGAGTGCACACTGAGCTACTTATGGGCTGCCATACTGATCTTTTCCATTTCAAAATTATCTTCCTTTACATAACAGATCAGTGGTCATCCTTGATCCTAGACAGCTACCTTCCAGCAGAGTTTAGTTCCAACCTATACCCAGTAAGTTGCCCACCACTTTCTTAACAATAATACATCTGATCCAGCCAAGCAGGGAAGAGGTTGATTAGCTGGAGCAGGTGTGGTAAACTGGGGTTGGAACTAGGCTCTGCAGGAAGTTAGCTCTCCAGGACCAGGGCTGGAAACCACTCCTGTAATAATACTTTGACCAGACCAGTGAAGTGACTGTGGACGGATGGGTGATTATTTCATTGTTATGTCTTATACCTGGTGGTGAGGAACTCAATGAGTTTGTTGGTCTTCTCCTCAGACTCATTGGAAGACTCCTCCAGGTCCTCCAGATCTGCGGTGATCTGAGGGAGGTTTCCCACGCTGCCGCCCAGACTCACACTGGAGGAGGTGGAGGAGGAGCTAAGGCCTGAGTCTGCCACAGGAGATGCCTGCCACTCCCGAAGGAAATCCAGCCCACCTGCATAAAGAGAAGAGCGTAGGAGGACCGTTAAAGTGCCATACAGGATATGACAGACAAACAGAGGACAAACTAATCCTTATGATGTTTGTTACAAACTTCAGACTGCTGGAACACAGTGGATAGGTCATGTTGTTTGCTGCAATAAGAGACAACAGCAACTGCTTGATTCGGTTTCATGTCAAAATTCAACCAGAGGGCAAATAAAATAATGTTGCATTTGCACCATATGAAAAGTGATGTTAGGTGTGCAACATATTAGTGTTTCAATTAATTTACTGACATCCTATAGTGTTATAATGAAGCCCTACTATATGCATGTGACTGTCTGTGTGGACCTGCGCAAATCTTCCCCTAAAATACTTATGTAACACCTACCCAGTTGTTCGAGACACATGAGGAAAGAGGTGTAAGAATTACACTGAAAAGACTGAACCTTTCAGCATGAGTCAGTATGTCTCATTCTAATTAACACTGTAAACAGACAAAGGAAGACCTGGAAATGTGTAATTAAAACATGGTTAAACTTGACATGGAATGGCATGTTGGATAGCAGCCAGAAACTGATAACCCGACCTGGTATGACAACTTATCCTGCTCTCTTTCTTTTTCTCTGAAACACACCTCTCTCCCCACCTCTCTCTTGTCGTTTTTCACTGTGAGGCTGCACAGACAGCTGTTTGACATAGTTTGAAGTTCACCTGTCGAACCCCTGTCACATTCTCTAAGTTGGTGGTTACTAAATTGTTTTCGGACAGACTTGCTCTGTTTGTTTTTCCATCTGTAGATAAGACATCGCTCAGGTTTTGACATCATAAATATCACCTCCACTCCTGGCTGTGTATCACCCCATCAGAATATCTTAACATCTGATAGCATCAGCTGTGCATCTGTAGGTGTTTTGGAAATGTTTTCGCTGCAGCCATGACAATGCACTGGGCCATAACTAAAATTATGCAGAAGTTATTGTAGGCATCAGGGTCAGGTTTCAATCTACATGTGTGAGAAGATGAAACTGTTGTGATTCAAAATAAATGGGAATGATTGCTACTGTGGTAGCATGGTCTGTATTTGCACATTCCTCTGGGGAAAAATCTTGACATTTCATAATGATTCTATTGTTATGGTGCTCTATTGGGCTTTTCACAACAATTCTATACTTCAGTTTGTAGTTTTTGATTTCTCTACCTGTGTGCAAGTACTCAGGCTGGAAGCTGGACTTGACAGTAAGAGTCTTGTTGTCGCTGATCTCTCTGGTGAGCAGCAGCACAGATGCAATGACCTGGAAGTTGTTGTTGCAGGACAGGGCGATGAGCAGGTGCAGGAGCAGCCGCTTGCTGTGCTCAAACACCTCTGGCCGGTAGTGGTCCAGACCTGAGCACAACAACACACAGTGAAGTCAATGACCAGCGTTACAGTGACGTAAGAGACAATGAAACAGCATGAAAAAGGAGGAAGAGATCTGAACTGAATCACACAAACTGACCGCAGTGAACACAACTGGCTAATTTTCCCCCGATTTCTCTGCTTTATTACGTAAGACTTAATCCTAGTGAATGCAGATGAGAAATTTTCATACATTCTTTCATATGTATATCTGAGCATGCCTGCAATAGCTTTGGCTGCAGATAAAATACAAAAGAACAGTTCCAAACAAAGCTGTCAAAGCGACAGAGAATGAGGACAGCAGGTGATGACGACACAAAGAGTCTGAGAGAGATAAGCCAGGGGTGGAAGGAATTTCTCTCCCCTCCCTGCTGTCGTCCCCTTTCTTCCATCCGTAGAATTTTTTACATTTTTAGCATAGCTGGGCCATGTTATTCAGCTTGCCTGAAAGCCTCAATTACAGCTGGGAACGTGGTCACTAGAGCACAAACAGGACTTTCCCATGGAGGATGCCATTGATAACACACACAAATACACATAGAAAAACAGTATGTCTATTACAGTCGGTCATATAAATAGTCAAGTAATACACCAATTAGTTTGACAATTGAATGAAATTTAAATATATACACACACAGCGATCTTTGTTTCTACGCTCATTGTCCATTTTATCAGCTCCACTTACTATATAGGTGCACTTTGTAGTTCTACAGTTACAGACTGTAGTCCATCTGTTTCTCTGATACTTTGTTAGCCCCCTTTTACCCTGTGCTTCAGTGGCCAGGACCCCCATGGACCCTCACAGAGCAGGTACTATTTGGGTGGTGGGTCATTCTCAGCACTGCAGTAATACTGACGTGGTGGTGGTGTGTTAGTGTGTGTTGTGCTGGTCTGAGTGGATCAGACACAGCAGTGCTGCTGGAGTTTTTAAACACCTCGGTGTCACTGCTGGACTGAGAATAGTCCACCAACCAAAAACATCCAGCCAACAGCGTCCTGTGGGCAGTGTCCTGTGACCACTGATGAAGGACTAGAGGATGACCAACACAAACTGTGCAGCAGATGAGCTATCGTCTCTGACTTTATATCTACAATGTGGACTGACAAGGTAGGAGTGTCTAATAGAGTGGACTTTAAAACTCCAGCAGCACTGCTGTGTCTGATCCACTCGTACCAGCACAACACACACTAACATACCACCACCACGTCAGTGTTACTGCAGTGCTGAGAATGATCCACCACCCAAATAGTACCTGCTCTGTGAGTGTCTATGGGGGTCCTGACCAACAGATGGACTACAGTCTGTAACTGTAGAACTACAAAGTGCACCTATATAGTAAGTGGAGCTGATAAAATGGACAATGAGCATTGAAACAAGGAGGTGATCATAATGTTATGCCTGATCGGTGTATATATATATATATATATATATATATATATATATATATATATGTATCTTGCTGCCGTGAGAAGGAAACCTCGTATCTCCATTTCTGTCGTTTTTTTTTAGCTTTTGACTTAATGTGGAAGTGTCTGGTTGCAAATATTGAGCTCTACAGCTTACTGTAATTTAAAATACACATTCTCATCATACAACATTGAACAATTCATTACTGATTTATCGAGAAAATTTTAATCAACGATTTAATTAAAATAGTCATTACAGCCCTAATAAACACATCCACACAATATGCGCACAGGTATTACAATTTAGGTTGTCCAACTGTTGCTGTACCCATATGTTACAGTTTCCCACTTAGGTATAGAAGACAGTACAAAGTAATGGAAGAAAGATAAAAAGAAAAGAGAAATACAAAGAAGTAAATAACAGTGTGATTTGGTGTTACCGAGGAAAAGGGCATGCAGCAGAAGAGGCAGATGCAGGGCCCAGTCCTCTCGCACACTGTGGTCCACCACCATCTCCGTCATGAAGATCACTGCAATGTTACACCTGTCAGTGTGGAACAACACACACCTTAGTCCATGTAGTACAGTCAGATCCCCTTTCACAGCTTCATAGCTCTGATTTTGTATTATTCTAAGCTAATTCTTTACGAGGTCTGCAATGGCTACCATTGTATAGTCTGCAATACTTGTTTCTGAAAACAATACAGTTTTATACATAAATTTTAAAAGACAGGGCAAAAAGTAGTGGAAGGGCAGATTTGTTGTCCTAACTTCGAGGTGTGGTCACACTGGTTAATATGTCAAGTTTCAGGGATTTTCAAGGGAACATTTTCTTCTGATATGGAGACGAAAAGGAACTAACAGGAATGCAAATTAAACTTGAATACATAATGAATACATGCAACTCCTGCAACATTTTATATATAAACCTATTCATTTACACTTCCTGGATATATGATTTAGACTCTGGTCATCTTCGGCAGTTGCACTGAAAAGAAGTCACTGTGGGTGAGCCTTTTAAGTCACTTATGTGAGAGCTTACAGGGTCTTTCGATTTTATTTGCAGGAATATTAATAGCTAATATCTAATAGCTATTCTATTAACTGTATTACTTATGATTCTTGTGGCATACAGGTCAAGAGAAGCAGCAAAAGAATGCTCATTTAAGTGCTAATTCTGTGCAAAGGCAATGCAGCATTGCTGGCAAAAAAAAGAACATTTCTGTTAGGATTTAGCTTTTACAGTCAAGTTTACAGTTTCAGCGTGAGAAAAATGTTGCGGTATTTTCTGCAGGATTCAGAAACGAAAGAGCTGGTGGCCACACATTACTAAAATGCCGTTTAAAGGCCGCAAGCGTTAAGGAAGTAAAGCCTGAAGTAAAGCCTGAACATCCCGAGGACAGATCAGGTTTGGGACTTCAATTTTAATGCCTGGGCAGACTTCTACCTTGAATACACAAGTCCTCACCAATTAGCAGTTGAAATGATGCTACACTAATAAGGAATATTAGAAGCTTGTATGTGATTTAAATGTGTTTTGACTCTGAATAACGCAGTGTGTCAGGGTGCATATATTTAGCAGCTATGCTTTATGTTATTCCATTCGGCCAGAGTGTTCATAACAAAGGCATCTTGGCAAAGGGTGTGACATTTTTCCTCTCTCAGGTGTCACCGTGAGTCTGTCCAGATCTGATTAGCCTGACAAAAGTTCATAAACAGACACATGTACACATTTACACATTCACAGACAAAGTCCTGGGTCCTGACTAAGTGCCACACACCACTCATTCTTTTAAAATTGTACCTCCGTCATAAAAAAAAACAAAAAAACAAACAGACTGTCACGACGCTACTGCAAAGGATCACTGTCGTCTTAGCAACAGAACAACAGCGCTCCATTGGTACACAAACAGAGGTAAAACACAGGGGCTTATTGCCATAATATGGTTTATAAGACTGAAAGAAAAGGGTTCGTACACACAATCTGAACAAAAGGCACTTTATATTAAGAGCTTACACAAGATGACTGTGTGAATGTGAGCAAGTTTACGTCTGTGTAAATATTAATATGTGTCCTAATGTTTATAACATAGCAATAAAACAATAAATGTGGCGTTTCAAACATCATCTGACAATTTATAAAAGTTTTCCAAATAAATGTGTCCTGGACTTAACATCAGTCTCAAACAATGCTTAGGACTTGGTGTTCAAGGCTAACACAAACAGAGTGTTCCAACAATCAGAGAGTAAACAAGCTTCCCTATAGCAACAGGAGTTACCTGTGGAGGGGCCCTCGTGGTGTGATGGTCTCAGGCAGGTAGTCCACTAGTGGAGCCCAGCAGCCTCCGTTAACTGGCATGGGCAAAGGCTGGGGTCGATTACTCTCCAACACATTGAGCAGCCAGCCAGCGTACGGTGGGAGAGGGTCATCTGCCGACACAGTCACAGCAAACTGTTTATATCATATATCAATAATAAATAATAATAAATCATAACATTTATTTTAGGACTGTCAAACGATTAAAATACGATTAAAATAATTTAGTAAATCACATTATTTTGTGTAGTTAATCTTGATTAATCGCATTCGTCTTATTTGAAATGACCCTAAAGAAAGATTTTTTTTGAAAATCAGTGCATTTTGTTATAGGTACACGAGTGAGCAAAATAATCTTCATTAGAATTTATTACTTTTAACAATCATGCCATTATTTTCATCACCTGATCACAGGGTTAACATGAACCTGAACTCAGCGTTCATAGAATAAACATATTTGCCAGTGACGTCTGAAGATTTCTGTGTTTTCCCTTTTCCCCAGCACACCTGATACAACTCTTCAGCTCTTTAACAAGCTTGTTTTCTTGAGTTGGACTGAGTGCGTTAGATTGATTCAAAAATAATTTCATAGCTGCCTCCAAAACGTCTTCATTAGAATATACCGTCACTGTCATAACAAAACCTTGTATCTTCAAAATGGTAACTTTATAGGAGAAGGAAAAAAATGTTCTTAAGTTCTTAAGGAGGTTAATGGAACTTGATTGTTTTTCCAATTAATTTTTGGTGCATTTCTATTGGTCCATTCATCATGAAATGCGGTCAACAAAAATGGAGATGATATACAAAATCATCCTGGACACTGGTTCTTGTTTATACTTTTCTAGATGTTTGACTGGATCAGGAACAGAGTATTCCAACAGTAAAACAGGAGGATGGTCTGCGCCTCTTCACTTGACCATCCAGTATGACGCAAGTCTGATGCATGTGCATCATGCCACCAGCAGCATATCATTAATCTTCACTGTGGGCTCATGTGCTGTGCCACTCTCTTTGAGCAGTCATGCCAGGTATGCAGGTCAAGCTCTCACAGTTCCCACACCCAAGTTGCTCTCTCACAGACACACACATAAACACTGGCCTGTGCCGGTAACAGAATGTTCTTTTTTGGATAAACGTGTGGAAAATAAGCTCAGTAAATGGTTAAGCCAAGACTTCAGAGAATGGGGGTATTATTTTATTTAGTTTTTTTCACAAAACACACATTTTCTTTCTGTGATTTTGTGACAGACTAAAACTAAAGTAGAGGTGGAAGAAATTTACCATCCACCCAGGGGGTTTGTGGCTGCTTAGCCAGACACCTTTAGTCAACCACCTGATGTCAAATAGTGCAAGAGCCGATACATGATGTTTTTCTTGAGACAAAAAGCCTTTCGTCCGAAACCTGACGCTGTGATCCGAGTATGTCAAAAACATATCGTCACTGTCCAACAAAAAACGTATCTCCATTTTTGTCCATTTTCTACATCATTTCAACTCACCAGCTGTCTTTTACGTTGTATGAAAATTTCATGATGAATGCACCAATAGAAATGCTCTAAAATTGCTTGGAATAAAAGCTCTTTACATTAACTTACATTGAAAGATAAGGGTGTTTTTGCCTTCTCCTGTAAAGCTGCTATTTTGGAGATACTTGTTTTTCTTTAGACAGCGAAGATATAAAACTGTACTTTCTGTACAGGCATGATACCTGCCTGCAGCTCAGAGCATGTTAAACCGACACATTTCTAGAACAACTTCATCAATGCAGTGGTACTTAAAAGTCTGTGAACCCTTTAGAACTTTCAATATTTTTAATACTGACCTAAAACTTAATCAGATTTTCACACGTCATGAACCAAAAGAACCAAATTAAACAAATGACACAAAAATATTAGACTCAATAAATAGATGACCGAGTCTAATATGTTTGTCTCATTTGTCTGAAATATAGAAAATGCTAAAGGGTTCACAAACTTTCAAGCACCACTGTAGGTCCAATAAAAGAGGGAGAGTAGGACACTGCTTCATATTTCTTACCAATATCCAGACAGCAATGTAAAATGAGATTACTTGCTATAAATTTAAATTCCACACCTGTTTTTTGGCCCAAAAGACCAGCATATCCACTTTTTCTAGCTTGAGTCTTGAATGCTGAAAGGAATGTGTCAGACAGCTTAGCTTCTGACTGGTCTAACTCATCTGCAGGCAGTTCATAAGCCCTTAACTGTTTCAATATCCCCACCTTAAACTTGTTAAGGCAATGCTGTTACTAATGTGGGCTATTGCAGCTCTTGCGATTTGAAACTGCTCTCTTTCAAACAGCACTTTCAATAAAAAAATTTAATGTCTTTCAGCCACATACAACATGCCAAAAAGTTCAGGTATGCTGACATGTGGGAATACAAGTGTCTTCCTATGGTTTGCATGGAAGAACTGAGGGTAAGGGAGTTTTTACTGTCACAGGGGGCTGCTACTGCAGTACCTCGGGTAACCGTCACTGTGTACAGGCCTACACATACACGCTTTAACTTCTGTTCGGCACTGCTGCCATGGTAACGCTGAATGATGGTCACGCGCAGTGGAAAAAAAGCACATGAATTCCGATCTGAGCATCTCATTAAGGTCACATAGCCATTAATAGGATACATATCCGATCTAGGACCACATATGAAAGTGACTCAGGTCGGATTAAAATAAGATTTGTGCCACTTCAACCTGGTAATGTGAACGTAGCTATACAGACATAAGGGGACATGTACACACATGAGCTACACACAGTTCTCTGCACACACTTCTCTGTACTTAAATGCGTGTTTCATAGACAACATGGCTTCAAAAAGACATGCTTGAATAATAGATTAGGTTAAATTAGTCAAGTTTGATAATGTACTGTTCAAAGCATTACTAAAAAACCAAGTGGTTTAAACTAATGCTGCATTCACATGTTCACATGCATAAAGCTAACCCCTGCCAGTAAAAACACATGACAATCACAGAAGAGCTTTAGCAGTGTAGATTGATTATTTAAGGTGGAAAAAGGCAGAAGGACACTCTGTACTCTTGTATTTTTGTTGTATATTATTGGGTTAATCTCAAATTCAACAACAAGACATTTGGCATCCATGGCTCCCGCAAAAATCAACACCCAGTTTATTTCACCAGTGCGGTCAATGGCAAAAGCTGGGAAAACTGAACTCTTGTTGAAATGTTCCACTTTCCACTGCAGACACTGGCAGAGTTTTCTGTTGCAGCTTCACTGAAAACAATGGGATATCCAGTTTGCCGTTGTTCTTCTAACGCAAACATGTGAATGCAGCATAACAAGCACCTTGACAGTTATCAGCAGTACAAAGATAACTACTTTGTACTACCAGAATCTCGGTTTTTAAGCACATTCCCTTCTCTCCTCTATCTTACATAACAGAACATTACTGTCAAACACAAAGAAATGTTAAAAGCCCATCACTCTGAAGTAATTTGAAGAATTCTATCAGTGTCAATTGCCTGGAGTGGCTAACTTGACTGGGAGTAGCAGTATTATGCAACATTCTGCCCCCCCATCACCCTCTAGAAGTCAAGGGTCAGTGATAAAAATGTACTCACTTTTCTCCTCATCGTAAGAGCCTCCAGAGCTGTTGCTGTAACGTGACTCTAACCGGTTATGAGCTCGAGCAGCATTACTTAACCTAGACAAACACATAAACACATACACGTCAGTTCAGCACATACAGTACTGTGTAAAATTTTAAGGCACCTGAGAAAATGAAATTTAAAAGGATATTTACTTGTGTAGTAAGCATCTAATTAATACTAAGTTAAATCAGGCAAGCTGGGGATAGAATTAAACAAATCCATGTGACGGCTGGGGGCACTGAGGAGCAATCTGGAACCAAACCTTCTACAAAGCTTACAATATAATTTTGAAAACATAAATAAAAGTTACTTTTTACTGAGTCTGTGTTTATTTTTTGTGTATTTCAAAGTTACACAGTGTTTTTATTAGCACTTACTGAGAAGATAAATAGTTTTAAACGATTTGCTTAGATACCTAAGACTAAGTTTGCAAACGACATGCTAAAACGCACAAAAATACATTTCAAAGGCCGAAGTGACGTAAAGGCAGGACAGTTAATTTAAATTTGATACCTTTCTTCGTTCTCTCTGACTATCTTTGCCTCATCCGTCTCCTGGAAGTTCTCTTGGCCCGCCACTACAGTGTTGCTGCTGGACGTTGTGCCTTCATAAAACGAACAAAGAAAAAATGAGACTAAAACACACAAAAGACAGAAAAACACCGTTTAATGTAGGAAGATAGTCTTATTTGCTTGCCAAAAAATATAACTGTAATAAGTTAAAGTGCTCTAATAATCTATGTGAATATGTCACCTGAGGCCACAGCTGAGATCTTGCTGCTGGCAGCAAAGCGGTAGAATGGCGGGTTGTCACAGTGCAGCACTACAGGGTTGACTGGGTCAGTCTGCTGCAGTTCGAACAGCAGCTCCTCCATGGTCTGAATCGTGTTGTTCCGACACAGGTAGATTACCACCTTCTTAATCTGGAAGCAGAGAAAAAACACACATATGCCTTTGACTAAACAACACATTTCAATGTGTAATTCATCTGAACTTTATTTGTGGTCCCTGGTGCTTACAGTTTTATCTCAGATAGGCCTAAACTATGGGCATGTGTCAAATAACACCCCCCTGCCCCCAGAGAAAACAAGAACATTCTGGTGATGCAAGAGGGCTTTGCTATTGCTAAAATGTGGAAAAGCGCAAAATTGTAAGTACAGCAGCAGCTACATCGATATATAAGCCCTCCATAAAGACAGTACTACTGTATGTGCGCATGTGTCCTTACATAAGGCAGTAGTGTGGTGTCACTGCTGACCCCACACAGACTGATGAGGAACTGCAGTGTGATTCGCAGATTGTTGCTCCATTTGTCGTTGGTCACAAGAGCATTCCAAGCATTCTCCATCTCTGGGCCCGGAAGCTCATCACCATACTGAGGAAAAAAACATACCACACACTGTCATAAAAACCAGTTTAAGCTGATCAGTTAAATTCAGAGTTACTTGTTTTTCTTCACATTTTACAGTCATTTTAAACTTGTTACAGAAATTAGTAGTAATATCAGTTTAAGTAAGGCAATATTTACTGTAGCTTTCATAAAACATGGATGGACTGAAAACAAAAGACAATGAACTGCACTTCCAGATGTAACAGTAGTCATACTACTAGTTATAAAGCAGAGTGGTCAGTCTGTTGAATTGTACCTTGGCGGTCATGTACATCAGATTGTTCAGAACCAGAGAGGTGGCCTGCAGGGAGCCCCAGCCGTTGCCCTTGAGCCGGTTGGGCAGGCCCATGCCGTCTGTCTGTTCTCGGGTCTCCTCCTCAGGGGTACAGGGGCTGGAAGCTGGGGGTAACAGTCCTGTGTCCACCAGCTCGATGTTGTTCAGCCACGGCAGGAGGTAGGTCAGCATGATCTGCCTGCCATTGGGGTGGGTGGTGGGGAACCTTTGGCTGACCTCTGTGTGTGGAAAAAAGTAAGGATGGGTAAAGGTTGTTATAGTGCAGTGGGTAAGACCTCTGCCTTCTATGCTGTACACTGGGGTTCAATCCCCACCTGGGTAGCACCCTACACTATACCTTGGGCAAGACTCCTAACACTACCTTCGCCTACCTGTGTAAAATGATCAAATTGTAAGTTGCTCTGGATAAGAGCGTCTGCCAAATGCCGTAAATGTAAAGAGAATGAGGGCCACTTCCTACAGTAGAGTGAAGAGGAGTGCAGTGAGCTTCAATCTCCTTCTGGTTTGCTGACTTATCACCACTATTGCTCATGAGCCCTCTACTGTACAACATGGACAATTTTAGTTGTAGGTTACACCTACATGGGCATACACTCATAAAGAAACAGATAAAATGTACCTGAGAAGAGGGGTAGGGTGAGCTCTGGGTACATGCAGGCAAGCTGGTTGGAGAGCTGTGAGAGGGAGACACTGTAGAGGGGAGGCAGTGGACCATGAGTGCCGTACAGGATATTTCCCGACTTCTGCCCCACAATCCTTTTAGAGTACACTGATAGTTTTGCTTCCAGAACCTGTAAACACCCAGCAAGAAGGAAAAATGTCACAAAAATGAATTATACAAAAAAATTATCTAAGAAAGCTGGTTATGACCACCTGCATCTTAATCTAATATCTAATTAGATTAATTAATCCTAATCTAAAATTCATTATGACATGATACATTAATATGCAATACTTTGAATATACTGTAAGATTATAAAAGATGGTAAGAAATTGTCTCATACCTGCATGAGCTGCATAGAGATCTCATAGATCTCTCTGCTGGTGTCAGATGATTTAAAGAGCACCAGGTTCAGCAGGGTCACAATGTCACATGGATAGTTTCTGAACAAAAACAAACAAAAAAAACTTGTGTGCTTTTGCATTGTAGTAATGCTCTAATTATGCATTCTGGGAACTACATATTAGTAATCAGTTTTGGCTTTCATAATCCACATGATTACACCCACATCAGGATTATAAAGAAGCGAAATCATATCAGGGCCTGTATTTGTCAGGCTTCTCAGAATACTGATCTAGGCTCAGATTTTGTTTTTGTACAAAATGATCTTATGGACAGGTACAGATCCTAGATTAGCACTCCATCTTCATGAATACAGACCCATATCTGATGCTCCTACCTGCTCCCACACACTGTAGCAATGGCTTTGAAGCAGCCTGAGGCCAGCTGGTAGGAACCGGTGAAGCAGCGATCCACTGCCCAGTTAAATAGATTCACTTGTTCTGGGTTCAGTTCAAGCAGCAGGATTACCACCTCACAGCCCAGCCGATGCACCTGGGATGACGCAATCAATTATACAGTGAAAATTAGGACTATAGTGATTCAGACAGCATGAAACAACTAGAAACATAACAATCGCTACTTCTGATAAAATGTAGCCCTGCTGCAATGGAAATGACAGTCTGCTATGTTACTACAATGAGATGAGTCTTACTCGCAAATCGTGGCATCCAAGGATATTGTCCAGCCATTTGTAGAGATAGCCATCAGTAGAGAGACCCACATTGTCAAAGACAGGCCCGCAACACAACACTGCTGACATAGCCTGGAGGGCAAACACACAAACAAGCATAAACACAAACGTTCTCTTCAATACACAAGTCCTGTCAACAACGTTGTGATGATGTGTCAGAAAAAATGAGGGAATGTTTTTGCAAGAGAATCCAGAGACTATATTACATTGTCAGTCCCGGTAAAGTGAATGTAGAATGTGCAAGAGTCGCAACAGCAATAAGAAGCAAGAGCAAAAAGCTGCACAAATCCAGTGCTCCTTGTGAATGTACTACAGATGTACAAACACAGAAAACGTGTGCCACACCTTTTACACAAATAATCACATCAGAGGCCTTGATGTTCAGAAAAAAAGGAAAACAGCCTGGGGAATTTCCAAACAGACAGTGTTCTACTTGGCAATTCAACCATACAGGCTCTTCCAGCAACCAATTTCATATCTTTTCACATGATTAGGCACTGTAAAATGAACCCAGCCATCAAACTGTCTTGGACATTTTGATATCATTTTTTGTTTCCAGTCAATTAAGTGTGAAAGGTAAATTTAATCTTGACAGAATTCCCAGTGACTTTCTCTTGGCTGTTTGTTGAGTTAACCCTTACACTGAAATATATTTATATAATATAGTCATAAAATATATAATATAGACTTTATTGACCAAACATGTTCATCTACAAAATATTGCATCCCCATTCTAGCACTCACAAAGGCCTGAATGAGAAAACACTACAAAAAAGAAAAATGTCTACACTCTGCAGGCATAAAAGACTGTAAAACAGGTTATACTGGTCACAAAATTAAAGAGTGTCACAGTTTTTTCAGCCCTCTGCTAAGAAGCTTTTTGCACCCATAAATCAATTACAGTACGAGCCCTTAAAGGGCAGTACTCTCTACTACATCACCTAATTGTACCTCAAGCCGAGAAGCTCTGGTGTGATTTACTAGCACCTTTAAAGCACATCAATGGATGTGATTTGGTAGCTTGATGTAATTTGAGCATCTAGTGCTTCCTAGGATTTGGTAGCTTTCTGTACCTTTAAAGCACAATACTGGTAGCGTGTAATCTGGTGGTTGCGGTCACTGTAGCGGTCCAGAGGCGTAAACATGACACTGAAGGGGCCAGCCCACTGGCTGAAGAGGATGAAGAGGTGATGGCGCAGACTTTGCTGAGGGAAGAGGAATCTCCTGTGGTGCACTAGTCAGAGAAAGAGAAGACAACTTATTCTCACTGAGGACAAGCATAGTCACAAATGGGTGGGGAGTATGGGTTTACGTGACAGAATGATATTTGTGTTATTTACTTTGTGTTTTGAATTGTTTTAGTGGCCAACCGCTAGTTCTGTTATGTCAGCTAAAAGATGCCTATGCTGAGCGATGGGGGGAGAACGAGGGCCGTTCTACACACCCAGAGAGAGCGAGGTCAACTGTACTCTCTTGGACTCCCGGCCATGGATGGCTGTCAGATCACTGGGGATCGAACGTGCGATCTCCTGATGACAGGGCCAATACTCACACGGTTGTGCCCCTTGGGAGCCAAAACTGTAAAATATTAATATTTCCTGCTTCTAATACATGGACGTCTGCATTTCGTCTCAGTGATAATATCAGTTATGATGAAGTTGTAGTACAGGGGTCGCAACCCAATGTTAAGAAGAGCCATTTTGTCCTTCAAAAATCAAACCACCTTGGGAGCCACAACATTTTATGTCCATTTTACTATCTTGGCTGTAAATATGTCTCAGTATGTGCTAATGTACTAGTATAGTACATTATACTAAAAATATACTACAAACCAAAACGCAGACTTATTTTGCTCTGCTTTAAGCTTTAGCTCAGCTATAGTCACTTTTCTCACATCTCTGGCAGGAAACTTTTCTACAAAAATAGAATAGTTTATTGTAAAATGTCTCTCGACGTTCGACTTTTTATGAGGTTGAAGTCAGCTTCTCACCAGAAGTCTCGCTCCACCTTAAATGGTGCCTGCTGCTGCTGAAAATTCGCACAGAGCTGGCGAACGAGAAGCCGACTTCAGTCTCGTGACTTTTTAGTGTTTGTCAGTTTCTCGTTGCAGATTAAACATATCAGGAAACCAGCTGGAGTGATTATAAATGTAAATAAGTCCATTCGTCTCCAAATCACTGATGTTCGTCTTAAATCGTTCTCTGTGCTTTTTCATTAGCTACTAGCTAGGCGAAATTATTGTCTGCGTTGCTATGGTGACCAGCAGTCTGCGCTGATCTTCAGGGTTAAAGGGTGAATTAGCAGTTCTACATTAACTCCAGCGTTTAAGACCATTTATTGTTAAACTGTGTTGAACGATCAGCAGAGCTTTACTTTACTGTAAAGGAGGATTATTTTATTTTTACCCACAAATCAAATTCTGCTGCGGAGCCTCAACAGGGCAGCAAAAGAGCCACATGTTGCCGACCCCTGGTGTAGTAAATAAGCACTGGTACTTAACCAGTGGAGCAGATCCCAAGGAGACAACTGAAGGACTAAAGATAATTGCAATGATTACACTACTAAAAGGATACTACTGTTTGGGAGCAGAAAAAACAGAAAAAGAGATGGTCACTCTGGATACCTGGGACACACTGGATGAGGTTGGCCACCATGCCACTGAAATGGGCTCGGATGTCCTTCAAAATCTCCAGCTCTTTATCATTCTCAGCCTCCAGCAGCATGCGCGTCAGGTCCACGTACTCCAGAAAGAGAGCTCCAAGAGCCAAAGAATCTCTCTCTAACGCCCCATTAGTGCTGCAGGCAGCGTGAGAGGAAGAGTGAGGGACAAATAAAGGTGATGAAGAGTTATTTATGCCTGTCAGTTTCTAATTATTCAGATTCATATTCTTTGACTATGCAGCCTAACGAGTATAATTCACTCTCGGTTTCAGCTCTTATCTAGCATGGTTGGTCACAACATTAAAACATCACATTACAGCAATACAGCAAACACAATGTAATACAATGCAATACAATACAAAAATGAATATAACCAATTAAATGGCCCATATCCTACATTTTTCTTGTATTTAATTTTTTCCCTTGAGGTCTCCATTTAGAACGTCTATGTACCAAAAAATATATATATATATATTCATGGATCTACGCAGATACAGGATTACAGACACTTGTATATGTTCCACATTTTACATCATAACCAGAACTAAAACAATATTAAAGAAGGGGAAAAAAACTTACACAAATATATTTTCAAACACTAATGACTAGGTCAGGAAGTAATTTGACTAATTTGACCTAATTTGACTATTAATTAGGTAGAAAAAAATATATACAGACCATATATAGACCATATGAACTGAGTAGCAAATGATACGTTTTGAAACTTTATGCTAATTTTAAAAAAGTGAGGGAATTCTGGTTTTCTATGATATGGGCTCTTTTTGGTCACATTTGTGGCTAATATGTTACTGAGGCTGTACTTTCTTCCAGATATTATATAAGGGTCCCCTAACTGGACCATAATGAAAAGGACTGGTTGCAGTAAGTGAGTGCAGACTGTACGCACAGTGAACCATATGACAGCTGCAAGTGTCCAGCATGTGTGACCCACCTGTCACTGATGACCCCTGAGTCAGCCAGCAGCTCAAAGATACGCAGCAACTGCAGCCTCAGCAGATCCCTCCTCTCTCTACGTTTCTTATTCTGCAGAGATCGAGAATGAGTTTCTATCAGTTATTATGCACATAGGCAATCCCACCATGTTGGAAGATATTCAAAACATGGCATGTTAGTACAACAAATTCAAAGAGGCCAACTGTGCGCTCACTCACCTCTGGTCTTCGCTCTAAAGCTTCTTTCATGAGTGGATGAAGCTCCTCTACTAGCTCCCTGAACACACACACACAGCAATGAGATACCAAAGCACAACACATTAAATAAGCATAACCTAAATATTTATTTGATACAAATTCTTTAAAAACTCAAAATGACCCATCTAGATCATTCTAACTGAACTTCATGTCTTTACATACCTTGCATGTTTTCAATTCCTACCTGACAAAAGAGAAGTTCTGACAGAAAACAAACTATGCATTCATTAACTTGCTCTGATATGTAACCTTTAGAATTCATGCCTACAATTTCAAGCACTCTCCTAATTAAATAGGTTTACATCTATGGAGCATTTGTGCAAGGAAAACATGCCTTTGGTGTCACAGTTAATTATATTCACTTCAAGGGACTGACCCAAACAAGCATTATGACAGAGGTATGACAGCTATCTGTGCTATGAGTACAAAGACGATGTAGAAGAAAAATGTCTGAACACATGCTGTACAAGCAGTTTGTCCACATAAGACTTACAAGGGACATGTTTTTCAAGTGATTTAGCAAGTTGTAACACAAAGCCCCTAAGGTTGCTTGAACAGTTTACCAATGTCTAGATAGATTTAAGGGACTAATCCTTAATGAACCATCTATCACACAGTCCACAGTCTCTGTGTTTTAGATATCATGCCCTCAACGTTCTTACTAAGTCATTTAACTTAGACAGAAACGAAAGATAAATAAAATCAATAAAAGATAAATAAAAGACATACAGTACTAGGCAAAAGGCAGCAACCCTTCATTTATGTACTCAAAATGGCTATTAAGTACACGTTTTCTCAGCATCAGAAAAAAAGAATATATATATAATATATATAATATATATATATATATATATATAATATTTAAATAAATAAATAAATATATATATGTATATATATTTAAATAAAAAAATAAATATATTTAATAGAGAATTACACAAAAGCCTCAACAACTAAATATAATATTGAATGCTCCAGTATTTACTGTGTCCACCCTTTGGCTTCAATCCATTTCGGGAGACTTACTTTCCGTTTCTCAAAGAAATCTGCAGGAATATTTTTCTATACCTCCAAAATTCTGTCTTAGAAGTTAGTTACATTTTCTACTTCTCATGAGCCAAGAATGTCTAGCAGCTTGTTTGTTTAATTCGTAAATGTTCCTCTTTTTGTGTATTTCATTTTCTCAGTAACAGCTTCTTGACAGCTACGCATCCTGTCAGACCCAAGGCATTGTCTTCTCACAGTGGAAGGATGGACAGAAACATATGTAGATTTTTTTCAGATCTTAACCCTGGTGTGGTGTTGACGTGTTTGTTATTCAGTGGTCTGCTGGACCCACCACGTTACTGTTTTTTTAAATATACAGCCGTAACAATATGTAAAAATACCAGATGTTTAAAATATCACAAGTGTCCAGCGTAGGGTTCTCCTTTAGCAGCTGTAGCCAGTCAGCAGCCTGTCCATGTTGTCCACCCTCACACATATATACAAACACATACACACACACACACACACTAAACAGCAGGCCATGTAGGAGGAGAACAGAGTGAAGAACACAGCACCTCCACACTTTTACTGCCCGCAGGTTCACCCAACACCACGTGTAATATAAATGTGTGGGGGGTGAACAGAGTGAAGACACTGAAAATGGGTTATTTTATATGTTCTTCACAGAAAATGAGTAAAGGACAAGAATCTGAAATAATAATAAATCACTTCATTTTTCTTTTGGTAAACACTGAAAATGGGTCCCACAGACCCGAACACCACACAAGGGCTAAGCAAGAGTGAAGTTTGATTTTCTCCTCTCTCTTAAAGCTTTAAGCACTGTTCATTTGATGGTGACAGTTTTGGTGATCTATCAGGTCTTGCACTGTTGTTAAGAGTCCCATGTTCTCTATATCTTTTAATAATCTTTTGTAACTTATGCTTTTTCCACTTATTTTCCTGTAAATGTGGATTACATCTAATCTCCTCAGAAAGCCTTATGAAAAACAAAAACCTTCTACTGTTCTAAAACTGTCTGTTCTGATGGAAAACTGAATGCATGAAGAGTGGTCTCTGACTTTTGCACAGTATTGTATGATACAACAGAATTTTCAGAGCTTTAGAATCTTTTGACGCACTTCAGCATGCCACAAAAGTAGAAAAAAGTTTTGTTTTACCTGAAGACAAGGGAGTTGGTTCGGCCAAAGCCCAGGACAAGAGACTCGGTCATCTCAATGCTTTCAAGCCGCATCAGAGGAACCAGCTGCTTCAGGAGCCAGGCTACTGAGGGGGTTCCAATTACCTGCTTACACACACATACACAATATCCTCAGCATCAGTTAAGTTTTATTAGACATTTAAGACACATTAATGAGGAATTCAGCTTGGCAGATGTCCCTAGCTTAACATTTGTCTTTATCTTTATTGAAATTTGCCGTGCATTAAAATGAGATTTGTTGTTTATTACAAGACTGGCTGCAGCATCTATAGCAGAGGTCACTAATAGATGGACCGCGGTCCGAGTCCGGACCCAGACGCTGTCCTATGCGGACCTGGACCTACAACCGACAAACTATGGAGAATTCTTTAATTTCGACAGGGTGGTCCTATTTTAATCGGCGTAACTTTTCTAACCTTTACGGTGTGGCTTTAGCGGCCTGGGAGACTCACAGACCAATCGCATACGTTGTAAATATCACGTGACGCTACTCAGCCAATCAGATCTGTATGTTACAATGAGCACTGAGACTCGAATGAGTGTCACACAAACAGGGGAGGGATGAGGGGAGAAACAGCAGTCGGAGAAGAAAGTGAGTCAGAGGGAAGTTATTTCACATGGCGTGATCTAAAAAGAGAAAACTGACAATAAATGTTGCTGAAATATGACTGAATTGTACTTTATTTGATTTGATATTCAGTTGTTGACTGTATAAGATGTTGATATACCTACTAGGCTACTTCAGTTTACAGTCTATGGCACTGAATCATGATGCAATTTAGACATTATGATGTTCCGGACCTTTGCTTGAGGAAATTTTCTCTAATTGGACCTTACTGAATTTTAATTAAATACCCCTGATCTAGAGAGTTTACCTTGTTGTCATAGGTGATACTGCCGTCGGGCGTGGTAGCCATGATCTCAGGGGTTGAGGCCCTAAGGTGGCCCGGGCTCATGATGCTAGGCTTGGCTACACCCAGACACAGAATCAGGTAGTTTCGCCACAGGGTCACATAACCGTCTGCCGGCCCCGGCGTGCTCGTCTTTTTGGCATACACTGGACTGCTGTAGGTGCACACAAGTCATATTCATGGTCACTGCAGTTCACTTAACATCTCAACATCTCAAATATAAGCAGGAGATTATTTTTTTTTATTATTATTATTGTATTACTGTAAAAAGGTGTATACAAATGATAGTAAACTGCACTTAAACATAGCTAAAAGTAATGACAAGAGGGTTAAGTGCAGTAAGAACTTCAATCAAACAGAAAAAAAAAAGATTTATATTTAACTAAAGGTGAACACGGGGCACTCTGAACTCACTTAGGGTCCACCAGAGGCATGAGCAGCTGCAGGCGTGTGAATGCGTAAGGCCAGGCGTAGCTCAGAGCCATAGGACAGTGTTTAGGGAGGTGCTCCTGTCGGAGGAAGCTATAGAGGCACAGCACCCAGGGATCCTTCACAGACTGGGCAAAGATCCACACATGAGAGGGGCTCTTAACATCGTAGTGGCTGTTGACCAGACGTGCGTTCCACTCCACCAGCCACTGCAGGTCCACATGGTGGCTCAGGGGCAATGTGGCCTGCAGGCACACACAGAAAAAGATTTTACAACTCCATTTCCAAAGAGTTGGGATGCTGTGCAATAGGTAAATAAAAACAGCAAATCATGTAAAACCTACATTTAATTCTAAATAGTACAAAGACAACATATCAAATGTTGAAACTGAGAAATGTTATAGTTTTTTGAAAATATATATGCCCATGAATAGTGAGGGGCTGTGGTAATTATGTTTAAGTCTGTCTTTTTCACTCAACATCTAATCTGTTTTTTATTTCATTTTTACCGTTACCTTTTTTATTCATCTTTTTTTCTTCCCTATTTTACGTAACTCTTCTTATTCTTTTTATTTTTTAATTTCCTACTTGTTCTGTTGTTTATGTGTGTGCTGATTTGATGTACAGCACTTTGGTCAATCCAAGTTGTTTTAAGAGTGCTGTATAAATAAAACATGCTTACTTACTTACTTACTATGAATGAAAAAACATTTCACTTTCAAAAATACAGCAATTGGTCTCCTCAGTTCCCAACACTTAAAGGGTGTTGTTGAAAGAAGAGGTGATGCAACACAGAGGTTAACATGCCCCCATCCCAACGTTTCTGAAACATATTGCTGTCATAAAAGTTAAAATGGATATATTTTTCAAAAAACAATAAAATTGCTCAGTTACAACATTTGATATGTTGTCTTTGCACTATTTCCAATTAAATATAGGGTTTAAATGATTTGCACATCATCGTGTTCTTTTTTGATTTTTATTATGCACTTTATTGGAAACGGGTTTGTATTAAAAGTGCAAAATATTTACTTTCCTCTGGTCAATATGATTTAGTCTCTTAAGCTCAGTTAAACTGACAACTGTAAACACACAGGGTCTGATTCATAAAACTTGGTGGTAACAGCGCATAATGCATGGCATGGTAGGTAAAACCTATTCATAAAGTCAGCGTGGTGGTGATTAGTGCACCGCTGTCTTTTTAATGGCGCAGTATTTTCACCGAGGATATAAATATTAATGAGCGGCAACACCTCACATTGTGTAAACCAATAAAACATGCCACTAATCCTAGTTTATGAATGAGCAAATGTGTTATTGCTATTTGCTCTTAATGTCACGGCGAATCTGCCGATGTTTTATGAATCTGACCCACAGTCATTAAAATACAACAGAAGTGCTTACCGAGTCAGACACAGCCACGTGAACAAAGCTATCCAGAACTATGGGGCTGAGCTGGTCCATCACCTCGATCATGGGTTTATCGTCATCCTTTGGGAGACAGAAATGGGACAAGTTTAATGGTCGTCTAAGAGTTTTAAGATCAGTTTACCTTTATTAATTGTGTAACATCCGATTGTAAAGGCTTGAAACGTACACTGTACACCCAAATGTTTATAAACACCTGCTCATTCAACATATTTTCCAAAATCAAAGGTATTAAAAGGGCAATTATTCCGCCTTTTTTGCAGTCTCTACTGCTCTGGGAAAACCTTACACTAGGTGTTGGAACGCTGCTGTGAGGATCTGACCGCATTCGACGCAAAGAGCATTAGTGAGGTCAAGAACTGATGCTGGATGATTCATTCTGGATCACAATCCAGTGCTGCACAGCCAAGTGCTGGGGAGATTTGTACCCCTTTAGCCAACACTTCGCACTGGGCATAACCTAAAAGCTCATGTGCTGCTACTCCAGACTGTCCCATTCTATTGGCAATGCTTTTCTATGGAGATTATTCGAACTGTGTGTGGGTGCAAGTAAACACCTGTGTCAACAATGGATGCACCTTAAAGTGGCTGAACTCACTAATCACATTTGGACGTACAGTGCATCATTTTGTCATATTATATCGCTGATTATGTTGCTGACTTCTACTGCAAGGAATAAATACTGTGTTTATACATGTGGCAATCTCAGTTATCCCAATAAATACCACATTACAGTTTAAATACAATACAAAACCAGAACATTATCAATTCACTCTCTTACAAAGACTTAAAAGATCCATGTAAGAGCAAAAAGCACTTTTCATGGCCCATGTTAAAGCCGGTAGCTGTGTGTTATCTACGGACTGGCTCACCTCGGCCTGGCCAATGGCGGTGAAGAGACACCGGATCTCACGAAGCACAGCCACGGCAAGTTTGCGCGTGCTGGTCTGGCAGGAGCAAAGCAGCAGCAGGGCAAGCCCTTCAACGGCATGCAGGACTGTGGAGTGAGGGCTGCGCTCCACAGGCAGCCTGGAGCTCAGCTGTAACAGATGGAACCAACACAAATACACACAGGTCAGAGTTTTTACATATGGGTCATCGTATCATCAGTCATACACACAGCTACATCTACCTATATGGAAACATACAACATACCACCATTTATAAACTCAGCATACACAAGTCAAACTCAAATGGATACACAATTTTATATAGCATATGGTCACGCTCAATCGTTGCATTCAAAATCTCTTCGAACACGGAGCGGTTGCGATAAGTGCCTTCGAATTTTTTAGTACAGAAACATCAGCCCAATTGTTTATGAGGTCTCAGCAGCACGAAATGATGAAGAATGTCGAGTTGGATTGCCGTAAAAGTCGCATGAAATTTCAGAACCACATATGAAAGCGTCTCTAATCGTAATTGAAAATGTCAGTCAGTATGTTTTTGCTGTTCACACTGACATAAAGATGACACATCTGTGTCACATATGAAGAAAAAGATCGCCTTTGGGCCACTTTTACCTGCTGTGTGAACACAGCCTTAGTGAGACATGCCAAAGTCATAAAAATCTTTATCGTAACTAGTTGGGAGAAAGAACATTTTTGCTGGAATGTGTTGGCAGTATGACATATTTAGAGTGCTAAGGCTGCGTTGTTGATAGGAAGGAGTGCTTACTGTAAAGAATTGGCAGGGTGAGATTTTTTGTGCATTGGAATTTAGGGGTGTTTCTTCAAATGTACTGGCATGACTACAATTTGTTTTAATTTGTTTGTTTGTTGCACTGCTTCCCGTAGCGAGTTAGAGGAATGTTTGTTCTAGTGTGTGGGCAGAGATCAGTGCAGCATTACCTCTGCCGAACGTTTGCCTGGTGCCTGCAGGGCCAGCCTCCACTGCGTGAGCAACTGCAGCAGCAGTTTGACTGATGTGTCCTGCAGGCCCTGCTGTGTGTCCTGCACCTCCCGCAACAGGAAGTTGGTGTATCCAAACAGAACATCCTCCCGCCAGTCGGAGAAGTCCAGCAAAAGACTCTGCAGGGAATTCTGGGCAATTAGACGGAGCTCGATGTCCATGTGGACCGTCAGCCTGAAGGAGACAGAGACACATGAAGTGAGATGAACATGAAATAAAAACATTCATCACAGCACAGAATGTACCAATCACCATGTGACACATCACACTCAGCATTATGGAGAAGAATAAAGTAAAAGAGTGATTATGGTAAGTCAATAACACATTTCTTTAGAAGGTCAATTACAATCTCATTAAATTTACTTACACAGGTTTACGACTACCTCGCTAAATCATGGTCAAGCTGCTCTTGGGCCTTCTGTCCACATACTGAATAAATGTTACTGGAGAATATGGTAAGAAGACCTTCAGTACATTGTTGAAGTGCTACTAACATTTTTGTTTGGAGGTTCAATCCAAAAGTGCGCTCTGTAATATCTGTCATCTGTCTTGGTTAGAGAGGGCTTCAGTTATTTTGTTTGTTATCTTGTTGAATGCTGCTTGAGTCATAGCCCTCACCTGGCCAGCAGGTCAATGAGTTCAGGCTTGGACATGCCATCTGGGAGGATGCGGGGAATGGCCGCCACACACGTCCTAAAGAGGTCGATCTTCGGCTTCCTCTCACCACTGCGAGAGGGAGAGAGAGAGGGAGAGAAAGAGAGAGAGAGACAGCGTGGGCTGAGGCTGACACAATCAGACAGACATAGGTAAATACCAGGCAGGGAAAGGTGATCCTCTTAAGCCATTCAACCATGGCTCAATCCAGCCACTTTCAGACTGTAACAAGAACACTGGAAAAGTACATCGCTCAAAACACCCACGCATGGACACAATTGCGAGCTGTTCTAAAATATCACCTTGTAAAAGTCAAAGTCACATGATATGACCACAAAGAACAACTGTGAACAGTGTATTGTGGCATGCGTCATCCAGGAAATGGCTGGTTAATCTTAAGGGCAGGCTAGGTGCAGAATATGTCTGGTTAAGGTTAAGCTAGTTGTAGGGCTGGCTTATTTGCAGTATGGTTGTTCTACCATGTAGATACTACTATTCTGGTAATGCCACCACCAGTTTCTCTGTGAGTGGATGCACTTACGTGATCATGTCCTCCGGTTCTTTGTTGAGCATCTGCACATTCGTGAGCATCATGCAGCGGCCCACCTCCTTATCCAGGTGCCTCAGGATGTTATCGATGGCCTTCCTCACCTGGGAGTAGTACAGTGCCATACCTGAGACAAAAAAATCAGAGGAATTATAATTTATGTGGCCCGATCGTAGGAAAGATATTTTAATTTCAACAGTGACAAACAAACAAATAGAACACCCACAATAGCACACCAACATATTTTCTAAGTGAACTATATATTATGGTAACAAAATAATGCTATAGCAACACCTCAACCTTGCCTTAACCTTATCCATAGTAGCCAAAAGGAAATATAAGAATATTCTTTTTCCTTTCTACCATTATGGGGACATTTTAAATAAAGGAAAAAACCGAATATACAACTCAAACCTCACAGCAAATTCACTACAGACCTAGAATAGATTAAGTTTTTGCAAGGCCCCAGTGTCTTTAGAGGCTGATGAAAATATGTATTTACAAGTGACTTCAAAAGTGAGAAATGTTTTTTTTGTTTTTTTGAAAATTAAAAGAAGTATTCTTATTAATACAAAAATAACAGGTTGTGCTTTTGTGTAAGATCTGTGTCTAACTTGAATCATGATTTCTTCTTTTTCTTTTAATCTGAGACATAAATCAAAAACAAGTGTAGTCTTATATGCTTTGAAGGATAAACACTACCACCACTATCACAGACCATCTAAAACAACCCTTTTTGTACAGCAACAACAATATCCCATGTTTCAATAAAAAGGGGCTTGAGAATAAATAACATTTCTTTATTTACTTCAGTTATTTAGTACATATTGATGGGCTTTCGTTCGTCTAATGTTCACATTTGCTGTGTATTGTTCCTATCAGTATCTGAGCCACCGTGGGCCTTGATGGTTTGAGGCCCATAGCAGTCAGAGACCCCTGGGCACTGACCACACTATCCCAGTCAGTAATCCATCCCTGCTACAGACACACTATACCACACTCTTAAACACAGACACTGTTGTGTGAACTGAATGCTCACCAATGAGTTTGGCCTCCTCTTCCGTCAGAGTTTTGCTCAGGTATGTCTTCTTCTTTTTCAGGGTGCTTCCAGAGGGCAGAGTGGCTCCTGTGTTAGGCATGGGTGGCTCTCCGTCCTTCTGCTGCAGGTTATCCGCTATGACCAGGAACGCCCTCAGCGCAATGTTCATTCTCTGAATCACAAACACACAAAGTGACACTCAATCAGCCTTTGATGGAGATTTTGCCAATTTTCAACCTCTTTAAATACACTTCTTTGTGTAACCTCTTCACAAAAATGTATCTCATTTTCAAATCATAAAAATATAATTACTGAACGAGTAGATAAATATTGATGCATATAGTGTTTCGTACACCATTTGATTTACATGTTTCATGTAAGTGTGCACATATGACTTTGACAAATACCAATTTTAGCACTTAAAATAGGAAAAACATTTCTTAGCGATGGGAATATAAATGAAAACTTTACCTCTGGATTAAGACTGAAACGCTTTAGCTGATTTTCCAACACTGAGCAGGTCACAGATGATCTCCTTCATAGCGAAATCTAGTCTTTCCTGTATTTGGGAGAGATGGAGAAGTCAGATATTGAGCTTGCACGCATGAGGGTAAGTGAACAGGACAATCAGATGTCAGAACTGTTCTAAGAAAATCAAGTGCCTAGTACACAGTAAAATGCAGAACATGAGGTTCAAAAGGACCTACATGAAAACACAACACATTCAGTTCTTAGATATGTATCATCATAAAGTTCAGTCACACCTGTGCAATAAACTGGATTATCTTCACAAAGATATTTAGAGGCATGTCTCGAGGGACGACACTTCTGGATCCTTTAGGGAACAGGGTGGAAATGATGGAGGTCAGGCGGCTGAAGCGTAAGAGGACAAGAGAAGAAAAGAACAGATCATGAACATCATCGTCATCATCATCATCACTGTCACCTTCAACCATCTTTTTTGGCATTATCACAATCGGCATCAGCAATACGTGAAGATGTACGTTATTATATCAAAACCTCACCCCTACATCATTACATACATGTGCTGCTGACAAAAAGCAAAATACTCAGTACCTCTGCGTTGATGTGTTGCTCTCACACTTGATCCGGATCATGTAAACCCATAGCAGCCGATACAATGACTCCAGTGCCACTCGGGCCATTTTGTGGTCCTTGTTCTGAAAACAGAAATCAATATCTTGTATCAGTATGCTTCATTCAATTTATGGTAAATTAAAGTATTATTTACAGTGTTTTTTTTCAAGTGAGCAGCACAGCTTTCCCAGTAACAACACGTCTATTACGTAACAGGCGTCATCATCTATCAAGGGGCTAATTGCATCATCAGTTCTGTGGATGGAATTCTCTAAGACTGGATGGTGACAGAGATTTTGAATAAATATTCCCTTAATCAGTAATCAGATAGATTAGATATTGTAATCAATAACCAAATAAGTATCATTGGCTAACAGAGAATTTAATTAATTTAAGAATTTCAAGAAATTTAAATTAATTCTTTCACGAAGGGTCGGCCATAGTCTGTCTGCATAGGAGATTCTAGACACTGGTAAGCCTCTGGGTTCACACAGAGGCCTGTTTGTACCTACTGACCAAGTGAAGAGAGGGGCAAGTTAACTTTGAAAGGTAAGCAGACTGGTACAAACCAGTTGAAACCAGTTTTTAGGAGTGAGCTCAACATGCGATGACCAAATTGATGGAAGAGATGCACCTATCAGAGAATAAGCTGATATCAAAATTTGAGAAGTAAGGCGGGGGGATATCACATTACCCCAGATAAATGGTATAAACTGTTGTTTGGAACACTGTATTTGTGTAGTTGGGTCTCTCTCTCTGTGCCACTTGATGCTGTAATAAAGAAGAAGCCTCATTGCTTCTTCCACCAGCTCAGCGTCTGAAGACTCTTTCCCTTTTGACATCTTTTGAGAACTTAGACTTAAAACGGTTATTAGTGAAAGTGTTCAGCCAGTATTAAAAGATTTCTTTTTATTCATAATATTATGTAGGAGGCCTGGGGTTGAAGCGGATAGCCCTTGGTCCTGACAATGGCCTCACCAAGAACAAAGTAAACTTTGACTGAAAGTGTCACAACAAGGCTCTACTCTGGAAGAGGAGTCCATAATGTACTGGATTGTTTCTCTGCTCATGTTTGACTTTGGCTCGGTCTTTATTCTGTCACCACTAACCACACCCGATCGCTCACTATTGTTTCTGATAATTGGATATGGTCTGCTATATGTAGCCCATGTTGGCCTCTGCTAAACGGGAAGTCTTGCTTAAAAGCGAAAGAGTGTCTGGTTTCATGCTGCGTTCAACCAGAGCTTGGAATTTCCAATGTCGGACTAGGAAAAATTTAAGAAAACACTCCCTCAACTTGGAAACTCTACTCAAAGTTGAAATGGTGTTTTTTAACTCTTCTACGAATCTACATATGGCATCACAACAAAATGGCTGCCCACATAAACAGTAGTAAAGTATCACTTGTCTGCTTATTAAATGAGATTTGCTTTAGATCAATTAACATTTCGCTGCTGTCGGAAAAAAACTCGTATTTCCGTTTTTGTTGTTTTTCAGTTTTTTACATAATTTGAAAGTGCCTGTTGTCCTTTACATTGTGTGTAAATTTCATGATGAATGGACCAAAAGAAAAGTCCCAAAATGACTTGGAAAAAAGTCCGGTTCCAATGACTTACATTAAAAGTAAAGTAGGTTTTTCCTTCTCCTTTAAAGTTAGAGTTGTCCGTGTTTTTTACGACTTTTTAGCTTGAATGTACAGGGGCTAAACAGAGACTTCATTTTAAGCTCTGACTTCCCTCTTCAAATTAGGCTGAATGCGGCATTAGTTTCCATAATCTGTCATCTTTCTGCGTTCTGGCCCTGTTTGTACACTGCCTTGTTCATGATTATAGCTTCACCAAGTATAGCTGGACGATCTGCCTGCATCCTACTGCCTCTGCCCCCCCCTTATACAGAAAGGCACAGAGACAGAGAGAAAGTGAAAAAGAGATGACAAGAGAGGACAAAAAATCAAAGAGTGAGAGTTCTAACATTGTCTGAGTTGTTGGCTGACAGTCACTCAAAGTCAATGACTGACGTGATGTGTAAGACAGAAATAGAGCAGGAGAGAGAAAAAGAGGACATGTAAGGTAACAAACGAGATCAGAAAGTGACTGAACTTTACACTAAACTTCAACACCTCGGGCTCTCTGTCAGCATTCCTGCAAACCTGCATATTGTATTCAGCACGATTGCTTTTCTTGTGTCTATAGTAACATGGCTCTTTCTGTACTTAACAGCTGCTTTAACGCAACTGATTCAACTCATGAGAAATTAGCAAATAATCAAATGCAAACAAATTTACTGCAAATGTACTTGCTTACCCCAAAAGCAATTAACCAAAACATGTTTGTGAAGAAGTTTACTTCTTTAGTTTTGCACTAGAGCTATGGGGCTAACGTAACTAACAAGTAACGGAAGCTTACAGCCACGAGTTTAGCACTAAGCAAACTGCAAGCTCAAATCATCACAAACCACGTCTGTAAAGTTGTTGAGTAATCTCAAAAAGACTTGCTCTACGCTCACTGTCCATTTTATCAGCTCCACTTACTATATAGGTGCACTTTGTAGTTCTACAGTTACAGACTGTAGTCCATCTGTTTCTCTGCATACTTTGTTAGCCCCCTTTTACCCTGTTCTTCAGTGGTCAGGACCCCCATGGACCCTCACAGAGCAGGTACTATTTGGGTGGTGCATCATTCTCAGCACTGCAGTAACACTAATGTGGTGGTGGAGTGTTAGTGTGTGTTGTGCTGGTCTGAGTGGATCAGACACAGCAGTGCCTCAGTGTCGCTGCTGGACTGAGAATAGTCCACCAACCAAAAATATCCAGCCAACAGCGTCCTGTGGGCAGCGTCCTGTGACCACTGATGAAGGACTAGAGGATGACCAACACAAACTGTGCAGCAGCAGATGAGCTATCGTCTCTGACTTTACATCTACAATGTGGACTGACAAGGTAGGAGTGTCTAATAGAGTGGACAGTGAGTGGACACAGTGTTTGAAAACTCCAGCAGCACTGCTGTGTCTGATCCACTTGTACCAGCGCAACACACTAACACACCACCACCACCACGTCAGTGTTACTGCAGTGCTGAGAATGATCCACCACCCAAATAGTACCTGCTCTGTGAAGTTTTAACAGAATTAATATCCCGAATGCCCCATATTTGAAAAGTGAGGAACAATCTTGAGGCAGATAACGTACCAAGAAATGACTACAAATAGATAATTACAGTACATTGTTTATCAGATCACTTCTTGCTGTTCCCAAAAAAACTTGAAATATTAAATAAAACGATCATTTCAACTGACACCGTTTAAGGTGTAACTGAGTAAAATCACAACAACTATTTTAATAACAAGTGATTCCAAACTTTTGAACGGTCGTGTATGAAGAAGAATGTCGAGAGTAGTTATGTGGCCCTCCTGCCTGTCCCACAACATTCCATTCAGTCTCCTCCCAGCTTTACCTCCTCACTGCCACAGTTTTAAATGTACTTTATCCTTTGTTCTGCCACAGTTTGAACCCCTTAATGCCTTTAAATGCTTACTACCTTGAAGTGCTTCATTCTAAGAGATGCATTAAACAGTTTTTTGAATTGATAAAATAAACCCTCACCTTGAGATTGGACAAGCAGTTGTTGAGGAAGACGTGCCATCTGTTGAGGAAGATCTGCTTCTGACTGACGCACAGCAGACAAGTTACCAATGGATACAAAGCCTGCAAATAAACACACATATGTGTATTTTATTGCATTTTTCAATATGTTTTATAACAAGGGTGGGGAAATGTAAGGGGTAGGGGAAGGCAGGACGGTGGCAAACATTTTTAGGAATACACACAAATCAAAAATAAAACAAAGACAATACATCAACAACTAGACAACTGAACAACATTACATAATTTAATTGGAAACTAAAATTCTTGAACAGAGTCATATAAATTCTCCCAGTTTCTTATTGTTTTCTGTTTTGCCTTGTTTAGCTTTGCTGTAAGATATTCCATCCGAAACTATATTTTGAAAACTAGATGTCCAGAATTTCACAGCCGAAAGCTGTGGGCCAGTCCAAAGTTGCAAGACAGTTTTCTTGGTACCTGTAAAACTTGCCATCACCATCCTTCACTGAATCGAAGAAAACTGAAAGAGCTGAGCCATCGTTTAAAAGACATACATGTGGCGGCAGTGGATCACTGAGATCAAGTACTTTAGACAATATATCTACTGTAGAGGTCCATATATCTGCTACTTTAGAACGTTCCCAGAACATATGCATGAATAGACCACGTGCAGAGTCATTTGATATCTCCTGTAAAGAGATTTACACAGAACCACTGTCTTTACTAAAGAACCCTTGAAGCACCATCTTTATTAAGTGTGTACATTAGCAAAAACGGTTTGTTTTAAGAGGCGAAACGGAACCTAATAAGAGTTTGTGAGCTGCCTGTAGGTGAGTTAGACCAATCAGAGGCAACCAAACCTCCATGTGTTGTGACATCAAAACCACAACTAACTGTGGATGTTCTGGTATTCTTGGCCAAAATAAATCAGGCCTGAATCTCAATTAAAAAAAAAAGCAATTTAAACTGCAGTCGCAATATTAGTTGGAAAAATCGCAATTAGATCTTTTCCACAAATCGTTCAGCCCGAGTTCACAGTAATGATAGATTCGACTCATTTGCCTACACAAATGTGAATCATCAAGTTAGAAAAATCAGATTTGAGAAAAAAGTCAGAATTGAGCAATGAGGCTTATAGTGTGAACGCAGCCGTGAGCTGATGAGAGACCTTATAGATTACTTGAAAACGATGATCCAGAATGCCCATTTCAAATTCCACTTATATGGACAGCTTACCATTAAGCACCATTAAAAAACAGTGACTCAGCAGATAAAGAAAAAACCACACAGGATCTCTTTCTTAACAGGAAATAACTTTGCGAGGAAAACTTAATGGAGGCTTAAAAGCAGCCACCACACCAGCCGAGGGGGCCCAAACAACACTCAACTGTCAAAGCTCTGTCTGAGCTGTCATCTCTTAACTGGATAGTGAAAGATTTACAGGGTGGGAAAAAAACCTAGGGTCCACGAGGCTAATAATTTATGACAAACAATTCAGCCAGGAAGACTCCTGTCCTTTCAGGTCCCCAAAATTCACATAAAGGTAAGCAACTGTGTGTGACTCATTTGCCTACTCATGACAACACTGTGATAAGACGAGCGCTGCATCAGTGCTTGAGAAACTTGGTCTAAACCGCTGGTCTTCACTGGAACACTCAGGGTAAGGACGAAGCCACAAGCATGCCAGCTATGAGGCCAATTACATTAGACAAGACCCCTCTGCTTTCCCGAGCCAAGCATAGTAGAAGAGAGCGCTGCATGAATCACTCACCAGAGAATGCTTCTTCCTGGAAGACAGGTCCAAGGTGGTGTCATATAGACTTTCCACAAAGTTCCTCAGACACGGAACATTAACCTCATTCTTCACAGTCTAAAAGAGATGCAATACAAAGATGTTCTCAGTTTACATCCCCATAATTATTGCTCCAAATGATCATATTTCCATTCAGCGTGAAGACTTGGTGTCATAATATGGATCCTGAAAAAATGAATAGTCTCAGCCATCATGCTTAGTGAGAAGATTGAGGACTTACTGCTGCCACTGGAACCAATATCTCCACAAAGAGCCCAGCCAGAGAGTGCTTAATGTCTTTATCCTTCACCTCTAAGAAGTACTGGGCACATTCCTTTAAAAGGGAGAGCACACAGGCAATTAATCAGACCGCACACCCACAATGCATGAGGGGAAAAGACTGCACTGTGCCTTAGCCTAAAATAAATGTGACCTAACCTCTGACATGATCTCATTCTCAATGCAACGAACGATGTGAGAAATTCAATTAGTACACCACTATTAGAAGTCCAGTTGTTATTACTGAACAGCTGCAGGCAAAAAAGTGTGAACATCCCTGGTCAAAATACATGTTTTGTTGATTTGCTATGTGTAAATGTTTTACCACATTGGAACAAATAAAACATAAAGTATGAAATATGCCTTAACTTTTATACAGGCCACATTTAATGTAAAAAATAAACAGTAACTGTGCATTGAAATGTGTAGAAGTGTGTTCTCTGTAGAGGATGTTTAAGTAAGAGATCACGAGAGGGAGTGTGTTATCACAAAATAACATCACGGCTGTGATTTGGTCGCCGTAGATCATCACAGCCGTGATGTTATTGGCGATAACACACTCCTCGAGTGTTCTATTGCTTTTATACAACAGTTAAATAAATAAAGTAATAAATTAATAAACTGGGCCGTGAACGCGGCGTTTAATATGTTTTAATGTTCGCAGTTCCTTCATCAAATTATAGTTCCTTAACGAGCAGCTTGTTGCTACGTCAGAGTAACGAGCTCCGCCCACTCGCTGCACAACCGGCAGTTCGTTCTCCAGCTCCACACAGACCAACTGACAGTTTGGGAACTTAGTGTCGTCTCATCTTCAGAGTCTGACCAAATCGGCTGTCGGTCAAATGAAAACTTAAAAGTGTCCATTTTCTGTTTGTGGCAAAGTAAGAACTAAAAACTTTCAAACGGCTTGAGCGTCTCCTACAGCTGTCAAAGTCATTGCTTAGCAACGGCATCTCAGTGAAGTGATACGGTGTTTGAGGAAAAACCTGTGATGTTATGGTGAAATAACACGGTTAGAACACTTCTCAACCAATCAGCTTGCATAGCCGGAACTAACTGTTGTATAAATTAAGTTATTTTCACTTAGAAAATCAACAAAACATGTTATTTAACCAGGTGTGACCAAACTTACACATATGACTGTGTGACTGTATGTATGGTATGTGTTTTTGGACGCAGCCTTAGCACTTGATTCACTCTCTTATATTAACTCAAATCATCTTTATAATAGTAATGCTAATTTCTAAAAACACTGAGATCAGCGTACCTGCATGAACTGGAAGGAAGCCTCAAAGTCTTCCACAGGGTACATTTTAATGCGGAAGAACTTGACCCCCATGATCAGGCTTATAATGCTTTGGACCACATAAGGGCTCTGCTCCTTCTGCCTGAGCTCCTTTAGCTCTGAAATAAACTTCTTTCTCACTGCTGGAAACCTGAGTGAAAGAAATGAATGAGAAAAGGATAATCAGTCCTGTTTAACTGCATGTAGTGACACACAGTAAAATGTAGTAAAAAATTATATACTCATAGTTTTGATTTCACTTTTTATAGCATTTTTAAAAAGATTTTCCTTTATTTTTGCCATATTGCACTTTCGTACTCTTTCCAATTTAACGGCAGTTTGCATTTTAAAACATTCTGTGTGACTTTAAAATAAGTCGCTGGCATTTTCTTGTATTTGTTTATCTGTCTGTAGCTCTAAACCCTGTAAAGTATCAGCTTCAGGGAGTAGTTAGTGGGATAATCTGCAGAATGTGCTTTTGATGTCTGTGCCCATCTGGCAAAGGGAGGTGGGATTATTAAAACACTCTCCGAAATGAAGCTGGACAAACACTCAGCATATGTATCCCACATACAGAGCGAAGTACAAAGACATACACCGATCAGGCGTAACATTATGAGCACCTCCTTGTTTCTACGCTCATTGTCCATTTTATCAGCTCCACTTACTATATAGGTGCACTTTGTAGTTCTACAGTTACAGACTGTAGTCCATCTGTTTCTCTGATACTTTGTTAGCCCTCTTTTAAAAACTCCAGCAGCACTGCTGTGTCTGATCCACTCAGACCAGCGCAACACACACTAACACACCACCACCACGTCAGTGTTACTGCAGTGCTGAGAATGATCCACCACCCAAATAGTACCTGCTCTGTAAGGGTCCATGGGGGTCCTGAGCACTGAAGAACAGGGTAAAAGGGCTAACAAAGTATGCAGAGAAACAGATGGACTACAGTCTGTAACTGTAGAACTACAAAGTGCACCTATATAGTAAGTGGAGCTGATAAAATGGACAATGAGTGTAGAAACAAGGAGGTGGTCATGATGTTATGCCTGATCGGTGTAAGATCAGTTCTGAACCAGAAGAGCAGAAAACTAGCGCTAGAAGGTCTACTTAGTAGCTAAGCAACTGTGCAGAGCCTGAACTGACTGCTAGTATGTTTTTTATGTGTTTGTCCGAGCATGCGTGTGTGTTTTGTGTGAACTCTGATTGGGTTGAGACAGGGAGAGCTCTTTAGCTCTATATTTAGAATGGCATCTGGAATGGGAGAAAGGGGGAGAGCGCCACTCTCTCTGACTTTCTCTCTTTCTCTCTTTCCAGTGCTGAATGTTTGGTTTCTGTCTGCTTGTGCTTCTCCTTGGCTCTTCATGGCCCTATGTACTGTAAACTGGTTTAGACAGAACAAGAACATGTAAAGCTATTTATCTCTGACAGTATTAGTCTTCCTTTTCGTGTTTTGTTACAGGAACACACATGCACGTACGCAAATTCTTTTTCTAACAATTTATGCTTTTTGCAAAAATTCTGAAAATACTTAGATCATTAATATCATAAATAATAAAGAAGCGTCATTAACATCAAAACCTAGCATCTCCGACAAAATAGGATCAGATTCAATCTTAGCATGGCATTGATAGAATGTCTTCTGAATATAAGCAGACACATCCTCCATCAAGGTAATGGGCTCCATTAAAGCTCCATCTCACATCACACGCTCAGTCACACAGAGTAAAAAATACCCCCATCAGTATCAGCTCAAAACCAGGTCAGGCTGAACTGGTAAAGGAGGGTCAAGAAAGGAAGAGGAACGCAGAAGAGAGTCGCCGGACTTTCAGTAGAGTTAAAGTTTACCAAATATCGAATACACAATACAATAATTTGCAAATATTGTAATATCCCACACATTTATATGAATGAAACAACAAAAATAATAGTTTGATTATAATAATCTGATTACACAAAAATGGAACAAACATAAAAATTTTATGAACAATACTGATTTCAGTTGTAAGAGAATAAAAATTCTGATAACCGATTAAGTGGACAGCTTCATGTAGATGCCCTGTAAATGCTTATCTTGCATTTAACTTCAACTAAATTCAACATCCAACTAAATATCTATTAAAGTCATCAAACTCTCTCTAACCCTAAACCTGGTCCTAACCCTAACTTTAACTTCAATCCACGATCTAAACCTAACCTTTTTATTTATATTTTGGACATTAATTCTATATTGTATTTTTCGTTTAATTTTATATTTTTTGGCATTATTGCCATTTCTCAAATAAACAATTTTAAAAAGCTCATGAAGTCATATTAAATAATAGAGCATGTAACAATTCTTCACTGAGTTTGTTTCTGTTAATTGCTTCTTATTCATCAGTGCATCTCTTCATAGACATTCTGTATAACATAACGCTGCTGTCGGAAAAAAACCTTGTATCTCCATTTTTGTAGTTTTTCAGTTTTTGACATAATGTGAAAATGCCTGTTACCCTTTACACTGTGTGTAAATTTCATGATGAATGGACCAAAAGAAACGGCCCAAAATTTCTTGGAAAAAAGTCTGGTTCCATTGACTTACATTAAAATTAAAGTGTGTTTTTTCCTTCTCTTGTAAAGTTACCATTTTGGAGATGCAAGGTTTTCTTCTGACAACAGCGATATGCTAAAGTTTAGTCATAGATGGATTTACATTTTATTACTTAATTTTAACCACATTGAGGTCTGAGTTTAAATTTACTAAATAAAAAAGATGAGCTGTTAATTATCTGCGATTTATCAGCAGATACCAATACGAACTTGAGACCTCTATATCAGCCAGTATTATTGGCCACAACATCAGGTGCCTGCATGGGTTGTGCTGATATATGGAAGATATAAATAAAAAAAAAAAAAACACACACAAGAAATATGTTTCATTTTCAGTGTTATAGCTTACACATTTGATCATCCATCATATTCAGGGCTATTTTAGCTACTTTTAGAACTTACCTGGACTGAGCCACTACTCCAACCACCTCAGCATAAAGGTCAGCCACAATGTGCATGTTGGCTGTGTTGGGTCCCAGATACCTGTATAGAAAATTACTAGCATTTAATAGGTGCTGATTGTGGCTCAGGAAGGCACTAAGTTCAAGTTCTTTCAGATGTTATCAAGAACATTTATCATGAGAGGCATTCACATACAAAACAATTGGAGGTTCATGTGCACTGAAAAAATAACATTCACACATTTCACGTATTTAACATCTTTACATTCCAAGGCAGAATAATGCCATACTGGCTTTCTCTGCGCACATCAGTGCAAAGCAGTAAACTAGATATTTACCCTTCTTTGTATTTGAAGTGCTTAAAGGCCAGATTGATGACTTCCTGAATGAGGCCATCCAGAAGAGGGTGAAGAGGGATCTAGTGGCAGAACGACAGTGAAACAATAGGGTAAAAGAGTCAGTCTTTGCTAATCAATCAATCCTTTGAAAAGCTAGTGCATGAGTACCAGATGTCTAACCCATAATAATATACTGTGGAATACATACTGTATATATGACGCATATGCCACGCATTGGAAATTCATAGTTCAAACACTTTTTTGTGTTCCATTTTTACGCATCCCAAGGTCTGCCAATTTCATTTCAATAAAAACATTTGAGTTTCTTTCCCAAATGCTGTACATTTGTAAGAAGAACAGGTTTAAAAAGAATAAGAGTTGCTGTATAACACACTTACCTAAATCAAATAAAGGTGGTATTGATTATAATATAGCACTGATATTCCTTGTATGCTTAAAGCTCAATCCCAACAAATTATATCATGAAAAAAATCTGTGGTGTTAAAGTGGAATTAATGTGTTTTGGAGGTAAACCTTCATTTGCAACTTACCTGTTTTAAAACCTCGATGAGTACCAGAGAAAATATGAAGTCTATGGCTAAATCCCTCCTCTCCATGAGATAATCCTTCTGTTGTTCATCACTGGAGCCAAGACAGACAGAGAGAGACCATAAAACGTGAGTGCATCCAAACATAAACATTACTGGAAATTAATAAGAGCTTTAGTGATTCTGTCTCCTCCACAATGTAAACATTGTACATGTTAATGTATACTGCATACGACAAATATTAAACTTTGCTACCGAAATCAATATTGCAATTAATGTAATTAATACAATTTCAGTGGATTGAATATAAAATAAGGCCAGCCAAGACAAAAAACACACAATGAGATTAGATTAGACATTACAGACTTACATTCAGTTACTGTGAATATATGATTGGATTACATCTCACTGAAACATTAAGGCTAGTGGGTGCTAATGAGTTTATGAACTGATTATTTTCGATAGATTGATAGATCGATAGATAGAACTGCATTGATACTGAAGGGAAATTGCAGTGTTGCAGTAGCAAGATAAATAATTCTACATAAACTTACATATACTATGCAGAAATACAATAGGAATAAAAACAGACATAAATTAGGCAGAAATAGAAAAATAAACATTAATTAAGTAAACTATGAGAGAGCAGGAATAAAAGTATATATATTGCACATTTACATAGCATATAAGACAGATTTGTTGTATTTACATGAGAGCAGGTATTGCGCTATTGCAAATGGTATGAGGTAGTTACAACACAATGAATATAAGCTTAACTATGAGTATCTGCAGTCTTTCCAATGCAATATGCCTAAATAAAACACCAACACTTAATAACTCTGAAAAAGTCTAGGTTAGATGTCTTACATTTTTACTGTATTTAATTTTTTTTCTGATCACTTCACATCACAATTAATAATTTGTGCAATTTTATGTACCAAAAATAGTAGTAATTAGTTTTTACATGACCATTTTCCAACCTCTCCTTATCCTATAAATTAAACAGACCGTCTTTGTCACTGTGTCTTTAAGACGGATATGATTGAGTTCTGTCCTGGTTGGTTGCCCTGTATTGTGCCTCATTCAAAAAACAGTCTGGACTAAAACACTCGTCAAAACTTTAATATGAATGGGCAGAGCTAAACTGCTAAGGGCTGAATAGGTGGATATATGTAAACGTGTTGGTTCTGGTGACATCACAGCAAGAAAAAAATTAAAATGGGCTGTTTTTACAGCATAGCGTCCATATATGAACCATACGAACTGTATGTTTTGAAACTTTAACAATGTTTACATATTACTTCAAACTCATTTATTTAAAAAAAGGCGAGCAAAAATTGTTTTTGCTGGAGCCTTTAAAATATAAACACATACACAGACATAGAGTAGGCAAATATCTTGTAAGGTACGTGTTTGCACACATGTTTATGTTTCTCAGTGTATACAGGCTATCTGCATGTTATGTATGAGACGAGTCTTTCACATATGATTAAGCAGTTGTATGCAGGACAGAGATGCAAACAGAGAAACTCTTATACAAAAAATATAGTTTAAAACGTATCCTGAGGTAAATCAGACTTTCAAGAACAAGAAAAACTCTTGTTGGTGTATAGAATAAACAAAATGTCACAAAAAAGCTGATGGTTAATCTAATGGTTTATAGTAAACAGCAGAATGCAAGCTTACTTTTTGGACTTTGTGTTGGCTCGAGGCCGGTACTCGTGAGACTCGTCCTCCAGGCCGTTTTGCCGCTTGTACCAGTCAAAGAGTGTCCGCAGGATGGAGGGCAGGCAGTATTCAGCCAAGGAACTCATAGTACTGATCAGCTGAGAAAGAGAGAGAAAGTGAAAGAGAGACAGAGATAAATAGAAGACACAGAGTGTCAGAGAATGACAATTGTTATTCTGCTCAAAGACCCTGTCCATTTGCTGTGTTGAGCATCAGGACTGATCAACCGACTTTACCCTGTTCTTCAGTGGTCAGGACCCCCATGGACCCTCACAGAGCAGGTACTATTTAGGAGTGTCTAACAGAGTGGACAGTGAGTGGACACAGTGTTTAGAAACTCCAGCAGCACTGCTGTGACTGATCCACAGTCTGTAATTGTAGAAGTGCACCTATATAGTAAGTGGAGCTGATAAAATGGACAATGAGCATAGAAACAAGGAGGTGGTCATAATGTTATGCCTGACCTGTGTATAATGTTCCTCTTAGGGTGTTTGACATCAAAACGTATGACATCACTTCATCCTGGGCTGTCATGCTTACAAGAGGGCTTTTAAATCATTTTTGCATTCTCATGTGAATGAAGAGACTGTTTGTGTGGACAGGATTTCTTTTAAAATGGGAAAAAATGCGTTTTCAGAAATGTCAGAATACATGTGAACGAGGTCAAAGAGTTCTTCATAATGAATTATTTAACTTCACCCCATTTGTAAACACGCACTGACTCAGATATTTCTGACAACAAGTCATAAGGAGTGGGAAAAGAGTGGGAAAGCAGTGGGCCTTTTCCAGCAGCCTATGATTGATGTAACTGTATGGAGGATGGGGATTTTGGCCTGGAATTCAGGCCAAAATGGTGAAGTAGAGCTCCAGAAGGAGGGGTGTGTATGTGCTAAACCAAACACAGGAAGGGAGGGGTGTCTGTATGCAGACGGCTCGGTATTCCCCCTCATGTCTGTGAACAGGGAAAACACTGTCCCGCCACACACGTATACACACACACACACTGATGCAAGCACACTGCTTAAGGACACTGTTCTGAGGGGTTAGGTAGGGACACGCAAGAATTCAAAGGCTGGCCAAGCAAACAGACCTCACCAGCTTAAGCTATTCTTAGCACTGACAGACTGAGAAGAAGAAAGCATGGATTTGGAAGTAGCAGACTAAATCATTTATTCTTTCTCATTTACCCCCCCTTCATAAAGATGAGAAGGATGTGGATATTTGGGATGACAGTGACAGTTATACTATGACTTATCACATCTTCAAAGCTTTGCTCCAGCTGTTTCTATTCCCAATCATTAGAGGACGTCTCCATTATGAATTTTGTCAATCTACATGCTCTTGTCATGTCATACTGGGGCTGCTGGGCGTTGTTGTGGAACAGTCACAGAAATGCCATTAATCTCTTCCAAGCCAAAAAGTGGCTATTTCTGCCATCTAATTAAACATGCTTTATCAAGGGTGTTTTTATTTTGTTTGTAACATGATCTACAATTTTGGGCATGCAAATATATAAGCAGGACTATATTACACACTTCGGTCACCTTTTTTGGGTACTCTGACGAAACAAATCAATAATGAGCCCTTAGCCATGTGAATTACATGCTGAACATGTCCACATGTTCAATCAGAAACTACTGCAGTGCATCCTATAATAAAGGCAGCATCTAGAAAGCTCCAATTCCACACACTGGTATTTTACTGTGGCCAACATGGATGTGTGACAAATACTCTGGGAGCAGATTTTGAAGTGACACTGCCAAAGTTTCTGAATTTGAAAGGTTTCTCTGCATTAAGGATGATCAAATAATGACTTGCTCATTTAAAAAACATTCATAGTATTCAGATTCACAAATCTAGATATACCTGATCAAACTGATGGTCCTCCCCCCTCTGTAGAGATTTAGTGAGTGGCTTTTCCTGTAGAAAGAAGTGAGAAATTTGATGAGACTCACAGACCCCGATATGTAAGCAGAATAAAGAGTTTAAACTTTAAAACATAAGTCATAAAGTAGTTTTAAATAGGACAGGGCATGATGGCTTCCAGGAGTACTCATGCCTGTTCTAAAAAGAGAACAAGAACAAACTCTACTCTGTTAGAGTGTGAAATGAATGAGGTTTGTTATATACTTGGTACAAAACACAGACCAGGCCCAAAGCTGAGCCTGTAGAGAATGGGGCTAAGTGGTAGAGCCAGGGTCAAAGTGAGTCATTAACCCTGTGTCACAGTCACACAACACTCTCACACACACACACACACACACACACACACACACACAGTCAATCCAAATACAGCTGTTCATGTCAAGCATTAAGCCTCAAGAGACCTGAAACTTCATGTAACATGCTTGACATACAAGAGAAAGACATGGTTCTACTGTCTTCTTTCGCAACTTCAGTTGCAATTTTATTGCTGCAAGTTGTGAAAGTACCCTGTCATCTTTGGTATAGTTTACCAAGGCCCAACCATTATTCTGTGTGTGGCAATTTTAATATTGTGAAGAATAAATAAAAGTTTCTGCTGTTTACATCAGTTTACGAAATCTGACAGTTGAAAAGTGACAATCAGTCAGTAAGGCACTGTCTAAAACTGCTGTAGTCATTTGTGAAAATCATATCGACAATATTATCGTCAGTTTTCTTAACTTCTAAAAAATCTGTATCAGGGCCTGAATTTTAGTGCGAGATGGCAGATACTGCGCATAATTTCATCAATTTCCAGAAATCTGACACTTACAATGCGGGAAATTCCCGCAGACATTTACAGCGATGTTTAATAATGTTCAGCCAACGTTTGCACCAGTGTGGAATGCGTGACGACTGGCCGAACGGACCGGCTTCCGCTCTGGACACAGGCGCACTCTCTCCCTCTATCTACGAGCCTACGAGCGCCTTCTGCTGATTCATCACCTCTCGCTAACATTTACAGGCAGGTTTCAATGACGTGGATTTGAAGGCCTGCAAACATGGACCGCTGGCTAAAACGTAAATCTACATATCTGAAGTGGAATCTGCCCAGAAAAAACACCGGAACCCGAAAGGGCGCAAACAGCAGTGCTAACAATGTCAGCGTTAACAATATTAACCCTCACGATCCTCAGTCAGGTAACAGTAACGTTAGCGAGGTGAAGCAGCAGCACAAAGACAAGTTTCTGACTAACTGGCTCAGAATATATCAGTGGCTCGAACTTAACGACGGTGAAACGAGCTGCTCGATTTGTAAAATGTACGGTGCTGCAGCCTTTTACCAGCCGATGTTACAAAACAACTATAAGGCTCAGATGACATTTCTCATACCGCAGCCTTGAAAAGAAAGCGTGAGGCAGATTCAGCAAGGAATGTGATGGCTAAAGCTATTGAAGCTGCGCAGTTGCAGTGTGAGGAGAAAACGAAGGGGCTTCTCAAAACCAACTGGCTACTTCAAAATTTGGTCATCTAGTTAAATTCATGAAAAAGATGGAGTGTCCTTCTTTAAAAAGCTTTCAATAAGAACGGGACAAGGTAAGACCTGTACTAAGCTCACAAGTAGTGTCCCCTCCCAAAGTGAAACATTAAAGGGGGAATTCCCCCCATTTTGAAAAATGAATTTCAGGCCTGTGTATCAGTGACACGTTTGATATCAGCCAGGCCTTAACATTTACTACATCATGATGAAACAACGTATGAAAAAAATGAACGTAGTATTAAGATGACTTACACAAAGAAACAAGCAGAATGAATACAGGCACCATATCACTGACCTAAACCATGTAAAACCACAGATAATGTCCTGTTCCTGTGCACTCTGCCATAGACTTGTACCTTAACTATGGAGAGGTAATCCATCATGGTACAAGCACAGCAGTAGTAGCACTGGAGCAACGTCTTAATGGCTGTGTTAATGGTTTCCAGGAACAACTATGAGCTGACTGTATGCTGAGCACAGATACAGTCCACTACCTGTCCAGCAAAATGGAATGCAGTGCTACTGAAAGCTTCAACAGCCTGAACAGTCATCCATAGGGCTGGTGGTTCATGTTGCGGGTCAGATCACCTTTCACTGTTCCCCTAGTTAATCTCTGCCTCCCCATACATGAGCTGTGTTCCAAAAGCATGTATTCATGTCTGTTTCAATCAGAAGGAATCCTTCAAAATACAGCCAAAACACTACCAGAGTATCCTTCACTTCACTTTATCTTCTGTTGACCGTAACCCTTTGCACACGTGTCTGACCCAGAGAATTTCAAGAGAAATGCCGCAGATGAAACTAACTACACACAGGCCAGTAAATGTACAGTATAATACATAGTACACTGTTTCTTTAGTTTGTGTCTGTTTAAGAGAAACTGATGTTATGCCTGCCAGTTTTACTATCATTCACATTAACATCACCTTCAACATATTTCACGCACCGACTCCTTACCAGTGATGTGACAAGAAGGTTTTGGAAGGCTGTTCTGTTTTGCATTACATAATAGAGGGTGATTCAAAAAGATTAATCCGATTTCAAAGTGCCATATATTTACAACCGTGAGGCGCCTAGGAACCAATCACAATCCAACTGAAAGAGGGGGTCATAGAGTTTCTGACTGTCAGTGGAAGATGGCTCCCCCTTCAGTCTGAGAGGAGATGAGACCCCTGAGCAGAAAGCGTTCTGCGTTCTCCACTTCAATAAGAGTGAATCCGTCATAACTGTGCAGTGTGATTTTCGTGAGCAGTGAAGCTCCAACAGCTCAGAGCGTTCGTCGTTGGTTCCACAACACTGGATGATCTCCGAAATCGCACTGAAAGAGCCGTGAGTGCAGCGACACCCGACATGCTCAATCCAGTATGGGATGAGTTTGACTATGGTGTTGATGTTGTCCGTACAGCTGGAGGAGGTTCAGACTGAGACCTTGTAAAATTACATAATAAACTTTATGCTCATTTAAACCATTTACAGTTCACTGCATTGATCTGTAATGATTTACAAGAGAAATAAATCTAATATAGAATGAATCTTTTTGAATTACCCTGTATAAACTAGAAGCCTTCACAGGACAGTGCTACAGAGCACTTACCTTTCCTGGCAGCAGCCATTTTCCATGTGTCACAGTATTTTGTCTCTTTTTCAATAAAATATGAGAACCGCTCTTACATCCACCTGCCTCATTCAACAGCACATCCATTCTGCTGCGGTGCATGTTCTTGTACATGCTAACTGGTTCTCAGGAATATGCAATTCCTCCTGGCTACGAGAACGTGTGTGCATGCCAAAAAGGAAATAATCATAAAAGAAACCTGATGCCAGACACACTTCTCCCTTATGATGCGTCAGGGCACGTGAGTGGAGTTAACTAAAGGATTCTGGGCCACTGTGCATGGTGCCAGAGCTGACAAGCCCTCCTATCTGTCTTGAGCAACGACGTGTATTACCTGTTCCTCCAGACTACACAATACGCAAACAAAAACAAAAAAAAACTCAAAACTTCTTTCACCCTTAGAAAACGAAAGTTATTACTGTTGCTCTGCCATACAGCGTACAGGTAATTACGCAGTTATATGAGTACACAGTTACATGATTACAGTTACATAAAGAATCACATTTACATTCAATTTGCTCTCTGTAGACAGGCTCAAGTCTGCACTGACACGACAACCGACAAACAACAAATCTTTACTGTCATCTAATGACAAACACATGGCAGAAACATAAAGCATTTTTTGCTTTCTACAAAACAAGACTGTACGCACGATCACGTTTTATTACAATATTTTCATTAAAATATTTTCTCTTCTACTTACAAAACACAAATGTGGAACGTTTACAAAAGAATTTCTCTGCTTGTTTCAGTTGGTTGCAAGTTAAAAACTATAAACAACCACAATGCTTTGCTATCATAGTGACTTCTAAGGGTTCTAGAAGTCAACATAGTTGACCTCAACATAAATCTTGATTGCTGATATTTTTTTTAAACACACAGCAACACTGAATCTGCATTAAAATAACTTGACACAAACAGCGAACAGACATACAGACGTACGGTACTGTGCAGAAGTCCAGCTAGCAAGTTTTTTTTCAAAACACTAACATTATAGTACATATAAATAAACAATACACTGTGATTTTATCTGTCAGTACGTTAGTTTAACCACTTCCAAACCTCAAGGAAGCCCAATATTTACATTTACCATTCAGTACCTAGTTTGGCTAATCAATATTTATTAAAATAAATCAGGTAATGCTGGTGGAATTCCATGCTAATTCAAGCAGTGCACCAAAAACCAAATTTGTGTACTTTTCACAGTATTGTACAGGGAGATTCACTCGAAAGAGGCCCAGAATATTCTGTAACAACTCTCACTAAAACTAAGCAATTTGAACGCAACGACATGCAATGTGCTCCTCAGCATGTGGAGCTTTGAACAAGCCAGGGTGCCTCTGCGTCGGAGCGATGAGGCCTCCATTTGCAACTTCCGGGTACATACCCCTGTACCCCCCGTAATGAGCAGCGCGTCTACTGGGTCAATTCATTTGAGCGATGTCAGAGTGAATTTAGGAAGATATATGGTGTTCGTGACGCACCCTCAAAGAGTGTTATTCAGAAGATGGAACGGAAACTGGACACGACGGGATCACTGATCTCTTCTCATGGTGGAGGCCGTCCGAAAACGTAGCAGGACACAACTGATGACGTGCAACATCGTCTGCAGCAATCGCCTACGAAACCTCTGAGACGCCTAGCACAGGAGACTGGGAGTCTTATTCAACATTTTTTTGCTTCAGATTGCTTCATCCTAACGGGAGTTACAACAGAATATTCAGGGCCTCTTTCGAGTGAATCTCTCTGTACATCTGCAACAACCAGCTTATCTCCAATGGGCTGGTCCTTCACATAGCTTTAATACAAGAAACAGACATGCAGACATGTTGTATCTAACTTATGCATAACTGTAAGATTTGCGCATAATAATGAAAGCAGTAATGTTGATTGTTGTAATTGATCATGTTCAGCGTGTCATTACCACACACAATAATATGATATGATAATCAGTCTGATAGTGTTTCAAATCGGCAACTGAACATTTCTTACCAGTGGCTCCGCCATGATGATGCGTATCTTGCGTTCAGACAGCGTGGTGAAGTTGGCAAAAAGGCTTTTGAGGACGTACTCGCCCGGTTTGCTTTCGGGGTCCACAGTGACCGGCATGATGGCGACCGGACCTTTCCTCTCGCCCTGACCAATGTTCACTGGGGGGAGAGGGGGCTTTCCTAAGGGGGACGCTGGAAACATAAAAATACACAAAAGACACACAAACTGAAGTGAGAAAGTACGAAGATATATTCAATAAGATTTATTTTTTGTGCATATATGACTAAAAAAAAAACACAATGCAAAAAGACATGAGAACTTTTTGTGCTATCAAAGTTGAGTTCTGAGCTTTAATGAGTTCATACAGTCCCTTGCAGACCAAATCAGTGTTGTTACAGAAAAGCATCAGTGATGTATATACAGTGATGGACGAAGTACACAAAAGCATGTAGTTTTGAGTTAAAGTAGAGACACCCAAGGTAAAATATTACTCCAGTAAAAGTAGAACTTCCTCCCTTTAGTCCTCCACTTGAGTAAAAGTACAAAGGTATTTGCCTTCAAATGTACTTAAGTATTGAAAGTAAAAGTACTAAAAGATTAATTATGGCTCTAATGCCCTATTATCATTTTTATAACAAGACTCACTTCATTAAGTCATTTTAGGTGAAAATACTCCAGTGTCCCTCTTGATACACCAGTCTTTTAATAGAATGTCATTAATTAGTGATGCTGATGTCTATTAAAATTATCATAAGCACAAAACACTGAAGGCAAAGAGTTTCCATTAGGCAGAACCGAGTGGCTCTGAAATAACTTTCTGCGAACAAGCCAAGTTTCGGTTTAAGATTTATTTGCAACATAGTTTAAATAGAAATTTAATAAAAACTTGCTTTAAACTCAGGTTCACAAATGAGTTTTCCTTTACTAAACTGCATCTGTAGGTCTCTGTTCATAAACATAAACTAGCCAAAACTAATTTACTATAAAATGAAATAGTGTTTGTATAAATTCAGAAAAAAGGCACGACAGTCACAACTGCATATGTGTACATATTTCTATACTGTGGTCTATTTACACAAAGTTAGATTAGAGTCAGGAGTTTCTTCCATCATTTATGTTGAACAGACTCTCCCAAAATTTTACATTGCTGCACTGATGTTGAACCGTGTGCTGCACTGGGTCGGTATGACCAACAGGTCAAAACAAGCTCAAAACAAAGTGCCGCTGTGCCCTGATTGGTGTTCTTTCTTTGCGCTTCTTTCGTTTTGACGTTTTTATACACACATAAACCAAAAGGAACAACATATTTCATAATGTAGTGGAGTAAAAAGTGAGATATTTGACTTTGAAATGTAGTGGAGTGGAAGTAAAAAGTCACTCAAAATGGAAAAACTTCAGTAAAGTACAGATACCAGAAAAAACTAAAGTACAGTAACGAATTACATTCACTTAGTTACTGTCCACCACAGTGTATATGTGATTGAAACCATCCTTTGTCGATTACTTTAAACAAGATTCATTCCTACTAGGTCACAAAATAAATGCAAGTGATCTATTCTCGAATGCGAGCAGTTTATAGGGCCTCATAAGCACAGAGAACAGCTGGTGTTTTCATTTTAGGGATGACCGTGTCACCACTCGGGTACTGGGCAGAGGGGTGGGTGAGGGAAAGGGTGAGGTGGCTGGAAGGTTGCAGTCGAGGGAGCCCCACTCATGTGGCTGCAGAGACTCCTGTCATGTGAGACTCTTAGAATAGATCTCGGCCACCTCACACGTCATAAGACGCAGATCAAATCCAAGCATTCTCCAAATGGAAAAACAGACTCAAGCAACCATGATGTACTTGACTGTAGTAATTTGTGTGGTGCTGTAGTAGACTGTAGGTCAAGTATCCCAATATTAAATTTTTGCCATCTATCTCACTGTTAGGACTTGTAGATGAGTGTGATAAATGCCATCATTTGGGACAGTATTTACACTGGTTTAAGAATATAGGGCACTGGTTATGATGATAGAGTTTCTATGAAAATGAAACACATTGCAGCCAAAGGAGGACAGTCCTAAGAGACTACTGAAATATGTATATGGACACTGATATACATTCATTAAAAACCTCTTATTCTCCAGGGTGTATTTTGGTTTGTCCATCTGAATTTACATGACCAAATCGTAAGGCAAATTATGCAGTAACTGCATGAAATAAATGCAAATTTTTATTTTATTTATTTATTTATTTATTTGGTAAAAGTTCCCCACAGAACATGTATTTTATGATCACACATATTGCTATATGCTTACAATTTACTGCTGAAAGCCAAAAATCTTAGACGCTCTATGTATTTTTTTATAAAAATAATTTTTACAGAGCAGATCACTGAAGAGACGCCATCTGTTTATAGTTTGTAGCTCAGATTTGTGGAAAAATGGGTCGACTTTCAGTAGAAAAAAAAACTGAGTTCAGCTTCTTTTATTATAAGGGTTTAAAATTACATCACCCATCTATTTGACTTTAAAGAAGACAGTTACAGCTCTCATACGACCCCCACCTTTAGAATGTAGCTTATGAAATATGAAAGTTATGAAGAATACGACGAAGTGCGTTTTGGAACCACCGGTGGTCTCAAGGAGTTGAAAAGGTTAAGTCATCAGTGAAAATATGCAATACATTCAAAGCAAGTGACTTGAAAGGGGATCCCATTACACTCATTTTCAATGTTCATCATGTTATATTTGGGGTCCACTAGAACAGATTTACATGCTTCAATGCTCCACATCAGTATTCTAACACTGTACATCTCTATTTCTCATCTGTCTGAAATGCTCTGTTAGAGCTCTTGAGTCTTTAAGCTCCGCCCCTAATGAGTCCAGTGTGTTAATCAGCTCGCCCACTCTGTTCTAACCGGTTAACCGCCTGTTTCAATCCTGAAAGTCAGGTAAAACAAGCTGGTAGACCCGATCCACCTTCGCAAGGTAGACTGGAGCAGGACGTTTCAGAGTGGAAAAGTTTTTACTTTGTCGCTCTTGTGTGTGAGGGAGTCAGAAACATCCTGGTAGGCGGGCAATAAGGACTGTGTTACGAGATTACATCATCTAGTAACAAAGAAAAGGGATGGAATTTCAATGAGGTTTCAGGCAGCTGAGAGAAAGTGGTTTCTGTGGGATGTGTACTTTCGGCTTTGTGATTCTGCAGACTGTTTACACCAACAAAAAGCTAAACAACACATTAAAGCATGGATCTTTAATTAAGGTCCAGTTAGAGAAAATTTCCCCAAGCGAAGGCCCGGAACATCACAATGTCTAACTTGCATCATGATTCAGTGCCATATACTGTACTGTGAGTCTCCCGGGCCGCTAAAGCTACTGTAAAGGCTAGAAAAGTAACAGCGATTAAAATAGGAGCACCCCATCAAAATTAAATAATTCTCCATAGTTTAACGGTTATAGGTCAGCATCTGGGTCTGGGCTCGGGCCACGGTCCGCTTAATAGTGACCTCAGTATTAAGAGAAAGGGAAAAAACGGAAAAACATAATAGGTTCCCCTTCAATACTGCTGTAACTCATTTCATTCATTTAAAGAATTCCTGATCAAGAGTCAAGAGAATTTTTACTTACATAATCTGACTTACTTAGAAAGCATGTATAATTTGAGCAAATATTAGCTAATTAATGAATATTTTTCTGTAAACCCCGCAAAATGAGCAAAGTTAACCATTAGACGTCCTGTCTAATGTAGCTGTTCCTTTCCTCTTGTGTTTAAGGTTCATCTTTACACAGTGCTCCGCAATAGCAGGAACAGCAGCTTTGGGGCTTCAAGCTGGTTTCAACTCAAGCGCTGCTAATGGGGTTGAACGACCATGACTACTGGACCTCAAACTGCTCAGGTCATTGTTGTGGCAGCATACCAGCACAAGGTCTTCAACTGGAATGACGATCACCTCAACATGCTAACAAGAGACAGGACCGGTCTTAAATAGTTCAGGATAAAAAGTGTCACTGTGATGTAAAACATGCTCATTTATAAAACAAAAACACAGCACTGTGCAAAAGTTTTAGGCACCTAAAATCCATTTATCTGGGCAGCAAGAGTGTCTATGCTTGAGAAAAACACAACTAATCGAAACACACATTAATGCAATAAAAAGTGACCAGAATTTTTTGTTTTCAAAAAGTAGTTGAGACGTTGCGACCTAGTAAGTAAAAAAGGTTTGGTTCCTAACTTCTCGATGGGGCCAGCCAATGCATTGATTTATTCAAAGTTCTATCACCAGCACACCTGATTTAATGTAACGAAGTACTGATTAGTCAAACTGGAGGATAACTACAAATACTGGGCCACGAGGAGAGCTTTGGAAATGGCTCAGCGGACACAGCGACATTCAAAAATTCATTTTTATGTATAGATTAAAAAGCCAACATGATCAATCAATCAGAAGATATGGCAACAACTGGAAATAGCAGAAACCAGCCATTTTTTAAACTTTAACCCAGGTTTTCAGTCCTTGGCTACGACATGTTTAGCATCTGAAATTCCTTTTAGTTTTGCACAAGAGCTACGAGGCTAATATAGAAATGTAACAATATTAAAATAATATAAAAATAAAGAAATATTGAAAAAAAAAGTTATTTTTTAAAATAATAATACAAAAAATATAATATATAAAGTAATAAATAAATATGTCCTGCAACGGACTGGCGACCTGTCCAGGGTGTATCCTGCCTTCCGCCCAATGACAGCTGGGATAGGCTCCAGCAACCCACCGCGACCCAGAAGGATAAGCGGTTTAGATGATGTATGTATGTAATAAATAAATATATCGCACTAGAGCTACGAGGCTAATATAGAAATATAAAAATATTAAAATAATAGAAGAATAAAGAAATACAGAAAAAAAGTTTTTTAAAGTAATAATATAATACAGAATATAATATATATAAAGTAATAAATAAATACATTGCACTAGAGCTACGAGGCTTATATAGGAATATAAAAATATTAAAATAATAAAAAAATACAGAAATACAGAAAAAAAGAAAGTTTAATAAGTTTAATACGTTTAATAATAATATAATAAAAATATAATATATATAAAATAATAAATAAATATATATATATTTTTAATAATCATAATAAAAAGGGCAGGTTTGGGCTTTAACTCTAATTTTTTTTTGTTTTTCACATGCTTGACTGAGCAAGTATCACAGGCCAGAGGGCCGTGGAAAGCAGACAGAAGGAGGGCTGCACTGCAGGGTGCAGCTGGGGAAGAATTGTGAAATGTCTTGCCTGCTTCACCCGTCTGGGCCATGCAACAAGGAATTTTCAGAATGCATCCTCCCTCAAGATAGGCTACAAAAACAACACACACCAACAGCCCCCCCCACTCTCCCACCCATAAGCAACTTCCCTCAATGTTGCCAACATGTGCACACACACATACACTCACACATATACAGTTCCCTACTAAGTTCCCTTTAGCTATAGCCTGCAGAACACTGTCCCGTCTGTACTGTATGGTCAGCAGCACCTACCCAGACCCTTGATGAAGCTGATGACGCTCGCCCGGCTCCAGCGCACTGGTGTCACCTCCATACTGGGAATGGGCCTGTTCCAATAATCCCACACAAACTAAACCGCTAGGTCCGTATCATCTCCACACCCTAAACAGGTCTGTTCCAATAATCCTGTACAAATTAGCCTATAAGCTCCATATCCTCCCAGTTCTCCAAACACTCTGTATCCATGCTGTCTTCGTCTGGGAGCCTGCTCCGGACTGGCGGCCCAGGCCAAGAGCAGTGGTGTGGGAAGGAAAAGAGAAGGACCCTTGTCTTCTTGTGCTTGTGGGTTGATGTGCGCTGAAGGTAACGCGCAGCCTTCCTCTGTGGTTCCTCACAGCCGTGTGATAGTGGCGAGCCCTCTCTGAGGAGAAGGTCAGGCTGGAATTTCAGCAAAGCCCAAAGAGAGAGGAGGGAGGGCCAACACGGGGCTATATTTAACCTCAGCCCTCACTCACACACACACACACACACACACACACACACACACACACACACACACCAAATACATCCACAGTCTTCTAGCACAAGCATATATACACACACCCATATTTCATCTCTCTTTACTGTAAACATACATACACGCACACACAGCGCAACGTCAGACAAATTGAGCACAACCCAATTTCTACAAGAAAGATATACAGGTACCATCTACGAATACCATGTCTATAAGGGTGTATGTGTTATTTTTGGCGAATGGTGTTGGGTTCATTTCTGGCTGATTCCAGGTTGTTTAGCTGTTCTTCTGTCACAGCTGCCGACTGAAAAGCTGCTCAGTGGTGATGAATTTAGTGTTGTCTCATCTTCAGAGTCTGACCAAATCGGCTGTCGGTCAAATGTGATCTTAAAAGTGTCCATTTTCTGTTTGTGGCAAAGTAAGAAGTAAAAAATGTTCAAATGGCTTGAGCGTCTCCTACAGCTGTCAAAGTCGTTGCTTAGCAACGGCGTCTCAGTGGAGTGATACAGTGTTTGTGAAAAAAACGTGATGTTATGGTGAAATAACAGCACAGTTAGAACGCTTCTCAACCAATCAGCTTGCGTGGCCGGAACTAACTGTTGTATAACATGAACTATTTGTCCTTTCAAAGTAAAAGACCCTTTTTCCACGATCAAAAAGGAAAACACAGATTTTATATTATTGTTTTTTTAGTAAAACTGAGATAAAGTAATCGTTCCCATATGGCAACACCATGCAACAGAGGGTTAAATAATACATCTTTTGGTTGTTCTTCAATTAGCAAACATTATGTAGTGAACAGTCAATGAGTTAACGAGTGAACCGTTCTGAACAGTGTCAGGCTACAACCAAGATGATCTGAATTCCAACACTGCAGCACAGAACGGCAGCCAGACGACAGAACAGAAGAACTCTGACCACTGCTCTAGACCACACTCAGGCATGGCCCATAGTTTACCCTGCCTTATAAATATGAACTACACCGATCAGGCATAACATTCTGACCACCTCCTTGTTTCTATGCTCATTGTCCATTTTATCAGCTCCACTTACTATATAGGTGCACTTTGCAGTTCTACAGTTACAGACTGTAGTCCATCTGTTTCTCTGCATACTTTGTTTGCCCCCTTTCACCCTGTTCTTCAGTGGTCAGGACCCCCGTGGACCCTCACAGAGCAGGTACTATTTGGGTGGTGGATCATTCTCAGCACTGCAGTAACACTGACGTGGTGGTGGTGTGTTAGTGTGTGTTGTGCTGGTACAAGTGGATCAGACACAGCAGTGCTGCTGGAGTTTTTAAACACTGTGTCCACTCACTGTCCACTCTATTAGACGCTCCTACCTTGTCAGTCCACCTTGTAGATGTAAAGTCAGAGACGACAGCTGATCTGCTGCTGCACTGTTTGTGTTGGTCATCCTCTAGTCCTTCATCAGTGGTCACAGGACGCTGCCCACAGGACACTGTTGGCTGGATGTTTTTGCTTGGTGGACTATTCTCAGTCCAGCAGTGACACTGAGGTGTTTAAAAACTCCAGAAGCACTGCTGTGTCTGATCCACTCAGACCAGCACAACACACACTAACACACCACCACCACATCAGTGCTGAGAATGATGCACCACCCAAATAGTACCTGCTCTGTGAGGGTCCATGGGGGTCCTGACCACTGAAGAACAGGGTAAAAGGGGGCTAACAAAGTATGCAGAGAAACAGATGGACTACAGTCTGTAACTGTAGAACTACAAAGTGCACCTATATAGTAAGTGGAGCTGATAAACTGGACAATGAGCATAGAAACAAGGAGGTGGTCATAATGTTATGCCTGATCGGTGTTTATACACAATATAAAGAAAAGTCACGGGTCAGTGAAGGTGAAAACTATGAGAAGGGATACAGTGTGTACATGCTAGCTGGCTCAGGTGCTTTGCCCGTTCACTTACAAGGTTATATTAATGATATTTAAAGGGAGCACCTCTGTATGTCTTCCTTATAAAGAAAAAGATTGGTATGCTTTTCCATGAGGCAGATCGAGCGTATTTCTGCAGAAGGCTTTGCTCTCAGCTGTGAGCAAACCAGCTACAGCCCACAGGAGAAACATCTCCCCCCCACATGACTCAGCAAGAAACACTAGCCATGAGTCAGCAGGATTTACAGTACACACTCAGAACTGTTCCACCACGTGCTGTTATTTACCACTGGACTTCATCAGCAGAATTCTTCACTCTCAGTTCAATTCATTTTCCTCTCCTCTCTCTCCTTCTTTTTCTCTTGTCTTCCTCTCATTCCTCTTTGACAGGCTTTCTCTTGCTGCCATCCTCTGAGCGTGATGAACACAAACCCACACACACGCATGCCGTGATTCATAACTGACACAGAAATGAAGCGAGCTGATTATATCGTGTCTGGCACTGTAAAAACTGTGTTTTTCAGTTTTTGACATAATTTGAAAATGCCTGTTGCCCTTTATATGGTGTGTAAATGTCATGATGATGGACCAAAAGAGACGGCCCAAAATGACTTGGAAAAAACTCTGGTTCCATTGACTTACATTAAAAGTAAGGTATGTTTTTTCCTTCTCCTGTAAAGTTACCATTTTGGAGATAAAATGTTTTCTTACGACAACGGCGATATGATCTGCAGAATCCCCCTACAGTGCATGGGAAGGTGTGTGTATACGGGTGGCCAGCATCGCTTAGGAGAGCAAAAAAGTGGGAAGCGTCTGGAAGTCTCTGACTGCACCATCAATAACATCATCAACACTGCAACCACACACACAGCCAGTGTATAAGCCGGTGAGGTTAGTGAGAGCAAGGACTCACATAATGATACATTATCCAGTAAACACACAGTACATGTTCGTACCTGTAGGCTATTAAACGGTGCAGACTGTTTCTGGGGAATGCAGAATGATTCATGAATTACAGATCAAAGCCGTACATAGTCTTGATTCCATCCTTGATGTCTGAGTCAAAACAAACTGAAATGTGACCAGTTCCGACCTGAGCAACAATATCAAAAACGTATAGCTTACAGTACTATCATCCCCCGCCCATATAGCATTTAGCCTATTTTTAGCCTCTCGGATATTCCCTTTTAATTAATGAAGCAATTAGCAAAAATGTTTACGTCAGCAAGGCTAAGTCAATGCTTGGAAATCATGGCTACTGTCACCAAGGATACACCCCAGTACACAATGACTGTTTCATGTGAATGTTGTTTGTTTTTCTGTGTCTCCACTATCATCTGTCTTCCTGGCATGTCCAAGTGGGTGAGAGAAAGAGAGAGAGAGGGAGAGGGAGATTTGCTGGGATTTGCTGAGTGGGTAACAAAACTGCTCTCAGACCACCTGCTTTTCTCCCCAGACAGCCACGTCACAGTGAGTGTGTGTTTTAATTACAGGGGTATCAAATGTACGTCGGCGTTTTAGGGCCACTGTTAATAAAAATAAAAAATAGTAGACTTCCAGAATAAAGTCGTAATACATCGAGAAAAAAGTTGTAATATTTCGAGAAAAAAGTTGCAATATTTTGAGAAAAAAAGTAATAAAATTAGGATATTGAAGTGGCATTAATACCAGGAAAAGTCGCAATATTGAGGCCAAAGGCTTTCCAAAGTGAAGGCAGCACCTCCTCGTGTTAAATGAGGGGCGGTGAGTTGGTGGAGTTCTACTTTCATATCGATTCACCCATAAAGAAACACTCAGTCTCCCTGTCTCTCCTGCACATCAGCACCAGCCTCTTATTAGTATAAGAACCGGCTGAAACGGCTGAGCAGGAAACTGTGTTTATCTAGAATAAAGAGCCAGACGGACTCGGAGGAAACTGTCTGTCTGTGTTGTTGAAGGAGAATCTCAGGCAGGGTCGTCTACACGGCTATCGGGGGCTACATCTCCCCCCATTCAAAGAGGGCATGAAGTTTCACAGACAGTGAGAATGATGATCAAAATGATCCACAGAGAGACAGGAGTGAGTGGAGCTCCGGCGCCAGGACAGCAACCGAGACCCCAACGCGTTATGGCCCCCCTACAGTACAGCAACCGAGACCCCAACGCGTTATGGCAGCCGCCCTACAGTTAGCCCCCCTACAGCCCACTTTATCCTCCAGATATTACGACTTTCTTCTTGAAATATTATGACTTTTTTCCCGAAATATTATGACCTTATTCTCAAAGTGTACTATTTTTATTTTTATAAACAGTGGCCCTAAAATGCTGTTGTACAAATGAGTTGTACCAGCGCCTGACAAGTCTAAAATCATAGATGCATGCCATCAAAATATGAATTATAAAATCTACTGAAAAATCTACTGACTCATACGTGCGTCTTGTTCACTCGCGCTGAATCTCTGAGCGTCAGTTCAGTAAACATCACCGTCGTTCACACTGTCAGTATCAGCCACTTTCAGTGTTTTTTCTGGCTTGATTGAAGCGACGGGCCACGAGACCCCACTGACCGACGCAGGCGGGGCTAGTGGGCACACAGGCTAGGCTAGCGGGCTGCTGTGCTAAAGGCTAAATCGAGGCTAAATGCTATCATTACGCCGAGATCCGGTGATCCTTCCACTCCCTCAGTAACATTAACTCAGACTGTAAGTGAACTCACAGCGGCAGACGAGTGATACTGAAATAAGCCGCTCAGCCGTTCAGATAAGCGGCTCCGTTAATGTGTTTAATATACCAAATGCTGCCGTTACAGATTCTGCCATGAGCATTTTACTGCTGCTCGTCGTCCCACACCGCCAACGTGTTCTTAAGTTCTAGCTACTGGCGCGTATGCATGCTTCAGAAATTGCTTTGTGGTATCGGTCTTATATACTGGTCTCCCCATCACCGATGCCGATACCCGATACCGCGTTTAAGTGCCAGTATCAGCATTTAGACGCTACACTACCAATTACTCATTGCATCTTTCTGTATTAATTTTAAAAATATTGCTTTATTATAACCTCACCTTGTCAAACTATTACTGTAAATAAAATACAGCTAAATTAACTTAATTAATTAAACAATTAATAGAGGAAATGTGCTGAACTGCTAGCAGGTCTACCTCCACTGATGACACGAGTTATGATACACACACACACACACACACACACACACACACACATGCTGCAGAGTGATTGCCCTTTCTATGAGTGTGTCCAATCTCTATAGCCATTAGGGTTGCAGGTGCATAATGACATTAGTAAGTAGGAAAAGTGCCGGGCCCAATGAAAATGATATGACATTATACTGTTACATGTTATACAGTTCTCAATATACTTCGACTATAAAGAGTAATATAGTACACTGTAATATATGGTCACCATTGTATTGGAAATTGCTTTTTCCCCATTGCTTTTATGGGGAACAGAGCTCTTTAAAACCAAGAATGCCAAAACATGGACCTAATCTTTTATAAAGCATGCTATTCATGCCAACACTAACGCCCTCATCTTCCTTCCCTCACTGTACAAAAAAAACAAACAATCTGCTTCCTTAATACACCATTAAATACAGCCAAATGTCACTGCCATCAGCAGTTCCAGCAAATAACCTTCACAAAGAGCAGCCAGTATCACACACAAACAAACACACACACATAATCATTAGCAATGCATTAGAGTGCAAGGCTGTGCTGAGTGTTATTGATGCCGTTCTTGTTTGTCGCATGTGATAAAAACCAAAACAACACAAATCCTCACAGCACTGTAACATCCGCCTGCCTGCAGCTGTTACATAACACCACATCTTTAGCTGCACAATGACGCACTGGACAACTACATGTAACAGTCACACAGGAAAAATACACACTAATTTTAAGAATTCTTTATAAGCGAGTATAAGTATGTATTTGTGTGTGTGCGTATTAGAAAGCCTGCAATAGTGAGAAAAGCCCAGTCATCCCCTCATCTCCCCAGCGTTTCATGGACAGAACGGAGTGTACAGAGGGAGGTAAACAATCTGGAGCAGTGCAGGAGAGAGAGAGAGCACAAACTCCTCCTGCTTTAATGCATGTGACTCAAAAATGACAGCACACCTTTGCCCTGTCCGCTAATTGAAGTGATGCTAATAAAGATCCACAATGATGTCGCTATCACTAGATATTTGCTTTGAAAACAACATGTCGGCAGATATTTCACAATATTTGATGTTGTATTTATTGTTCTCAGCAGAACATTTAAGCGACACTGGGTTGCTGTGCTAAAATATCTGCATTTTATTCATTTTACAGCATTTGAAACCCTCTATATATAAAATTTACTTCCTTACATTTTCATTACATCTCTGTAATGTTATTTAACACAGATTTGGTTCCAATTTCTATATTTTATAAATGTTTATGTACTGACATCTGCAGACATGTACAAGAAAAATAGTAGCACAGGCCCACAATGCCAATATTGGAGCATCCTTACATGCTTTACTTAAGCAGCTGTCTCTGATCAACAGTGGAGAAAAACATTGGAAAAGATGGAATGAACACAGGCAACGATGAGCAATGGATAGAAAAAATTATATGTTTTGCAAGTACAATAACACTCCAGCGTACAGCTGATTACCCCAGACAATAATTCCATCACATCTGCCCATTAGTTTCTATTATAAGTCTGTTAACAAGTTTTCTGTTCATTTAAATACAGGGAAATTATCTCATTCCTTTAGGAAATGACTGAGAACAACTCCGTCCCACGCTGTCCCATGACAGGCTTGTGTGCGAGAGATGTAAGCCGTATCATGTACTCACGGCTGCTCCAGGATTTGAGAAGGGACTTGATGCTGATCTCAAAAAAGCCCGAGTCTTGCTGGCTGGTCATGTCTGCTCCGTCACTGTAGCGACACGGTGATGGAGGGACCAAGGAGAGTCAGAGGAGAGATGCAGGGGCCTCCTTGCACGGACACACGGAGCACTCTCTCTGTCTCATCCTGTGTCTGCACTGAGCGTCAACAACTCTCTCTCTTTATCTCTCACGCATACGCTTACCCTCTTTCAACCACCTCCCTCTCCACTCTCTTTCTCTCCCTGCTTTCACTTTAAGAGGATTGGCTGTCCTAGCATCTGCGCAGATCTACCCAGAGAAAGAGAGAGGCTGAGAGAAAGAGAGAGAGAGAGAGAGAGAGAGAGAGAGAAGGGGGTGGGGCTAACTGCGCATGCTGAGCGGTCAGTAATGGAGACGTCAAGCGGGTGGAGTGAGCGAGCGCTCTGCAGCATCGCACTAACAACCAGTTTCCTACATCATTTACACTTCATCAGATTTCACTCTCGATCTCAGACTGTAATTCAATCAGCTGGTGGTAAAGCATGATTACACTCAGCACTAATGCTCCCAAACATCCAATACAAACAGACAAACTCATTTGAAATACAAAGGTATAAACTGCAGGTTAGACAGCTCTGCAATGACCACTGTGAGCGGGGAGTAATGTACAGGAGTCTGAAGTAAACACATCATTGATGCTCTGCACTGCGCCACGTCCTTGCGAAGTGTCCACTCTGCAGTAGCAGAAGAGAGAGAAGTGTTGCTGGGATTTGGAATGGAAGGGCATGGTGACCTTGGGTTGCTCTCTAGTCGGACATGCAAACAGGCCAAACCTAGGATGCGTGTCTGAACAGAAGAACAGGAGCACAAACCGGCAGCGTATACTAGGGGTGGGGGAAAAATCGATTCTTAGATGCATCGCGATGCGGACGTGGACGATTCTGAATCGATTCACAAATATCAAAAATCATTTTTCTAAATTTGAATTTATAACGTAATGTTGACGTAACGCAAAAGGCGGAACTTGGAAGTGCGGAAGCCCAGCGCCCGGACAGTCTGTGGTGGGACATAACAAAAACACAACCGGGTGAGCGAGAAATCTGACCGGCACCCTCTGCATTAAAAGCCAGGTTAGGTCAGGAGTCACAACCCAAATGTTAAGAAGAGCCATTTTGTCCTTTCAACAAAAATCAAACCACCTTGGGAGCCACAACATTTAATGTCCAATATGTCTCAGTATTGCTTTATCCCTTTGGTCGTTAAGTGCTTTAATTCTCAGGCACGTTTCCCTTATTATCTGCTTTTTTTAAGCATTTGTTGCTTTGCACGTCACTTTATTACACAGACAGTAAATTACTCTCAAATATGCTTAGGAACAATCACTGATGTCTAAGTGTCAAAGCACTTAAAGACCAAAGAGGTAAAGCAAGGTCATTTTCATTTTGGCTGTCCAGAAAAGAGGCACTCAGTAAAATGTCTCTCAGTAAAATGACATAGTAGTCCATATTAATAACATGTAAAACATATGCATTATGAATATTGATTTAAATGTTATGAATGAGTAAATATCCTAAATGTGTTATGTAGACACCCTTCAAGTAAAGTGTTACTGTATTATCCCTGAGACTTCACATGACCTGCGTGCGCTCAACACTAAGCAGAAAAAAGTGGATTGGAGCTTGTGGGGATAGGGATTACATCATCACACCCTCTGCTGGCTGACACAGCACACCACGAACGGATGATGAAAAGAGGACATTCTGTTCAGACTGCATATTAAACTGTGCACCTTTTGTTTATTACAGAACGGGAGAAGGAAGTCATTACTGTGTTTATTCTACTGATATACACTGATCAGGTTTCTACGTCTTGTTTCTACGCTCATTGTCCATTTTATCAGCTCCACTTACTATATAGGTGCACTTTGTAGTTCTACAGTTACAGACTGTAGTCCATCTGTTTCTCTGCATACTTTGTTAGCCCCCTTTTACCCTGTTCTTCAGTGGTCAGGACCCCCATAGACCCTCACAGAGCAGGTACTATTTGGGTGGTGGATCATTCTCAGCACTGCAGTAACACTGACGTGGTGGTGGTGTGTTAGTGAGTGTTGTGCTGGTCTGAGTGGATCAGACACAGCAGTGCGGCTGGAGTTTTTAAACACCTCAGTGTCACTGCTGGACTGAGAATAGTCCACCAACCAAAAACATCCAGCTGACAGCGTGCTGTGGGCAGCGTCATGTGACCACTGATGAAGGACTAGAGGATGACCAACACAAACTGTGCAGCAGCAGATGAGCTATCGTCTCTGACTTTACATCTACAAGGTGGATCGACAAGGCAGGAGTGTCTAATAGAGTGGACAGTGAGTGGACACTGAGGTGTTTAAAAACTCCAGCAGCACTGCTGTGTCTGATCCACTCAGACCAGCACAACACACACTAACACACCACCACCAAGGCAGTGCTGAGAATGATCCACCACCCAAATAGTACCTGCTCTGTGAGGGTCCATGGGGGTCCTGACCACTGAAGAACAGGGTAAAAGGGGGCTAACAAAGTATGCAGAGAAACAGATGGACTACAGTCTGTAACTGTAGAACTACAAAGTGCACCTATGTAGTAAGTGGAGCTGATAAAATGGACAATGAGCACAGAAACAAGGAGGTGCTCATAATGTTATGCCTGATCGGTGCATTCTTTGAATCACAAGTGTTTCTAGCTACAACCAGCGTGCCTCATTAACTGAGCGCACTAAAAAAAGCACAATTTCTTGAGAAATGCACTCGAGAGTGCACTGACAAATTACGTATTCCCAGTGTAGATGTTTTTGTTCCTGCAATTCAACCCTTTCTGTGAGCATGTAATTACAGTCTCAATTGCAATTAAAATAATTATCATTTCTCAAATCATGTCCAAATCTGCTGAGCCATTCTACAGCTCCACAGAAAGCAGGCGCTGCAGCAGGTGCCAAAACAGGAGTGAACATTCTCTTTGGCACCTGCGCAAGGTTTTATTGCTTCCTCCATGACATCATCACCCTACTGTATATTCATACTTCTTGGTAAGCACACCCTTTTATGGGTTTTGTTTAGCTGCCACTGTCGGAAGCATCGCTAGGATGTACTATTGCTGGGGCTCAGAGAAAAAGGGAAGGACAGCAAGACAAAGAAGGCAGGCTGTTAACAGCTGTAAGGCCTGTCACAATTATTACACAGGGTGATTCAAAAGGATTCATCCGATTTCAAAGCGACATATTTTTACAACCATGAGGTGCCTAGGAACCAATCACAATCCAATTGAAAGAGGGGGTCATAGAGTTTCTGACTGTCAGTGGAAGATGGCTCCCTTCAGTCTGAGAGGAGATGAGACCCCTGAGCAGAAAGCGTTCTGCGTGCTCCACTTCAATAAGAGTGAATCCGTCATAACTGTGCAGATTTTCGTGGGCAGTGAAGCTCCAACAGCTCAGAGCGTTCGTCGTTGGTTCCACAACACTGGATGATCTCCGAAATCGCACTGAAAGAGCCGTGAGTGCAGTAACGCTGCTACGTTTATAAACGACTGTCGTCTGTACTGTCAGTGTTTGGAGAGGCGGTCTGTAATCACATTAAAGTGGACAAGACCTTGTTACAAATGTCTATGATTATATCTCTGCAATACAATATGAATTTGTCAAAATGATGGCCTAGTGGTGAGTTTAATTTACAATAACTTAATTATTTATTATTTATGTTAAAACAGCTTAAACATAAGTCTCAAATACTCAATTTAACCTTTTTAACTCCTTGAGACCACCAGTGGTTCCAAAATGCACTTCATCATATTCTTCATAACTTTCATATTTCATAAGCTACATTCTAAAGGTGGGGGTCGTATGAGAGCTGTAACTGTCTTCTTTCCAGTCAAATAGATGGGTGATGTAATTTTAAACCCTTATAATAAAAGAAGCTGACTCATAATTTTTGTTCTACCGAAAGTCGACCAATTTTTCCACAAATCTGAGATATAAACTGGATCTCAGATGGTGTCTCTTCAGTGATCTGCTCTGTAAAAATTATTTTTAAAAAAAATACAAAGAGCGTCTCAGATTTTTGCAGTAAATTGTAAGCATATAGCATTATGTGTATCATAAAACACACTTTCTGTTAATCTGAATGGAGCTTTTACAAAAATAAATAAATAAATAAAAATGTACATTTATTTCATGCAGTTACTGAATAATTTGCCTAACGATTTGGGCATGTAAATTCAGATGGACAAACCAAAATATACCCCGGAGAATAACAAAGCAAATGGAATTAGTACAATTTACTAAATTTACTTAAGTGTAAATGAGTTATTGAACTTAAAACATTTGAAATAATCAGTTTCCTCAAATCACTTGAGTTGACTTCATGTTTTACAGTGTGGGAATGTAGAAAAATGAAAAGGAGGAGAGGGGAAATTAAACGGCACACGGCAAAGAGGAAATGAAACAGCACAGAAGAGGACAACTACGGACCAATTTGCCAAATCTAAACTTTAAAGTGAATGATCTGGCCTCTGAAAAGAAATGTTTGGGGAGTGCAAGGCAAACTGTGCTGGAACATCTCAGCTTTTCGGAAAAGGGGATTAAGCCATTGTACAACAGTAACAACATAAAACAATTACACAAGCTAGCATGATTATAAATTAGTCTCTTCACTTCTCACCGCTGTCAGAGTTATTGAACATGATAAAGGCTCCCAAGTACTGCAGTTGGCACAAACCCACTCAGGCATCAAACCCAGGCAATGGCAAAGTAATTGATGTCTTTAGGTCCAACGAAAACATAATTAGCTGTGCTGCTGTCTAGGTAGAAAATACAGATTAGTTCCTTGACTTCCTGTCAGCCTAAGAGGTTTTTGCCAATCACTGCCATCTGCCAGCTCACATATACTTACAGACCTGCATGGGTGAATATCATTTATGTCAATTATAATCAATTATATGTTCAATTTTATACATTTTCTACATGGCACAGACTGGGACCATGAATTTCCTCTTAGTGGACAACAAAGAACCCATCCATCTATGAGACTCTATGAGAAATTCGTAAAGATGTGCTGTCGGTTTCATGTAGAGCTGAGCGATATGGCCAAAAAAAATGTCATGGGAGAGTGGGAGAAAGTTTCTGATTAGCTGTTTTTACCAGCTGGAAAAGCATGGCCGCAATTTTTTTAATATTCATAATTATAAATAAATAAATTATTTTTAACTGTCTGGTGACGAGAGCTGAACTGTTCAGTTTCTTAACAACGTCAGCTCAATACGAACAGCAAACATTAGCTTCCATCAGTGATGGATCACACCACCTTACTGCCATGACTCCTACCACGTCTATATCAGAGCATATCACAGTATTCAAACACCAGCTGGCCTAGCAGACGACTGGATTCCTCTATTCTATCGTAGTAGTTTGAGGGGTGAACCGCAATATATCTGACACTCGCTGTGTAAAAGCATTAACTGCAGTGTGAATCTCTCGCACCAGACAAACAGAGTTCTCCTTTTAGGTCCATTTAAACTGAAATCTGTGCTTTTTTGTCTTGTTTGATCTACAGTATCATAAATTTGCCGTGCTGTGTGAGTGACGGAGCGCTGCTTCAAGTTAGCCAGCTGCTAAAAACAGCTAGCCTGGGAAGATAGCACTCTCCCACAGCCCAATGCCTCACAGCTTCCTCAGTTTACTTTCGTTTAAATCAGGGCTGTAACTGACACGAACTACTTCTTTCTTTAACTTTTATTGCTTGTGAATGCACTAATACTAAAATATGACTGGCGCCGTAACAGCGCTGTAGCTGTGAGGATCAGACGTGATTTAACGCTGCTAAAGCTGGTTAGGATGTACAGAAAGAGGTGAGTTCACTGTAGGACAGTACAGTTACGCCACTGACCTCGTTACTCAGACTTGGTCACAGGAGAGCAGATCGCTGGTCGCTCCACTCAAACAGGGAATATATAACTCCACGTTTCAGACGTTGCTAAAGTATATTTGGCGACTCATTTCAGTCCTTGACCCCCCGCCCAAAAAAATGTCGAAAACTCGGAAGTGCGCCCTCTCGTGGTGACAGCAGAGTAGTGTCACTAGAACGGGGAAGTGTGAGAATGCTCTATTATATCAAACATTTCACATAGTTCTATCGAGGAAAGTTATATCATGATAATTATCGTTATCATTTTATCGCCCAGCCCTAGTTTCATGCATCTTAGAAGAAGCACACTCGTTTTCACACTGCCAGATTGGTTGGTACCATACAATAGAGGAGAATCAGACAGCAGGCAAAACTGCTGACAACTAAAATCAAGCTGATCATTGGGAAAAAAGAAAAAAAGGAAAGAAAAATATTACGTAACTGTCAGCGATATTATCAACTGCCATCAACTGACAAAAACAGTTTGGGCCTTGATTTTTCAAAGTTTGTAAGTGAAACAAGAAAAGTTTTGTACTAGTTGTTGATGACTATCATCACTGGAATCCCTACAGCGCTCGAGAGGAATGTGATGCTTATCTCTGCAAAAAAGGCCAAGCAGACTTACAAGTTCTGGTACAAATGGCTTTCACGTGAAAGCAGTCGGACTTGAGTTCTTTAAAGAACGCTTGGCAGATGACCAAAAACACTCATTGTTCCAAATGTTCTTGCTCCTCTTTGTGGTCTGTCTGGTACCCTCCCCTCCCGTCTCTTGTACCAAGAAGGCCAAAAATAGATAAAAGCACTAATTTAAACTAAATTAGCCTTGATGATGGCCTTTTACTGGCAGTAGAGAGACGTTATCACAGCCATAATTCTTCATGCTATAGGAGCAGCAACAGAGTGAAAACAGCACTCTTTCATTGTTTTCATTGTTAGAACAAAATCGTTTAAAGTGGTGGGAGTATAGAATGCAATAAGACTTTTCATTGGACACATCTGGAAAAAATGAAGGTCTACATTTCTAAAATAAGTCAAAAACACTCCATATCAGAGATGAATATCGCTGCTGTCAGAAGAAAACCTTGTATCTCCATTTTTGTCGTTTTTCAGTTTTTGACATATCCGAAAATGCCTGTTGGCCTTTACATTGTGTGTAAATTTCACGATGAAGGGACTAAAAGAAACGACCCAAAATGACTTGGAAAAATTTCTGGTTCCATTGACTTACATTAAAAATAAAATGTGTTCTTCCTTCTCCTGTAAAGTTACCATTGTGGAGATGTAAGGTTTTCTTCCAACAACAGCGACAAGGAAGTGCGTCACCATTAACAGCAACCAGCAGAAAGTGAAAGCATTGAAATGAAATGTTTAAATATGGATTTTCAGGCCTGAATATTTATAATCGTTGCAGGGGAAACAGGTTTGTTAATTTGCCATGCAAAATATCATGGTATTCTAAACAAATTATGGTTTCCTCAAAAATGTACCTCACATGCCACAATAATTTCCAAATACAAAGAAGCAGACAATCCACCGAATGTGAAAAGCCTGTATTTGATGACGATGTGTGTGCCGGCCAAAAATGTAGAATGACTCAACAGTTTTGTGCTCATCGTTGGTCTCTGCTACTGCTGAGTCCTCACAGCTGGCTTGGAGCTATTCCAGCTGCCTTGGTTTCTCACAGGAGCCGCCGTAATCACCAGCTTTATCTGTCTCCGCAGCAGCTGCGACCACACCCACCATTTACTGAGCATGGAGCTGCTTTCACAGCTTATTCTGGTATGTTCTGAACTTCAATGGATCACTGAAAAAATGAAGTCCAGCTTTCACTTTAAATACTTCAGAGAAACGTTCCAGAAGTAGTGGACAGCAATACTGACTGTCTGTGTGTTGCTAATTCCTGTTGTTAAAAATGGCTCTTATTAAAAGTGAAGGGACATTCAGAATAATATGCCATTGCTAACCTACTTAAGCAGCCAAAAGGGTTTTATTTGAAATAAATATAAGACATATATCGAAACTGTCAGTAAACTTAATTATACCATGATATACACGTTTGCCCATACCCCCCACTACTAATTTCCAGCATAGTGCACATTGGTTCTGCACTGATGAGCCCAACGTTTCATTAAATCTGATCTATAAATAAATATAACTCTTGTCCCTAATAATTAATTAAGTGGCTCATCAGGAAAACCAGGCACAGATACAACTAACACCATTTAAATCTAACAAACTGGTCGGGTATGTCAAGGACATGTATATGTCTAAGCTCTCACAAGCTATGAGGATGAGCTGGAATGAACTGGTTCAAATGATTTGATTATTGGTGAAATAAGTGGCTAAGACCATTTGTTCAACTGCCAACAACCACTTAAGATGTGCAAGATATATTCTTCTTCTCTGCAGCCTGAGCTTCTTCCCACTTATGCTTGGCTTATCCTTTCAAGAGTCTCCCTGAAATTCCACACATTCTGAGGGTGGGCCAGTCCATGCCAGCTGTCCAACTCTGGCACTGAGAACCTAGACTTATAACCCTGAAGATACACAGATCTGCTTACCATGCATGATGCCTGCCTGTTCTACGTCGCTGATGATCAACAAAGTGCTCCACTGACTGTTAAAGCTTGTGCTATGTTTGGGTCATCACTAGTAAGAGTGACCAGGGCTGAAAGATTATTGGTTTTTATATTGAAATCACAATTTAAGACGCAAGTGCTGCAAATTTTCTTTAATTATAGCCTACACTCTGAAGAAATACAGTTCTTCAAGGTTCTTAAAAAAAGATGGTTCTTTAGTAAAGACAGTCATTCTGTATAGAACCATGAACACTCAGACCCATTTGCATGCATGAAAAGTTCTCTGCATGGTGAAATGGTTCTTCAGATTGGAGATTGTGTTGTATGTGGTTCTGTACAGCATCAAAAAGGGTTCTGGTATTGTTACTTTGTTGCTTGTTGATGTCAAGCTTATAACAATACAAGAACAATTGGTCCTACAGAGAACTCTTTTCAAAAAGGTTCTATATAGAACCACATACAACACATTCTCCATCAATCTAAAGAAACATTTCACCACGCAGAGAAATTTTTACGCATGCAAATGGGTTGCTGAGTCCTTATGGTTCTACACAGAACCATTGTCTTTACTAAAGAACCCTTGAAGAGCCATATTTATTCAGTGTGTACATCAGCAAAAATGTTGTTCTAAGTTTTAAGAGGGGAAACGGAACCTAATAAGAGTTTGTGAACGGCCTGTAGGTGAGTTAGACCAATCAGAGGCAACCAAACCTCCATGTGTTGTGACATTAAAACCACAACTTACTGGCAGTTTGACACACTGCGTTCAGGGGTCGAGCCTCAAGAGAAAAAAGGTGGATGTTCTGATCTCACCGGCCAAAAAAATCAAAAAAATATTTGTTGGAAAAATCGTCATTAGATATTTTCCACAAATCGTTCAGCCTCACACTGAACAGTCATACTGGGACAGCCAAGAATGATATTTTTCAACACTAGAAGCCCAACAGCTTGAACCATGTAGGTTGAGAACACAGCCAGCCAAAAAGACATCAATAAACACCAGTTAGCACTGCCATTAGCTCAGTGTACATTCACTGAGCTACATTAAAATCAGCCTCTTAAAAAGAAACACCTCTTCTCTCCAGGCTCAAACTCCACCTCCCTACACACTGCAATCCCTGTTTGCTTTTTCGGGCGGAATCCCCTTTGACAAAGGGACTCTTTAGTGGGCCAACAGTAAAGCTTCTATACGGACTCATGAACTCAGGCATTCCATACACCCGTTTGGGTAGAGTTCTGAAAAAGCTATCAGTGGAAACGTATGCATTTGCACGGCACATAGCGCAGACCTAAATCCGCTCTCGAATGAAGAAAGTGATTTTAAGGATAAAAGACTAAAAGACTAAAAGACTGATTATAATGTACTACCAACCTGGCTCAAAGGCAGGAACGGTAACATCGCTCTCTGGTGTCACATGAGCATTTTAAACAGCCTGCAACTGTTTTATTTGACTGTTTGATTTTCCTCACTTTTAATATGATTTTGGCATGTTTTAGCTACGTCTCAGCAATTGTTTTACCTTTTATTATTCTTTTTATTCCTTTTATTTATTTTATTATTGTCAATTTATTGTTGCGCATGTTCTATTTCTTTTTATTTAATTAATTTATGTTTTGTATTAATTTGTTCCTTATCTGATGCTTGTTAAGTTACTATACTGTAATTTTAATGATTTATTGCTTAAACGGTTCTTATTATAAAATTTTACTATTATGATTTTTATTAGTTTATTATAACATTTGATTTCTTTTTACTACCCAACTTCTCAATCCCTGATCTCTGCATTGACTTGGCTACACTGTAAATGAGGGTCTCCCTCAATGTATTCTGAGTTTAAATAAAGGTTGATTGATTGATTGATTGATTGATTGAACACTGCACTTCACTTTTCAGATCACTACATTTCAAATACAACAAGGCCATGTAGCCAGACAGCCTATTTGGCTATCCTAACTTTTTTTTCAACTTGTATTTGCCTAAATATAATGCTGATAAACATAATAAACATACATTTTTACCATTTTGGCTGTAAATATGTCTCAGTATGTGCTGATGTTCTAGTATAGGCTAAAAATATAAAATAACCGAAATCGCAGATTCACTTTGCTCTGCTTTAAGTTTTAACTCAGCTAGCTGTAGCCGCTTTTCTCGCATCTCCAGCAGGAAACTTTTCCTCAAAAGTGAAGTAATTTCTTGTAAAATGTCTCTCAACGTTTGATTTTTATGAGGATTTAGTCAGATTCTCATTCGGCAGCTTCTTGTTCGAATTTTCCCGTTCCACCTTAAATGAAAATGTAACTGCTGCATAATTTAAGGTGGAACAGGAAAATTCGAACAAGAAGCTGGCAAATGAGAAGCTGACTAAAGCCTCGCGACTTTGTCTCCAAATTATCGATGCTCGTCTTAAATCTCTCTCTTTGCCGTTTCGTTAGCTACTAACTAGGCGAGATTGTTGTCTGTGTTGCTATGGTGACCAGCAGTCTGCGCTCATCTTCAGGGTTAAAGGGTGAATTAGCAGTTCTACATTAACTCCAGCGTTTAAGACCATTTATTGTTAAACTGTGTTGAACGATCAGCAGAGCTTTATTTTACTGTAAAGGAGGATTATTTTATTTTTACCCACAAATCTAATTCTGCTGTGGAGCCGCAACAGGGAAGTAAAAGAGCCACATGTGGCTCCGCATGTTGCCGACCCGTCTGAGCGAGATCACACCCTTGTTATACACCAGGAGAATCTATAACAGAAATCCAAACAAATTTTTACAGTCCTGATTAAAACCTCTTAATTCCCACTTTAATTTTTTTCTCATCTCTGTATTTACTTGAAAGGTGTTGCATGTATATCTTTTAATGGTATCTGACCATTTCCTCCAACAGCCTATAGGACATTCTTTCCACCTGACTGCTCACTAATCAGGCCGAAATCAAACATCTCCCCGCAGTCAACAGCCAAAAGAAACTAATGAGGAGTCTGTCTTAACAGCTTTTGAACACACTGTTTAGAAAACACTTATCAAAAATCTATCTGGAAACAGCTGAAGCTTGTGAAACAGTCTCAAAGACTGCCACTGCTCAGCCATGACATCATTATGTTGTGTCATCCTGTAGTTTCACATGAAGAGCCTAACTACTGAAATAAAAAGGTCTGGATGACTAATCAGACTGACGCTTGCTGTGTGTTTATCTCTGTGGCAAAATGTGTGGTGAACACCACAATGAAACTTCTGGCAGAGCAGAGCCTTAATCACGTTTCAAAAGACAACACGAGTCAGAACAGTACAGACCTGCCCAGACGGAATGCATTCAAATAAACTGAAATAAATGAAATCGCTAGCGTTGAATGAACTCCCACAGACACGAAAACGAGGAGCTTAAAGTCTTTGGGACTTTGTTCAAAGCAGGTGATTTGAGGGTGAACTCTGAGGCTCACTTGGGTAGAAACGCTCCACTATGAAGTGACAAAGTGTGCGTACCTGGCGTACTTTCCCTGATGATAGTGGGTCGTTTCTTAGGCTGGATCTTCCGGAACTTCCCTTTGAAGTCTCCAGGTGTGAACATGTCCATGGAGAGGTTGGCCATCTGGACAAGGACGATGCTGTCCTGGCTCTGGGTGTCCCAGGAGTCCTGCTTGCTTGGCACCGCGTCTCCAGTATTGCCCTCATCTTCTTTAGACATATCCGATACCAGGCTGACGGAGAGCAATCACGTTCACTCGCTCGACAGCATGGATCCGGCAGTTCAGGCTGACTTACTCAAGAGACTCGGTCTTTCTTTCAGTTTTCCTGTTTTGTCTTTTGTCTCTTCTTTCCTTTAGTAATCCTCAAGGCTCATATTCTTCCTCTCCTCTGGTTATGGAACAATGGAACACTTTCTTCCTTTCCTTTTCGCTGGTTGAGCACAGGAAGATATGCCGTGTGAAGGAGTGAAGCAGGCTGGACGAGCCTGACTCGGCCCCAGACGTCCGTCAGACAAGTGAATGTGTTGTGAAGCTCGCGCTATCGCTGGTTGAGGCTGTTTAGCCAGTTACAGTAAGGCCACTGAATGGGGCAGGTGTAGGATTACTCAAGGCAGACCCGCCTCTTTTCACAGGCACAGAGGAGGGGCAGGGGGGACTGGGTGAAGACAAGTAGGGTGAAAGTGAAGTGGATTTGTCTGAGGTTTTAGGTGCTTCGCTATGTGATAAACAAACTCAGTGTTTATATAACGAAGTGAGACAGAGAGGAAACGTCCTTATGTCACCTTGTTCTAGTCTGAAGCAACACACACCTATTGAAGACTTACATCTTCTTGCCAACAATAAACAGCAGTGTGTCTCTTCTCAGCGTGTTGCTCGAACGGTTGTCAAGACACCACATCCCAAGAGTGCGACTCCCAAATGTCCAAGTTTCACAAACCACAAACATTTTTTACTCTCTGTACAAATCAGCACCACCATCACCTTAAAAAACCCTTTCCTTTTATAACACTTTCCAGAACCTTCTAAAGGTCCTGGATGGGATGTGTATTTTAGCCTACCTTTAATGACATTAAGCCTAACAAACAGCCTTCCTGTTCCCTGACCTACACACGTTGCTGGGTTCGTGAAGTAACCTTTTTCAAGGCCGGCATAGAAAGAGGCACCTTATTCTCTGTATCTCCTGGGCCCTGGCAGCAGCATGGCTCAAAAGACAGAGAGAAAGAATGGAAGCAAGGGGGGGAAAAAAGTGAGACAGAAGCTGACCACTCCCTCAGGAGAACACAAAACATTTCTTTCTCCTCTCGCTTCCGTCCAATAAACAACACGAACTGATCCCAATCCGAAACCCGCTGACTCCTCACCCTGAGGCCCTGCGAGGGCATCTGATCCTAAAGAGTGTGGTAGTTTCCTTTTTGGAAGTATCTGTCTGGTAAAAGGGGAATTTCACCATTTTTTTTTTATTTCTGCATGATTCTATCATTAAGAAGACATAAATAAGCAAGAAAGTGATTTGGTGTGAAATTCACAGTGATGGTGATAGAAACCAGACGCCTAAGGTATTCAATGCCTCTAAAAGCTACCTGATGGAAAAGATTACATGAAATGTGCTATGATGTGTTGCCTGATGTCTGAAACATTGTTTTATATTAGTTTTGTTGTAAAACATTTTTTTATGCTCATGGGTTTATTATCTTTCAAATTATTCAGTAACTGCATCAAATACATGTAATTTCTTTTTTTGTAAAAATTTTCCCTCGAATTAACAGAACGTGTTTTATGATCATACATATATTGCTATATGCTTACAATTTACTGCTGAAAGCCAAAAATCTTAGACGCTCTTTGATTTTTTTATAAAAATCATATTTACAAAGCAGATCACTGAGATCCAGTTTGTAGCTCAGATTTGTGGAAAAATGGGTCAAATTTCAGTAGAAAAAAAAATTGTGAGTTCAGCTTCTTTCATTATAAGGGTTTAAAATTACATTACGCATCTATTTGACTGGAAAGAAGACAGTTACAGCTCTCATACGACCCCCACCTTTAGAATGAAGCTTATAAAATATGAAAGTTATGAAGTAAAGAATATCACAAAGTGCGTTTTGGAACCACTGGTGGTTCCAAGGAGTTAAAAAAGGTTAAAGCCATTCACAGTGGAGAAGTACATACAAGGTGTTGTAAAGCGGTAGCCTACCGATATTTATTTATCACTATTTTCAATTATCAACATTACATATAAAAACCTGTGTAGGTTCACTGCTCGTTTTGGAGAGTAAATAAAATGGCTATATTTGCATGGCAGACATCATGACTCTTGGTTCCTATCACCACTACTGTAAAGAAATCGGTCAGTAAGTTTCTCTACTATGATCCATTTTATACCAAATGACTTTGTTTACATTACAACCACTGAATTATGCAGACATTTTTAAAACTCTGTGGAGTTCCCCTTTTATTTTGACATAATTAAAAAAAACAAAGAACAAAACAATCCAATCAAAACAAGCTATGTCAAATTCATACAACTTCTGTGTAGCATAGAGTAGCAGAACTCAGGAAGCATGCTTTATTAATGCAAACATAGTTATCATCAAATGCCATTTGGGAAAATGATCACAGTACCACTATCACAGTAATTATGGTCTGCGGCAAAAATCCAAGTGATTCTGTGCAAATGTTTTGTCTGCATCTGCTCCTTTGGTCTATATTTGAACTGGTTTATTTAGTTATTAGAGGAGAATTGAGCACAGTACTCCCTTAGGAACCAGACACAACAGTCTACACAGACCAGAGTGAAGACACACTGCATTACTGGGGCACCGCAAACAGAACAACAGTACAACATAATCTCCCTCACATACGCAGTTCAGCTACTGAGAATGAGAGACCCACAAATACATCTACTATTATACTATTATACTACGACAGGGAGCATCTAATGAACAAGGAACTACTCGCTAGTACTTACACACAAACACACACACACAAATGTATATCTCCCACCCACACTTACACTTATGGCCTCTCTCACACACACATACACGCACAGCAGGCATGTCATGGGCACACCCATTCATTAGAGCTAACTGGTAAACAACCATGAGAGTGGGCTTCATCCCCACCCCTCCCGCCTTCTTCCCCACACACACACACACACACAAAATGCACTGTCTGCCCATAAATAACATGGACAAAAAATACATACACCCTGTCTTTCACACAAACAACATAACTGATTCGCCTCCTTCTCACCTAGACCGGCAGGAATGACTCATTAAACAAGCTTTCAGGGCATCAAACTGCCCAAACAATCAGTGACACACATTGACACACATTAACATTCCAAAGCAGGCCGTTGGCGTTTGGCTGACGAAACTGTGGATGGTGCAAGAACTTGCAGCAACCTGAAACAAGTCTTACAGTTTGGAAAAAGCGAGGAGGGACCCCGTCTTGCTGATCTATCTGATGGCTTATTAAGCTTAGCTGTTAACCTCTTATTCTCCAGGGTATATTTTGGTTTGTCCATCTGAATCTGCATGACCGAATCGTAAGGCAAATTATTCAGTAACTGCAAGAAATAAATGTACATTTTTATTTTATTTAGTTTTTTTGTTAAAGCTCCCCTAAAATTAACAGAACATGTGTTTTATGATCACACATAATGCTATATGCTTAGAATTTACAGATGAAAGCCAAAAATCTTAGATGCTCTTTGTATTGTTTTATAAAAATAATGTTTACAGAGCAGATCACTGAAGAGACGCCATCTGTTTATAGTTTATAGCCCAGATTTGTGGAAAAATGGGTCGACTTTCAGTAGACAAAAAAGTTCAGCTTCTTTCATTATAAGGGTTTAAAATTACATCACCCATCTATTTGACTGGAGAGAAGACAGTTACAGCTCTCATACGACCCCCACCTTTAGAATGTAGCTTATGAAATATGAAAGTTATGAAGAATATGACGAAGTGTGTTTTGGAACCACCGGTGGTCTCAAGGAGTTGAATACCTGTTGTGTATTAACACAGAAATGAACTGCTGTCTGGATAAGCTGCGTTTTATGCCATCAATTTATCCATTTATTGCCCATAAAAAAGGTTTATCTATGAAGCAAATCACTCCGGCCCTAATTAGCTCTCTTTTGTTCTTTTGTATGTAGGCTGCTCGTCTATTTCTAGACGGTGAAGTGATCTCGCTGCCGGTGGGAACAGCCATCCCAAGGACATTTGCCTAAATGAGTTCTGTGCACATGTGCGGTGTGAGTGGAACAGAGCTAATCCGTGATCAAGACTCTAGACACTTTTATAAATGAGAGGAGGAAAAGCTGTTATTAAACATATTTATACCATGGTTACTGTTCTCTTCCAATCAGTTTCTGTGATATTAGAGAGAAGATAACAGTATATAAGTGTAAGACTGCCCTCTAGTGGCCAACAGCAAGAACAAACTTGCACTGCACCCTCCTCATTATTCCCATTGTTCAAATATCACAGCCAAGCAAAGAAAGCATTCAACGGAAAAGCAGACATTCGCATTGTTTGAAGGTATTTACATAAAGATAAATACAAAAAATAACAAAAATATTCTTTATTTATATTTTATAGTAGTTTGCATAATTTTCTGTTGATGGAAAATTGTGCATAGCTGGCAAGCAAGTGCCAGGTAATTAGAGATAAAGGGAAAGCCCACTGACAGTGAGAGCGTGGGCAGACATGTTGATGCTAGCTGGCTACACACGCTACTGCCAGACACCAGCACAAACAGAGCTCCCCAAGGAGAGCAAAAGCAAAGACAGTGAGCTGGGGAAGGCAATGGAAAGAGAAAGAGAGAGAGAGAGAGAGAGAGAGCTGTGCCATGTTGCTATGACTAAGCCCCCCCTCATTTCTGCAGCAGCACATGCATGGCCTCTCATGCTTGATTAATAATTCATACAAGCCCAAGTTTATTCTCCCAGCGCTTTGGGAAAAAAAGCCATCCCTGAGGCATAGAGAAAGGAAAGGAAGAGATAGTGGCAGAGAGATGGAGAGAGGCCTCTGAAAACCTATGTATTCCGACTGATGGACATGAATAGAGACAGGGAGATCTGTAAGAATAGATGGGCAGTTAATGGGTCATCCTCTAAAAGCCTGTCATCACAGCTCCAGAGATCCAGCACAGGACACAACCATTCAATTCTAAATTCCGCCTGCTGAAAGTGGAAAAATACACCCTCAGACATACACTGACCAGGCATAACATTATGACCACCTCCTTGTTTTTATGCTCATTGTCCATTTTATCAGCTCCACTTACTATATAGGTGCACTTTGTAGTTCTACAACTACAGACTGTAGTCCATCTGTTTCTCTGCATACTTTGTTAGCCCCCTTTAACCTTGTTCTTCAGTGGTCAGGACCCCCATTGACCACCACAGAGCAGGTACTATGTGGGTGGTGGATCATTCTCAGCACTGCAGTAACACTGACGTGGTGGTGGTGGTGTGTTTGTGTGTGTTGCGCTGGTCTGAGTGGATCAGACACAGTAGTGCTGCTGGAGTTTTTAAACAACTCAGTGTCACTGCTGGACTGAGAATAGTCCACCAAACAAAAATATTCAGCCAACAGTGTCCTGTGGGCAGCATCCTGTGACCACTGATGAAGGACTAGAGGATGACCAACACATGACTTTACATCTACAAGGTGGACGGACAAGGTAGCAGTGTCTAATAGAGTGGACAGTGAGTGGACACAGTGTTTAAAAACTCCAGCAGCACAGCACATGCACTCACCAACACCATGGGTAGAGTTATATAATGTCCCTGGGGTCAGAGCACGACCTGTTGTGTCAGAGCTCATTGAAATGTCCCCTCGTGTGCCGCGCAACCGTCCTTTGAGTTTGAGCTGTCTGTACAGAAGTGGACCCTGCTCACAAACCACTGGAGTAGTAACAGTCCTCACTGTCCCCTGCTGTCACATTGATGTGTCATTACAACTAATCATCGCACTGACCACGACTGCAAATCAGAGGTCTCCTGGTTAAAACATGAAACTCCCCTTCCTTAACTTCATCATCAAGCCTGGTGTGACTAACATAGCTGACAGTTAAGTAAAGCCCTAAACGACAGTGGACCATGCACAAAAGCCAGTTTCAACAAAGCATGGACCTGTAACCACTGCTCATTCCTGGCATTATCCAAGCACAAAGCCATCTGAATAAGGAAAACAACATCCAGGGAGAAACACGGGAACAGTGCCTATGAAATGTGACCGTGATGTTTTTTAACTCTGTGCTTAATATTTATGGCTGCCTATCTTTTTCATAGAGGACACAGAAATGGAGGAAGACAGGGAGAGAAAGAGGCAGCGCAACAGCGAGAAGTGGGGAGACATACACTGAGGTGACAGGGCGAGAGTGAGAGACCTTCAGAGCCATCCTCGCCCACGGAAACCCGCTGTAGCGTGAAGACACGCAGAGCAATAGTGTATCTGGGTCGCCAACAGCTGGAGAGAGTAATTCTGGGATACGGCCACAGAGGGTGGAGGACTTTTGGGGGGTGGGCGGGGGCTGCCTTCAAATGACTGTGGTGTGGATGCTGTGGATGTAACTGAAACTGTGACCTACTGCACTGTACTGGTCACTCTAGAGCCTACGTGTCAAACACAAGGCCCGAGGGCCATGTCAGGCCCGTGGCACAATCCTGTCCGGCCCACAAAATACTTACATTTTTATCAATATTAGCCCATTTCACAATGCACTGCACTATGATCCCCAGCATGCACTGCAGTGTAATGTGCACTTTTCATAATCAAAGCAAATAGGGAGGTTCAAAAGACCCACCTCCCTGGGGACATACATACACACACACATATATACATATATATATATATATCATATATGTATGTATGTATTTCAAGTATTCATATAATATTTCAAGATGCACTGCAAATGCATATATTTTTGAATAAACAGTGGTCAGTTTGGGTCAGAGCAAAATATTTTTTGAAACTAAGATAAAAACATAGGCCCATGGATTTGCTGAGATTTTAATATGGCCCTTTAAGTGGTTGAGTCTGACACCCCTGCTCTAGAGAATATCAACTCCCACTTACCTCATCTTCCACCCAAATATCATTACTGAGCACAGTTTCAGTGAGTGGTCTGATCTATGATGAGCTGCTGTACCAATACAAGATGCACAGTGGGATCCATGGAAGCCTCTTGAATCATTAAAATAGACAAGACACGAATTAGAATTCATAACCTACGTGGCTTGATGTTGTCGTGGAAGTATCTAATAAGGAGGGTAGGTCAGAGAATCAGGGTCCAAATAGAATTTAATTATTAAAACATGTCCATGATGACACTATTGGAGAGAAATCTCAGCACACAGCAGAAAAAGAGGGTAAAAGGGCGATACTTGGAACTAAACTGGCCGGCAGCATTTCGCTGAGCAAAACCTCGTATCTACAAAATGGTAACTTTACAGGAGAAGGAAAAAAACTGCTTTACTTTTAATGTAAGTCAATGGAACCAGACGTCTTTCCAAGGCATTTTGGGTCGTTTCCTTTGGTTCATTAATCATGGAATTTACATACAATGTAAAGGGCAACAGACATTTTCCAATAATGATAAAAACTGAAAAATGACAAAAATGGAGATTTGCTCTTGAATACGAGAGGTAGGTTAGCCAAGCTAGCTAACGCCATGTAGGCAGCTTCAGTAAACTGAAAAGGATATTGTTGACAACAACGTCGTAGCATCTTTTCAGCATTATTTCTGAAATTTCCCCCTTAGCTAGACATAAAAACATTGTTTTAGCGTTTCTATATACATATAAAACAACTATCTATTACAAAACGCAGTCAAATGCCGTTTACATAATAAGCCTTATCGCCGTTTGTCTGACGGTTAACGTTACAGCGCTTCATCCTGCTAGCCTGAATGTAGCCTAGCCTTCAGAGGGTCGCCCAGTCCTCGAAAGGCTGGACCACCGGGAGGACACGAAACAGCGTTTTGGGTCGTTGAATCATCAACCGAGAATGTACGATACCTTATATGTTCCTGTTCGCTTCTTTAAACGTTCATTTCTTTACTCGACGGCGTCGCTGAATCGGGTCTGTTTTCTTTCTCTCCTGCGGTCTCGCGCCTTCGTGCGTTTGTTCTGTTCCATCGACTGTCAGTAAGAGGCAGCGGCTGAGGAGCAGGAGGCTCCGCCCTTAGCAACCAATCGGATGGAAGAATTTGGCGAGGGCGAGCACTGATTGGAGGAGCCGCACGCCTGTCACGTTTGCGCTCGTCCTCCTCTGCGCCCCGCCTGCAGGGATGCTGCTGGATGCTGAGCGCAGGTGCAGAGATTCATGGGCCACAGAAGGAGGGATGGGATCTAATTAGTTAGCGTTTTTACATAATGATTAGTTATTCAACTGAACTGAGGCGATAAATACAAAACGATTAGAGCACATTAAAAATAATTACATAAAATATATATAATATATATATATATATATATATATATATAGATAGATAGATAGATAGATATCGCTGTTGTCAGAACAAGACCTCTTATCTTCAAAATGGTAACTTTACAGGAGAAGGAAAAAGGAAAATAACTTTTAATGTAAGTCAATGGAACCAGACGTCTTTCCAAGTCATTTTCTATCTACACACACACACACACACACACACACACACACACACACACACATATATATATATATATATATATATGTATATGTAGATAGATATATATACACGTGTGTGCTGATTTTTGCTAAATCATTCTTTAAAGCATTTGAGGATGATTCTTTTCCTATATACAAGCAACCTATAACGGCCACATAAATAAAACATTTTATTGTGCTGATATTTACCTTTTACTTTTACTTTGTGGACAATTAATTTGTTACATTTGACAGACTTTTTTCACTAATAATATTTATTTGCATATATGCATATTTTTTATGAATTTAAGTTTAAAAGCTTGCCAGGTTCAAATAACACAATCTCCCTATACGTGAACATTTTAATAAGAGTTTAATTAATCGCCTCAGTTTAGATTAATTATTGTGATCAATGTATACAATGCTAACTAATTTAAAGTTGTTTAAACCAGACAGCTTTTAAACCTAAATGCATACAAATATATGCGTCTAAATGAATGCTAATTTAATCAGACTGTTCTGACTTTGTATGGAGGGGTATGGATTTCCCTAACTGTTTATTTGGGGAAGCTGTGTTCTAACACTGTGTTATAACTAACCCCACCATGTGGAGGCTGTACTTTAGCCTGGCTCAAAACTCTGTGATATTACAGTCACCATGAGGGTGATTAAAATAGTACTGGTGTGAATTCTGTGACGTATACAGCAACCGAAAAACACTTCAATACTCCAATAAGGCCCAAGGGGGCAAGGGGTGAAATGGGATTGGGCCAAAATGTCAATGTTACTTTTACAATGGCTTATTTGTGCCCCACTCTACCCCACTCTTAAAAAAGTTGGTTCTTCAAGGGTTCTTTAGTAATGGATTGGATCTATTTAGAAACATAAGTAGCGGGCATGCTTGAATCATTCTTTGTGTGGTGAAATGGTTCTTCAGATTGATGGAAAATGTGTTATATATGGTTCTATATAGGACCTTTTTGGTTCTATACAGCACCAAAAAGGGTTCTTCTATTGTGAAAAGCTTGACATTATAACAATAGAAAAACCCTTTTTGGTGCCATATAGAACCATATACAACACATTCTCCACCGATCTGAATAACCATTGACTTAACCCCTGAAGAACCCTCTTTCCCTAAGAGACATTAGACTGGTCTGTGGGATCTTCAGGGGAACAGTGAAAGTACCTGTACTACCCAATATGCAGTTTTAAATTTACAGTTTGTGAAACTTGATTTAAACTAAATGTTGCAAATATGGTGCATTTTTCACTTTACCCCCTAAGTCTTGCATGGAGTGTGTTCAGTACCCTGTGTTCAGGTCGAGTTCCTCACTTATCTGAGCAATATCATTATAGGAGAACTGCCACACTTCTGGGTATTCTTTAAGAGTTTTGAGCAGCACTTTGCAGCTTAGAAAATCATAGTCTTAACTGTCATAGATGTTTAGGAGAAAAAAGCCAGGAAAATCAGACTAAGTGGGCTGAGTACATAAACATTCTGTATCATGTAGCAACATGTGGCTCTTTTGCTGCCCTGTTGTGGGTCCACAGCAGAATCAGATTTGTAGGTAAAAATAAAATAATCCTCCTTTACAGTAAAATAAAGCTCTGCTGATCGTTCAACACAGTTTAACAATAAATGGTCTTAAACGCTGGAGTTAATGTAGAACTGCTAATTCACCCTTTAACCCTGAAGATCAGCGCAGACTGCTGGTCACCATAGCAACGCAGACAACTGTCCAAGTACCTAACGAAAAGGCAAAGACGAGCATCGATAATTTGGAGACGAATGGACTTATTTGCATTTATAATCACTCCAGTTGTTTTCCTGATACGTTTATTCTGCAATGAGAAACTATATATAGTATGTACACATGTACACACACACACACACACACACATATAGGTGGTTTCATTTTTGTTGAAAGGACAAAATGGCTCTTCTTAACATTTGGCTTGCTGACCCCTGATTTATAGGGAGAGCTCAGTATTACATCTGTTCATATTGTGTAATAATAATAATAATAATTATGAAGAATATAAGAAAATAAAGAAAATTAATGACTTGTAGTGACATGGTGTGTATGTTCTATTTATTTTAATCCCCTTCAAACTTTGAAACAACAGTAATGTCTTTCCAGCTGGGGCCTGTATTCATAGATGCATGCCAAATAGAACAGCAGATCCAGGATCATTTCCTTTGCTGCACAGATCTCCATCACTATGTGGTTAGAAAACACTGATCATCACTCCTGAATGGAAATGCATTGTGACTACCATCCTTGTAATACAGAACTAGCCATCATTTTTGTTGGGGCACGCTATGTTTATAACATGGCTAATTGTAGCAAGACCCTTTTACGTTCTGAAATATGAGGCAGAAGAGACTCTTTTAAAGTCTTTCAGCAGTAAAGACCGGCTCCAGTTCTTAGTCAGCTGATATATTGATACATGCTGACTAATTCAACACCTCCTCAGCACCCTCACTTAATTGTAACTGCTAAAAATAACAAAAAAAGATCTAAACTTGAACCTAACAGCACAAAGGAACTGCAGGAATAATACTGTGGCACTGGAATAGCACAAGTAGTGGAAGCTGCACATGCCATCTCAGCACTTCTGGCAGCAGTGTGTTCAGGAAGTGTTCCAGCCCCAACTCCTCCAGTATAGCCTTCTTGAACAGTGGCACCTGGCCCAAGTGTCGCTGGAGGGCCGCGGTCAACACCGCTGGGTCATCTTGTTCCGGTGGCCAATCCACAAGCACATGTAGTGCTTTTCCTTCCAGTGCCGGACACAAGTAAAGCTCTCAGGCACACTCACTGTTGAGGTGTGATAAGCGGATGCGCTCTGTTTCTCTCTCTCCAGGCTCCAGCTGCGCTCTGCTGCCGAGCCTTGCCGCACTTTCCTTCACTATCTTCACCAGCCGTCTCACTCTTGGCTGGCTGGACCTGCTCAGGAGAGGGCAGACATAGCGTTTGCTACCTTGCTTCCTCCAGGCAGGTGTAGTAAAACATTTTTATTTGGCACTTCCAACACACTGCAACCCACCGTCCTCGTTTACAGTTACTCGAATTATCTAGAAACTAAACCCGGTGAGGATGCCATAACACACTATTGAATACACAATACAAAATTCAGTATTTGTAAAATTACAATACAAACTCAATTTTAAAGTTTAAAGTTAGAAGTCCAGTTTAAAGGTCATCTTGAAGGAGTTAGAACAGGGAAATCATGGTGCGCATCAGGGGTTTAATGTGTCAGTGTGTCATACACGTGTCACATGTGTATATTGTTGTCTCTCGCCACATAATGGCACGTCATGATATTCTCCGTTTGATGTAAATTTTCCAAAAATTTCAAACAAAAACAGGCAAATCATTTTGCATGTCGTCACTGTTCACGTCACGTATATGCTGAGCTTCACAGAAAACAATAAAATTTGTTTAAAATTATTTTAAAAGCCCAAACTCTTGACAAAGTCTTGGCACACCAGTAGATCTGCACAGTTTTTGCGGGTTGTTTTGTGTTTTTTTTTAAATGTATCAATTAAAATCTATATACAATTAACCTAGATAAAACTGAACTATGTTTAATAAAATAAGACTTTTTAATTAAAGCTTTCCTGTGGCTCACAAAACATCATGCTGGAAGGTATACAGGCCTTTGCTGAAGTATAATGCAGGCCAGCTTGCATTATACTTCAGCAAAACCATGGCTGTGTTCAAAAGGCTCCGTATGTACTGTAAGCTTCTTACTGAACCCTGTAGTAGTGTACATGTAGTGTCCAGCATGTATATCATATAGGTTATGCCTATGGTTATGTTCTCCTGAAATGCTGGAACCTTCAGCCAGAGTAGTATGTCACCTGGGTGTCTTTGGCATACTGGAGAAATTCATGTTGGTCACATACTGCACACTACTTTTGGGCACAATCAATATTTTGAACATCTGCTGTATCTGCTTTCCTTAATTTTGCCTGATCTGGAACCTATATCTCACTAAATATGCTGGCAGAGCTGACCAGCATGTAGATCTCCATGGCTAGTGGATCAGGCAAAATCAAGGGAAGCAAATAAAGACGTTTCATTTGATTATTCGGTTTCAACCTTGCCTGTAGCAGGTTGAGCATAAATCTCAGTTAAATGTAGGATAAAGTGACATCTGGTGGTAGATGTGTGATTTTTAAATGACACATCAATTAGGTTTAGTGTCAACTGCAGGTGCGCATTAAATCACAGCTTCCAAGGTCATAACTGTAACGCCTTTAGATCAACTCTAAACCAAAGTTAAGTTGATGACAGCGCAGTTGCCACAGTGAGAGCAAGACACATAGAGACACAGACAGCAAAGTACAGCATATTGTTTTCATACGACAGAATATTACATTGTCATTTATGACATTAGGCAGATTTTATATATCCAAAATAAAATCTGTTGAGAAACGGAGCATCCGTGAATGTTTACGCACATTCAGTACAGCAGCTGATGTCCATGTGACAAGCAAAATACAAAAAGATCAATTGTATTTTTGAAATATATGTACAAGCTCATGTTCATGTATAGCTTAATGCTGAAGCCAGTCCTTGGGGTTATGAATACAACTTTTAAACTGATGTACATTCATGACCTGTACAGTGTCAGATGTATCAAAATATCAACAATTCAAACTCATAAATAATGCATGAGTAAAAAAAAATAACATACAATTTATAAAGTTTCTGCTTCTGAGTAAAAAAAATAATAATAAAAATTAAGTACACAAGACCAAATAAGCTTGTAGAGTGTTCGTCCATGATTTCAAGTGACCAAGGGAGCATCACACAAAGTAGTACCTGCATGATGAGTGTCTATGTTTTCTTATTTAACTTTTTGCTACTGTATTAAATCTTCCTCTTCATGATCTTGACCTGCAGCATGTAGACCATAGTAAAGGAGGCAACCAATATGACCCCATTCACTACGGTATTGGTGATATTTTCCCATTCTCCAGGCGATAGTCATTCACTTGTATGAGAGAAAGTGTTGTCAAGCTTTTGCTGAGAACACTACTTTAGGCAAAGTGCTTAAAGCTCTTTTCAGTCATACAAACTCACCACCATCTTGAGTGTTATTGTTCCGTTCAAGCTCCTCTGGGAAAGCTCACGTCCTCTTTCTACAGCCAGCAGGTATGTATGTGTGTGAATGAGGACTGTGAGGATCAGAGGTTGTTGTTTGAAGCGCGTTGTGCTCATCCTCCTGAGAGTGAAGGAGAATTTAGGGCCACGCTGTGATGGAGAACACAGAGGAACCTGCTTCACAGGCCGGGTAGCTCAGCCCTACCTTCTCCCACTGTGTTCCAAAATGCACCCACCACTTCCTTTGGCATGCTGATGGGGTTAATGACAAGGTCACTCTGAGCCAATCACCCGTACCTGGCGTCCATGTGTGGGACAGAGAGCCGGGGCAGAAAGACCTTGGAATGGTAGACGGTGTGTCTGGAAGTCTCCATGTAGACGGTGGTGCTGGTGAGGCTCTTGCGGTCTTTTATCAAGGACGAGCTACGCTGCCAGCGGCACAGCAGCAGCTCCACTTGCTCCCTGAAGAAGCTGGTGGTCAGTGTGTAGAGAATGGGGTTGAGGGCGCTGTTGATGGGCAAGATGAAGATCACCACCCAGGAGTTTATAGTCCCTGCATGACATGGAAAAGAGAGTTGCATTCAGAGGTAATCAATATGACAATATTTTATTCTTAATGTGGTAAATTTTTTTCCTCTGTTTTGTGTTTTGAAAAATTTGTAAGCGTCTTTGAGTTCCTGAAAAGCGATATATACGTATAATTCATTATTATTGCTATTAATATTATTATTATTATTATTATTATTATTGTGATAATATTAGTTTCTAAGCACACTGTGGGTATTGTCAGTACTTAAAGAACACTGACCAACTACGTTTCAATAAAAGAGAGCATAATTAGTCCTGTTTAATTAGATTTAGTGCAGTACAGTTTATGAATTGTTGAATAAAAAATCATTGTACCAAAGTTTTTAATGGCAAATTTTGAATAAGCGAATATTATATTAGCACTGTGTACACGAAAACATCTTTATGTGTCATGACATGATATTCTTGCCATTCTCGCCCAGCTCAACAAATTGCATTTAATAACACTGTAAGAAATTGTGTGTGGATCAGACACAGCAGTGCTGCTGGAGTTTGTAAACACTGTGTCCACTCACTGTCCACTCTATTAGACACTCCTGCCTTGTCAGTCCACCTTGTAGATGTAAAGTCAGAGACGATAGCTCATCTGCTGCTGCACAGTTTGTGTTGGTCATCCTCTAGTCCTTCATCAGTGGTCACAGGACGCTGCCCACAGGACGCTGTTGGCTGGATATTTTTGGTTGGTGGACTATTCTCAGTCCAGCAGCGACACTGAGGTGTTTAACTCCAGCAGCACTGCTGTGTCTGATCCACTCAGACCAGCACAACACACACTAACACACCACCACCACGTCAGTGTTACTGCAGTGCTGAGAATGATCCACCACCCAAATAGTACCTGCTCTGTGAGGGTCCATGGGGGTCCTGACCACTGAGGAACAGGGTAAAAGGGGGCTAACAAAGTATGCTGAGAAACAGATGGACTACAGTCTGTAACTGTAGAACTACAAAGTGCACCTATATAGTAAGTGGAGCTGATAAAATGGACAAAGAGCGTAGAAACAAGGAGGTGCTCATGTTATGCCTGATCGGTGTATAGGCCCATATTAAAAAGAAACTATTGTAATTGTATGTCTGTGTATCTAGGAATCAGCACTGACTCCTGTTTCTGGTAGCGTCTCAGCTCAAGAGAAGAAAGTGCTTCTGTTAGATACTCTGGCTTAGAGTGGCTTCTGTATGCCTCCAATGTGAAATCTGAATGTACGGCTGGGCAAGAGGATATTCCCTTTTGCAATATAACACATTAGAAGTCTCCGTGGAACTGCTTTTCAGTCCCACTCCAGCAAGATTTCATCCTGCTCCTGCTGAAAATTGGAATCATCTGTCCTGCTCCCCCATGCAACTGAAACGTTTTGGCCAGTTCCCTCCTGTGCAGTTCTGTCAAGTCAAACTGCAACTGTGATCTCCAATAATTGACATAGTCTATTCATAAATACATTATTCTCTGCTGAAATAACACTGAAGTCATGGTCATTAGGCTTACTGTGAGGTAACCGCCTGCCGTGGGCTGGTTACCTGCCCGCTTCCATGCACAACCATGAAAATTAGTCCAAGTTAGTAGGCAGTTCCCATGGGTCCAGCTGGACTCCTGCAGGAGTATAGACCTCTATAATGCATCACATGAAACATTTGAGACTGCTGACAGTCCCAGTGGCCTACTGACTGTGTCAGAAAAAGCAGAGTATTTCCCTTATGATGTATTTTTCACTTATCATTCAGACTGTTTCCTCCATTCTGCTGTGTTGAAAGTTTACTTAATGTGCCCTCTACAACTGAGTCCATTTAATTATGACTGCTTATGAATAATTATCTGCTTAACATATTCATCCTACATTTCATGCAGTAACTTCCTGAGACACTGCGTCCTCACATGAGGACATTCCATTATGACTTCCCTGTGCCATATACATTACTATTTAAGACAATTTTCAAACTGCAAGAGCTGCAAATTGTTTAGAGCCCACATTCTTAAAAAATATAGTTCTACAAGGTTCTTAAAAAATGGTTCTTTAGTAAAGACAGTCATTCTGTGTGAACCATGAACACTCAGACCCATTTACATGCATAAAAAGTTCTCTGCATGGTGAAATTGTTCTTCAGATTGGAGAATGTGGTTCTGTATAGCATCAAAAAGGGTTCTGCTATTGTTACTTTGTTGCTTGTTGATGTCAAGCTTATAACAATAGAAGAACATTTTGGTCCTATAGAGAACTCTTTTCAAAAAGGTTCTATATAGAACCACATACAACACATTCTCCATCAACCTGAAGAACCATTTCACCACGCAGAGAAATGGGGTTGCTGGAGTCCTTCTACATAGAACCATTGTCTTTACTAAAGAACCCTTGAAGAACCATCTTTATTCAGTGTGTACATTAGCAGAAACGTTGTTCTAAGTTTTAAGAGGGGAAACTGAACCTAATAAGAGTTTGTGAACTGCCTGTAGGTGAGTTAGACCAATCAGAGGCAACCAAACCTCCATGTGTTGTGACATCACAACCACAACTTAGTGGCAGTTTGACACACTGTGTTCAGGGGTCGAGCCTCAAGACAAAAAGGTGGATGTTCTGGTCTCATTGGCCAAAAAAATCAGGCCTGAATCTCAATTTAAAGATAATCGCAATTTAAATTGCAGTTGCAATATTAGTCAGGAAAAACACGATTAGATATCTTCCCCAAATCGTTCAGCCCTACTTTTACCTACTACAAAAAGAGAGGCAGCAATAACCCTAGGTTATATTAGTCCAATTCAAATGGCCATTGGTCAGTAAATAAACCTTCACATACTGTGGAAAAGGGGTTTTCACAGTTTTTCTTAAGTTTTCTTAAGTTAAACAAGCATTTACTTTTATTTTCTGTGGCTCAAACCAAGTTATAATGTACTATCCTGCCTCAAGTGACTACAACATTAAATATTAAATTACCCAAATGCCTAAACACAGACGGCATGTCACTTGTGCCACAAAAGCATTTTAGTGCAGTATTGTATTCTCTTAAGTTATTTTATATGTTTTTACATTTCTTAACTTGTTTGTCTGTTTTGGTGTGTTTCTGTCTGTCTTGGTTTGCACTGATGAGGAGTAGTACATTTAGTTTTGTTGTATATTTTATACAATGACAATAAAAACATTCTATTCTCTTCTATTTTATATATTTTAAAAAGAAGATGTAATCATGTTTTAATCACTATTTAATTTACACTCTCCTACATATTACATATTGATAAATTTTAATTTGAATTACATTTATATTATCTCATATATAAAGCACTTTAAATGACCACAGTGTATGAGAGGTGCTATATAAATAAACGTACCTCGGCATGCAGGCCTTTGTATGTTGTAGGTGAATATGAATATGAATGTGATTATGAATATGTGTAAATATACTACAAAATATGAACAGGCTACATTATTTAGAACAAACTCATGCATTATATATATATATATATATATATACATTTTTTTAAGGGTGATCTCAGAGAAGAAGCAGAAAAAGGGGCCCCTTATGTAAAGAAATGTGTGTCTGGTTTTTCCCAAGTAGAGAAATGAGGCAACATCTTTAATAAATAAATATGTAAAATTATATATATATATATATATATATATATATATATTTATATATCTAAGGTTACTCAGTTAGTTTAAGGTTAAGGTCTATCTTAAGGTTACTCAGTTAGTTTTCCATGTGCCAATTATTTAGGGTTGGGACGGCTTATTTGGTGAATTTGGGGTAGATGTCGGGAATAACTAAACAAAATCTATGCATGTATCTTGTTTCTGCTTCGTAAGGCTTTTCTTTCCTGCTTACCCAATAAACAGAATGGTCAAAAAAAAGGGGTAAACAGCAAGGCTCGAGTTTAAGAAGGCCATAACAGGATTAAATAATTCCATCTACCCACGTCATGCAACAAAGTTGCAGAAACAAATTACCTTGTGGAAATGCTAATGCACACCCATATGAAAATTAATAACAGTCAGAGTATCACAGTCAGCATGTATCAGCTCAAAACAGCTAATGATTTACATGCCTGGTATTTCCACCTCAGAAGGGAAAGCGTTTTGACCAGGAAGATTGGAATCCAGCAGAGGGCGTCAGAGAACACGATAAAGAAGAAGCGATTGGCCACAGCCACGTCTTTGTGCAGGCGGTTGCGCAGGTCTGTGGCGTTGATGCCTGTCTTGTAGATGGAGTAGAACATACTGGAGTAGCAGAAGACAATGACCAGAAACGCCAGCAGGTTCAGTCCTGTTAAGATACACACATACAAACAAACATGTAACGGAATTTTCCCTCCTTTCTAATCTCTTTGCTGATATAAACATTCAGACATTCAGTCGCTTGAGCTTGCTTAAAATGTCTCTGATGAAATAAAAATAAAAATCAAACAGAAAAAGCAAAATTTTTCATCATCTCTCTTTTAACCCTCTATTGCACAATGTTGCCTTGAGAAAAAAAACATTTTCCTCACTTAACGATAACATTATGCAAATTTAAAAAACAACGATAGGGTTAACAATAAAGGGAAGAGTCTGAGTCAATAAAAAGCATGTACTTGGTCATACTGTTTCTCAGTGGGCACTTTTAAACCTCTTTTTCAACATTCAGTATCACTTTTTCTTGTTATGAGAATTTGCAGAAATATGTTCGTTGCCTAGAAGCAACATTGTGCGACAGTGGAATGGATTTGGCCAGCCACAAGCCAGGTCTCACCACCTCAGGGAACACGGCTCTATATCAATTCTTCCCTGGCAGCATACAAACATCCAAAAGGATGCCTGCACACAAAATCAGGTCCATTTTATGCAAAGTGAATTGAATATTTATTTACTTGCTTTTAATATTAATTCTAATTAATATTATGCGCAGTAGAGAGTTTAAACTGAGAGCAGCTCAGTTGTATCAACTGTTTTCCCAACCCCAAGTAAAATTATTTTATGGCATAGTTTGCTATATATTTTAGTCAACATTTAGAAAGTGTTTTATTGCTATGGCTTATAAACAACCTAGGCCTTGAAGAGGGAATTCATTTGGACAAGTTCTGCTGCCAAAGTCAACACTCATGTTCACTTGATCCCTCACTCCTCTGAGGATCACATAACACTTCACTTGAGCTAATAAAGTAAATGAATGGCCCTTAAGATGATAAGTGGTTAGGCAAAGTTGATGAGGGTTTGGAAGTTGATGAGCAGTGCTGAAACGAGTGGCTAGAGGACCAGAGACCAGCACTGATTGCTAACTACAACCCTTTTTTCAAACGATGGGACGCTGTGCAAAATGTAAATAAAAACAAAATGCAATGATGTGCAAATCGTTTAACCCCTATATTTAATTGAAAATAGTACAAAGAAAACATATCAAATGTTGAAACTGAGAAATTTTTTGTTTTTTGAAAAATATTTGCCCATTTTGAATTTGATACCAACAACACGTTCCAAAAAAGTTGGGACGGGGGCAATAAAAGGCTGGTAGAGTTGTGTAATGCTAAAAAAAAACCGTGGTAGTTGATTGGCAACTGATCAGTAACCTGATTGGGTATAAAAGAGTTTTTCAGAAGTAAAGATGAGGAGAGGTTCACCACTCTGTGAAAGACTGCACAAGCAAATAGTGCAACAATTCAAGAATAATGTTTCTCAACATAAAATAGCAAATAACTTCTGCTTTTCATCATCTACAGTACATAATATCATTAAAAGATTCAGAGAATCTGGAGAAATCTCTGTATGCAAGGGACAAAAACCAGTATTTGCTGGCCGTGATCTTTGGGCTCTCAGGAGGCACTGCATTAAAAACAGACATGATTCTGTAGTGGAAATCACTGCATGGCCTCAGAAACACTTCTGAAAACCACTGTCTGTGAAAATAGTTCATCACTGCATCCACAAATGCAAGTTAAAACTCTAAAACACAAAGAAGAAACCAAATACAAACAGGATCCAGAAACACTGCCACCTTCTCTGGGCCCGAGCTCCATTAATGGGGACTGAGGGAAAGTGGAAAAGTGTCCTGTAGTCTGACAAATCAACATTTAAAATTATTTTTGGAAATCATGGACACTGCGTCATTCGGGCTAAAGATCACTCAGTTATGTTATCAGTGCACAGTTCAAAAGCCAGTATTCATGATGGTATAGGGGGGCATTAGTGACATGGCATGGGTGATGTGCACATCTGTGAAGGCACTATTAATGCTAAACGATATATACATGTTTTGGCAACATATGCTGCCATCCAGACCACGTCTCTTTCAGGGAAGGCCTTGATTATTTCAGCAAGACAATGTCAAACCACATTCTGTATGTATTACAGCAGCATGGCTCCGTATTAAAATAGTCCAGGTGCTAAACTGACCTGCCTGCAGTCCAGACCAGTCACCACTGATAACATTTGGCGCATAATGAAGTGTAAAATACAATCTGCAGCTGAAATCCTGTATCAAACAAAAATGGGAAAACATTTCAGTTTCTAAACTACAGCAGTGTCTCCTCAGTTCCCAAACACTTACAGAGTGCTGTTAAAGAAGAGGTGATGAAACACAGTGGTAAACAGGCCCCCGTCCCAACTTTTTTGGAACGTGTTGTTGGCATCAAATTCAAAATGGGCATATATTTTTCAAAAAACAATAAAATTTTGCAGTTTCAACATTTGATATGTTGTCTTTGTAGTATATTCATTTAAATACAGGATTTACATGATTTGCACATCATTGCATTGTATTTCTGTTTACATTCTGCACAGCATCCCAACTTATCTGGAAATGGGGTTATAACTGCTGAGTTGAATCAAGTGTTTTTTGTGCTGAGAATTCACCAACCTGAGCGAAGACCCACTAATTGGTGAACACTTTTGTTATGAAAACACCCTCCAGCATTAAGTAATACAGCTTGTGAACCATATTAGCCTTGTGTTCAAGCTGATTACAACTCCTTTCAAGTCCTTTATTTATTTTTAGAATTAACAAGAAAGCACAGAAATGAGCTGCACCCATTTTCAACCATCACACCCTTTAGCATTTGTGATGAAAAATGAATACATAGCAAAAATCACCTAGGAATATTCCTGTAGAGTATCCTTTAGCGGTGGGCTTCTCCAGCCTATCGGAGTGCAGTGGGAAGCAGACTCCGTTCCGGCCATAGTAGTTGCCAAACAGATCGTCGCTTAGCAGCGGCACAGCGGCTATGAGGAATCCTAGCAGCCAAATGGAGGCCAGCACCAGCCCCGTCTGCAGCTTCCCTGGCCGCAGGTGACTGAAGGGGAACACAATTACTAGGAACTTCTCCAGAGTCAGGTATGCCAGCAGGAGCACAGACACCTCAGAGGAGAGCATGGCCAGAAAGCCAATGGTGCGGCATTCCACACTCTCCATCCACTGCAGGGCATTCCGGTTGTACTCGCCACGAAACTTCACATCAAACACTCCCAGAAAGAAGAGGTAGACGCCCATCAGGCAGTCCGCACCTGCAGGAAGACACGATTAAAACTATAATCAGGAGTTTCTGAAGGACAGATTTACACGATCAGGCATAACATTATGACCACCTCCTTGTTTCTACACTCATTGTCCATTTTATCAGCTCCACTTACTATATAGGTGCACTTTGTAGTTCTACAGTTACAGACTGTAGTCCATCTGTTTCTCTGATACTTTGTTAGCCCCCTTTTACCCTGTTCTTCAGTGGTCAGGACCCCCATGGACCCTCACAGAGCAGGTACTATTTGGGGGGTGGATCATTCTCAGCACTGCAGTAACACTGACGTGGTGGTGGTGTGTTAGTGTGTGTTGTGCTGGTCTGAGTGGATCAGACACAGCAGTGCTGCTGGAGTTTTTAAACACTGTCCACTCACTGTCCACTCTATTAGACACTCCTACCTTGTCAGTCCACCTTGTAGATGTAAAGTCAGAGACGATAGCTCATCTGCCGCTGCACAGTTTGTGTTGGTCATCCTCTAGACCTTCATCAGTGGTCACAGGACGCTGCCCACAGGACGCTGTTGGCTGGATATTTTTGGTTGGTGGACTATTCTCAGTCCAGCAGTGACACTGAGCTGTTTAAAAGCTCCAGCAGCACTGCTGTGTCTGATCCACTCAGACCAGCACAACACACACTAACACACCACCACCACGTCAGTGTTACTGCAGTGCTGAGAATGATCCACCACCCAAATAGTACCTGCTCTGTGAGGGTCCATGGGGGTTAACATTGTATTTTCAATGCAGTGAGCTGAATCACTTCCCTTGTGCACCGTTGGCCGCTTTGGGGGCACATCATTAAAACACAGATAGTTTGTGTAGAGCTGTAGGACATTTCTGAGCCCAAAAGCTGCATAATACTGTTTTTTAAACATAAAAAAACATAACGATTTCACTTGAAGTGTGCAAATGTGGTAGTGACACAACTAGTTAGCCTGACCAACATCAATAATCTGCGTGGACGTTACTCAGCTCATTTGCATAACTCTCGTCCAGAAGGAGAGAAAGCAGAGAAGTCAGGGTCTGCATCAGTGGTTAAATGTGTCAGTTATGTGGGAATCTTCTCGACTCTCGCCACGTTATGACATGTCATAACACGCTCTGTTTGATATAAATTATAAAATAAATTCAGATAAAAAAGACAAATGGTTTTCCCTTTGTCACTGTTCGTCACGCTGCTTAAAAGTTCAGCACCCCCAACTTAAAACACCTTCCTGTGTCTGTGTACATAGATGTCAATCATATCTTTCCTCTATTTTCTATTTTTATTTTTATATTTTGATGCTGTTAAATGTGAGAGTAACAGGGTGATTGCATCCCTGCCAAATTTCTTCCCAATTAACAAACATCCTGTGTATCATTTGGTCCACTTTCACCATTGCGGTGTGAAACCAACCAAATAAGAAACATACAATATTACAAAAACTCTTATTACTGGTTTTTAGAGACGTTATTAGCTTGACATGAAATATAGTTTCAGTTACTCAGTCAGTGGCCTAGTTGTATTGTTTTGTTTTGTAAAGCTTTGCCCCACCACTTTCGGAGATGTAGTGTCACCTTTGCTGCCAGCTGAGAATCTCATTGATCCTTTCCATGAAGGCTTAACGGGGTATTATCTGTTCATTGACTGGTTCCAAAATTTAAACATCCCCTAAGGTTTAGAGCAGAATGTTATAATTACTGTGTTTTCATTTCATAAAAAATGGATGCATGTTGTTCAGTTTATATTCAGTTGACTTTAGGTGGTGATTCTTTAGAGAAGAAGGGACAGAGAATAACCTCACCATCATTTGCTTTCAAAAGTTGCACTGCAAAGTTGGACTAAGACAAAAATAAAATAACACTAATAATATTTTTGGGCTACGTATTATTCCGTGTTATTTGTTTTACAAAACATAAATCTATACAATATTATTTATTAAAATATATAATCTATAATGAATGACAGTGTATGTACAATGAACTACAAACACATTTCAGATTTTTCCCATTTCTTTTTTGATATTGTCACTGTTAGTTACCAGGCTGGCTTAAAGTTTTGAGTTAACTGGACTTCTGATAGTAAGTTAGTAGAACAAGAATTTGTATTATACGTCTATACACCTGTTATTTGAAATGTAACTCACTTAACTCAAAATGTTAGGCAACCGGGTGTTTTTGGTGTTCTGATTAACCCTTGTGTGGTGTTGGTGTGTGTGTTACTCAGTGGTCTGCTGGACCCACCACATTATTGTTTATTTAAATCAATACAGCCATAACAATTTATGTAAAAATACCAGATGTTTAAAATATCACAAGTGTCCAGTGTAGGGTTCTCCTTTAGCAGCTGTAGCCAGTCAGCAGCCTGTCCACACACACATATACAAACACACACACACACACACACACACACTAACAGCAGGCCATGTAGGAGGAGAACAGAGTGAAGGACACAGCACCTCCGCACTTTCACTCCCCGCGGGTTCACCCAACACCACATGTGTAATATAAATGTGTGGGGGGTGAACAGAGTGAAGACACTGAAAATGGGTTATTTTATATGTTCTTCACAGAAAACGAGCAAAGGCCAAAAATCTGAGGCTGAAAAAATAATAAATCATCATTTTTTCTTTTGGTAAACATTGAAAATGGGTCCCACAGACCTGAACACCACACAAGGGTTAAACAAAAAAACTAGATACCATGCTGCCTACAATTTTAGATTAGAGGCAGTTCAGAGTCACTATGGCTACAACAGGGTTTACACAGCTCAGTGAAACAGTAAGGAAGGTGAAGATTGGTATGCAGGAAACCAAACATTGAAGAGCAATGAAAAAAAGAGGCTGAGTTATTTGTGTTAAAATAATACGTTGATAAAAATAAGAGACAAGTTCTTGTTCTTTTAACCTAATGGGTTTTACAGTGTGGTGGCTGAAAAATATGAGATCACACAGTAAACTGATATGATACACTACCCAGCATCTTTTTGCCGAAATGAACAGAATATTCCAAACATCCATCAGGACACATGTATTCCAGCTACTAGGAGAGGTCAACAGCATAAGAAACAGGGAGATACACCAGCTTTTTGTCACTGCCTCAATATTTATTGGTCATCGACAGGATTCAGCATACACGACTGACAAATGTTTGATATATTCCAACTGGGATGTATAAAGTATACTGGGGGGGGCAAGGCCTCACATACTTCTTGATTTTCTATGCCAGCTGTCCGCTTTCTGCACAAATTCTGCAGACCAGTACAGACTCACTGTACTGGTTCACTGATTGTGAATTGGGGAAAAGCTCTAAGCCTCTTTTTTTCATTGCTCTTCAATGTTTGGTTTCCTGCATACCAATCTTCACCTTCCTTACTGTTTCACTGAGCTGTGTAAACCCTGTTGTAGCCATAGTGACTCTGAACGGTCTCTAATCTTGTCTTGCATTAAACCCCAAACTCATTCCATGAAACACAAAGACAAGGCTGGAAGGCTGGGAAATGTTTTGTTTTCAGACATATACTGAAGATTTGGACATGGACATGGCAAATTAGCTTGCCTGTTAGCTCCTATACATTTTTAAGGCTGGCTGCCAAATGAACTCTGGCACTTTTCACATTCTGTTATGATCTGTAGTTATGATGTGTGAACCAGCAGCTCAGCATGACCTATAATTAAGCAACGTGCTCATGCAGTAAGACAGGTGCCTAAACGTCCAACGACAAGCAGCTTCACAAGATGTGACTTCAAAGAGAAAGGCAACATTAAAGGCCTCTTAAATTCACTTTCACAGGCAGCGTTTGTGTCAAAAATGTTATTTGCTTGATCTAAAAACAATCATGAAACCTTCTGCGTTCCCATAACTGCTATACAAATCAAGTATATCACATTATCAAGTGTAACCTCTACATGAAATTGCTCTAATCTAGTTTTACAAGCTTTCCCTGATAGGTATGACTCATTTGCCAGCTGTTTCAGATTGAAACTCCCGACTACCACGCTGAGCACTTTTCCTGTGCCCTTCCAGTCAGATCAAGCTGTTAAAATCACTCCAGCAGTCACAACAAGAGGGGGAAAGGGCATTCAGTTTATGGCGCCATCACTAAGCAGCCCCAGCCTCTTTTACAGTGTCATGGATCATAGGACACTTGACATGGACTGGGTGAGGGGAAGCAGAGTGCAGGTAAATGAAAGAAATTCACTGTGTGTTTTAATACAGTGTACTCTATTCCTGCACTAGTTTCTGGACTTGTGCAGTATAAGCATAAATTGAACGCTAACATTTTGGAACTGACAAATTATCGCGCTGCACCTTACAACAAAGAATCACACCTAAATAACCTGTATATGTGGAAGGCATGAGGAAGAATGTAAGATGGTTGTAAGCACACTGTTACAAATAAAGGTTTTCTGCAGGTACATTTTTTGTTCATCAAGCTACAAACAGTGTAAATGTTTCCTCAAAGCTCCAACAGTGGTTTTAAGGTCTGATTGTGCACCTTTAATAAGTTTTTCCAGGTGAAAAGTTCGTATTTGTACTTTTTCATAACCGAATGTTTTAAAACAGAACAGTAAAATAAAAGCCTGGAGACGAGACGGGGTGTGTGGAGTCAGTACAGCTTAGAACATATCATTTCAGTGGATTATGGTTCAGTTATGTTCCCTGACTAAAGGTACTGAGATGGAGCCTTGAGGGAACCAACCCATTGACAAGAGGGCCACTGCCCCAGTGACAGTTTAGGACCTTTTTTCTGAGAGTGTACCATCAGATTTTATAACAATTAAACAAATAACTGGCAACAGACAATATTGTCAAGCAGCAAAACAAAGAGCTGTAACTGAATTAGAAAGAAGCCATAAAAACGAGGAAACACGAGAACAAGATCAGAAGCTAAAGAGACCCAAGGAAAAATAAAAGTGACGTGTCCAAACCCTCAAGGGTGCATCTCAGAGAACATGATTGTACCATAATTCACTGAAACTATATTTTCTAAGTTGTACTGACTCCACAAACCCCGTCTCGTCTCCAGGCTTTTATTTTATTGCTCTGTATTAAAACATTTGGTTATGAAAAGGTACTAATAAAAACTGATTTAAGGTGCACAGCTGGATCTTAGAACCACTGTTGTACCTTTGAGGGAACATTTATATTGTTTGGACCTTGAAGAACAAAATATGTGCCTGCACAGAACCTTTATCTCTAACAATGAAGGATGATACTAACCCTTTTCGGGTGGGAGGATGTGATTTAGTATGCTTTAATACACAAATCATAAACTTACTAACATGCCAGTACCTATAAAAATAGTGCACAGGATGATACTAAATCTGTTTTAGGGTGGGAGGATGTGATTTAGGACAGCCAGTCATAAAATTACATGTCAACCTTAGCCAGTGATGTATCAGATGTGCCTCAGGCAGACATCTTATAAACAGCGAGTGAGTTTACATGCACCCAAAAATCCGATCATAATCAGATTTCTGCAGTTATCTGATTATTCAAATGGTCATATAAACACCATACTCCGGTCTAGAAATCCGATTAGGCTGGATTTCAGCTCAGTAATCAGATTTCTCAGTGCATGCGAACTCTTACTCTGATTTCTTTCGGATTTCTCAGTCTGCGCATGTGCGAAAACAGACGGCGGTACCGGAAATAAACAAGCAGCGTCGCCGCGAGATGCAGCAAAACACTTTTGGATCGACACTGAAACCAAACATGAAATAATGGATTTAAATATTCTTCATCTTCTAGACGATGTATGTTCATATTTTCAGGTAAAGTGGTGTGAAGGTTTTTTTAATAAAAGCCGCGGTATGAAGTTTGAGTTTTACGTTACGTTTACGTCACGACTTCTGTGGATTTATCGTCTGTTTGCAAAGCAGAAATCAGATTATTGTCTGACTCATGTAGACCCAGAGTTTCACATTATCTGATTTCTCAAGTGCAAGTAAACGTGTTGTTGGGATTACTGACAAAATCTGATTTACTGCAGCTACTGGATTATTAAGTGCATATAAACACACTTACTGACAAAAATGTAAAATAGATAAATGATTAAATGAGTTGTTGAAAAAGTTGAAAAAGAATGGCAGAAAATGATGAAAGGAGAAGTAATATAAAGTCAAGTTTAATTTATATAATTACCTTTTTGGAAACTAGTACATATTAATATAGTTTTCAATCAAGCTTTTCCATTTTTTGTGCCATTACTTACATTTATTTCTCACTAAAACAGAAACATAATCATTTAATTTGTTGATTAATTTTAAAAAAAGGTTCTGCTAGTTGGTGTTCACTCATATAACTGAGCTTTCAAAGACTTCTCCAAAGATTAAGGTGTGTTGTTTTATACTAAATGTCTGGACTGCCGACCTGTCCAGGGTGTTTTCCTGCCTTACACCCAACAACTGCTGGGATAACCTCTAGCTCCCCCCTTGACCCAGAAGGATAAGCAGCTTAGAAAGTGTGTGTGTGTGTTTTATACTGGTTGCACTAAAGGTGGCTGGGAACACTAAGCAAGTACTACTAAGTTTGAGACACAGCATGTGTGGTTTGTAAACTGACCACTGATTTTGCCATGTAATGTTTTACTTCAAAGAAGTTTCTCTAAAAGCATCCGTCTGTCTTTTTCCAAGTTTCCTGAATCTCTGAAAGGCCATGCATGGTTTGCTGTTGTTCAGTTAAATATGTTTTGGTTGTTCAGCCTAATTAAAATCAAAATAATTCCGAAATTACTTGATTTTTCAATTAATCAGTAGTGACACCTCAAATACACACCAGCAAACATACACACAAACACAAACACAGGCATTCATACAAAAAATACTAAATGTTCTAATTTTAAGGTCTTTTCTTTCAAGTTTGCTCCAAATTAATCAGGACTGGACTGGTTCCCTTGGCGCCGCAGCTAATACTACCATTCATGATTGCTTTACCACTGTTGTACACTTTTCCAATCAGGCAAATTTCCATTTTCTCTGCTGTGCCTGTGTGGAAATAAACAGAACGCCACTTCCAATTTGTCCATGCTAACTGACTGCAATGCAATGGTTGCAATAGCAGCATAAACAGCTTAGTAATAAGGTAACCAAGTGCTTCTGTGCACATGCATGATCTGAATGTGTGTACGGGTAAACTCACAGCACAGGACTTTGATGCAAACTGCATGCAGGTTGTTCTCTGCGCGAATACACGACCGCATTCCGATCACAAAGAGGTTTCCGAAGCAGGTGATGAAGGCCATGACCCACACAGACACTCTCAGCACCATGTTGGCCAGCAGGTCCTCAAACGAAGAGATCCCATCTGTGTTGGGCTTGCACTTCCGGACGTGGGGCGCATAGGAACAGTACTGGAAATCCTTAAAGTATCTGGAAAACATTAGGGGAGGGAATGACCCCACAATATGATGTCATCATGAAATTTGCATCAAATACAATTCTAATTGAGATTGTTAAAGTTTTGTGATATACTAGGTACTGAGATATATATGATTTATTGCTTCTGGATTATATTATCATGTTACTTGAGCCATGAAACAGTTCCATAATGAGATTTGTTGTGATATATTGTGATACATGCAAGTTATTCCTTCTAAGATTATTTTATTTTTGTAGTAGACAAACACTGACTGACTTTTAAACTGACTTTTTCTTTACATGTTTAATAAATGCTTTTATCTAGAAAAATTGAAAACGACAGATTATTGTTTATATTGTTTTGTCTGGTGACTCTTATATAAGTATATTATATTGGTGTTTCTGTTTCCTGAAGTGGGATTGAACAGCGTTTGCCTGTGTGCAGGGCAAATGTTGTCCACTACACTATCCAACCTTAACAGTGACTTTACTGACAGAATCCATGGTCACCAGAAAGAAATAGTGGCATCTTGTGGGAGAGAGAATATTCCGAATTAAATAATTAAATGTTGCTACTTGGACGTTTATCAACCCTATTTTTAAAAACAAAATACAATGAAGTCATTCTGTACTGATTTTCTCTCTCCTTGTTATGCACTATATTATCCATCCAGCACTGACAGTGAGTAGCCATAGTCATTTCTACCATCGAGCTCACTGAAAATATAAGAAACTCCTTATTGATACCACGTTTGAGTGAGCAGTGGCGTAACTAGGGGCTTATGGGCCCCAGTGCAAAAAAGAGAGTGCAGTCAGGCAGGTAACGTTCTCCTGCATGCAAGTTATTCCTCCTCAGATTATTTTTTATTTAGACATTCAAAGCCAGGAGAGAGATCAGTTTAGTGTCATATAAGCGCAAAATTAACTGCCAACAACTATGCTAACTTGTGTTTGTGTAAAGACCAGTACTGCCCATTAGGCACCCACAACACCCCATAACATTAAAACACCATAAAATGTAAATGTGTAATTTACCTATTAAAACATTTATTTTAAAACATTAAGTAAAGCCCACAGTGGGCTCCAAAAGTCTGAGACCACGTATGCAATCTTTTCTAATTTAATTACATTTTTTTTCATAACAAATTATATTATAAGCATAACAATTTGAGCAAAAAAGCAGAATCTTACCAAATTGGAACAGAAATTTCAGAATGTCCGTTTTGTAGATTTAGTAGACAAATTTAGTAGATTTAGTAGACAAATTTACCTGAGAGTCACCTGAACACAAGCTTCAGTGGAAGAGATAAAACCAAAAAAACCTGACCTTTTCATAAAAAGAACTTATCGTGGTCAATGTCACATATTTGCTTAATCTGAATAGTGCCCAAACAAATACTGCAGAATCTTTCATTCTTCTTCTTGATTTTAATTGATTTAAAACTGTCCGTTGATTATTTCCAGATATAAATGAAAAACATTCCAATTTTTATTGTGGTCTCAGACTTTTGGATTCCACTGTAGTTTTTTTCTGTACTTTTTCCACTCCCGCCTATTAATCTACCAGTGGATTTAATACACGCTGAAAATATTATTAGGTAAACAATAAAACATATCTGTGTTCCCTCCTCAGACATGGAGGGACATTATTGAGGCTGACTGACAGAAACAAAGAGCATGCAACCCACAATTACCATAACAGGAGGACATGCCGTACGTACATATGAGACAGATTGCCCATTGGGAGGAACATCTTAGTTTGGATATCTGGAATCTCAATGCCTTCTAGTCCTCTAAGAAATACAAAGACATTTATAATCAATGACAGTTAATGCGGTGGCTATATTTTTCCAAAAGCACATTTTGTGGTTTTTGCTTACTCACAGAGACTCGAGCTGAACCAAATGATCAAAGTGACCAGCGTGAATGTGAAGCAAAGGGTTGTGAGATATATTTCTGAAAAGACAGTTCATCATCACGGCATTATAAAATTAGTATGTTTAACCCTTAGGAGAGGGGCGGCACGGTGGCGCAGTGGGTAACGCTGTCGCTACCGCTACCTGTGCGCTGTCACAGCAAAATGGCCTGGGTTCGATTCCCGGCTGGGTGACCAGGGTCGTTTCTGTGTGGAGTTTGCCTGTTCTCCCCGTGTCTGCGTGGGTTTCCTCCGGGTACTCCGGTTTCCTCCCACAGTCCAAAAACATGCAGGCAGGCTGATTGGACATGCTAAAATTGCCCCTAGGTGTGAATGTGTATGTCTGTCTGTCTGCCCTGCGATAGACTGGCGACCTGTCCAGGGTGTATCCTGCCTTCCGCCCAATGACAGCTGGGATAGGCTCCAGCACCCCACTGCGACCCAGAAGGATAAGCGGTTTAGACGATGGATGGATGGATGGAACCCTTAGAAGAGCCAGTGATACCAAATGTATGCTGTAACTTCATCTGTGTTATTTCTACCAGTGACCTCACTGAAAATAGAAGAAACTACTTACTGATACCATGTTTGTGTGAGCAGTGGCGTAACTATGGGGCTTATGGGCCCCAACGCAAAAAAGAGAGAACAGTCTCCTGGCGTTCACCAAACCCAGACTCATCCATCACAATACTCCACAGAATACGTTTCCACAGCTCCAGTGGATGCTTGGCATTGTGCATTTTGATCTTAGGCTTGTGTGCAGCTGCTCAGACATGGAAATGTGTCTCGTGAAGCTCCTAATGCGCAGTTCTTTTGCTGATGTTGCTTCCAGAGGCAATTTGGAGCTCTTTACTGATGATTTAACAGAGGATAGACTCTTCAAAACTCAGTGGCCCCACTGACTGCTCCGAGACGCTTCCATTTCACGGTAATAGCACTTACAGTTGACAGGAGCAGATCTAGCAGGACAGCAATGTCACAAACCGACTGACAGAGGTGGCGTCCTATAACAGTGCCATGTTTAAGTCACAGCTCTTCAGTACGACTCTCTACTGCCAGTGTTTGTATATTGAGACTGCAAGGCTGTGTGCTTCTTTTAATCCACCTATTAGTAATGGGTGTGGCTGAAACACCTGAACTGAATAACTAAAAGGGGTGTCCCAATACTTTTGTTCTTATAGTGTATTTTTAGATGTTTTATTCAATATTTCAAGAATTTTGAATTACTATATTCTGTGATTTATATATTATATATTTTTTGTACAATATATTTTGTCAAATTATTAAGCTCTATCAACCCCTCAACAAGATCCGATCACTTTTTAAATATGAGACATTTTGAATATTAATTTTTTTGGAACTTTCACAATCATTTCAGAATCATATCTGCTCATCTTTCTAGATACATCTCAAAATTCGTACTTTTTACATCTTCCTACGGAGCCCCACCGATGACATCCTGTATAAATAAAAATAATGCATGGCCACGACTTACTAAATGGGGGGAACAAGATCATAATGCGTGGCTACAATTTAGTAAGGTGTGGGAACGAGATCATAATATGTGCCCATGACTTAGTAAGGCATGGGAACAAGATCCTAATGTGTGCCCATGACTTAGTAAGGCGTGGGAACAAGATCCTAATGTGTGGCTACAATTTAGTAAGGCGTGGGAACAAGATCCTAATGCGTGGCCACGACACAGTAAGGCGTGGGAACAAGATCCTAATGCGTGGCCACAACTTAGTAAGGTGTGGGAACGAGATCGTAATGTGTGGCCACAATTTAGTAAGGTGTGGGGACAAGATCCTAATGTGTGGCCATGACTTAGTTAGACATGGGAAGGAGATACTATTGTGTGGCCACAATTTAGTAAGGCATAGGTACAAGATCCTAATGTGTGGCCATGACTTAGTAAGGCGTGGAAACGAGAGCCTAATGTGTGGCCACTACTTAGTAAAGCATGGGAACAAGATCTTAACGTGAGGCCACAATTTAGTAAGCCGTGGGAACGAGATCCTAATGCATAGTCACAACTTAGTAAGGCGTGATCTCGTTTCCATGCCTTACTAAATTGTGGCCATGCATTATTTTTATTTATATGGGATGTCACCAGCAGGGCTCCGTATCTTTCTACTAATTACTTGAAATTCTTTGAAATTGCACACAACTGGGACACAAATTAATTGAAACTTTTATCTGAAATCAAGCTGGTTTTATATTGTTGGAAACAGTGAGTGCGTTTACATGCGTTCACACTCAGTAATCCGATCATAATTGGATTTCTGCAGTTATCCAATTATTCAAACAGTCATGTAAACACCATACTCCGATCTAGAAATCTGATTACGAAATCTGATAAAGAGGCTGGATTTTAGCTCAGTAATCAGATTTCTTAGTGCATGTGAACTCTTACTCTGATTGCTTTCAGATTTCTCAGTCTGTGCAGACGCCGGTACTTAATAAAAGCAAGCGGCGTCACTGTGAGACACAGCAAAACACTGTTGGAGCGGCACTGAAACCAAATACAAAATGAAGGATTTAAATATTCTTCACCTTCTAGATGATGTATGTTCATATTTTCAGGTAAAGTGGCGCAATGTTTAAAAAAAATCGCGGCATGAAATTTGAGTTTTATGTTACGTTTACGTCTCGTCTTCTTCTGAGAGTTTATTGGCTGGTTGTAAAGCACAAATCTGATTACTATCTGACTCATGTAGACCTGGAGTTTCACATTATCTGATTACTCAAGAGCATGTAAACATGTATGTAAACGGATTACTGACAAAATCTGATTTTCTGCAGTTACTAGATGATTAAGTGCATATAAACGCACTCACTGATTCCAAACTTTTGAACAGTGGGGCATATTTAAAAATAATATAGCAAAACACGACAACTCCACATTTCTACGAGTTAAACTGTATTTACAAACATTTGGTACCTCTAGTACAACACAAAGACAGCTACTCACAGTTTCAGCAGTGACTTTAGACTCTTGAAAATGTTGCTCGGGAGGTCAGTGATCCTGTTGCAAGACAGATCACTACAACACAAAAACCAGGAGAGAAAGTCAGGAAATGAGGTAAAGAGAAGGAAAGCTGCAGGAAGTTAGTCAACAAGCAAAACTGAAGTGGGGGGGGGGCAAAATGCAGACCCACTAATGTGTGGAACAAAATGTGTCGCTTTAAACTCAAATCCACTCGAGCCTGTAATACTCACAGCTCTGCCAGTGATCCGAGCGACTGAAACATGTTTTCTGGAAGCGTCTTGATTTTATTGTCACGCAACGACCTGAAGGTGGGAAAGTTATATAGTGAGCTGTGACTAATGAGAACATAACAACATTGTCTCTGCATCTGTGATGATCCTTTTTCTTTCAAGTCCAAAAAACATGAACATGTGGTGTACTGAACAGCTTGGTTTGATTTTTCGTATTCCTCGGTTTATTTTCTTGGAGGGGACAGGATGACCCAAAGCCCACACAAGACGTCCTTTCATTTCTTTCACCGGGGCGGGACTGTGTCACGCCTGGCAGAATACTCTCCCCCCTGCAGCTACTGATGAACTAATCTCGTTTGACAGGAGAAGAGAGCCTAGAACGCCTTATCTTGTTCGCCTGCTTCTCCCTGTGTTCAGACAAAAGTGGAGACTCAGGCAAGTTCTTGTTTATATTTCACCAGAACAGAAAGGGTAACAGTTTAAATTAAAACAGTAAGTTAACCTGGTTGAATTAAGATTTTGTTAAACTTCAAATTACCAGTTTATCACCAATTACTGTCCTGTTAACTCACTTTTAGAAGTTCAACTACAGAAACAGTGTAAATTTGAAATCTTATATAATTAGCCATCATAACGACTTCAGTTAGTATTGAACTTAGGACAGTTGCTATTACAGAGCTCATTATCTCATTCTTACTCCAGAGAAGTGAAGAGTATTACAGAACATATATATATATATATATATATATATATATATATATCGCTGCTGTTGGAAGAAACCCTCAAAAAACCCCAAAACGACTTGGAAAAAAGTCTGGTTCCATTGACTTACATTCAAAGTAAAGTATGTTTTTTCCTTCTCCTGTTATCATTTTAGAGGTACAAGGTTTTGGTCCAACAATAGCGATATATAAATGTTGCATTGGGTTCAGCCAGACACGTCAACGGCGTCGTCTTTTTAGGGAAATAGAGCTGCCAGACTGCATTCAGCACAAATACAGATTGGCATTTTAAGAAAAGTACCATTGAAAATTATATTATTTAAAGAGCATGGTACTCAGAGCACGGGACAGGATTATACAACAAGGAGAACGCAGTGATTGACACTCATGCTTGTCCTTTGTGTATGTACAGATATGGCCACAGGGTTCCTCTGGTTTTATATGAAGCTTATTTTATTTAATAACCTATACAGAGTATCTTTACTTAATGTAAAGTAATTACACTAATTTTTTTACACTGAGTGCTAGTGCTGAGCAAACGTGCATTGTAGATACAGCAATAATCCATCTGGAATATTCACATCAGATCAGCACCTTCTTACTGTGTTTTGGTGGTTTGTTGCCACACATAAAGATTAGAAGTGATTCTCACATTTTTAGATTTGCTGACATGTGTGATAATATTGTGTTTCTATCATGGCTCATGCTAGACTCGTACCAGTGTTTATCATCAGGTGCAGACCGAATTACTTTTTCAGTTGTTCTGCACAGCTAACAAGCACATTCAGCTATTAAACAAAAAAGACACAGAGAACAAACCACTTTTACAGTGTAATTAGTTACCATAACAACTTCAGTTAGTATTGAACTTAGGACAGCCACTATTACACCTTTATTTTGACAGCTTGCAGATATCCGTGCCCAGCAGATCCTTTTATGTGGAGGTGTCAGACATCCTAACCAGTATCTGCAAACTATTAAAATAAATAATTCTGCTTTGCACTTTGAGATAATTTTCTATAACACTCAAATTGAGCTCTAGCATTAAGCAGTAAATACACCTGTATGTATTTTTATAACAGCTAATTTAACAATAATGTTCAGATTTTTAAAATCTACATCATAAACATGTGTGAAACACACGTGACTTCTGTAAGGGTTTTCACATCACCATTTTTTTGTCATGTGATCACAATTTTTTTCATGTTATCAAACATTTTTTTACACTTATATGACAGGTTTCATGTGTATTTTAAGTTAAGTGACCCTTATTAGTCTCACAACATGGAAATTTCACCTCTACGTTTTGACCCATCCATCATACACACTAGGGGGCAGTGAGCACCCTTGCCCAGAGTGGTGGGCAGCCCTACCCACAGCCACAGAGCAGTTGGGGGTTAGGTGCCTTGCTCAAGGGCACTTCAGTCACGTACTGGTGGCTCAAGAGACAGTAGCCTTGTGACCTTCCAGTTCCCTAACCTCTAGCCCACGACTGCCTGCCCAGGCAAACACCTTTTCAGGCAGACGCCTTCTGTCTAAATCCCCCTCGTTATCTGTGTGTGTTAATGTTGGTACGAACCTGCCAATTAAAGCACTGCAGTGATGGCAGTGAATAATGAGGAGACAGGTTTGAACATGTGGCTGTTTATCAAGAAAAACAGAGTGGCTTTGGCAAACAGACACTGAAACTGCAGAGCAGCGACCCATTAAGCAGCGAAGTAGGTATTTTAACTTTTTCAATCAAAGTGCCTAAAACTTCATCACACTTTGGTTTTGTTTTTATTAATTTTTTTATTTTACGTAAATAGCTGTCTATCTGTATGGATAGCTGTCAACATTTTTAATTTTTGTTAATTCAATTTCAGCTGTGTGCATATTATCAGTTGCCTGGTAACAAGCATGACAATTCATTATCGACATCAATTGCATGAATTATTACCCCCTTAACTTGAGATAGGATAAGCTGTTGTAAGGTAGGATATATCTCGTGCCATTATGTGCAGTTATATGTTTTAAGCTTCTGTAACATGAATTTATTAAAAAATCATATCGAACTTAGGACAGGGCTTTTTATAAACCTTTTAAGTTAAAACAATAAACAGTTTTTTTACAGTTCACAAGTTGTTTAAACTTTGTAAAAATGGTGAACATTCTTTTAGATATTCAAATAAACCCATTTTTTATACTTTTATATCTTATTTTATGTCTTATATGTTGACTTAAATTGTTCTACACTGAAAAAAATGCTTAAAACCATTTCAGAACCGAGTCAGAACAAATCAGACACTTTTGGATAAAAAAGTTTTGAGGTTTTAATGAAAAAAGCAAGATCCAAACTCATAGTGATTAAACAGCCAAAGGGCAAAACTGAGAGAGAGGCGAAAACAATCCAAAAGGGACATTTCAAAACAGGTTTTGAACGAATCAGGCCAAAAACACAGCACAACAGGCCATCAAACTACACTCAGTACGCTCAGGGACACTGGGACACTTTGCCAGGAAGTAAGACCAAACAAACACTATATATAGGGCTAGACAGAGGGGATGGGAATCAGTAATCGGGCGAAACTGATCTGGGATAGGCTGATGACTGAGAGTTCTGAGTCATGTGACCCAGCAGAGTCAGGGGGTGTGTGGGGGTGGGGGGGGGGGCGTGACATTTTTATTCAAATAAATACTTTAAATGAAACAATGCGGAACAGAATAAATAGGTTAGGTTAACAAAAGCAATACTTTATATCAATTCAAACCTCAAAAGCAAAACCTCCTTATCAGCTCCTGCCTTGTTCCACTTTCTACAGTGTATTAAATGCTAGTAGAGATACTAGCACATTTAAAAACTGGAGCTGGTGGCTCAGAGATTTGTACCCTGTGTACTCACTTTTAGGTTGTTACTAGAGGGTTGTTTAAGAAATATCCATGAAAATTCATATACTTTCTTTTCTTCTCACATGATGCAGTTGAAGCATAGACTGCAGCAGAGATGGTAGTGAATGCACTCCTCCAGGCTCAAATCGTCAATGTTTGTTTAGGTATCTGGACATTTTAACCACTGTGCCATCACCATGAGTGTGTTTACATGCACTCAACAAGCCGATCATAATCTGATTTCTGCAGTTATCCGATTATTCAAATGGTCATGCAAACACCATACTCTGATCTAGAAATCCGATTAAGAAATCTGATAAAGAGGCTGGATTTTAGCTCAGTAATCAGATTTCTCAGTGCATGTAAACTCTTACTCTGATTTCTTTCGGATTTCTCAGTCTGCGGATGTGCGGAACAGACTGCTATACCGGAAAATAAGCAAGCGGTGTTGCCGACTATGTTCTCAACGAAATGAAGGATTTAAATATTCTTCATCTTCTAGATGATGTATGTAATATTTTCAGTTGAAGTGGCAAGATATATATTCTTCTGTGAGTTTACTGGCTGGTTACAAAGCAGAAATCCGATTATTGTCTGACTCATGCAGACTCGGAGTTTCCCCATTATCTAATTACTCAAGTGTAAACGCGTTGATCATGTTACTGACAAAATCTGATTTTCCGCAGTTATCAGATTATTAAATGCATGTAAACACACTCAGTGCCTCCCTTCACACCATTTCAAGCTTATACTGGTCTTACTTTCATCACAGCAGTTCAGTGTAAAAAGTGAAAACTAATTGCAAAAATTTGTGCCCAAAATAGAAAATATTTTTGCCATATGATTGTTGTGTTATTAAATAGCACAAGAGCAGCAACCAATTAAGTACGTTTGTTTAATTATTTAATACTCTGAATTATGATTTTTTTTTCACATGCATGATTTAAATATCTGCTGGCTGGAGTGACTTACTTAGAAAGTCAACAAAACACAATGAAACGTAATTAAACATGACTGTTTACAGGGAAACTGCCCAGTGATAGTGGCAGTACAGTGCAAAGAGATGCGACTGGCATGTTTGTTTTGTGGTATGCCAGAATGTAATCTTTGCCAGTTGGTTATTAGGAGAAACTACCAGAGGATTTAACAAACATGAGACCTAAAATGAAGCCTGTTAATAACACAATTCCATGAGGAAAAAGAAGTTTTTCAATTAATCTTTTGTAGAATCCGCTGGGGATGACTGAAAAATACGAGTGCATTGGAGATAAATCCATAAGCTGTCCCAGCTCCAAGTTTTCAGCAGGACCGGGACCAAAAGATCTAGCTGGGAGACAAAAGGTGACGTTGGCAAAAAGAGTTTAATTAAAAATGCAAATGAAGACTTGACTCTTTTTATTAAGGCACTTTTTTACAGACTGAATACTCAACTGATTATTCAAAATGGGTACTGAGTATTGGTGAGTATTATGGAGCTGATGTAAATATCTTGTTCATTTTAGGGTTCTTTGAATTGATTTCACTATTGTAATACTGATTACATTAGCTGCTGCTGTTTTGATCACAGATAAGTATTGAAAATGGCTATTATGATAAGTATATACACTGATCAGGCATAACATTATGACCACCTCCTTGTTTCTACACTCATTGTCCATTTTATCAGCTCCACTTACTATATAGGTGCACTTTGTAGTTCTACAGTTACAGACTGTAGTCCATCTGTTTCTCTGCTACTTTGTTAGCCCCCTTTTACCCTGTTCTTCAGTGGTCAGGACCCTCATGGACCCTCACAGAGCAGGTACTATTTGGGTGGTGGATCATTCTCAGCACTGCAGTAACACTGACACGGTGGTGGTGTGTTAGTGTGTGTTGTGCTGGGCTGAGTGGAACCTGCTCTGTGAGGGTCCATGGGGGTCCTGACCACTGAAGAACAGGGTAAAAGGGGGCTAACAAAGTATGCAGAGAAACAGATGGACTACAGTCTGTAATTGTAGAACTACAAAGTGCACCTATATAGTAAGTGGAGCTGATAAAATGGACAATGAGGTGGTCATAATGTGATGCCTGATTTTTGTATGTCTAGTTATGCATCTTAGGGGTCTGTTGAATATTTGAATTTCAGTGAGAAATAAAACATTCTTCTTCTGTAACATGATGTATTTCCAAGTGAAACTCAGCATCAGAGAGGGTCTTTGGACGAGCTGAGCATTCTTGCTTAATGATAGGTGGGGTTGGAGATGAAACATGATCTTATGGCTTAATATTTTAGTGACGTAGTTAATCAGAAGACTGATACTTCAAGTACTGGCAAAAGTTGTTATATTTAAAGAAAGAACATGGAATAACAGGACTATTTTTGTCTTTTAAATGGTATGATGAGTCATGCCTAATATGACCAGGGAAATGAACTAACAAAGTAAAAAAGTCAGTTTTTCAGCCCAACATTAAAACAGGCCCAGTCATCTTGTTCTCACTCATGTCATGCTTTTTTCAATTCGTGCACCAATCAGTGTCTGACGCATGCACATAAAAGAATCTGCTGGACATTTTATCACAGACTAAACGCAGGCACACACTAGAGTTAGCATACCAATACTGAAAGCCTAAGTATCAGCCAGTACTAATAGTTGCTGACATTTCTTCTCTAAAAACTACTAACCTTTAAAATGTATTATTTTTAATTGAAGCTCTTCACTTAAGATTAGCATAAAGGACAGACAGCTCTACTACTCAAACAGTTTACCAGCCCACAGGAGGAAATGCACAGCTAACGAAGTCCCATAACACAATGTAAATGTGTGCTGTTTCAGGCAAGATAGGATCAAATTCATGTTTTATTACATAAATGTCGAGAAACAAACATGCAGCTATGCCATGCAGTGCACTGAAACTAACAGATGATACACCGATCAGGCATAATATTATGACCACCTCCTTGTTTCTATGCTCATTGTCCATTTTATCAGCTCCACTTACCATATAGGTGCACTTTGTAGTTCTACAGTTACAGACTGTAGTCCATCTGTTTCTCTGCATACTTTGTTAGCCCCCTTTTACCCTGTTCTTCAGTGGTCAGGACCCCCATGGACCCTCACAGAGCAGGTACTATTTGGGTGGTGGATCATTCTCAGCACTGCAGTAACACTGACGTGGTGGTGGTGTGTTAGTGTGTGTTGTGCTGGTCTGAGTGGATCAGACACAGCAGTGCTGCTGGAGTTTTTAAACACCTCAGTGTCACTGCTGGACTGAGAATAGTCCACCAACCAAAAATATCCAGCCAACAGCGTCCTGTGGGCAGCGTCATGTGACCACTGATGAATGACTAGAGGATGAACAACACAAACTGTGCAGCAGCAGATGAGCTATCGTCTCTGACTTTACATCTACAAGGTGGACTGATAAGGTTGGAGTGTCTAATAGAGTGGACAGTGAGTGGAACTCCAGCAGCACTGCTGTGTCTGATCCACTCGTACCAGCGCAACACACACTAACACACCACCACCACATTAGTGTTACTGCAATGCTGACAGTGATCCACCACCCAAATAGTACCTGCTCTGTGAGGGTCCATGGGGGTCCTGACCACTGAAGAACAGGGTAAAAGGGGGCTAACAAAGTATGCAGAGAAACAGATGGACTACAGTCTGTAACTGTAGAACTACAAAGTGCACCTATATAGTAAGTGGAGCTGATAAAATGGACAATGAGCGTAGAAACGAGGAGGTGGTCATAATGTTATGCCTGTTCTGCAGAAAGAACTGAATCAATTCAAGGAAACTAATTTTGCTGCACATTCCAAACAGAAGAGTCAACATATGTGGATTTTGTTACCTCAAAATAAAGTGTCATCATTCTCAACCTACCTGCTCAAAGACAGCTGACCAAAATTCTTTTGAAAGGCATTCATTTTGTCATCTGACAGCTCACTTGGAGGCTGCTTGGGCAGTTAATTGAGCACGACTATCCCCTCAAGCTGCACATTAAACGACAGCTGCCAGAGCTGAAATTTGGAGTTTGGTCGCAATGTCCAAATTGGGCTTAAACCAGACTCATATTGTTCAGTGTATGCCTGGCAAAAGACATCAAATGTCATTTGCTCCACTAACAATACAACAGTCTTTTCCACTGCAGTCCATTGTGATCCCTGCATAATCCACATTTTTGCTTGATCCCATCTTTTAACATGCCTGAACCAAGCTATCAAGAACACTGCATGCCTTGTATAGTTGTGCTGGGAGCAGAGATAGAGCAACAGTTTGGACCGCCTAGGGATCCCCGAGGACAGGATTGGGAAATGCTGCGATAAGGATTTATTTGATGGAACTGTCAGAATATATTAAGCACCACTGGATCTCTGTGAGCAGTTTCAGTGTTGGGCTCAGAAGGCCACTACGGCTACAGCAAGATGTTACTCGCTGGGATCAAACCCAAACTTTGTAATTCATAGCCAAGCTCACAAACTGCTGGGCTTCTACCAGCACGCTTCATGAGCAGTGAATGGAGCTTCTGTCTGTGTTCTGTTAATGGTCCATGAAGCATTTTGTCAACCAGTCTTAACTACAAACTTGCCACGCTGAGAAAACATAGAAGCAAGGAAAACAAAATTAAGTGTGAGAATAAAAAACAGTTGGAAAAAGTTCAAGCTCAGTTCCCTTCATGAGGTTGCATGCAGAGCCTGACTCGGTGTATGAGCTCTGATGCTTGCAAGGTGATTATCTGCTTCACTGAGAACACCTGCTAATGTAAAAAGACAGGGGTCTACCCTATAAGTGTATGCAAATGATGAACCTACACTGTACTAAGTAGAGTTGTAGTCGAGACTGCTAGAGCTGAGTCCAAGTCAAGCCAAGACCGGGACACATTGAGTCTGACAAGACTTTTAGTACTTTTAGTAGTTGAGTTCAAGCCAAGACTGACAATAAGATATTTTATGTATATATGTTTACATATATCGCTGCTGTTGGGACAAAACTTTGTATGTGCATTTTTCATTTTTTTACATAATTTGAAAATGCCTGTTGCTCTTTACATTTTGTGTAAATTTCATGATGAATGGACCAAAAGAAATGGCCCAAAATTACTTGGAAAAATGTCTGGTTCCATTGACTTACATTAAAAGTAAAGTAGGTTTTTTCCGTCTCCTGTAAAGTTACCGTTTTGGAGATACGAGGTTTTGTTCTGACAGCAGCCATATGAAAACCCTGAAATTCATTTATTAATTAACTGTTAGTCAATGTTAATTGTACATTCATTATCATTAATTATACATTACATATTAATACATACATTTATATTTTAAAATATATTTTGTAAAATATAACATTAAATAATATCTGGCCTGAAACATTACTAAATTTTATTACATCACAGTCTTAGTCCAACTTCACACTGTAACTGTGAAAAATGTTGAGGTTATTGTTTTTTTCTTCTCTAAAACTTCTTCAGAATCACTAAAGTCAACTGAGTATAAACCAAACAACATGCATCAATTTTTACTATTAATAATAACACAATAATAATAACAACATTCTGATCTGCCCTCAAAGGATGTTTGAATTGGAACCAATGAAACTTCAACAAACAATACTCAGCTGAGCCATCATAAAAAAGATCAATTACATCTTCAACCTACAGCAGTGGTTTTCTACCTGTGGGCTGCAACCACACAGTGGGCCGTGGTGGTATTGCAGTTTTTTTAAGCCACAAATTTGTTACAACAACAGTAATTTTAAATACGACAAATATGGTTGACTGCAAAAAATCTATATAGCTACAACTGTTAGCACTGGTTATCGTTTACATTACATAGTCACTTGTTCATTCACTGGAGGGGACGTGCACCACTGCATTGTATTTATGCAATTTACCTCTTATTCTTGTACTGCACATTATTTTTATTGTTTTTAGTATATTTTATTTTATTTCATTCTATTATTTATCTTTCTATTTATGCATCTGTAAATACTGTAAGACAATACTTTGCTCCTGTTCATTTTGCTCTTTACTGCTGCAATTAAAGGAATTCCCTCTGGGATTAACACAGTAAAAAAATGTATCTATCTATCTTTCTATCTATCTATCTATCTATCTATCTATCTATCTGTCTGTCTGTCTGTCTGTCTGTCTGTCTATCTGTCTTTATTACTGACCTCATTGTTTTTTCTGGCTTCTTAGCTAGTTATGTGTATATTGTCAGTTAAACCATAACCGAAATAAATACAGCAGCAAATACGCAGTGTTGGGCTTCACCTGCATGAGAAACGCTGAACTACTGCTCTGTGCTGTTTGCTCAGAGGTCGGTTCAAATTAAGCTTGGAACCCAACAGTTTATACCCTCAATCGGAGACTAAACACTGATCCAAAACTGTCAAATTGAGCCAGAACTCCATTTGCAGCTTTCCTCTCTTGAGCCTGACATCCAGCACTCGGTAGCTGCCAAATCAGCTTCTCAATTAGTGAGTGAGAAGAAATTGATGTGGTCGGTTAAACCTGTGGAAGCTTTTGTGGTTGTTTGTGTGGCCCGCAACGTATGTATGATATAGCGAAAGGACTGTTTTATTCTGTTTATTCAGATTTTTGTTGATATTCAATAATAATTCAGTTTCCAGTTATCTTAGACAGAGGCATCGGACTCAGCTGGTCTCAAGAACAATTTCCAAGTCCACCTTACCCCGACTCGAGTTCAAGTGAGGTTGAAACTGGTATCAAGACCGAGACTGGACTCGAGTACTACATCATTAGTACTAACCTCCCAAACCCACAGATCAAGAACTTTCTATTTACCCTCTCTAAAAGCTACAGCACTTCATTATTTGACAGAAATCCAAGCATTTAATAAACTTCATCTAGATTAGAGCTTGAATATTTGTCCAAACTCAACGGGACCTGACTGCTCACGCCTGGTTCGGACATCATTTCCCAAATATGTGTTGGGTGTTGGTTGGGTTAAAATGTCATCTTCGGGCTCTCACAACCTGCCGCTCCTCTTAACAGATTTATGCATGTCCCCATTGCTTTATACATTCCCTCAAAAAATCTAGCATGCTGGTGTCACTCGTGCTGCGGACAGAATTTAGCATCGAGGCCCACAAGCCCAATGCCTGTGATTAAATGGTTAAGTGGAAAATAAACAGTGAATCGATCCAGGAAAGCTAAGTTCAAAAGGACTTTTAATTTGTTTGCAAAGACTGTTGTACATTGTGCTGAAAATATTATAGGCCTGTATAACATGTTCTATGTAACGAAATAGGCTAACATCTTTCACCACAGTGAGTGAGAACAGCGCATTGTGGAAAGTGTACCCAGGCTGAAAATGTTCAGGATGTTGTTTAGAGGCTTTGCTTGATGAATGCATTTGTTAAAGAGGGATTTAAGCTTAATTTTGTGAAGCTGATGATTTATCATTTTATTTTATACTACATGTTTTACCTCATTTGTGACCCAGTAACAGCTATTGTTGTCGTTACATGGTAATTTGATCGCTGCTGTCACTAGAAATATCAGTTTTTTTGGACAGAATTTTGTTGAGAACTTTGTTGTGCTCAGGTCAAAGTTAAAAAAGGGGTTGTATTCGGGTACAGACCAAAATATCGGGTGTGATTAAAGCTCTAATGTACAGTTAAAGTCAAAATTATTAGCCCCCTTTTTGAAATCAAACAAAACAATTAGCTTCTCCAAACAAAGAAAGACATAATCTCCACAAAGTTTGAGGATGATATTTTACTGATGCACTGAGTTGAAACAAGAAAAAACAAAAATGACAAGGAAAAAAATTTTAGGCCTCTAACAACAGTCAATACTGTAACCTTTCTGACTCACAGCAACCTTTTACTGTAGTTCCTAACTGTGTTGGCACATGTCTGGAGGGATCTTAGCCCATTCCTCCATGGAAGCTTATCCGAATTACATGGCTTTCATGACCTTGAGCTCCTGCTATAGATTCCCAATAGGACTGAGATTTGGGCTTTCGAGAGGGCCTCTAAAGGACCTTGATTGTGGTGTCCTTCAAAAAGTTCTGGACCAATTTGGATGTGTGCTTGGGGTCACTCTCTTGCTGGAAGACCCAACAGTAACCTAAAGCCAGAATGGCAGCCTCTTTCTTCACAATATCCTTCAAAATGTCAACATAACCTTCTTTCTTCATGACCCCATTTACCCGGGCAAGGTTTTCTTTGCCTGAAGCAGCAAAACAGACCCACAGCATTATGTTCCCTCCACCATGTTTATCTGTGGGAACTGTGTTCTTGGGGTTAAAGGCCTCTCCATTCTTTCGCCAAACAAAGGAAACACCCAAGTGCCTGAACAGCTCCAGTTTAGCCTTTTTTAAAAATGTAAAAATGTACCAAATGGGGGCCTTGATGAATATTTTACAGTTTTGTGATGTTAACATTGAACAGAATTGTAGGAAAATATTCCATATCACCTTGGGGGCTAATAATTTTGACCTTAACTGCAGATAATAGTATATAAAGATGTACAAACTTCAGTATAGATGCATAAAATAAGTATAAAAAAGCATTATAGAACTTACAGCACTGTGAGCTCTTTGCATGTCATCAATGTGGAGTAGTTCAGCACTTCAATATGGTTCTCTGCAAAATCCCTGAGGAAACACAGACGACATTAAAGAGTGGAGTAAAAGAAGCACAAAACATTGAGATAATCAAATCAGTAAAAAAAAGAATGGAAGGAGAAAAGCACTCAAACGTGGAGGCACTACAGTCTGTCACTGTAGATGACACTGAGTTGTGCGAGTAATTGAACTGTGATTTGTATTGATTCACACTGCGAACAAACACTGCCTGGAATTGCAATAGGATTCATTACCGAGGGAGAAAGTTGAAGTTGATTAGAAATATCTAGGTGTGTAATAGAAAATACAAAGCAGTCCAGGATTTTGACAGTGACACATTTGTTTGTTCCTTTGGCTCTGTATTCCACCACAGTGAATTCGGAATAACATAGTGACTGTATTATTTGTTAGTTATTATTTCATATATTATTATAGGCTTTTAAACACCATATAATTAAATATAATTTTTTTGTTAGACAAGATTAAGATAAATCTATCAGTGCTGCTCTCAAAAGGTGATATTAAATATGTATGAATGAAGAATTAAAAAAAGATCAATCAAGGGTGTTCAAAGTATTGCTGATCTCTTGTATCTCTCTGTATATTTTTAACAGGACTAATAATATAATATAATATATCGCTGCTGACAGATCAAAACATTGTATCTAAAACACAGTAACTTTACAGGAGAAGGAAAAAACATACTTTTTTTTTAATGTAAGTCAATGGAACCAGACTTTTGGTCCAATCATCATGAAATTTACAGACAATGTAAAGGGCAATAGGAATTTTCTAAATATGTCAAAAACCGAAAAACGGCAAAAATGGAGATAAGAGGTTTGGTTCCGACAGCAACGATATTTTCCTATACATATTCAGAGCAGGGATGCCCAAACTGCTTGTCTTGGAGGTGCAAAGCACAATGTTTGTGGTTAATGTTTGTTTTCTTAGGGTTACAGTGCTTTGGCCAGTCCTGGTACAGAGATTCAGTTTTATTGCCTCTTACAGTGTCAGTTGTTTTGTTAATTAATTTAGTTAATTGTCACTGAAATTCTAATCTGCATCTTTCTAATCTGTATATTTTTACAAACTTGCTCAATAGTGATTAATATAATAATCAAGAAAAGAAAAAAAGGACTTTTAATAACTTGATAATAACTGAAATCCATCAAATCATCACAGAAAACAATTTAATATACGAAGAATTTAATATACAGGCAGGGCAGGACAGTGCTTCTTTTTGTTGCAGTAACTGCATATAAAAACCATTTAGGGATGAACTTCGTAACCATGGGTCACTACACATGGCATTACTGACCATAAATAAAGTGACTATAATTAATCTGACCATTTATGATGATAATAATAATAATAATAATAATGTTTATTTATACAGCACCTTTCATACATTAAAAATGCAGCTCAAAGTGCTTCACAGTACAAAGTAAAAACAACAGAGGAAGAAAAGATAATCAAGAATAAAAACAAACGAACATAAAAATGACAGTAATATTCCAGTAAAAACAGTTTTCGGGAGTGACTTTTTTATGAATGATCTAACATATCTTTGGTCAGCTTATTTGAATGAAGCTCTATATCTACTTTATAAACTAAACAAACACTAACAGACGTGAATATTCTCTGATATTTGGTTACTGAATAGTCTGAATGTGCGTAACACTCATCCCTCACACAGCTACTCTCGTTTTTAGCTTGCAATGATTTTATGGATTTTTATGGATTATGTCACTCTCGAAAACATTATGAAAAGTATGCAATGCAAAAATTGGCAGTATGTTTGATGGCTTGTGTCGTCCTGAGGTTGCGAGTCTCTGAGGTTGGGTTTTTTTTGGCAAGCACTATTGTTTACATCTCTCTATAAGGGAACACAGCCAGAGGATTCGAAGTGCATCTAAATACGTTGTGTTTGTTCGGCCCACTGTTCCGCAGACTTTTTTGAAGTCATTCCAACTTCATGAACTGAGTTTCAGTACAGTATGCAAAATTTTGGGCACCCCTGGCCAAATGACATATTTCTGTTGATTTTCTAAGTGAAAATAAATTCAACACATCCTCTACAGAGAACACAGCATTTTAATGCACAGCTTCTGTCTGCTGAACTTGTGGCCTGTGCAAAAGTTTTGGCACATTTTATATTTTATGCTTTTCTTTCTTTCCAATATGTTAAACTCAGCAAATAAACAGAAATAGAGCACTAAAATTGGCAAGAAATGCATATTTAAATTTATTCCCTGTCCGAGAAGTGCATATTCCAAAACAGGCTGCACATCATCTGTGTAAGAAGAAAACAATTCTTTGTCATGGACACCAAATTTCCTAAGGCAGCACAAGCCAAACAGATTCCTACAGCGAAAGAAACCATGTGGGTCTCTTCATTGTCCCAGTGTAAGTCCTCCTAAATGGCGATCGTCGAGACACGTTTTAATTAATAAACAAGTCTGGATGCTTCAAACACTGTACATGTAGAATCTTCTCTTTGAGTTTAGATTAATTTTGTGCTTGTTAATCCACATCTAAGTCTGATTATGAGGTTATGATGCAGAAAGTCAGCACCAATTTGAAGATATGTACAACAGTGGCCTCCACAAATATTAGCACCACTGTAGACACCAGTAAAATGGGCTGTAAGGTCAGGGGACTTGGACAGCTGTGGCAAAACCTTAATTCTATGGTCAGTGAACCATGTTTGTGGTTATACTGAGGTTTGATGTGGATCAATGTCCTGCTGGAAGTTCCTACCACAGCCCAGCTTAAGCTTCCTGGCCGAGGCAGTCAGGTTATGATATAATATTCACTTGTACTTGAAGGATTCTAAAACTACAAGTTGTCCAGAGTTTGCAGATGAAAAACAGGCCCAAAACATCACAGATCCACTACCATACTTCACACAAGGTACTTTTCTGCATGGCTATCTTCGTGTCTATGTCAAACTCACCACTTGTGTTTGTTGCCAAAAAGCTCTATTTTGGTCTCATCTGACCACGGAACATGGAAAGTTCCAGTAGTGTCTGGTTTTCTTCTGGCAACCCTCCCAAACAACTTGTGGTTATATAGGTGGCGTCTGACTGTAGCTTGGGAGGCACTCTGGTCCCGAGATCTAACTAATGTCTGCTATTCCCCAACTGTGATCCTTGCAATCTGTTTGGACACTCAAACCATCCTCACCATGCATGGGGTCAGTAACAACACACATCCTCTTCTCGGCAGATTTTTAACATCCCCAGTTGTTTTCAACTTTTTAACTATTGCCCTGATAATAGAGGTGAGCAATGGCCTGTGTGACACCTCATATTTATACCCCAGTGAAAACAAGAAGTCATGGCTGACCACTAAAGTGTTCCTAATCGCTTTGGTTAAATTTAAAACATAAAATAATGAATGGGAACATACTTTAGTTAGATTTCACTCAAAAGAATTTCTAGTGGTGCCAACAACTGCGGCACACAGAGATCTGAGAAAAACATTTATTTCATGATAAGATTTAGGTTTTTTTCTCTTTCCATCATTGTACATCTAATAAAGGTTAGATTTTTGCTGAATGCAAGATTAAAAATATAAGCAATTAAGATTTTTTTTCAGCTGTTTTGCTCATAAATTTACCAGTGGTGCCAAAATTTGTGGAAAGCATTGTAAATCATGTAAACTGTGTAGAAATTAAAGCTCTTTTTAACCATAGTTATCCCATTTTGAAGGGATCAAACGTAATACCACTACTACTACTAACACTAAAGATAACTGCATTTACCCAGGGAAAACATCCAAGACTTCACAGTACAATAAAGGAATGGGAAGAGCACGACTTCAACAGAAAGTAAACTAAGTACAATTAAAAGCGCTGTTGGAAAAGTAATGGAAATAGTCTGTGATGAAAATTTGAAGACACAAAGTACAAGTGCATGTTTCAGTTAACGGTAGTTTTTAATGTGCTGACATAAGAAAAGGTTTAAAGTGTTTCCCGTCCCTGAGTCACAGCTATGATAGCAGTACCTACAGGCAGCAGTAAGGCCGAGTCTCCACAAAACAGATGGCAATTCATCATTCAGAAGAGAGAAAGAGAGAGAGAGAGAGCGACTTGAAGCCATCAGAACTGACAGCTGCCACAAAGGGACAGCGGATGCCGTCTCATTACTGGCCGCGAGCTCCACCGTAAGTACAGCAGCAGCTCACAGCACAACTCAAACACTTTTTAATGTCATCGAGATGATGACAGTGATATCCACTATGACATAAAAGGTGGCAGGGAAAACCTATTAAACTTAGTTCGTATCATTTGCCAGATAAAATGGAACAACCTTATATACATTACAATTAAACAGAAGGGTTTTTATTATGCCATTTAATTAGTTTTTCAAACTTGCTGCATAATTTCATCACTGAGATGTAAACAAAGTCATTCAGAGCAGTCTGATGTTCAAAATCAATCAAGCTTTATTTAAGCTCTGAGTAAACTGAGGGAGACCCTCATTTACACTGTAGCTGGGCCATTACAGAAATCAGGGATTGAGAAGTTATATAGTAAAAACATATCAAATGCTAAAAAAGTAATAATAATCATAGTAGTACATAAAAAATAAATCAATAAACCACTAAAATTACAACAATATAGTAACTTAATAAATTAGACAAAATGAGGACAAATAAAAAATAAAATTAATGAAATGAATAAAGAAATCAAAGATGTAAACAGCAGCTTTTTAAATTAAATTCTAAAATAAATAAAAAATACAACAATAACAATGAAGCAATAACTAAAACATCCCAAAAATCACATTAAACATAACTAAAATCAAGTCAAACAGTCGCAGGCTGATTGGAGGTGGTTAGAGACTAAAAGCTTAACCCTTGTGTGGTGTTCGGGTCTGTGGGACCCATTTTCAGTGTTTACCAAAAGAAAAAATGATGTGATTTATTATTATTTTAACCTCAGATTCTTTGTCTTTGCTCATTTTCTGTGAAGAACATATAAAATAACCCATTTTCAGTGTCTTCACTCTGTTCACCCCCCACACATTTATATTACACATGTGGCGTTGGGTGAACCTGCTGGGAGTAAAAGTGTGGAGGTGCTGTGTCCTTCACGCTGTTCTCCTCCTACATGGCCTGCTGATAGCGTGTGTGTGTGTGTGTGTGCGAGGGTGAACAACATGGACAGGCTGCTGACTGGCTACAGCTGCTAAAGGAGAACCCTAAGCTGGACAGCTGGTATTTTTACATAAATTGTTATGGCACAATAATGTGGTGGGTCCATCAGACCACTGAGTAACAAACACCACACAAGGGTTAAAATGTTCATGTGGCACCAGTGAGTGAAGCTTTAGAGATTCCTGTAATGAATTCCAGCTCGCTGGTGCACTGAAGCTAAAAGCAGATTTTCACAGACAGAAAAAGCTCTCTGCACCTGAAGGGTGATCAGTCACCGAACAAGTCTGGTAAAATACATTATTTACACTGAGCATTTCTGTGATGTATGATGGCACATGGCCAGTAAGTGCTATATAGACAAAAAAGAAGCCAATATGTCTCCCGACACACAGACAGAGATGACCAGCCAACCTTCTCATATAGTACACAGTGATGGGTGTTGTCTGGGTCACCAGTAATGAATCCTAAAACAGAGTGGAGTACAGAATCTAAGACTTTAGAGTAGATACAGATACATTTCTGTATATCACATCACTATAATCCAGAGTAGGGCTAACCGATTTGTAGAAAATACCTAATCTCGATTTTTCCAACTAATATTGCGATTGCAATTGAAATTGCGACTTAAAAAAAAAATGAGATTCAGGCCTGATTTGTTTTGGCCTAAACACCAGAACATTCACTTATTTGGCTTGAGGCTTGACACCTGAACGCAGTGTGCCAAACGTAGTGTGATGTCACAACACATGGAGGTTTGGTTGCCTCTGATTGGTCTGACTCACCTACAGGTAGGGGTGCGCGATATGACGATATCAGATCATGAAGGATTATAATGTGTCCATGATTTGCCGTCACACAGAGATCGCTGGATCGTGTTACAATGCACATTATATTCACTGCAGTTCTATGGACATACAAGTGATGTGGGTTTTTTATTTTCCCTCACACCATTTGCTAGTCCCTTTCATGCCCACTCTAGAGACAAACCAATCATAGCATACCATCATGCCTCGCTTTTCCCTTCCCTTTTTCACAAGCGGGAAGCCATGAATGAAAACACCAGTGAAGAGTTCCCATCAGTAATATTTAACTGGTTTGGATTTTCCCAAACTGACGTGACACAAACCATGGTGATTTGCAAAGTTTGCACAGAGAAGGTTCTCATGTCGGACGGCAACAAGACAAACCTTTTCAACCATTTAAAGTGATAACATCCCAAACAGTACGCTGAAAGTCAAGCACTGAGGAGGTCCGCTGCACTGCAGCCAGCAGAGGCTAACTTAACGTTACAGCAAGATCAAAACAAACAACGCTAACACAGGCATTTGAGAGAGGAGCTTCATATGAGAAGACAAGTAAACGATGGAAAGAGGTAACAGAAGCAATAACATTTTATCTGGCAAAGGATATGGTTCCTATCAAAACAGTGGAAAACAAGGGGTTCCAAAGACTCCTCAAAGTAGCTGATCCGTGGTTTGAGTTACCCAGCGCAAATACTTTTCCAGCACTGGCATTCCACGGATGTACACTAAATGTCGGGCCAAGATGGAAAACAAAGTTCAAATGTCATTTTTTTGCAACAACATGTGATCTGTAGTCCAGCTGCACTTCAGAGCCTTATTTGAGTCTGACGATTCATTTCATTGATAAGCAAGCAAGCAAAGATTATTTATATAGTGCTTTTTACAACAGGTGTTGTCACAAAGCAGCTTTACAAAGAAATCAGCATTACAGAAAGAAATCTGGGTCCAAGCCCCCATGAGCATCGCCAGTGGCGACAGTGGCAAGAAAAAACTCCCTAAGAGAAACAGGAAGAAACCTTGAGAGGAACCAAGACTCAGAAGGGGAACCCATCCTCCTCTGGTCGACACCGGATAGTAAACATTGTTAGTATAAAATATTATAGTACAGAAACGGGGAAAACAGGTGGAGCAAATGATTAATTTGATTAGTTTAGTTTATGCAGCAGCAGCAGCATCACTGGGGTCAGGATGTGAGGGTGAGGCTGCACGCGTTGTACAGCATGAAGCTCAATGGTGGTCAAGCCGGCCCAGAGGGCGGCAGCAGTGGCACCTGATCAAGGCAGAAGAGGCAGCAGCATCAGACACACAGGATGGGCAGCTGTTCAACTCGGATAACTGGAAGCTCTGTAGCGCGACTCTTCAGACTACTCACGTTCCCGGATGATCACACGAGTGAGCTTATTGCACATGGGCTCAAGGACGCGCTTGAGTGCAGGGGACTTAACCTGGCCACTACCACATTTCCTTTCCCATCTCTAAAAGAACCAATAGATACAGAACTGAAGGCCTACCTGTCCACACCAAATGGGTGAGACGGATCCTCTGGAATGGTGGAGACTCCATGAGGAAAACTTTCCAAGTGTTAGCCAACTTGCTAGAAAGTATTTGTGCATCCCAGCCACAAGTGCTCCCTCAGAATGAGCCTTCAGCACTGGTGGCAATATAGTCACATGCCAAAGGGCAACTCTCCAGCCAGATAAAGTTGATAAAATGGTTTTCCTGGCTAAAAATTTGTGACTGTTATCTGTCATACTGTGTCTCCTTTTTAGAAGGAGATATAAGCTGTAAGAAGATGTGTGATTAACAAATGTTTTTAAGCTGCTGGGTTTTTCAAAAGACAGTTATTGCAGTTTGTTTTGGTTCTGAATCACATTGCACTTTAAGAGATTACAGCAGGTAAACTATTCAGTGTTATAACTTAAGTCTTCAGTCATGTTAAAATAACTGTGGGTTCAGTTAAATATTAATAACACTATTTAGATTACAACAAGAGTTAACATTTTTTATTTAACTGTCTTTTTTAAATAAACCAAGGCTACTGGCCTTTCCTTACTGATGTATTGTTCTGTTTATTTTTATTCTACTTTTCATGTTCATTGAATGTTAATTATATACTGAGTGCTACCTCAAAAACAAAGTGGAGTGAATCAACTGATTCTGCTGAGGATCTGTGTTTAGTAAGATATGTGATATGCTGGCTGTTATGCAGAGTACACTTTACCTGATTGATGGCGTTGTTTACCTTTTAGAACCAATGTTAATTTTTGACCTATGCAAAAACTGCACACACAGATTAAATATGTTCAAAAAGGTACTTTGGCCAAAATGGTCTGCTATTCTTTTTTTCTTTTAGCACTATATTTTAAATGGGGAGATTAGTTTGGTTGTATTGTTTAGTAACTTGCAAAATGGTAAAAAAAATCATGAAATGATATTTTTGCCATATCGCCCACCCCTACCTACAGGCAGTTCACAAACTCTTATGTTACCCTTCTTAAAACTTAGAACAACGTTTCTGCTGATTTACACACTGAATAAAGATGGTTCTTCAAGGGTTCTTTAGTAAAGACAGTGGTTCTGTGTAGAACCATAAGGACTCAGCAACCCATTTGCATGCATATAAAGTTCTCTGCGTGGTGAAATGGTTCTTCAGATTGAGAATGTGTTGTATATGGTTCTATATAGAACCTTTCTGAAAAGAGTTCTCTATAGGACCAAAATGTTCTTCTGTTGTTATAAGCTTGACATCAACAAGCAGCTAAGTAACAATACCAGAACCCTTTTTGATGCTGTACAGAACCACATACAACACATTCTCCAATCTGAAGAACCATTTCACCATGCAAAGAACTTTTCATGCCTGCAAATGGGTCTGAGTGTTCATGGTTCTATACAGAATGACTGTCTTTACTAAAGAACCATCTTTTTTAAGAACCTTGGAGAACTATATTTTTAAGAGTGTAGGCTATAATAAAAAAAAATGCAGCTCTTGCGATTTGAAAATTGCATCGTCTTAAATTGCGATTTCGATATAAAAACGATTGATCTTTCAGCCCTAATCCAGAGCAGACAATAGAGTTGCTTCAACGATCTTTTTCCTTGTCTGCTTTGGGAAACATACTTTGTTAAAATGCACAAAGCCATGTTTTTGCCTCAGTTTACATGTGAGCTTGTTAATATGGCATTTATAAGTGCATTTATCGTCTAGCCATATGCCAATATTTATACTCAATAACTCTTCCAGTGTCACATCCCTTCAGGGTTGTGATTTTAAAAGTGTTAAAATCAACATTAGAGGCTCTGGAAAACAGCATAAACTGAGTTATCTCAACATTTAAAACTAGATTATGATCATTAAAAGCCTGTAGGGCATTAAAAGAATGCTGCAGTTTATCCACTGCAGTACCAGTATAGTCAGCTGAGCAGTACAAGATGGTGTCATCGGCATATAAATATACCTTGCAATCAACAACTGAGGTGGCAATTTTATTAATATAAATATAAAATAATATTGGTCCGAGGATCGAACCTTGAGGGACCCCCTTAGTTACTGATAGTAGCTCTGATTTTCTTTGTCCCTGGGCCACATGTTGCTGTCTTTCAGACAGATCATTTCTAACCCAGTTGGTAGCTTTGTGGTCAAAACCAATATTTTGTAGATTTTTTAAGAGTAGGGAATGATCAACTGTATTAAAGGCTTCAGAGAGATCAATGAAAATGACTGCACATTGTTTTCTTCTATCGAAGGCACTGAAAAGATCATCTAAGATGAGAGTAGCAGCAGAGATTGGTAGTTTGACAAGACTGAATTTCTGTGGGGAAATGTCTTAAGTTGACCATTCACTAAGGTTTATAAGATTTTGCCTAAGCATGACAATTTTGAGATGGGTCTATAGTTATTGAGGTCTGAGACATCACCTTTGTGAAGTGGAATTACATGTGCTGTTTTCCAGATACTGTGAATTCTGCTTGATCAAATAGATTAATAAAACTATATGAAATGTGTTCTAAAATAATTGGGGCTACAAGCCTCAGAACAAATGGTCCAAGCTATCCTCTCCTGTACTTTTTTTTAGTGTTAATGATGTAAAAGGCTTTGGCTACGAAGCGAACAGAAGAAACTCACCAACATGATGTCTACAACAAAAATTCCAATCTACTTATTATCATGAACAACTAGTGGACCTACATGCGTCTTCTGAGTTTTTAAACGTAACGTGATGATGGTAAAAAAGACAAGTTTTCTTTGGGGACTATATTGCCTATATTGCCTGCGTGTATCCCTCGGCCATGAAATACATCTGAAGAATATGTTTTGTGCTAATTTAAAATCTATTGTAAAACAATATCTCAGGCACCATGCTGTGTTTTTATAACCACATCATTTAATAACTTCTTGTGGTTTATCTTGTAGAGTGATTAAACATCTTCAGCTGTCTGGTTCCTATCACCACCACTGGAAACATTTCTGACTCATTAAGTTTCTCTAGAATGGAGCGTTTCACCATCATATCACTCTAAATCACTTTGTTTACAGCTTAATGATTTAAACATGCAGAAATGTTGAAAATTGGAGTTTAATTCACTTTAAAACTGATTTATGTAAATGTTCTGATCGGCTATCCTGTATTGCCCTTGATTCAAAAAAGCAGTCCAAGTCAAAACATTGCCTATGCCAATGTGATTGGGTGGGGCTAAAGGGTTGTCAAGTCAAGTCAAAGTTTATTTATATAGCGCTTTTTTTACAACAGGTGTTGTCACAAAGCAGCTTTACAGAAAAATCCGGGTCTGAGCCCCCATGAGCATCGCCAATGGCGACAGTGGCAAGGAAAAACTCCCTAAGAGCAACAGTAAGAAACACTGAGAGGAACCAAGACTCCAAGACCACTGAAGAACAGGGTAAAAGGGGGCTAACAAAGTATGCAGAGAAACAGATGGACTACAGTCTGTAACTGTAGAACTACAAAGTGCACCTATATAGTAAGTGGAGCTGATAAAATGGACAATGAGCGTAGAAACAAGGAGGTGGTCATGATGTTACGCCTGATGAGTGGATTTTTTCTCTGTATTTGGTTTTCGTTGTTTCTTTACTTTGTCACCTTGGTGGATACCTTTGTGTCATGGACTGCCTGTTCGCCTCTCCCAATATTACAGATTTGGACCTTTTCAATGTGCGATATGGTGGGTTGGGGTGGGAGTTTGGTTGTACCCAGACCAGCAGTGCTGCTTTTTTTGTAGTGGCAGGGAAGCCAGAACAATGATGGGTTTTTGTAGGGAGCTAGTAGAGGCACACCACGTTCCTGTTTTCCATTACCATAAGTTTAGACTGAGAAATTGAAGCGAAGCCTTCAGTCCAAACTACATCACACACACACACACACACACACACACACACAAACACACAGACACACACACACCTAATCACAGTTCTCTGCCTCGTTGCCTCAATAATAATTTTCTATCTCCTCATCGCTTCTGATTCATGTGAATGAGTGGAGTTTCACACTAATCCACAGCTGCAGACAGAGTGCTAATGGGTCCCTATACAGGTTCTGCTACTCTATTAACCCTCATAGATCACCCATGGTGTATAAACTGTGTATTCTTTCGATTAGTTAATCTCACTCATAGCTCCCTGAAACAAGCAGAGAAATTCTGACGAGAGTGGAGACTCCACATTTTCAATCCATACCATGTTTGTCTTGTAAGTGGAGTTTGTTAAAGAAAAAATGTATTATGATTTGAATTTAATGAAACTGTACTGATGTGCACAGAGCCTCATTTTGCAGAAAGAAAAACATTCATGATATTTTTGCCACTTTTTAAACTGAAATAAATGTAAAAAAAGACTAAGCTGTAGACAAGGAATGCAAATGTAACTTGTTACGTATCTAAGAAAAAGTCTGAGGCCACCTCTCATTTGTTTAAATTCAATCAAAATTAAATTCATGAAAATATATCTATTTTTCAGTATCAGCGAAAAAGCAGAAAGCATATTTTTAAGAGAACTACAGAAACCTCAAAAGTATTCTGTGTGCCCACTCTGCCTTTATTACAGCTAACATTATTTTTGAGGGACTTGGTATTTCAAAAAAATCTGCAAGGACATTTTTTCCACACCTTCAAAGTTCAGTCTTTTAAGCCTCTCATGGTCCATGTAATTTCAATCACAGACCAGTCCATAAAACTGTACATCTCAGATGTCCAGGTTTGGTGTTTTTGGGCAAATCTTTAGTTTTTTACTTTTTTTTTCCTTTTGTCAGTAACAGCTTCTTGACAGCTACATATTCTTTCAGACTCATAGCGCTGAGCTGTCTTCTCACAGTGAGCATTTACATGCACCCAATAATCTGATCATTATCAGATTTCTGCAGTTATCGTATTATTCAAATGATCATGTACACACCATACTCTGACTTAGAAATCTGATTAAGAAATCTGATAAAGAGGCTGGATTTTAGCGCAGTAATCAGATTTCTCAGTGCACATAAACTCTTACTCTGATTTCTTTCGAATTTCTCAGTCTGTGCATGTGCGAGAAAAGACGGCAGTACCGGCGCAAGACGCAGCAAAACACTTTTGGAGCGACGCTGAAACCAAACACAAAATGAAGGATTTAACTATTCTTCATCTTCTAAATTATGTACGTTCATATTTTCAGGTAAAGCAGCGCAATGTTTAAAAAAAAAGCCACAGCATGTTACGTTTACTTCTGTGAGTTTATTGGCTGGTTGCAAAGCAGAAATCTGATTACTGTCTGATTCATGTAAACCAGGAGTTTCCCCATTATCTGATTACTCAAGAGCAATCAGATTACAGACAAAATCTGATTTTCTGCAGTTATCGGATTATTAAGTGCATGTAAACGCACTCAGTGGAAGAACGGACAGAAACACCTGTGGATTCAGATCTGATTTTCTCCTATCTCTCAAAGATGACAGCTTTGAAAGGTGCAGTAAGCGATATTAATCCAATTCATTCCAAATTGAGCCCTGGCTCTGTAAAAGGGAAACAAACAAAGTGGTTTGGACTAGAGTTGGGCGGTATGATGGTAATTTGATACACCACGATATGCAAAAATGATGACGGTGTTTAAAAATGATCACTTGTCAGATTTTCTACTCCATGTCTGAATGGATAAATAAACACATCACACCCATTTAGATTTAGAGGGCTCACTGATTGGTGGTGTGGAAACTAGGGCTGAAAGATTAATCATTTTTATATTGAAGTCACAATTTAAGACAATGCAATTTTCAAATCGCAAGAGCTGCAATTTTCTTTAATTATAGCTACACTCTTAAAAATATAGTTCTCCACGATTCTTAAAAAATGGTTCTTTAGTGAAGACAGTCATTCTGTATAGAACCATGAACACTCAGACCCATTTGCATACATAAAAAGTTCTCTGCATGGTGAAACGGTCCTTCAGATTGGAGAATGTGTTGTATGCGGTTCTGTACAGCATCAAAAAGGGTTCTGATATTGTTACTTAGCTGCTTGTTGATGTCAAGACTTCAACAATAGAAGAACATTTTGGACCTACAGAAAATTCTTTTCAAAAAGGTTCTATATAGGACCATATACAACACATTCTCCATCAATCTGAAGAACGATTTCACCACGCAGAGAACTTTTTATGCATGCAAATGGGTTGCTGAGTCCTTATGGTTCTACACAAAACCATTGTCTTTCCTAAAGAACCCTTGAAGAACCATCTTTATTCAGTGTGTACATTAGCAAAAACGTTGTTTCTAAATTTTAAGAGGGGAAACGGAACCTAATAAGAGTTTGTGAACTGCCTGTAGGTGAGTTAGACCAATCAGCAGTGGGGGACGGTAAGGACGCAAATGTAATTCATTACCGTACTTAAGTAGTTTTTTCGTGTATCTGTACTTTACTGAAGTATTTCCATTTTGGTGACTTTTACTTTCACTCCACTACATTTCAAAGTCATATATCGAAATCTGTCGTTCCTTTTGGTTTATGTGTGTATAAAAACGTAACAAGTCAAAACGAAAAAAGCGCAAAGCAAGAACACCAATCAGAGCACAGCGCACTTTGTTTTGAACTTGTTTTGACCTGTTGGTCATACCGACCCAGGGCAGCACACGGTTCAACATCAGTGCAGCAGCGTAAAATCTGGCAGAGTCTATTCAACATAAATGATGAACTAACCTAACTTTGTGCAAATAGACCACAATATAGAAATATGTACACATATGCAGTTGAGACTGACGTGTCTTTTTCTGAATTTATACAAACAATATTTCATTTAATAGTAAATTAGTTTTGGGCTAGTTTATGTTTATGAACAGAGACCTACAGATGCAGTTTAGTAAAGGAAAACTCATTTGTGAATCTGAGTTTAAAACAGGTTTTTTCAACTTTTCAATTTTTAGTTTAATACAAATTGTTTTAAACTAATTTGTATTTAAACTAAGTTGCAAATAAATCTTTAAAACTTTGCTTGTTTGTAAAAAGTGATTTCAGAGCTGCTCAGTTCTACCTGATGGAAACTGTTTGCCTTCAGTGTTTTGTGCTTATGATAATTTTAATAGACATCAGCGTCACTAATTAATGACATTCTATTAAAAGATTGGTTTACCAAGAGTGACACTGGAGTATTTTCACCTAAAATGAGTTAATGAAGCGAGTCTTGTTATAAAAATGATAATAGGACATTAAAGTCATAATTAATCTTTTAGTGCTTTTACTTTTGATACTTCAGGACATTTGAAGGCAAATACTTTTGTACTTTTACTCAAGTGGAGGTCTAAAGGGAGGAACTTCTACTTTTACTGGAGTAATATTTTACCTTGGGTGTCTCTACTTTAACTCAAGTACATGGTTTGTGTACTTCGTCCATCACTGCCAATCAGAGGCAACAAAACCTCCATGTGTTGTGACATCACAACCACAACTTACTGGCAGTTTAACACATTGCGTTCAGGGGTTGAGCCTCAAGACAAAAAAGGTGAATGTTCTGGGTTTTAGGCCAAAACAAATCAGGCCTAAATCTAATTTTTTAAAATCACACTTTAAAGCTTGTAAGCAATGACAGTAATTTTTGACCTCTAGAGGTTAATAGTTTAACCATGTGGCTATTTGTCTGCACATTGTTCAGCACATTATAAACAGGTTTAAGGCAGTGTAGCTGCAAAGCTCATGTGCACATCCTCATACTGAGATTCAGTTCTATTCACAGTCCTCAAGCCCAGCTGGTCATCTTAGCACTCTTGGTCTCTCTGATTAGCTGAAAGTGGCTACCTTACTGAGACTGTCCTCCTGCAAGGCTTATCTGGGCAAGGTCACTCTGACCGAAGACTGCACAAAAAAACCTTATCTCCTTACAAGCTGCCCATAGAGCTCTCTGATAGAGAATAGATGAAGTCCTGTTCCCCACCCCCCACCTCACACACTCTCTTTCTCACTCACACACACACACAGTAAGGTTGTGTAAAGATCGAAAGAAAAACCAGACATAACAGCCACTGACCACGTTTGTCTGAAAAAAACAGCAGCCCAAAACAACAGGGAGACGGCACGAGTGGTGAGGAAGTGCTGAGCCATCTACTACTCTCTGCCAGCTGCAGTGATTGCATGATCTGGTTTATCAGACGCAGAGATATAGAGGTTAACATTACGACAGCGTTCCTCGAGGACACAGGTGTTCATCAGAAGTACAAACCTAATTACAGGATACAGCACCGTGCAAAAGCCGAAACCCTTCATTTATTTATTTTTAGTCAAATTGACCATTAAATACAAGTTATTAATTTTTCAGCATCAGGGAAAAAAAACATACAAAAGCTTCAAATAAAATATGTTTTTAAAATATATTTTCAGTATTGACTGTGCCCGTCCTTTGCCATTATTCCAGCTTGCATTCTTTTCCAGAGACTTGCTTCCAGTTTTTCCAGTTTTTTCTAGAAATCTACAAGGATGTTTTTCCACAACTTCAAAGTTCAGTGTTAGAAGTTGGTTGTATTTTCTGCTTCTTACAATGAAAGTAATTCCAAAAACATTTGGTGATGTTGAGGTCTGGACTCTGGGGTGGCCAGTCCATTCTGAGAACACCAGCAGCTTCTTTGCTTTTTCTGATAAAGTTTTTCCTTGCCACTTCCCTCTGACTCACTTTCTTCTCTGACTGCTGTTTCTCGCCTCGTCCCTCCCGTCTGTGCGTCGCTCACTCGAGTCTCAGTGCTCATCGTAATGCACAGATCCGATTGGCTGAGTAGCGTCACATGTGATATGTACAACGCATGCGATTGGTCTGTGAGTTTCCCGGGCCGCTAAAGCCACACCGTAAAGGCTAGAAAAGTTACATTGATTAAAATACGACCACCCCGTCGAAATTAAATAATTCTGCATAGTTTATCGTTACATAGGACAGCATCTGGCTCCGGACTCGGACCGCGGTCCGCCTATTAGTGACCTCTGGATGATACTATACAATTCAGATGAATATGTTACGTATATTAAATTCATGCATGGAGCACGTGCAAAGGACACTAGAGAGTTTTTTGTGGTAGCTTTCTTTTGTTTTGGAGATGAGTGGGTGATCTCTGTCCAGATCTCTTTATGGCTCCCAGATGAGGAGTGCTGGCACTGACAACAGCCTGTCAGAGAGAATTATGCACCTTGTGTTGTACCACCGTTCGATCAAATTAAATGAGTCCGTGCCATTTTACATAACATCACGTTTTATTTCCCTGTTGCAAACGATCATATTGGAGCTTCTGACTGTTTTAGGGTCTGAGTAAAGGGTTGCTAGGAAAAGAAAGCAGCCTCTGCAGCTGAAAGAAAACTAGGCTTGTCTGGTGAGAACTGTGTGGTTGACATTTGTGGGCCTGAAACAGCATCTGCAGCACATACTGACAAGCCCATTTAACATAATTACATAGTATATGAAGAAGAAGATTCACACAATAATTATACTTTCTGCAAGTGTGACGAGGCCCTGCTCTACCTCCTCGCCAAAACACAAACCAGCCTTTTCACATTCAGAGGAGCAGCGCAGACAGCTTCAACTTAATAGTAATAGCTGAACCGTAAGCATTCAGGGTTTAAATCAGATGGAGAAATGAAATCAAGTATCACCTGCTGCATGCTAATGCCAACAACAATTAAAGGCCTTTTATTAACTGCTGTTTCACTTCCCTAATGACTGTTCAATAAGAGGAGTAGGCTCTCACGTGAAATTTAGCCATGAAATTCAGTCACGAGTTTACATCAATGAGAGTGGAGGAGAAGCACAATTAATTATTAATTTGGGCTTTGTACTCCTTTGCTGCAGTAACAGCCTCTAATTCTTCTGGGAGGGAATTTACACTAGATTGAACATTGGATGAACAATGGAACATTGCTTTGAGTTTAAGGACTATTCGACAGAATTAGTTCAAACTGCGGTCACACAGTAAAAAAAATCTTTAAAAAACAAGTAAGTAATCAGATCTTAGATATTTGTAAGGATTATGTTACAATCTATTTAAACCAATGACATCAGCTGAGATAGTAGTAAGCTAAATATACAGCATTGTAAAAAATTAAGAGCAAATGAACAGTTTCTCTGGTTTTACTATTTATGTGTTTTAGGACATAAGTGAACATGTGTGTTTTCTTCTATAAACTACTGACAACATTTCTTCCAAAATCCGATTAAATTATTAGTATAAATTATAAATTATTGTCATTTAGAGCATTTATTTGCATAAAATGACAACTGGTCAAAATAACAAAAAAAAAAATGCAGTGTTTTCAGACCTTGAATAATACAAAGAAAACAAGTGCATATTCATTTTTGAACAACACAATATTAATGTTTTAACTTAGGAAGAGTTTAGAAATTGATATTTGGTGGAATAACTCTGAATTTCAATCCCAGCTTTTATGTGACGTGTTTTTTGAACCATCCTCGCTGTGCACTGCACCCCAGCTGCCCTTTGCCATTGTTTTTGTGGGTCACTTGATGTCATCCTGTGGTTGTTCAGAGACATTCGAATGAGCTGGCGGTCATCCCAGTCAGTGGAGAGTGTTTTCACACTCTACCGGTCTGTAGCTTTGTTGTCCACAAGGTCTGCTGCTTGACCTTGTTCTTCTGAACTGCCGTCTTTGAAATTTTGAGGATGGAAGCAGCCTGACGCTCCTGATCCCCCTGCTACTAAAGCCAGAACTGAACTCTTCTTTTCCTCATTCAAAACGTTTCTTTTCCACTCTTTTGGCAATAGTTACTTTTGAGGTACTACTAGTACTGTTTTTGCCATCCAGCTGGTCCGATTGCAAGAGTATAGTGATGACCACAGCAGTGGTTTTTATACTTTTCCTTGTTAAGTAAGACTTGGTTCAGGTGATGTAATCAGATGTAAGACAATGGACTTTATTAGTCCCACAATGGGGAAATTCCCAGTACCTCATTAAGCAGAATGAGGTGTGCCTCGTTTGAAATAGAGTCTCATAGAGACTTCAGAAAAATTTGAGTGGTTTCTTATTTTTTTGCAGAGCTGCATATAAAATCATCATCTGTAGGGTACTTTCTACTGGCAAGTCGCTGGTCCCACTTTTTGAAGTTGACAGATTGAGATTTATCATGAGTTTAACTTTGAAATAAAATTACTTTTTCAAAAAATTCTGTAGGGAAGTGAGACTTGCATCCCTGTCCCTCACTGCTAGATAGAGCAGGTGAGCAGTTAGATCCCCTTGTGTTAAAGTAAATGTATTCTAAAGTCTGAAAATTAGTGTGTAACATTAAGAATTGTCTCTACTGAAACACATTTAAAAAAATTATTAAAGTTTATGGTGTTAAAATAAAAATTAAAATAGTGAAATTTTAGCTAAGTTTGCTAGTCATGTACCCGGATAGTGTTTTGAAGTTGGATGCTCAAAATTAGCTAAAATTTTCCCTACTGAAATTCTTTAGTAACAAATGGAATGTTTAATCCTTTGTTTTAATAAAATAAATAACATAAATAATAAGCATAATAAAATAAACATTACTAATATATATATATATATAACCTAAAAAGGAATTTAGGTTAAAGTACAAGTCAGAGGTTAGGTAAAAGTCCGAAGTGAGCTCTTAACTCTGACTTTGTACCAATTCAGTAGAACCACCCATATACACAGAACTGTGCAAAAAACAAGCTACGCTAATATTACAACAAATAAAATTAATATAATAATTAACAAATAAAATTAATATAATAATTAACATAGTAAGTAGTGTTTTTATTTAAGTCAATGTGTTCTTTTAAACATTTCCAAACGTCTCCTCGTGGTAGCCCAGTAATAATTGTAATTATTATCCAATACCTATTTTGACATCAATTGTTTACAGTTTTTATGTCTATTCACATTTATTCTAATGAAAAATGTTTTCTTTACAAGCAAAAACATATTTATTGTCCAGATAAATTAAACGATGTGCTGAAGTGCCCAAGACTTTAACACAGTACTGTATACATTTATTGTCGCTGTCGAGATAAAATGCATCTCCACTATGGTAACTTTCAGGAACATTAACTTATAATGGACGTGAATGTAAAACCTTTTTTTCCAAAGTAATTTAAATAATAATTAAATACTCTGGTCAATTTCTATTGGCCCATTTCTCAACAATAAAAATGGAGATACAAGGCTGTGACAGAACAGTGATGATATTTGTGCCAAAATATAGTTCAAATCATTTATCTCAGCTGTAAGTAGGATAATACAAATACAAGCAAACTTTAATGCAGTAAAAAGGAAAAAAAAACATTGTTTTAAAAAAAAAGTAGTTGATATCTTGTGGCCTAGTCAGAGGAATACAGGTTCGGATCCAGAGTTCTGCAATTCCAACAGCAGCACACCTGATTTCCTTGATTTGAATGAAGGACTGACCAGCAAGCTTATAAAAAGAGGTTTGAAAACAGACATAAAATTACTGTATGAATCTTATTTGTATTTATATGTTTTCTGAGGAAATACACGTTTACTGCCCAGATAAATAGCTTTTTAAATAAGATTTTCCCAGGTGCCTAATTATTTGCACAGTAACGTAGGACTTATATAAATGAAACAACAACAATAGGTACAATGAAGTGCTTTAAAATACTTTACAATACAGTAAATAAAATGAAGGGCTGGGAAGCTGCCTTAAATAACCAGTGTAGTGCTGTTGGATGATCTGAATAAACTAGCTGGAACATATCTAACAGTCACTGTATGAAGGTAGAGAGGGGCCGTACCATGAAGGTATGTGACAATTAGTAAAAGAATAGTAAAATCAGACAAGTAGACAGGTAGCCAATGCTTGTTGGCCACAACACATTACCTGGAAGCACGCCAAAACTAAAAAGAGCTGTATCACAGAAGACTGCCGGTGTCTTTAGGCAGACTTTAGGAAGTCACTGATTGCAAACATAGCAAATTTTGTTCAAAATTCTGTAATTTTGTTCATTTCTTTTTAGTCTGCTGAAATGAGTGGGCTATATTTCAAAAGGACTGAAGGTACTACATAGTTTATGTAACAGCCTTGAGTTAAAACTGACATTCAGCACTTTAGCTTCACAGTCAATGTTTCTTTTCAAATCCAATGCGCTGGAGTCCACAAAAACACTGCGTCAGTGATCACAGGTAATCAAACTGCACCACAGATCACATCAAAGGTTATGCTGTAGAGCTAAAAATCACATAACCAATTTCACCAATCACTTTATGCATTTATTAATGTATATAGAGAGAGCTGAATTTGACTATTGAATATTGAGGTCTGAGCACAAGCATGACCCCAATAACCAAATAACAACATGATGTCATGTTACTAAATTGTAACAACCAGCTGTTTCGGTTTGAGTGGCGTAAGCAAGCGGTAAATTTATCACATGAACAATATACCTGCTGTGCTGTAAAAAAAAATGCTGCTTTAGAAAACTTTACTGGGCTGCCTTAAAGTTTTGAGCTAACTGAATTCCCAGTTGTAACATAACAGAACAAAAATCTGTCTCTTATGCTCTGTTCACTTAATTGAAGTTCAGTTAACTCAAAAGTTTCAGGCAACTCAATTACCAACATTTTACAGATATGTTACAGTGTGGCATTGACCAATGGCATCACTCACTGTAAAAAATATTTGTTGTTTTATATATATATATATATATATATATATATATATATATATATATATATATATATATATATACACACACAACATATATATATATATATATATATATATATATATATATATATATATATATATATATATTTATACAATGTACTGAAAGGTATATATTACAATTTGTAAACCTAAAATTTTAGTTTACCATTTGTTAATAGGGAAATAAAAATTATCACTCGTATTCATGACCCATTTTAATTTAGTTTATAACTGTACAAGGACTGTACATTCACACTACTGAAGCTGGTCAATAAACAGGGGAAGGGGGTTCTGGGTATTGTAGTACTCACAGCCAGCTGAGCAGAGGCATGTAGTGACAGAGGCTGAGTTTAGATAGCTGGACCAAGGACGTGTTCACCATAGACCTGAAAGACACACAGAACACACTGACATTACATCCAGCATACAGCACAGCTGTGCACAGAGGTGAATTATACCTTAAGCAAAAGGTTCCTGATTCACAAACTGTTATGATATTTTTAGATGTTTCTTATGTTTTACAGTGATGATTTCTAAACATTTTCTCATTCTCAGAAATGAGGGCGGGTCCATTCAGCTTTCTTAACCTCTGTCTTTCAAACAACCTCAGGTCCTGCTGACCACACCAAGAAAAGGTACATTTAAAGACAGCAGAGTTTTATCATCATGTTCACTCCTGTTATGCCCAACATCTGCCAGGACACTGTGTTGTGCAGATGGTGTCCATGCCGTACTTTCTATTTTCTATTAACAATGAGGCACTCAAGAGTTTCTTTTGACAGTGGGTCTTTAAAATGGCTTTTCTATTGTATCTGAAAACATATTCTGCTAGAAACATGAGATTTTCTGAGAATAACTGGTTCCAAGCGACAGCAACACTACATGCAGAACTAATGAATGTCAAGAAGAAGGGAAACAAATGTCCAAGAGCAACTGTACACTAAGAAAAATGGAAGGATGAGAGACAGCGAGGCAGTAGCTAGGAGGAATGGGGTGGTGGGAAAAATAAAATATAAATGAGAAATTGGTGAAATAAAGAGGGGCCAGGACAGTGTAGGGTTTCTCTCTTTACACTGTTAGGTTCTGTGCAGGTACATTTTTAGTTCATGAAGATACAAACAATGCAAACGTAGCCGCAAATGTACAACAGTTGTTTTAAGGTCTGATTGTGCACCTTAAATAAGTTTTTCCAGGTGAAAAGTTCGTATTTGTACCTTTTCATAACTGAATGTTTTAAAACAGAACAGTAAAATAAAAGCCTGGAGACGAGACGGGGTGTGTGGAGTCAGTACAGCTTAGAACATATCATTTCAGTGGATTATGGTTCAGTTATGTTCCCTGACTAAAGGTACTGAGATGTACTACCCCAGTGGCAGGAGGGATACTGTCCCAGTGAAACATTTTCTAATTAAAAGTGCATTAATATCTATGTTAAAAAAACAAACAAAAAAAAACCCAAAACAAAACAGGATGATGTTAGAATTACAATATACACTGATCAGGCATAACATTATGACTCCTTGTTTCTACACTCACTGTCCATTTTATCAGCTTCACTTACTATATAGGTGCACTTTGTAGTTCTACAGTTACAGACTGTAGTCCATCTGTTTCTCTGCATACTTTGTTAGCCCCCTTTTACCCTGCTCTTCAGTGGTCAGGACCCCCATGGACCCTCACAGAGCAGGTACTATTTGGGTGGTGGATCATTCGGTCGTGGGGCAGTCGTGGGCTGGAGGTTAGGGAACCAGCCCTGTGCCCTTGAGCAAGGCACCCAACCCCCAATTGCTCCCTGGGCACCGTGGATAGGGCTGCCCACCGCTCCGGGCAAGTGTGTGTGTTCACTAGTGTGTATGTATGTATGTGGGTGTTTCACTGCTGGAGTTTTTAAACACTGTGTCCACTCCATTAGACACTCCTACCTTGTCAGTCCACCTTGTAGATGTAAAGTCAGAGATGATAGCTCATCTGCTGCTGCACAGTTTGTGTTGGTCATCCTCTAGTTCTTCATCAGTGGTCACAGGATGCTGCCCACAGGACGCTGTTGGCTGGATATTTTTGGTTGGTGGACTATTCTCAGTCCAGCAGTGACACTGAGGTGTTTAAAAAATCCAGCAGCACTGCTGTGTCTGATCCACTCAGACCAGCACAACACACACTAACACACCACCACCATGTCAGCGTTACTGCAGTGCTAAGAATATAGATGCACCTATATAGTAAGTGGAGCTGATAAAATGGACAATGAGCGTAGAAACAAGGATGTGGTCATAATGTTACGCCTGATCGGTGTATAATTCATTGTGAAGACCCACTCCAGAATTCACAGAATGGATTGCTTACATCTAATTGTTTATTCTTTAATCAAGAAAACATGCAATTTTAATATAAAATGTTTTTCAAGGCATTTTGTTGTCCAGCAATCACCAATATATTAAGAAACCTTTAGTGATATTGTGAGATTTTTGGTTTGAAATTTATATTATGTGTTATATATTATATTTTAAATTGAAAACGTAATTTTGAGAAAAATGATTGTCAGAATCACTCAGAAAATTTTCCCACTATTTGTGGAAATGGTGTCATTATTATAAATGAAATAGACGTATTTGGATATTCTAGTTAGATTGTACGAAAACATTTTTCAACTATATATACATATATATATATATATTAGTCCTGGTTCTGGTTCCTAGCACAGCCTTCTTACAACTGGTACAAAAACAGAAACTAACAATACAGTATTTAATCATATGGAGCCATTTTTTACAGCTGTAGTCTCTGCTCTGCTTGATTGTTTTTTTTTATTTATTTATATTATATTATTATAAATTTAGAGACATTACATAGAGTGAACACAGACACTGCATGTGTTGAAGTATTTAAAATATCAATTTGTAATGGATCATTATTTACACTAAAATGTTTAAGTGACTGAGCTGATTATGGTACTGTTATACCTCATGGATGGATATCATACTGAATAGGCTATTTAATATCACATGATACACATTTTAGGTCTGGAATCAATACTTATTGTAAACAAACGAAAACAGGCACCTTAGAAAATGGTACGTCAAATTATTTATTTAGGCAGTAAGTGTTTATTTGTTCTACAAACACAAACCTGTGTTCTTCTAACTGTATTCAGCTAACCTACATAATAAATAACCTCACTGCCAAACAGCGCATTAATTTTACTGTATTTGTATTCATTCGTATTTATTCCAATTATTACATAGCAAACCAGATACATTAGATATTAGTGGGTGGAGTAGCATGCCTTCCGATCAGCATCAAGTGATTTGAGACGTAACAATACAGCATAAACATGCAAATTGCCATTTTTTTATTAATTGAAAATAACTGTTGTATGGTGGCTCTTTAGTGATCTTATTTATGCCACTGATAAGATAATGCCTTTCTACTTCTAGTCAGGAACCGGGCTGAGGCAAAGAGCTAAATTTGACTGTGAAACTCCCAGTCAAGACGTGATGAGGTAAATACATGTACGATTGTTTCCAAATCACGAAATGAGAGAACTGGCTTTAATTTGGCAATGGTTCAAATTTGAAAAAAGCAAGTTTTTAATTCAACATTTATTTTTGTCAAACTTCAGGGAGGAGTCCAAGATAATTCCAAGAAGGACTTGAGTAGTCATCTACAGGTTTTGCTGGTGAAAATACATCAGTGCATTGTCAGCATAACAATGATAAGAGATATTATGTTTTTGGAAGATGGAGCTCAGGGGGAAACACACAGAGAAAATAAAAGAGGACCTAAAATTGAGCTTTGTGGAACACCATTGGTGAGGGACACAGGGAATGATTAGAAAAAGTTCTGTCCTTGGTACAAGCTGAACCAATTTAAGACTCTTGGATATTTACCATGTGGTTAAGATGATTTAAAAGGATACTGTTGTTGATTACCTCTAATATACTTTTGATAAAATTTATGATTCAATTCACTGTCACATGAGAATAGCGACGTGTGATGTGTAGATGTATCACTATAAGATAAATAAATATATAAGATATAAGATTAATAAATATAAATTTTACTTGATCTCCTCTTGAATTTGAATTTAATCACATCACTGACGCCTGACCCATGCAATGCTCAGCTGCCCTTTTAAGCAGCAGCTTGTCCTGCAAGATCAAGTGTCTGTAAAGAGTTAATGTATCTGTTTATCCATCGTTAATGTATTTCTTTGCACAAGTAACTGTTCTCTGTGAGTATGAGAAACTACTTAAGCACAGCTCTCACTAACTTTTTATCAAGGTCACCTTTTCATCTTCTCATCACCAAGAAACAATTCAAGATCACTGAACTGATCCTGGGCGGCACGGTGGTGCAGTGGGTGGCGCTGTCGCCTCACAACAAGAAGGTTCTATTCCCAGCCGGGTGACCAGGGTCGTTTCTGTGTTGAGTTTGCATGTTCTCCCCGTGTCTGCGTGGGTTTCCTGCGGGTACTCTGGTTTCCTCCCACATGCAGTCAGGCAATTCAGCATGTCCTGATTGGACATGCTGAATTGCCCCTAGGTGTGAGTGTGACTGTGTATGTCTGTCTGTCTGCCCTGCGATGGACTGGTGACCTGTCCAGGGTGTATCCTGCCTTCCGCCCAATGACAGCTGGGATAGGCTCCAGCACCCCACCGCGACCCAGAAGGATAAGCGGTTTAGAGTATGTATGTATGAACTGATCCTAGTGCCACCATAGCTCTCCACTGTCAGCATTCTGAGTGGATGAAGCCCTCACCTCCAAGTTGGAGGAGTTATATGACAGTGGGAGTTTCAACTGGAATTCACTAAACTGGGGGGAAGGGCTAAGTAAAACTCCTGCAGAATACCTAAGACATAAAATGTGTATCAGATATCGAAATACTTGATCTCAGTGATCCACTGTCGCCACATTTATGCCTTTTAAATGATGACGCAACCCTTCAGTTTTCTTCAATTCAGCGAAAGATGCTGATGGCGGGTTTTATAGCTACCAAGAAAACTGTCTTGCAACTCTGGATTTCTGTATGTCTAGTTTTCAAAATACATATCTCCATTTTTCATAATGTAATTTCATGCAGAATGGACCAAGAGAAATGGCCCAAAATGACTTAAACAATAAAACAATAAAATGTTGTTGCATTAACTTACATTGAAAGTTAAGAAGGTTTTTTTTTCTTATGTAAAGTTAAATTTTTGAGGTGGAAGTTTTTGTTTTGACACCAACGATATATAGTACTGTGCAGACATCTTATGCACTTAAGCTCATTGTTTAAAACCATTGATCTTGGTAAAAATATATATGGGGTTTCTGCCAGTAAGAACACTATATGTTCAAGAAATTCAAGAATTTCTTATTTAAAAAATAGCACATTTGATTTAATATAATGAAGAATTAAATAGTCAAACAAGGTACTGGACAATGAATGGTCTGAAGAAAGGTTTAGAAATAGTTAAATGAACACACTGAACTATGTAACACCAATGCTGATTATACTGTAGTGTATTCAAGAAACGTGTACATGTTTATTCTGGGTTATTTGTTCTACAGCAGTTCTGGGTTTATTGTGACAATGATTCTCATTCTGAATGGTGGGGTTAGCCCACTCGCTTTGTTTATGCCTGTACAACAGGAAGAACTAGTCAGTCGGAGCTGTCTAGTTTTCAAAATATCGTTCGATGGAATATCTTACAGCAAAGCTTAACAAGGCTAAACAGTCAACAATAAGAAACTGGGAGAATTTCTCTCATCCTTCCAGAATTTAATGACTTTTTTCAAGAATTTTATTTTCCTATTAAAGTATGTAATGTTGTTTAGTTGTCTAGTTGTTGATGTATTGTCTTTGTTTTATTTTTGATTATTGTGTATTCCTAAAAAAGTATGTCACCATCCTACCTTCCCCTTACATTTCCCCACCCTTATTGTAAAACGTAATATAAAATGCAATAGAATGTTGATCACAAAAAAATACTGAAGAAATTTCAGCATAAACCGAGACAAGGCACTGTTTTTTTTTAAATTAACTAAGATGATTTTTTTAAAGCTATGCAGAAGTTTGATTTAAGCTACGTTTACATTACAAGCCTCATTGCTCATTACGATTTTTTTCTCAAATCCGATCTCTGACACGATGGTTCACACTCGTTTAGGTAAGTCAATCAAATCTGTCATTAGTGTGAATGAACCGGCGTCCTGAAATGACCCTCATGAGCTCATCCTACTCAGTAACGTCAAGTGAATGAATCACGTTCATCATCAGCACAAACTAACGAGCAGAACGAGCTTCGCTGAGAAGATAATTAATTCTGATCAGCTCTCAGCTTCATTATTAGAGCGAGACGAAGGAGAAAAAGGTGAGATGAGCTGCTTTTCCACCGTTTACAGGCTTTAACTTCTGTTCGGCGCTGCTGCCATGGTAACGCTGAATGATGGTGCACGCACAGTGGAAAAAAGCACATGAATTCCGATCTGAGGTTCACATTAAGGTCACATGGCCACGAATCGGATACGTATCCGATCTAGGACCACATATGAAAGTGGCTCAGGTCGGATTTAAAAAGATCAGATTTGTGTGTCCACACAGCTCTGAAAACATCAGATCTGAGTCACATTAGGGCAAAAAAACAGATTTGTGCCACTTTAACCTGGTAATGTGAACGTAGCCTTAGATTTTCAAGCTGACATGACATAATGTTTTTACAGTGAAGAAGGAAAAATAACAGAGTCTTCACAATCAAGAGTTCCTTAAGCTTCAATCAGGGTTCTTTTGCAGTGAAACTAATTGTTTCGTAATAACAAGCAACAAAGACAAGAAGCTTTTGTATGAGTTCGTAAAGTGAACACAGTGTTAAAGTGCTTCATGTATGAAACTAGGTTGTAACTTGGGTTATAACTTATAACTATGTTAACTAGGTTATAACTTGAGCATATTTTATAGCCAGTTAGACTCTGGAAGTCTCTGGGGGGGTCTGCTAAAATGTTCCACTAGCATCATTGTAAGAGAACACAGATCAATCCAGTGCAGTGCTGCGGCTCAGTAACCCTCACAGAGATCTGTATGGATTCAAGGAAAGTCAAGCATGAAGTTGCTGATTACTCACAGAAATATTAGCGACTTGAGGCCGATGAAAGTATCATGAGAGATGCTCCTCAGGGGATTGTGATCCAGGACTCTGATGGGAAAATTCAAAATTCAAATTTAAGATCAGACAGCAATCAGACTCTTTCGAGAATAGAAATACAGTTATGATTTTTCGTACCTGACATATGTAAGTAACTTGCAGACAATTCAAACTTGCAAACGTCAGTGGTGTGTGAAAATTCCCTGTAAACTACTTTATGACTCAATTCAATCCGACACTCTCTATTACATTATCATACACAGATCAATTTCTAATATAGGTTTGTCAGTGCATTCTTTCATAATGTGAGCTTCCTAATAGATCTGATCTTCTTGTGTGTCTAACTCCATTAGAATAAATATTATATATATATATATATATATATATATATAAATATCCGAAAAACTTATTTCTTAAAAAATCAACTTAGAAAGTCAACAGAACATGAAATTTAAGTGGTGATGTTCATACACGGTAGGAACAAAACAACATATCTTCATTTTTCATAATAGAATTTTAAAAAGCCAGCTGCCACTCATGCAGAATGGACCCATAGAAATGGCCCAAAATGACTTACCACAAAATTATGTTGCCTTAACTTCCATTGAAAGTTAAGAAATATTTTTTTTCTTTTCTTGTAAAGTTACAGTTTTGAGGTGCAAGGTTTTGTTTCGGCACTGATGATATATAGTACTGTGCAGACGTCTTATGCACTTAAGCTCATTGTTTAAAGCCATTTATCTTGGCAATAACATATATGGGGGTTTTGCCAGTAACAACACTGTATATCATTAGAAAAGATTCAAATAAACATTCTTATTTTCAAAAAAAAACAACACACTTGATTCAACATAATGAACAATGGATTGGTCAAACCAGTTATTGGATAATACTTAATAACTGGTCTCACTCTGAGAGGCAGGATTAGCCAACTTGCTTTGTTTATGCCTGTACAACAGCAAGAACCAGTCAGGAATCAAATGCAAGTGAGTGCAGACCTGAGCTAATGCTAAAGCTAGCTGTTAGCTTTAAGCCTTGCTTTCCATGGCTGTGGCCAACTACAGCCTTTAGTAACGGACAACAAGTTATGTACTTCTTTAACAGCAGTAAATGCTACAATATTAATGTTATTTGTATTTTTTTTTCTAAATTTCGAAAACAATTACCAGATAAAAAGCTTTTTAATTCTAATTTAACATTTCTGCATAGTACTGTGCATATGTACAAATAATATAATGGTAATTAATATTTTGTTGTACTATTTTGTAGTAATTAGACGTAGAGGATAAAGGGGAACAACTGGAATAGGTAGTTTTTTTATCTTGTCACAAATCTTCCTTAATCTATGAGATAATAAATTAATGAATACTAAATTGAAGTGTATCAAATGTGACATTTTTGCGAAGTGCAACTGGGGGTTGTTACTGAGAGTCACTAAATGTATTCTGTTGAACATTTTAAACATAATCGTTCACCGATATGTGACTGAAGGGAGAAGCATGTGCGATAGGATTTGTACTCACAGCCACTGTAATTTGTGGAGGTCTCTGAAAACACCATGCCTTAAGGACATTATGTAGTTCTGGCTGAGGAACCTACACAGAAGAATCACCAGAAAAAATATTACACAGTGTGGAGATTCACTAATAGTAACTTATTAAAATATATTTCAAACAAAGGATTTTAGGGTACAAAATAATAAAGAATAAATCAAATTATTATCAATTCAGCAATTGATTTAGTAACTAGCTTAGCAAATCAGGCAATAGGCTTCCTTAATAAATAAAAAAAAACAAATAGCAAAGGATATAAAGAAGATTTAAAGCAATTAAAAACAGCTCCATCTGTTCAATACTAAGAAAAGCATAAAATGTATTCCTTTCTAGAAGTGATTTCCCCTGTTTCCATTTGGCTCCTGCTTTTATAAAGTCTATGTTTGTTCTGCAAGTTCAGCCCTGAAGGCAAGAGACATGACTCAGAGCTGGAGTGGTACACAGACAGAGTGGGGTTATCTCACAAGCTTTTATGCCCTGACCCATGAAAAATCTTCACTGACCAAAAGCGGAAAATGAGCGGAGAGAACAAACTCTTAAAGTGATGCTTCGTCCAACCCTCAAATTTCACTTTCGCCTTAGCCTAAACTCAGTCTTTCAACCAAGATAGGTTTGATCTGAGATATTTGCTTCAGTAATTTTGCAAATGAACATATTATTGTACTGTTAGCATATCTACATCTCACCACAGTTTGAGGCAAGTGTTGTGGCTATAAGCTTCCATTATTTCTTAGCCTCAAAGCTCCAGTGCAAAAATAAAAAAGCAAAACATCAAATATGCCTTGATTGATCAACTACATTTGGAATAAGGGAATAATTGAGTGAATTACATTTTTGGCGGTTTTACACGGTCCTGGACCAGCACTGTGTAATCAATCGTGTGAGAAGGCCAGTACAGCAAAACAGATGTTCTGTTCACTCTTAAATCAAGGGTGTTGACAGAAAAGAGGGACTCACAGTTTTCTCAATTTGAATAAACCACTGAAGGCATGGCTGGACACTGTGTGGATGCTGTTGTTCTGAAGAAACCTGTGGAAGACAATGATGTCAAATGAGTGTCTGAAAAAGTCTCTGATACATACATACATACATATATATATATAACTTTACAGGAGAAGGAAAAAACCTACTTTACTTTTAATGTACGTCAATGGAACCAGAGTTTTTTCCATGTCATTCTGTTTTTCCATGTCATTCCATGTCTCACACACACACACACACACACACACACACACACACACATACACAAACACATATATATACATATACATATATGTGTGTGTTTGTGTGTGTGTGTGTGTGTGTGTGTATATATATATATATTTTTTTTTCATATATATATATATATATATATATATATATATATATATATATATATATATATATATATATATATATATAGATAGATATATGATATATATGAACAATGATATTGTTATTGGGCTTAATGCAAGAACCACCAGAACATGTAATGTAAGCAAGCATCACGGAAGTCAATATGAGGACACAAAAATGCAAATCATTGCCATCATATCAAAACCTTCTCACTCAATTTTTATGTTTGTTTTTAATTTATATATTTATTTTTTATGTTTTTACTCCATTTGAAAATGCCACCTACTCTTTACATTATACGATTTTTTTTTAAATGAAAGGACCAGTAGAAAGGTTATGGACCCTATATGGACCCTATGCAAATACTATAAACATTTGCATTAAAAAATCATTTTTTAAAATTCTTCTGTAAAGGTGCCATTTTGGAGGTATGAAGATTGTTAAAACAATAACAAAATACACAAAATAGCTGGTCCTGGGTGAAGTGGCAGACTGTCTAAAATAAAATGTTTGACAAAGACTACTTTCTAGCCTGGGGACAAAAAAGAATATAGAGGGATTCTGACTTGGAGAAATAGGTGGCATCCCAGAACACAGGGATCAGACAGGGGTTTGTGTGACAAAGCACAAAAAACTCACAGCGGTAAATCTGTATGGATTGATATGAGGAGCAAAGTGAGGCTGTGATATTTGTCATGCACTTCAGCTACTACAGAACTCTATTAGCTCAAATTTGTGTCGCATTATAATAACAATATGTAGTGTGTAAGAAATAGCACCATAATTTAATCAGAAGAGGCACTCCAAAACAAAAACTACTGATATAATAATGAAGTCAACCATTTAATTACTGTCCTCATGAACAGTAATTACTTTTGGTAATAATAACACATGGATGCCTACAGCCTCTTTCAGTGTGCAGTGAAGTGTTCAGCCAAACCATAACACAATCCGTGTACACTGCAGCCTGTAAGCAACTGGACTGTGACATTAGTTGGCTCTGTATTCCAGATTAATTTGAAATAAAGCAAGAAGTACGAAGATCAGACTATTACCTTTAATCACAAAGAACACGTGTTTTACATTCCTCCTTCCAGGGGAATAAATCTTAAATAAACCAAAAATGGTTCTGATATAGTTACGTGCTTGATATTATGACACTAGCAGAACCCTTTTTGGAGCTATATAGAGCCTTTTTCGAAAAGGTTCTATATAGAACCATATACAACACATTCTCCATCAATCTGAAGAACGATTTGAGGATACAAATACTTTAAGCATGCAAATGGTTCTTTGAGTGTTCACTGTATATACCCTCACATGGTATTACTTACCATGTTAAGAGTATATGAGTAAGTGTTCCTGGAGTATTTTGCCTTTTTCTTGATATTTTTTAATTAGCTCTTATGTTTTCTTTCAAAATTCCTTCAAATAACATTCCATGTTTTAGTTATTATAAGCATTATAGTGTTTTGTGACTGTTTTTTGTCACACCTCCTAGTTTCCATATAAACTCTGACAATCTTACAGACTCCAAATCCCAGAATGCCTCAGTCAGTGACGTGACTCAGCCAGCCAATCGACAGTTAATCACCGGATCAGTCACCTGAAGTCTGATTGCTTTTACCTGTCACCACTAACTGCTTGAAAGTTTGTGAATTTTTATAATTTATCATTTTTTATATTTTTGCAGAAATTTTACCTAAAACTTCATGAGATTTAAACAAAAGTTCTCATGGTAGATAAAGGCAAGGCAAGTTTATTTATATAGCACCCAACACTGCTGTCATTCAAAGTGCTTTACAAGTGAGAAAATTCAGAGTCAGAGTTGTTTAAAAAAGTAAAGTAAGCACAAATAGAAAAACATAATTAAAACATGATTAAAATAATACATTTACATCATTAAATTAAAATCAAATTAAAATTAGGAAATTAAGATAATTAAATAATCAAATTAACTAAAAGTTAGATTAGGATTGAAAAAAGAGAACCTAATTAAACAATTGAAACAAAATTATCAGACTTGGTCATTTATTTATTGAAGAAAATGATCCAATATTACATATCTGTGAGTGGCAAAAGTATGTGAACCTTTGCTCTCAGTATCTGGTGTGAACCCCTTGTGCAGCAATAACTGCAACTAAGCGTTTCTGGTAACTGTTGATTAGTGCTGCACATCGGCCTCTGTACAACACAACTTCAGTTCTGTTATGTTGGCGGGTTTCCTCCCATGATCTGCTGCTTCAGGTCCTTCCATGACATTTCTATAGGATTAAAGTCAGGACTCTGACTTGGTCATTCCAAAACATTAACTTTATTCTTCTTTAATCATTCTTTGGTTGAACAAATTATGTGCTTAGGTTTGATGTCTTGCTGCATGACCCCTGTTCTTTTGAGTTTCAGCTCATGGACAGATGTCCCGGTGATTTTCCTTTAGAATTAGAGTTTATTGTTCCATCAATGATGACCAGCCGTCCTGGCCCAGATGCAGCAAAACAAGCCCAAACCATGATACTACCAACCTTGTGTTTCACAGATGGGATAAGGTTTTTATGCTGGAATGCAGTGTTTTCCTTTCTCCAAACATAAACCTAAAAGATCTATTTTGGTCTCATCTGTCCACATTGTTCCAATAGCCTTCTGGCTTGTCCATGTGATCTTACTGCTTAGAAGTTGCCCTGGGTTCCTTTGTGACCTCGCAGACTATTACACGTCCTGCTCCTGATATGATCTTTGTTGGTCGACCACTCCTTGTGAGTGTAAAAATGGTCTTGAATTTCCTCCATTTGTACACAGTCCAAACTCTTTAGAGATGGCTTTGTAACCTTTTCCACCCTGGTGAGCATCAACAACTCTTCTTTGTTCGTGCCATGAGACACTTCCACAAACATGTGCTGTGCAGATCAGACTGTGATAGATCCCTGTTCTTTAAATAAAACAGGGTGGTCACTCACACCTGATTGCCATCCTATTAATTAAAAACACCTGACTCTAATTTCACCTTCAAATTATCAGCTAATCCTAAAGGTTCACCTACTTTTGCAACTCATAGATCTGTAATACTGGATCATTTTCCTCAATAAATAAATGACCAAGTCCAATATTTTTGTCTCATTTGTTTAATTTGGTTTTCTTTATCTAGTATTAGGACTTGTGTGGAAATCTGATGAAGTTTTAGGTCAAATTTATGCAGAAATATAGAAAATTCTAAACGGTTCATAAACTTTCAAGCACCACTTTATTTATCTCCATCTGTCTGACTTTGCAAAGTATTGCATCTATATTTACCAGTGCATACTGAGTGTTTCTCTTTTTGTCTGTTTTCCTGTTATGACCTTGTTTTGCCTCTCGTTGCTGTGGTTCAGATTTCTCCCTTTGGCTAATGTCACTGGTTTGTTTTCTCTTTGGCTCTGACCCTTGCTTGTTTACTCACTACCTGTTTCTGTCTGATTCCATTATTCGTGTTTTGCTCATTGTGTTTTTGGCCTGGTCTCATCTACTAACTACTCTGGAAATATTTATTAGGTCATGTACAAATGTTGTATCATTTTTTTTTAAGTATTCTGACTTAAATATCTGTTACTTCTGAAGCAAAAATCTGTTGAAATTTGTCAGACATTTGAGACTTCACTTTTTTTTTAAATATATCATTCTAATAGCTTTGCCCATCTTTTCTGTTCTACAGGCTCCATTAAGTATGTAGTGCTTGGTCCCCGAAGGTTGCCATTTGCAGCATAATTTGTGGGCAGATGTTTAGCTTGCACAGCGGTTACAACAGTCTACGGAAATAAATATATTGCACTTCAATTTCAGAGGCAAAGTAGGTCGTCTTCGTTGCTCACAATGATAAAACGTATCACGTTAACCTTTTTTACTCAATGTTCAAAAACTATGACGAAAGAAATCTGAATATATGCAAATTAAACCAACCACATCACTCACAAAATGTGGCTCTCTTTCACATTATCTTAGATCTGACAGGCCTATAAAAAGTAAATACTGTATCTGTTGGTTGGCGGAATAATGACCATAAAAAGCTGCTGTGCTATGTTTGGGGGAGGGTAGGGTCAGGATACTCTGTTGCCAGTAGACCCCCCCCCACACACCTAAAACTGAACACTCTTCAAATTTACACTATTCACGTGATGGGCAAGAACACAAGAACACAAAACTGTCAAAAGAAGAAAAAAAGAGAAGTTTTTCCCAGTGACTGAATTTTTTGTGATCATAATGTTAACATGAAGAGAAAATGAATTGGTATGAAAATCAATAAAATATATATAAAACAGAAGCATATATAGAAGTCAATGTGATTAACTTCAATATAAAAAATTAATATACTACATTGGATCAGGTAAACAGAGGTTACATTAACTTAAAAACATTACTAAAACACAATATTTTGAGTGATAACTATCTGCTCTTTGTCTGTCAAACATAAAAAGTTTGCATGTATTCATCACAATACATATTTAAAACCAAACGTAATGTATGAGGCAACAAATTTACTCCAATGTTTACACTTCATGGCGCATGATCTCCATTACAATCTCTTCGACCTTAAACAAAACTACAAAAGGTGTTACACGGAACTACTGGATTAAGCATGTAACTTCAGAATGTCACTCCAGAGTGATCCCAGCCCTGCTTTGGTCTCCCAGAATATACTGTTGTTATCGGGAGTTTATAGGCTGTGTATGTGGGTCATTCTACAGAAATGTCCATTTTTGTGTCCCTAGAATTTACAGATATATCACACTTAAAAAAACATGTTATGGTTACAATTTTTTAAATTTTCAAATAAACCAATAAGTTATTTTAACAATTACACCTTCTTCGGCCATCAATTTAGCAATATTGATTTTTAAATCAATTATCTAGATATCCAAGCACCACAGAAGAGCTCGTCCTCACAGTCATGTGTGAAGGCTGAGGCCATATTTTGAAGATAAAAACATTTTTCTGCAATTTTAACTGCAATAATCTGTACATGACTATGGAATATATTAATTAAATGACAAAGTAAACAAATGCCAAATAAATATTATAAAATATCTAATGAATGTTGTTGTCCCCAGGAGTCGTGTCACTGGTGTTACTGTGTAACAAGAAACCTCTTATTTTGAAATAAAAATCACACTGATGACATCACGACTTCCTTTTACCTGTTTTCTGAGGATCTATGAAGAAAAGCACATGGTGAGTCCACTGTGTCTTTCAGTTATCAGAGATTTTCTCATTTAGCTCATGATTTCATATGAAGCTTTTAGCTGAAGTCACTGGTGTGACCGACTTTATTCTGAGGTCATTGTGAAAAAATAGAACACAAATGGATTAAATTACATGTTTTAGTGGATATTCCATGACTGACAACATGTGGTTTGATGCTCTGTAGCAGCCATTTTATAAAATGCATTTTTCATTAAAAATGTCTCTTTTATTATGTGTAACACCAATGAGGATCAGCAACACCAGTGACTCCTATGGACAGATAGAAAAGTGGACGTTTCTGTAGAATGACCCATGTGCAAAATTACAAAAGAGACTGCATAATGGCCACCTCAGCATGAGAGTTAGAATTCAAAGCAAAAACATCAAGCGTATCTAAAATGAATCTTGAGAGTCCAGTTGCTCCAGCTGCAGATATTCTGAACACTGATCTATTTTTATGTTCCTAAAATCCTGCTTTCTATGTTTACTTAAATCTAACAAGGTTTTTTGCTTGTTTGTTTACACCATCCAGATGGCTGAGCAGTGATAAGAGGAAAGAGGTCAGAAATGTGCAGCCCCGCAGGATTTAGCATCATCCACAGGAACTATTCTCACATACACACACTGAGGCCTGACATCTGCTACTGGAGACAGTGATGATACCATTTCAACCAATCCACGAGACATCAGCACTATGGGACTGAATGCAGAGACATGTGAATGGGATCACTACGCTCAGTTAAATGACAGTAACTCTGAATGCAATCCAGAGGATTAAGTCTGATCTAGGCATTATAATGGAAATCCAATTTAATGGTGAAATGTACCTTAAAAATAACCTTTCCATTCTTAGATTTTATAAACATTTGTTACAGCAGAGTTGTAATCACTGTAATGTTACTGTTTTAATTATGTACAAATGTCTCCTCATATTACTGCATTTACTGCTTATTTTTATTTTTCAACTTATCACCCTTATCACCCTGTGTCTTTGATTTTACACATTTAATCATTTATTTATTTCCTACTTCTGTCACCCTTCATATAATTCTGAGAGTGACATGTCTGTCTGTTTGATAGCTGATACATCACTCTCTAAAGTTTTCTAAAATAAACAGCATCATTTTTAAGGCTGGCATAAAACACTGGCATGCTTGAGATTTGAGGATTGTTTATTTTACAGATTGTAAGTGTCAATGCTCACAACTTCACGATCTTGAGCCTCATTTCCTTATTGAACTGACATTAATTTTACTACACTGTACTTCACATTAGCCATTTAGACTTCTGCTTGTGTCACAAACACTTTCTACTTATGTCAACACAAAATAACAGATGCCACATTGCCCCCGTACATTTAAAATGTATACTGTATCTCTTGGAATCACACATTATATTGCACTTTTGTAAGTAAACAACGTTTCTTTTTTTATAATTGACATAGTTGTCTTTAATGAGCAATCGTTGCAGGTCTAATTTTTTTAGTCTCTATGCTATCATTGTAGAGCTCACAGAATGGACATTTTATACAACGTGTCAGAGAGGCACGTTTTTTAAAACTTTAAATGTTTGCTGTTTAAATGTCTGCAATGTTGAACTAAAGTGCAATATGAAAACTCATAATATTTGCAATACTGGCATTTCAGCAGTGTGTGAATTAGACTATTTATAGCCAACTAGTCTATTTTCCATTGTTTACTGTAAGCAACATACCAACAAAACTATGTAGAAAATACACTCAAAAAGACACTGCAGCATTTTAAAGTACACTGGCAGACATATCATCAGGTCCACCAATCTAAATCATAATCAATACACACACACTATAAAATGGTAATTTAAAAAAGTACAAAACATATGTCACACTATGCATACACTAAAACTGAAGTGAGTTTATGGTTGTATTAAATAGACTAGTGTAGCTTACTTAAAGCAACATTAAGTAACGATTTTACCTCAAAATAACAGCTTCACAATCATTTTGATGGCATACTGACTTATAATAGGGAGAATGGCGGCTCTGTCTTTGCCACTGCAGGCCTGGAAAGCCTGCTATAGTGCTATGTAACTTTAGAAGAGCGGGAACAAAACCTCTCATGAGAACTGCATAACGCTATACAGCACCACGTCACACAGAAACAACTGTTCAGCTTGCTATAAGAAGAAGCTGGCTCAGTATTCCCAGCATGGACATTATGGCAGAGAGTGCGGGAGATGGAAGAAGACATTATCTGAGGAAGTGAGGAGGACAAGACAAGAGTACAAGGACAAGAGTAAATCTCGGACTGGCTTTTACTTGTTGGCAAGAGCTAAAAGAGATAAAAGGATGCAAGACAGTCTAATGGCTTACAAGAAAGCAGAGTGTACATCCTTGGTGATGTTATTTATGAAGGACTGCAACGGCTGTAACCTTATCTGTGTCATCCTTGTCTCACAGATTTTTGTAGTTTTTACATACGCTAAAAGTCATCTAACCTTTCTCCCACTTCAGGCTAGCATGCAAAGAAATAAATTCATCTCATGCCAAAAAGTCTGGCTAGTCTTTGTCAATCTCACTTCAAATAAAAGTTTGCAACTTCCTGTAATAAAATCTTGTAATATTACTCTACTTTGTAAGTCTTCATGGTTCTTTCACTTCACTTGTGTTTGCTGGTGTTGTGCCGAATTCCGACTCCGTGGCAGAAACCGACTCTCCTCCAATGAAGGCAAGTCAGAGGTTATTATTTTTGGTGGTCCTCATCACATTAATGGTGTCTCCAATTGCCAATTCATTTGTCCCCATGTGTGAAGACGTCTGTGAGAGATCTTGGTGTTATCTTTGACTCGGACCTCAGATTTGATAAACAAATCAACTCTGTGGTAAGAGGTAGCTTCTTCCAGCTCAGAAACATTGCAAAGCTTAAGCCTTTTCTCTGTTTTTCTGACCTGGAGAAAATTATTCATGCATTCATCTCCTCTAGAATTGACTACTGTAATTCTTTGTATATTGGAATTAACCAGTCTCTGTTGCAGCGCTTACAGTCCAAAATGCAGCAGCTGGGTTACTGACTAGTACCAAGAAGAGACCAAACTACTCCAGTCCTCGCTTCACTTCATTGGCTACCTGTCCAGTTCAGGATACAGTTCAAAGTGCTTTTATTTGTTTTTAAAACACTTGGTCAGGCCCCCTCATACGTTGGCAGTATGCTTACTCCCTCTACCACACAGCAAGCTTTGAGATCATCCTCACAGAACTTGCTGGCTGTTCCTATATGAGCTCGTTTGAAGCTTAAGGGTGATCATGCATTTGCAGTCTATGCTCCGAGACTATGGAATATTCTACTGCCCACTATTCGCCAAAGCACCTTCAATCGCTGTTTTTAAATCAAGACTAAAAACATATTTATACAAACTTGCATTTGAACAGTGAGGGGCTGTGGTAATTATACATGTTAGTTAAGTCTGTGTTTTAAGTCTTTACTCATCATCTTAACAGTTTTTTATTTCGCTTTTACTATCTTACCTCTGTTATTCACTTTTTTTCTTCCCTATTTTATGTAACTCTTCTTATTACAGCACTTTTGTCAATGCAAGTTGCTTTATAAATAAAACTTACTTACTCCACATGCAAGCGTGTCATGCAAGCATACGGATGCTACTGAATGCACTCACGATTTTGGTTGTTTCTATGTGTAAATAACCAAAATCGCGAGTGTAATCTGTAGTGTCTATATGCCTGCATGGCGCACATGCACGCGAAGGGGAGTTCTGGATTCTGTATCCTTCAGCTCATCAACAAATACACATGTACATGAGGGGGGTCACAGCGTGATTTCTATATACGACAGTGGTGTAAAAGTGAAATACACTCTGCAACTGCAGAGGGAGCCCAAGAGCAAAAATACCAATTCTCGCTTAATGCTGCTTTAAATTATACGGATGTTATTTATCAAAATAGAAAGACTGGACTGAATTGGTATAATGCCAATACTCAACATTAAGATCCTAAGACCAGATCAGAGGGCCAAAAACAACTAGATTAGGACATGCCTATTTGGAACTACTTGTCACTGCTGATTTAATGATTGCGAACTAGAAACCGAAACTGCAAAACTGCACCAATACTGCAATTATTATTTTCTGTCAAGTCATATGCCTTAAGATCTCATCTCAACTTTCTTTCAAATATGTCATTTTCTGGTTTTAATTTTATTATAACTTCACTATGGATGCTACACAGCTTTAGAGTCATTTAGAGTCATCCACAGCTCCACTCATTATTCTAGACATGGCAAGTTTTCTTCTTCTGTTCTTTTGACCTCTTTCTGAGGGAATCCCAGTGGCCACCCTGCCAGGAGAATGGAACTTGACCTGGATAATTTTACACTTTTCTCTGTAATTCTGTTATCAGATTTAATGACACTACTGGCTCTCTGTGTTTGATTCTACATGTTTTCCGATGTTTTACTAGCTTTTATTATGGCCAACATGGACATGCATGTGCCATAACCCCTTTGGTGGCAGAATTAAACAACGTAAAGGGCACATCGCCAGAGTTTCTGCATGTATCGCAGACAGAACTCTTATGCCACGCTAAAGTACAATCTAAGCATGACCCTGTGCTTCACTCTTATAAACAGTCACCTCAGACATTCTGGCTCTTTGTGCACTTAACCACTCACCTTTTGATCTTCACCAGTGACACAGTTTAAAGTGAAAGGCTTAAAAGGAGTTTTTTTGGAACCAGAATAGTTGTCTTCAAAATCTTAAGAGTCTTGTCATTCAAACTTTGTTTTAGATTGGGTTTTTTTTTCAGCTCCTTCTTGCTATCTTTCTTTCTTCGCTATCCTAATCCCTTCCTCTCTGGCTGTCTGGGCCAAAGTCCTATGGTTGAGTCTTTCCAGTTGGTAGTGGATCAAAGAGGACAGACGCACACACGCACACACACACATGCACACACACACCCAGGCACACACACAAACACACACACATAGACACAGACACACAAATTCAAAAGTCACAAAGATCTCACAAGTCTGCCTAGAGCTCTAATTACTTTCAACATAAAAGTGAAGAAAAACAGGCAGCAGATGAGGCGACAGTCATTTGGCTCAAGATCAGTCTCAAATCAAAGTTTCCAACTACTGTCAAACACAAATTGCTAAACCAATTCACAGACTCTGAATGAAACGTCTCTCTCTGCCTGTCAGAAACTAAAGCCCAGTGGAATTCAAAAATGCTTTGGTGTATTAAAAGCCAATTCTCCAGAGACAAGAGATCACGACTAATCTTTTGCTGCAGTGACCACTGGCCTTTAACTACGATGATCATGGTGTAAACCTAAGGTGGATTCCTCACATGGCTTCTCCTACCACTGCTAACCTGATGACACTGAACTAATGCTTTCCTTCCCACCTTCTGACACCCAGGTTTCCAGTCGCATCTCAGCATGTCTGACTGACATATGATCATGGATGACAGCTCAGCACCTGAAGCTCAATCCTAGCAAGACTGAGCTACTATTCATCCCTGCAACTACAGGTCCTCATCATGATCTTGCCATCTCACTCAGGACCTCTCTGATTGTTCCATCTGAAGATGTAAGAAGTCTCTTCTCACTCGAGCAGCCACCCAGGTGCTCGTTCAGTCTCTTGTCATCTTAAGACTTGGCGACTGCAACTCGCTCTTGGCTGGTCTTCCTATGAAGGTCATCAAGCCTCTGCAACTCATCCAGAATGCAGCAGCTCGGCTCGTCTTCAGTCTTCCTAAGTTCAGTCATGTCACTCCACTGCTGCGCTGCCTTCACTGGCTTCCTGCAGCTGCGTCAGATTTAAAACCCTGATGCCTACAAAGCCCAAAACGGACCAGCCCCTCTCTACTTAATAGCAATGGTAAAAACTCGACCTGCACCTCAAGCCCTTCGAGCTGCATGTACAGCTTGGCTTGACCCACCATCCTTCAAGACGCCTGGAAGACAAGCATCAACACTTTTCTTTGTCCTGGAGCCCAGGTGGTGGAACAAACTCCCACTGACTGTCGGAACAGCAGAGTCTCTCGTGGTCTTCAAATGCAGACTGAAGACACATCTCTTTCTACAGCACTTAAGAGGGCACTAAGACTTTGTTCACACAGCAGACAAAAGTGGCCCAAATGCGATCTTCTTCTTCATATGTGACACAGATGTGTCTCCGTGTGTCAGTGTGAACAGATAAACACACTGAATCTGACATTTTCAATTCCGATTTGAAACACTTTCATATGTGGTACTGAAATCCTATCCATATCCAATATGTGGCGATGCAACTCTGAACAGCCAGATCGGAATTCATGCGACTTTTATGTCAATCCAACTCGACATTCGTCATAATTTCGCACTGTTGAGACTCAAACATTTAGGCTGGTGTTTCTGTACCAAAAAATTAGAGGGCACTTATTGCAACCGCTCCGTGTTCAAAGAGATTTCGAAAGAAATGGCTGAATGCGGCTGTAAGAGAATGAGGCTGCAGCGTCAAACAACAATTAAAAGTCTGAAAGCAAAGTTTAAAGAATCTGAGGACATGAACCAAAGAAGTGACTGTGTGCTTTTTACAGCTGGAACGCATTCTGGGTGACGAGCCCAGCTGACAACCGTTGCAACTTCAGACGGACTTCAAAATCGGATTTGGTGAGAAAATCAGATTTGGGCCACTTATACCTGCTGTGTGAACATAGCCTAAGTTACTTAAGTACTTATTGAAATGTATTTTATTGCACTGCGCTGTGTTTTAATTCTGTTTCTTTTTCTCTGGGTATCAACATGGGCTTTTGTTTCTAGCAGTATCTGAGCTCAGGTCTAACTTCCTCTCTAACCTATTTGCAACTAGAAAGATACTTTTTCTGAGTCGACAACAAAGCACTTATTGTAAGTCGCTCTGGATAAGAGCGTCTGCTAAATGTAAATGTAAATGTAAGCGGACGGCTGTGATGACTCTCTAAGGAAGTTCTAATACTCACAGTCTCTGCAGGTCAGCGTACTTGGAGAAGACATGATCAGGAAGCTCTCTCAGCTCATTGCTCTTCAGGGAGCTGTGTAAAGGCCCAGCGTCAGTGTGGAAAAAAACGTACGTTGTTTCAATTAATTTCCAGCACATATGAAATCATCCTGTGACTACATTTAATGCAATGATTTACTGCCTTTCATTTAAGAGTAAATCACAAGGTGCAAAACAAAAGCGGAACATTTAAGAAAAAGGGCTTCCTGAGCTTAATGTCTTTAAGCCTATTTTAAAAGAACCATGAAATAATTTCCAAAGTGATTTAACACAGTTTTGTTTTACAAAATCAGTGTTCAAACAAGATTTATTTCGTTTCTAGGCAACACTCTGAAACACGTTTTTCCTGACTTTCAGATCAAAATGTATTGTCCCAGGGAAGAACACTTACAGCCAAGTCACGTTGGAGGACAGAATAGGCACAGCACGTAGGTTCACCCCCACACACTCCACCTCTGTCTTGGTGCAGTCGCAGCTGTCTGGATAATGCTGAAGAGCTATAAAACATCAGACACACATACAGACTTTTTATACAATGGCAGGACAGAATATTACATATCACATATGTATTGCATATATATATAACTCCATCTTTCATTTATTCATTTATTTCCAGTGAAAACAGTCATTAAGTACAAGTTATTCATTGACAGGAAATATTTCTGAGGAGATTAGATTCAAGATAGTCCACAAGCATAAGGAAGGGGAAAATTTCCAAAACTGGAGGTCAAAAAATGTGTTATATAATGAGATCTCTGGTAGACCACCAAAACGATCAACATCAGATAAACAGCACCTAAAGCTTTCGTCTTTAAGAGAGAGGAGAAATCAAGATCTGCTTCCGACCTGAAAAAATCCACTGTTTATCTGTAGCTGTCAAGAAGCTGTTACTGAGAAGAGGAAGAAAATTTTGCAAATCAAACAAAGAAGCTGCTGCTGTTCTCAGAACAGGGGACTGGTCATCCCAGAGTCCAGACCTCAGCATCGTTAAATGTGTTTAATATTAACTGGACTGTAAGCAACAAAAAAAGCAACCAACTCCTAAGACTGAATTTGGAAACAGGAAACAATATCCCTGCAGATTTCGTAAAAAAAGAAAGTTTCTCAAAAGAAAGAAAGCTGTAATAAAGTGAAATTGTGGACACAGTAAATTCTGTTTTTATTATGTTACTTTTAGTTCTTTAGGCTTCTGTGTAATTTTCTATTGAATATACTGTGTTTTGCCACTTGCTCCGGTTTGCAGAAGGGGCTTTAGAGGCGTGGTATGCAGAGCTGCGTTGTGCGCCCTGCCTCCTTTGCCAAAGGGATGTTAATTGTTGTCATTTATGTTGTTAATGTCGCTGTTCATTAGTTAAAGGTGTGTGTATGTTAATAAACAGCACTTCTCGTAGCAGAAATCATGGCCCTCCCATGTTTCCTTCTTCACCAAGACGCTACATTTGGTGTCAGAAGTGGGATACGGAAAAGTCACAAGAAGTGCTTTTTAAGAGGCACATGAAAAACAGCTGGGGAAGCAAGCAGGTCATTTCTATCATACCTCTTCACTCTATGCTAGATAACTAATGCTAACCATACACTAGAATACTTAAAAAAGACTGTTGAAAGACTAGTTTAACACCTTCTAACATCTAAAGACAATATCAACGTTCTTTAGTCACAGACTGTGATTTTGCAAAGACTGAGGATCTTGCAGGGTCACTACCTGCAACTGGTGGAAATTTACAAGCAGAGAAACCTTTTCCCTCTCCACTCTGTAGTGGTACAAATGGAAAGATGAGCCTGGGAATGCTCAGCCCAGTTCACTGTAGAACTGTATATTCTGGCAGATCACCCTACATTTTTAAATAATCTGTAAAATGTGCAGTTACTTTAATATTCGACATAAAGATTTACACATCAACAAAACATGCAGTGATTCAGCACTGATGATTGGGTGTTATGAACTAAACCATAAAAACCAAACAAACAAAACAAGAAACCACTGTAACAGAAAGTAAAAAACTGAAAAAAAGAAAAAAAAGAAAATTCCTCTGCACAGTTCAGTACATCACTGTTACAGGCTCAGTGAACCTAAAATATTAAAACAACCAGTTTACATTTTTAAGTTAATATGATTATTGTATTAAAGTGGAGCACATTTGCCTTTTTATGGAGATTTCAGGCACACATCTCTCTCTCTCTCTCTCTCTCTCTCTCTCTCTCTCTCCCTCCCTCTCTCTCTCACCCTCTCTCACCCACGCCCCTGACATGTCACTGTTTGCATGAGCCAAGACTTATAAGTTATGATAATTTTAAACCTGATTGATTTTGTCGCAGCATCAAGACGAGAAAAGGACTTACTTAGCCCTTTAATGTTCTGCTCAACCATTTTGTAGAGCACATTTTGAGTCACTATATATATGTTCTGATTTTGCCACAAAGTGCCACCTCGACAGTTCGGTAGATGTGAATATTTTAAAAACTGTAGGGTCAAAAAAACGAAAAAAAAAAACAAAAAACAAAACACCAATTGTTTTTATTATTGCCCCGAAAATTCCATTGCTTTTTTCTTGGTGAGGACATTAAAGGGCTAAGACAGCCGTCCTGACCACCTCACACTAAATGATCGACATGACGTGCGAGTGTGACGGAACTCCCATGATTTTATTCTGACAATGAAAATGTGTATGTGACAGTGAAATCGCTTAAAAAGTCGTTTGGTGTAAGGCTGCCATAAAAGCCCCACTATCTCACCCACAACTCTATACAAAACACACAATAAACACACACACACCCTTAACTAAATGCATACCATGCCTCTAGCGCACCTTCAGTGAACCGGAGCAAGTGGCCGCAGCTGCCACAGTGTTTTGCTTTTTATTTTGTGACACTAACATAACTTTTATGTAACAGACGTTTTGACTGACAATTCTAAAAATAACTCTTATTTTAACCTCAATAACCACAAAGAAATGTTACTGAATGAGAAAGAGAGAGAGAAAGAGAGAGAGAGAGACAGAGACACATACAGCAGGCATCTGTGAGGTCCTCTGGTTCAGATTTCTTCATAATGGTGCGGTCAAAGATGTCAGCCCACCCACTGTTATCACCTGTGGAGAGAATCGCACAGAATTAGACATAAAGATTTTGCTTTATGTGACTCAACCCAAGAATACAAATGAATAAATCTAGTAAATGCTTCTTTATAATTCCAAGCCAGAAAAGCAGCTGATTCTGCCTTTTTAATCTATTCTTCTCTGCTAGTAACATATTTTCAAAACCTGTCACATTTATTATAGATTTTATTTAGTTTGTGCCATAAAACTTTTTGATCAAGCAAATTCATGAATAAGACCTATGACTTCACACTTCAGTCAGTTTTTGTTGTTACTACAACTAGCCAAACATTCTGAAGGTGAGCAGTGCATCCAACAATAAAGGCAGCCTTGTACTTCTTATGTGTATAAATATATATATATAAATTTTGGGACATTTCTATTGGTCTATTGGTTTCGTTCCAACAGCAGCGATATATATATTGCACACATTGCAACTACTCTGACGGTAGATTTTAACATTCCTTCTGGCGTTTTTGGGAACTACAAAATACATATCTGTAATTTTTGGCAGATTTTTGTGATCTTTGTTTTTTTACATTATATCCAACCAGATATCCTTGAAAGTGCTGCCGCAAGGTGCAATCATTTGGAAGCCTAACTTTGCTATGCAAATCATAGACAACTGCTTATGTCACCCAAGCCAAATGAAGCTATCTTTAGGAATATGCTCACTGCTTTGTAGCCCATTTGCTTCACTGTCCTGCTATAACGACTACCTGCCACCCTCTACTGTACCTGACAGCTTCAATACCTTTAATATAACATATTACCATCACCCTTTCCATGAACTCCAAATATGCCATTAGGTAAATATGACATAACAGACTGTCTACAATAATTTAAACACTCTAAGCAGACTTGGTTACTGGTCCATCCTGCAGATTGTTCCTTCGAATCATCCGGCTCTATTTGTAACCCTGCAATAAATTTCCTGTGCTGCTTCCCCGAGGAAGATCAGGGTCTCCTTTTTCAGTCTCGGCTCCTTTCAAGGTTTCTCCCAAATACTCTTTGGGAATTTTGCCTTTTTACCTCAGACTCGCTCATTCAGAGTCTGGCTTTGAGGAAATGGGCCAGGGGCTGTATTACAGAAACTTCTCAAGTCTGAAATCTTATCTTATCTGTTTAGTCACCATGACAACTTCAGTTAGAGCTGAACATAGGACAGAAGATTTTACAGAACAGATACTCTAGATAATACAATTTCCTAAATTGTGTCCTAAGATAACCACAGAGACGTCTTAACTTCTTTACCCTTTACCCGTTTCTATTGTTTTGTGCAGTGACAAGCAGAATAATTCACTATAATTAGCCCAATGACTGAACATTTATCTACATCAAAAATGGTGCTTTGACTTTTATTTGCCTAATAGCATTTTAAAAACCCCAGACCCTGCAGACACAATCTCCCCCATCCTCTCTTATTACCTTCATGTGTTAATGTTGGTGAAAACTCATTAAATAAAATATTACAGTGATGGTGGTGAATAATGAGGAGACAGAGCTGAACGTGTGTCTGTTTATTAGGAGGAGTAACGTTAGTGCGCTCGGCTAAAGCATTTGGGAAATAGAGACTGAAACTGGAGACGGCGACGCTCTGATAAACAGCACAAAGCGCTGAAACATTTTATTTTTTTTACATCAACGGTAGCTAACGTTAGCTGTCTGGCTAACTAACTAGATTATTTTGATTGTGTTTACATTTCAGCTGTGCGTGTATGGTCGGTTGCTAGGTAACAGGCATGACAGTTCATTGTCGACTTCGATTGAGTAGGTTAAGATTTCCTAACTTGAGATACTGTAAGATATAATTTCTATATTAAGATTTAGTTCTGTAATGCGAAATTGTGAAAATGCGTATCTTGACCTAACGCATCTTAACTTAAGACAAAAAGATTCTATAATATGGCATGTTTACCATGACATTAAGGGCAAGCACTGTTGCACGTTTGCACGATTACCTCATGTGCTGATGTATTTTACTGTTTGCCTTCCTAAAAGAATTGTCTGAACTATTGTTCCATCTGTATTACTAATTATGATAAGATTCTTCTGACTGGTGATTTCAGTTTTCATGATGATGAAGCAGGTGGCACGGTGGGGATCGCTGTCGCAGCAAGACGGGCTTGGGTTTGATTCCCCAGCTGGGTGAATGGGGTTCTGTCTGTGTGGAGTTAGTATGTTGCTCCGTGTCTGCGTGGGTTTCCTATGGGTGCTCCGGTTTCCTTCTCCAGTGCAGTAAGGCCCCTAGGTGTGGGTGGATGTGTATGTCTGTGTGTAGTCTGCCCTGTGGTGGACTGGTGACCTGTCCAGGGTGTATCCTGCCTGGGAATTGGGTGGACCCAATGAGCGCTTGGATAGGCTCCAGCACCCCCTGTGACCCAGGAGGATAAGCAGCTTAGAAAATGAATGAATGTTGATGCAGCACCAGACAAAAAAGCTACTGAATTCATGCGACTTTTAAATACATTTGATTTTACTTTAACTGGTCTGAGACATATTCATGGTCACACTTTAGATTTAGTCATCTCAGAGGTTCATTAATTAACATAAATTAAATTTCAGATACTGCAATCTCAGATCACCATTGTGTGTTGTTTAGTATGTCTACTTCTGTTGACATGAAATACAGAGTAACAAAAATGAAAAAAATGAAAAAACCCTACATTGGTCAGCAATTTTAACTGTAAGCTAAGATCTATTTTAGATAGTTTTGCACCAGAAGAAACTTAAAAGAAGTTCTTGACCACAAAAATGCCATGAAACAATTGTATTTGTATTTACATCAATGTAGTACTGAGAGACAGAAATACTACTCCAAACTTATTGATGACAACAGAAACAACTCAAAAGTTTTTTTTCAAAAACTGATCATCTTTTAAATCCTAAGTTAACCAATGATTATTTCACTGAGGCTCCGACATCAAAATGTAATAATTTTGCATTATTGTGAATACAAAAATCACTAATATTCGGTCCAAAAACCGAAAAGTCCAAAACTGCAAAAAGTAGACTATATTTTTATTCAACAGCAAAACACCATGAATAGTTTTACAAAGATTAATGAGGCAAAACTTCAAAAAATGGTCATACAGCTAAATTCCTGCACCTGTGTTATAGATTCTATTTCAACAGCATTTCAAGGAAGTATTTGACAGCCTTTGTCCAAGTGTGCATTGTAAATTGTATCTTGTTTTTTGGAAACAGGTACTTTTCCACATACACTTAAAACAGCAGAAAAGACTGCTTTATTGAAGAAACAGAACCTTGATCCCTCAGTTCTTAGTAATTACAGCCCGATCTCTAACCTTCTGTTTTAAGTAAAATAACGGAACAATTTGTCTTTTTCACAGCTTACTGATTTCTTAAATGAACACAATATCCATGAAAAATTCCAGAATGATCTGAGAATAAATGCTGATTCAGCTGATGTTTCCTTAATTATGCTTCCAAATTTAACTGCCGCAATTGATACTACAGACCACAGAATACTTAAATCGTCTTGAGAACTTGATTGGTCTCTTGGAACTGTGTTAAACTAGTTCTCAGAAAACAATATTTTGAACGCACAGGTGAGCAGCTATCTCAGATAAGCATGATATTCTCTGTGGTGTACCACAGGGCTTTGTACTAGGTCCACTTCTGTTTTCTTTGTATTTGCTGCCAAGACTGCTGTCAATCTTGGCAGATTATCAAGAAGAATTATTCGCTGTCAGATTATCAAGAAGCATGGCATCAATTTTCATAGTTATGCAGATGATACACAACTGTATATATCTGTAGCTCCAGACAATGTCACTACAGCAGGGTAAAAACAAGCTGGTAATATTTCTGTCCAGCATTGTTAGCTGGATGAATAGAAATTTTCTAAAACTTAATGAAGACAAGACAGAAATAATTATGAAAGACTTGGAAATCTGGCTCTACAAATAAAGACTTAAGTTAGAAATCTTGGTGTAACTCTTAGACTCTGAATTTAACTTTTAAATCACATATTAATAATATTACCAAAACTGCTTCAGGCATCCATCAGGCTCCTTCTGTCAATGTTTTTAAAAACATATTTCTTCACTTTGTGTTTAACTATTTTTTTATTGTTTCTCTTGTATTTACTGGAATTTAACTTTTACCTTCTTGTTAGTTATTATTAATATATTCCCTTTTCTGCTATTGCAGTTGTCTTCTTTTCTGTTGTTTTTACTTTGTATTGTGAAGCACTTTGAGCTGGATTTTTAATGTATGAAATGTGCTATATAAATATAGATCATTATTATTATTATTATTATTTGCATGATGTGAGGTATGGCCATGCTTTATCTCATTTACAAATGGCAGTCATAACACTACACAATAAAAAATAACGCCTGAACCTCTCTGGTGGTAATTTTCCCCAGTAGATCTTGTAGCTGCTGTTGTAGATGAGTAAGATGAGGAGGAAGAAGACTTGATTAAGTTAGACTTAATCTTAGTCTAGGACACAGGTGAAGACACCAATGCTAAAAAGACACTGGTGCTAAATCACTGCCACGGTCACTGTCGAGTTTTATGAATTTGGCCCAATGTTTATTAGGCTTAGTACTGTATGCAGATGATTTTTTCTCTGTGCAGGGGTTGCAAAACAAAATCCACTGTGAAGAGATCACAGTTAAGTACACCGATAAGGCATAACATTATGACCATTATGATCCTTCTTTCTATGCTCATTGTCCATTTTATCAGCTCCACTTACTATATAGGTGCACTTTGTAGTTCTACAGTTACAGACTGTAGTCCATCTGTTTCTCTGATACTTTGTTAGCCCCCTTTTACCCTGTTCTTCAGTGGTCAGGACCCCCATGGACCCTCACAGAGCAGGTACTACTTGGGTGGTGGATCATTCTCAGCACTGCAGTAACACTGACATGGTGGTAGTGTGTTAGTGTGTGTTGTGCTGGTACGAGTGGATCAGACACAGCAGTGCTGCTGGAGTTCTTAAACACTGTGTCCACTCACTGTCCACTCTATTAGACACACCTGCGATGTTGGTCCACCTTGTAGATGTAAAGTCAGAGACGACAGCTCATCTCATGCTGTACAATATGAGCTAATCATCCTCTAGTCCTTCATCAGGGGTCACAGGACGCTGCCCACAGGACGCTGTTGGCTGGATATTTTTGGTTGGTGGATGATTCTCAGTCCAGCAGTGACACTGAGGTGTTTAAAAACTCCAGCAGCACTGCTGTGTCTGATCCACTCAGACCAGCGCAACACACACTAACACACCACCACCACGTCAGTGTTACTGCAGTGCTGAGAATGATCCACCACCCAAATAGTACCTGCTCTGTGAGGGTCCGTGGGGGTCCTGACCACTGAAGAACAGGGTAAAAGTGCACCTATATAGTAAGTGATGCTGATAAAATGGACAGCGAGCATAGAAACGAGGAGGTGGTCATAATGCTATGCCTGATCGGAGTATTACACTGAAGGAAATTGCATAATGGCGTAAACAGCAATGTTTTCACTGCCCTATTTAAAAACACTCTATTGTTTATATTGTAGCAGCTGAGTGCACAGAGTGAAATACAGACGTTTGGAATGTCTTGTTTAGGCAATAAAAAGCATGTGTTTTACTTCAGCACTGACGTTTTCACACCATGATGCAAAACCCACAATAAGTATCGCTTCATGTACAGTTACATGCCTAACGCCTGTTGTTTAAACAAATAAAACTGATGTGAACAGGAACATTAAGCATAGGCTGATTAACGTGAAGCACTTCTAATCCCTCGTGATTAGTGATTAGTCTGTGTTCCTTTCTTTTTCACACACACGTTTATTTTTACGCAGTGTCGGGAGGGGTGTCATGCACAGTGGCAATGCTGGAGTGAGTAATTGGGAAAGTCAGGAGAATTCCCACTGGGCCAGTAGCACTTTGGGCTGATTACTGTGAGCTACTGTATAAGCTCAAGAACATTACGTATTACATCCAAGTGTATATCTGTAGTGATTTAGCAGTTAAACCAGTGGCAACCCGCCCCCAAGTGGTCCAGACCCAGGTTGCTGATGATGAAGTTAGCTTCTTATTCTCACTTCCTGTTCCACCTTAAATGATGCAGCAGTTCCATTAAGACCCTTGTATGGGTGCACATAACTGCTGCACCATTTAAGGCAGAACAGAAATTCTAATATAAAGGTAACATCAGCCTTTAGTGTATTAAATTCAGAGCAATGGTATGAATCTGGGACTAACACAACAGGCAGCTCTACAGAGTTCACCACTGTTTTCCGCTCTACTGAAGTAGCAATTATCATACATTAATCATGTGAAGATGGACGGCAGCGGCAAAAACTGGAAAAAACAGGGTACCAAGAACACAAGGAGGAAAAAGCTACTTAAGGAGCAGGTGGGCAGTGAGAAATGCTGACCGTAAAGTATTTGGCTAGCACTAGTTTGCAGCATATTGACTGAGTTGACTGTCACATTTAACACAAAAAGTTTTGCCAGGTTTATTTTTTATTTCTGTCTAGCCACCCTAATTATCTCAGGGTAGAATATAAATGATAAATAAGAGTAAGAAATGAAGAATATGAAAATACCTTTTTAAAATAATGATTTGGCCACAAAAGAACATTTCCTCACTGTTAAACACTTTCATGAGCTATTACTATAAACAGACAATTGTTGTACATTGTTTTATGTATTTGTATTAATTACATTATTTTTTCATTTGATAAACACTTATTTAATAACGTAACTTACAGTAATACAAGTTACATTTCAAAAATTAGTTAAAAGCAAGAAAATAAGCAGGAAACACGAATTTAACAGAAAACTGCACAAAAGCCTCCAACACTAAGTACAATATCAAATCTATCAGGATTTAATTCGTCCACATTTTGCTTTTGTGCACCCTACTACCACTTTAAGGTCTGATACTCAACATGTTTTTTAATTTATTTTGTCCCCTGATGTCCACTTATAACGTTTATGTGGTTTTATGAAGCAAAAACACCTTTAATTTATTTTTACATGACCATTTTCTCTAAGTCTAGAATTAAACAGGCTGTTTGTGTTACTGTGCTTTTAATTGTAATTTATGTACATAAGCTCTGTTTCAGATTGGCCGTCCTGTATTGTGCCTCATTCAAAAAGCAGTCTGGACTGAAGCACTCCTTATAATATTAGTGTGAATAATGCAGGGCTCAGCTGCTACAACCACTCACACACTCATCCGCATAGCTTTCTGGGTGCAGCACTCACTGGATTGGAGGCAGGAAACACCCTGGACAGGTCGCCAGTCCATCACAGGGCAGACATATAGACCTACACATTTGCCGTAACCAGAATAGGCTAATATATAATATGAGGTATGTAAATACAAAATAATTTGACTAAAGATTAAATAAATGAGAGGGTGGTCTCTGACTTTTGCTTAGTACTATATATGTAACTTCCCGTATATATTCATCTGGTCTCTCGGGTATTATATATCCTCTTTGTTAGAATAAAACTTTGCATCTCTATTTTTGCTGTTTTGCCTATTTATATATTATTTATTTAATTATTTCAAAATGCCAGCTAGCCTTTACATTGCATGAAAAATTCATGATGAATGGATCAAAAGAAATAATCTAAATTTACATGGAATAAAATCTTTTTACATTAACTTCCTTTAAAAATTAAGAATGTTTTTTAATTTTCCTGAAAAATTACCAGTTTGGATGCTGACAGTGATGATACAGTTATATGCAGTGTTGATGCATTGTTGTGAAAATAAGTTCACAACACATCCCCAACAGGAAAAACACAGATATTACATTTTATTTGTACATTTTAGTGCAGAAGTTATTTTGCAAGGGTTGCTCTCCCAAATGCATTACAGATCACTCCCAAGAATATTCTTTTTATTCATGATGTGTGTTGTCGAGTGTGAGCTTTACACATATAAGAAATATCAGTACTGTTATGATTAATAACGCTTCTATTAAAGAGATTAAAATTTACACTTCAGGTGTAATTTACAAAATTTACACTCCATTACATGTCAGGTATAACATTGTTAAAAATCCATTACATCCCAAATTGTTACTCAGATATACAGCATTTTTCAGTTAAAAAATGTATTTTTACTTAAAAAAAAATTAACAAAATGTAATTTGACTAGGACGCTGAAACTTTTGCATATGACTACACACACTGTTAAAAATAAAGATGCCAAAAAGGGAGTGATGCCACTTTTGATTCCCTAAAGAAAAATTTCATGAATGGTTCTTTGAAGAATGTTCTTTTTTAAGGTTAAAGAACATCGTCTAAATATTGATCAATTAAAACTTTTCTTTTTTCCTTAGAAACTACCTAGATACTGTCCAAGCCAAAACCCATTTAGAACCTTTATTTCTAGCCCTGCGTTCACACCGGCAGCGACTTTTCACCGCTTGTCACCTAAAGTGATAATCGCTCATCACCTGTGGGCATTTCTGAAAAATCCTGGTGAGAAATCACCTGTGTGCTTATTTTTATTTAATCCCTGTGTTTATGCAGTCACTATGTGAGAAAAAAAGAATTTGGTCTTTGTGATTACTGTCTATTTATGGTGAAAGCTCCGCCGCCCCTAATCCATCTCTAATAGGAACAATTGTCTAGCAACCAAAAACAGAGGGTACTGTTTCACAGTGGTGGAGATAAAGCGCCTGCTGCTCTGCTGAATCAGAGCCGGTTCATGAGGAGCCTGGCCACTTCCTATTTCCCCCGTTATATCAAAAACAGGACTGCTAAACAGCAGAGGGCGCCCACGAGCGAGTCCTCAATGAATGAGTGAATGGAGCTCAATGGCTAAAAACGAAGTTAAAATAGTTTCTAATCACTGAACCAGAATTTTCCTTTCATTTTAGAAAGTAGAAGGATGTGTTTCACTAAAAAAACACAGAAAACTCACCTGTAAGTTTCATTTTTTCTACATCAAACGGGTTTTGGGCAGCAGAACGCTGGCATTACTGCTACTGAGTGCTGATTGGTTGGTGAGCGGAGCAGCTCATTGGCTGTTCTCGCTCACTGACATCATGAACGTACATGAGGCGCCGTTTTAAACTCCTATAACTCGAGTTTAAAAGCTCTTAAAAATATAACAGCAGTGTTAATATGTTTTATGCTGTTCTGTGTTCAGGAAATGATTGTATTCTTTTACATTAAAAATGTTTCAGCATTTATAAACTATAATTTTGCTGAAATGCTCCATATTAATCCATACATTTTGGACTCATTCGAGAGCGCCCTCTAGCATTGTAGAAACCTGGAAGACATTCTCCTCTTTAAAGCTGTGTCCCATTTCAGGGGCTGCATCCTTTGGAGGCTGCATTTGAAGGCCGACTGCATCACAGCGGCGCGACCAGACTGTCCAATTTTGAAGGCTCCTTCATATGCGGCCGAGAAATGTGTCCTTCTTTTCCATGGCAACGAAGGATCCAGCCCCTGATTTGGGACACACTGTAAGTTCTCTGGCTGAATGCACAATTCTTATTGGTAATCGCCACGTCGCTTTGCTCCTTATTTGCATAAAGTTACACTCCGCTCAACTTTGTTGCGTCGCTGACTTCGCCACGTTGCCAATGTTCACGCTGCCTCCTGACGCCAGAAATCTCCAGCTCTCACTGAAAAGGAATGACCTCAGGCCGCGTTGTCGCGTCATGGCAGGTGTGAACGCAGGGTAAGAGTGACTAAGACTGACGTAACTATGTTTTTGTAATAGAAATTTTCTTCAAACTAATCTTCAAAAACTAAAACATAGTTTTTTTAAAAGTACTTTACCATTATGTTGTTCCTGACATTGCAGATTTTTTTTGTCTATGGTTTTCCCACAAATCAGAACATCACTGCCCTGAAAATGTACAAAACTCACACACACACACGTCCTTACCACAGTGCTCCTCATCCGCTCCATTCTTGCAGTCTCTGTGACCATTACATTGGAGCACCTGCGGCAGACATACGCTCATATTTCCGCAGGGGAACTGGCCAAGTGGGCAGGCCTCCACCACATCCCTGCTGGCAAATATGGACACTGCTGATGAAAAGAAGAATAGCGGGAAAGGAAAAGGGGGACAGAAATTAACAAACGAATTAGCTCCAATACAAAGCAAGGACAGATGCCTATGCATGGGTAATGCACTAGATTGAACGGTCATTAACATTACTATTGTCTTTTGGACACGCTTTGTTAAATAGCAACTCCCCTGAGCGCTCTGGACCACGGCTACTTTACGTCACAATGATTTAGGACTTGCTTTCTCTGCCAGAGCTTCTTCCACCTGAGGGCTGTGTCTAGACACGCTACAAGACAACTGCTTGCCCTGAAATGAAACAACCTAAAAAAGGCTCTCTCTGCATAAGAGTTGGGCACAATGAAAAGCTAAATCTGTTTAAAGCGCTGCATTTCCAGTAGGGCTAGGTACAATCTGTGGACCTCCTCCAACTACATCGGTCCACGGCACATGCCAAGGCAATAACAAGAGATACAAACCAATTACAGCACAGCTCCAAGTGTGTAATGCGATAATTCAGCCACCTGCGCAACAACAGGGCCCCTTGTTTTCAGATACAGGCAACATTAAGTAACACAAAATTAAAGTGAAAGAGCACAAACTAAAAAGCAGAATTTTCACTGTAGAGTGTGGGGTTTTGCTGGTCTATAGTAATATGCCAAAGTCAGAGACCACCGTTCATTTAATCAAATCAAAAAAGTTTTTCAGTGTTGGGAAAAACGAAAGCTACACCGATCAGGCATAACATTATGACCACCTCCTTGTTTCTACACTCATTGTCCATTTTATCAGCTCCACTTACTATATAGGTGCACTTTGTAGTTCTACAGTTACAGACTGTAGTCCATCTGTTTCTCTGCATACTTTGTTAGCCCCCTTTTACCCTGTTCTTCAGTGGTCAGGACCCCCATGGACCCTCACAGAGCAGGTACTATTCGGGTGGTGGGTCATTCTCAGCACTGCAGTAACACTGACGTGGTGATGGTGTGTTAGTGTGTGTTGCGCTGGTCTGAGTGGATCAGACACAGCAGTGCTGCTGGAGTTTTTAAACACCTGACTGAGAATCATCCACCAACCAAAAATATCCAGCCAACAGCGTCCTGTGGGCAGCGTCCTGTGACCACTGATGAAGGACTAGAGGATGACCAACACAAACTGTGCAGCAGCAGATGAGCTATTGTCTCTGACTTTACATCTACAAGGTGGACTAACAAGGTAGGAGTGTCTAATAGAGTGGACAGTGAGTGGACACAGTGTTTAAAAACTCCAGCAGCACTGCTGTGTCTGATCCACTCGTACCAGCACAACACACACTAACACACCACCACCACGTCAGTGTTACTGCAGTGCTGAGAATGATCCACCACCCAAATAGTACCTGCTCTGTGAGGGTCCATGAAAAACGAATAAACTGTACATAATGTTTTTTTTTTAAATTGCAAATTGAATAAATGAAGAGTGGACTACTGGGCTCAGAACTGTATTTGTGACATAATTGTCATTGGATACATGTCCTTCCGAAAAACAGGTCAAGCTCATTAAAATTTGTGTAGTGAGACACTATTTAATGTAGCATTGCTGACATGTAACTTTTTATCCTTTAATCTCATGTAATTTCTTTTATCCTTTAATGTAACTTACTGCAATGGGATTTTATTCCAATTTATTCTAAAGCTTTTCTGTTGGTCCAAACACAATGAAATAGTAAGAGACAGCTGGCAACTCTGCTTTTCATATGACAGCAAGTGCCCTTCCTTTATATTCAGCTCTGTTTCTTCAACAGCACTAGAAAGAAAATGTGGCCCTGCTCACAGCCCAACATGTCAGTATGAAACATGGCTCTGCTTCAGAATTTTCAGGTGCATATAAATACATAACATGCAGGCATCTCTGAAATTCAGACATAAATTTAGATCTAATACATAACATGATTTGATTCCATAATAAAGGCATCAGAATGTGAGACGTAAATCACCTGGCAAAAGTTTGACATGTTGTGTATAGCACATCAATTTTAATGATACTTTCTTTGTAGTTCTTCTATGCACACACAAACCCACACTGTATGAAATAATAGAGAAAAAGAGAAAAATATTACATGTAAGAAAGAATAAAGAACAGAAAAGATGAAAGATGGTCTGGACTGGGGTAAAGGGGTTCCTAATGATTCAGTGTAATAATTAATAAGTTCATGAACAACAGAAACACTTTTTTAATGAATGGATAATAATAAATATTTAAAACAGGAACTATTATTAATAGAAATGTTCAATAGTAATGCACCAGTATAGGCACTGTGGGCTCATGCTGATACCCAATATTTTTCATGTATATACACTGACAGGCCACTTCATTAACGACATCTCCACACTCGTCCATTTTATCACATATGAGCACTTCGTAGTTCTCCAAATTCAGACACAATAGCTCATCTGTTGGTCACAGGATGCTGCCCACAGGACGCTGCTAGTTGGTTGGTGGACTATTTTCAGTCCAGCAGTGACACTGAGGTGTTCAAAAACTCCAGCAGCACTGCTGTGTCTGATCCACTCAGACCAGCGCAACACACACTAACACACCACCACCATGTCAGTGTTACTAAGAATGATCCACCACCCATATAGTACCTGCTCTGGTGGTCCTGTAAAGATCCTGACCACTGGAGAACACTTTGAAAGGGGTTTAAAGGCCTCAGCATACTTCCTATGAACCGAAGTCCGTGAGCGCTGCGCGAAGCCGAAAGCGCCTTTGCGAGCTTACAAGCCCACATACTTTCGCGGTTTAATTTTGCCTGTTGCGTACGCTCCACAACTGCAGGTGACGTAGTTCCATGACTACTGGAAAACAATTCTATCACAGTTCTAGCTATGGCGAGTCCAGAATGCTGCCACCGTTTAAGGTGGAACAGGAAAATTCGAACAAGACGCTGGTGAATAGAAAGCCAACTTCAGCCTTGTCCTCTTGTTAACCTAAATATAAGATAGCCTATATGTTTTGGTACCTAGTGCTAGTCAGTACTAGCGAATAATAGACTTAACATCTTACGTTTAGGAAGTATTCATTGTTTATTTACCATTTATTTTATTTATTTAAATGCTCAACATCAGCCATCTTTGTTTCATGGTATTCCTCTTTTTTACTGACCTATCACAGGCTTTGTAGCGTAGCGTCTTCGTCAGAGGAGTTCATCCAACTGCCATGTGCACAACATGGCAAACGAAGCCTCCACACAACATCTGCGGTTGTTCGTTTTCTCTGCAGTTATGTCATCTTGTTCACTGAAGCCAGGCGAACGTCATCTCTGCAAGAAGTATGCTGAGGCCTTAACCCAGTATACAAGAAACAGATGGACTACAGTCTGTAAATGATCCTGAGGTGGACTTGAAGTAACCGGACGGTGTTAATGCCGATACCATTGCCAATACATACAAGTTGATAAAATGTAAACGTTTTTTTAAAATATCGATCAAATCTTAACATCTGTCCAATGCTGATATTTTTTTTTATCAAGTATCTGACAAAACCGATATGAATCTGATATCATCGTGCATCCCTAATGTTCAACACTTTATGCATTCAATCTAAGGCTGACCCTTCTAAGTCTGACTTCACTACTCATAGCTTTTTTTTATTGACCAAGACCCAAGATCTACCCATCACATTTATTTAGTTATTTATGTATTAATTTACATTAACCTACTAATCATTATGCTCCATTAAACCCACTAAAGCTCCTGCAGTGAAGTCCACTGCCTCCCAACCTACTACTCTTAAGTTCTCACCCTGCATGTTCCTTAGCTTTTTTTGTTTGTTTTTTGCTCTCACTTTCTGACTGTGATTTTGGATAAATCCTTTGTTAATAAAGATCTTAACCCAAGATTCGTCTGCGAGCATCTGGTTCCGTCTGCCACCGTTACAGGATACTTCGCCATCATGCAGACGGCAGACACTGAGGCTGTTCAGAAGATCCTGAGCAACCAAGGCCAGCTTCTGGGACATCACCAACAACAAGCTGAACAGCAGGCCCAGTTAGCTCAACTCCTAACTGGTATCAAAGAAATTTCTGCTCAACTGCGTAATCTCTGTTTGGTCACCTGCCCCTGTCACTGTCCCAGTCTCTCCCACTAATGAGACCACCCCAGTGAGTGTTAATCCAATTTATCCTGTAAGCAAACCTGATAAAATTTGATGGTTCTCCAGACAAGTGTCAAGGTTTTCTCCTGCAATGCTCTGTATGTGTTTCAGTAATTCTCCATCTAGTACAGATAAAGCCAAAATAGCATTCGTTATCTCACACTTGTCATACAAAGCTTTAGAGTGGGCAACTGCTGGGTGGTCTCGTATTCAAGATATGTCTTATGAGCAATTTTTTAAAAAGAATTCAAGACAATTTTCGACCATTCTCATGATGGCCATTCCAGTGGAGAGCTTTAATGCAAGCTTAAACAAGGCAATCGCGTTTGGTGGCAACCTACGCAGTGGAATTTCAAACTCTAGCCGCTGGAAGTGAGGGGAATGAGCTGCACTTTTAGTGGCTTTCCGCAACAGACTCAATCCAGAGGTATTAACTGAGTTTGCCTGCAAAGATGACAATCTAACACAGGACCAACTCATTGATTCATCCATTAGACTTGACCAACTAGTACTAGCAACTAGACTAGCACAAAGTTCTCGTACCTATGTACACTCCAGCTTCTGTTCCAGGCCAGTTCCAGCTCCGGCTTTCATTCCGGTTTCAGTGCAGATGTATGACCCCACCCTGGTTTTTGGAAGTCATGATGCAGTTCGGGGTCTAGGTCTGTCTAAACCTTGAGTAACATATAGGTAAATATAGGTAATTAATTAACTCATTAAGCTCTATATTTTGAGAATATAGCATTTACCTTATACTTTCTGCTACAGTTTGTTAAATATTTCACATTAAAAGTACAAGTGGGTTATTCTCATGAATATGAACCAAACCTGAAAAAAAAGTAACATAAATTTAACTAAAATTTTCTCTTTTGGGATATGCAAACAATGATATCTTGCTGAATATTTTAAAATAAACCTGAATGATGTAATTTGCATTAAATTCATTTGTGGTAACATTTTCCAATTTAAGTGAACAAATTCCCATTACCACAAAATAGTATGGTTTAAAGAGACCACAATTAAAATCTGGCATTGTTTTCATTTAAATCTGGAAATGAACAACAAAAAATTTCAGAATCTTGAAAAATGTAAAACAAAGAAGGAGAAATATTTGTCATTTTCTAGGTCACGATTCAGATTGAAGCAAATGTGTGAAACTGACCATGTTAAGGTCTTTATAAAAAAAAGTCAGATTTTTTTTACTTATTCCTTCCATTAAAACACGTGTTCATATGACTCTCAGGTGGATTTTATCTACTCAACAAAGGCTTTTGGACAAACTTATGGACACCATGCCTGCTTGAGTGCACACTGGCATTAAAGTAAAAGGGGGAGATACCAAATACAAATACTTGTCCTGAATACTTGAGTCTGCACTATTTTGGGGGAGGGGCTCATTAGCGCTGGTCTTCTTTCACATGCAAGAATTCCACACGAATCGTGGATCAATTTCACAATTTTAAGCATCACTTTTCTGCATGCAGGTTGGCACAATGGTAGGTGCAAGTTTCATCCATTTGCTGCTTTCTATTATTAAACATTCAAGCAGCAAAGAACAGAGCATTTTTCATCCACTGTCCACAACAAAACTTTCCTGCCACCATGAAACTTAACATCCGAAGCAGTTATGTCACAAAATAAACCAATCACGCAGCCCACTAATTTCAGGAGGACCAGAGATCGACTCTCTGGACCATTCCCAGGCTCGAAAACAGCCTTTATCAACGACTTAATCGAGCGTACCGAACTTGCACAGCCAAGCGGACCTGGGTCCGAAACGCTCTAAAAAATTCTGAAATGTATGTACACATTTAAATATACCGCTTTTCACTCAAATAATTATGCTGATGTCATTTGTAAAGAGAAATTAGGAAGTAATGCAAAATAGAAGCATCTTCACCAGTGCTCTCAGTCTTTTTGTTTCGGTGTTACCACTTGCGAAAGCAGAAACACTCATCGGTAGCTGAGGGGACGAGCATATCAGAGGCCCACTCTGTCTTCAAATCCCAAAAGTGCTCAGTTTATTAAAGCATCCACACAAATATTTACGCTCACAAGAAAAAAAAAAAGAATTAAAAGAACTTAACATTGTACGATTTTTTACGAGACTGAAGTCAGCTCCTTGCTCGCCAGCTTCTTGTTAGAATTTTCCCGATCCACCTTAAATGGTGCAGCAGGCATCAAGACTTTTAGTGTTTGACAGTTTCTCGTTGCAGATTAAACGTATCAGGAAACCAGCTGGAGTGATTATAAATGCAAATAAGTCCATTTGTCTCCAAAGTAGTAATGTTCGTCTTAAATCCTTGTCTTTGCCTTTTCTAGGCAAGACTATTATCTGCACTGCTATATGACCAGCAGTCTGCACGCCAACCTTTAGGGTTAAAGGTTGGTGAATTCCTTTATTCATTTATTGTTAAAAATGTTAGAACGATCAGCAGAGCTTTATTTTACTGCAAAGGAGGATTATTTTATTTTCACCTACAGATCTAATTCTGCTGGGCCACTCCGGAGCTGCATGTTGCCGACCCCTGCACCAGGGGAACCAGATGGAGCACCCAGTCTTCTCTCGGCCATCTTGCAGCTTGAGCTACGCGTTCGAACATGGTAAGATAGTGTTTGATGTCAGCGTTTTCTTTTAAGGGTGGTAGTTTTGATGCTGACCATACTGCATACTGTTGTGTCTGTGTGCCTGGTCAGACGGTCTTGACTGGCTTGGTAGCTCTCTGTTTGATGTACAGATCTCAGAGTGTGTGTCTCTGATTACCACTGCATCTGTTGTTTCCTTACTCGCTTGCCCCTCCGCTCTCCTGTCACCTTTGTTCATTCTTTGCAGTCTCTTTCTGCAGACATTCATCCCTCTCGTGCTGCTCTTTGACAAAGTCCTTAAACAACAAACACAGGTTTTTGATGCTCACCAGATTGCTGCTTGCCACTGCTTGGGATGAGTGAGGCTGGCTCTGGTAATTCTCATCATCATCACGTCCTTGCGGTTCATCATGGTGTGTGCTTTGAATCGCTGGGGGGTTTCTTTGCTGTTGTTTTGTTCTAAAGTAGTCGTCTTTTTTGGGCTTTGTTTCTTCTACTTTAACTGCTGTCAGCATATATTTGTAAGCCACTGGAATCATTTGTTATGGCGCTGTTCTTTTTAAACCACAGTCAATATTTGTTACAGTGCAGTCCCCTTTTTTTAAACAGCTGCAACCATTTGTTCTGGTGTTACCACTTCTGAAAGTAGAAACACTCATCGTAGTTGAGGGGTTGAGCATATCAGAGGCCCCAGAAGCAGAACCACAATGACTCCCTCTTCAGATCCCAAAAGTGCTCAGTTTATTAAAGCTACACACGCAAATATTTAAGTTCACAAGAACAAAAATAAAGAATTAAAATAACTAAACAGTTGAAGAAAAACCTCTTTGATACAAGATCAACTTTAGACAGTTATTCTACGTTCTTGAACAAAGGAACTATCCAAGATCTCTAAGTGTGGGGCTGCAAAGCCACACAGAACTCTCTCCCCATTACACTAAAAAGCCTCAGTGACCTGATCTTCTATCCCTTTTTAAGTAATTGGCCCCTCCCACCTAGGATCTAGGCCAAACCATGTCTATACTCTGGGTAAGAGCACAATCATAACAATACAATGTCACAGTTATATTCACATTCATCCTTCTTACATAAATAAGTGTGTACATAGATGTCATGGCACCATTCGATGGTACAGCTGAATACTGTACATATGTTTCATGCTTATAACACTCAAATGTTTACTGACATGGTTTGAAGCGATTTCATGATAATGACCCAAGAGGGCTTACAGGGTGCACAGGCTGAATAGTTACTTTTCCTCTCTCTAAGGCTTGGTGTAATATAACTCTAAGGATGCTGACATATGATCTTTTTCCTTTCACAAAGCCTATTCAAGGAGTATCTAGAGCTTCAACCATCACCACAAAAGCACAACACTGCAGTGGTGCCATGTGCGCCTCCGTCCTAGTTTTGTAAGTCTTCTCTCTTAAATGTATTCACTTCTTGTCAAATATATGCAATATGTATTTGTGTATTCCTGGGTTCTTGTGTAATATCATCACCTACCTCATTCATTTGCCTACTAAATTGTTTAATATATATTTACTTCATACACTACATTTCTACATCTCTGACAATGAGGCAATACTCTCTTCTGCACTACTGTAAATGTTATCTTGTCTCATTATTTATAGATGTGTATTTTGTTCTTTGTTGACTGAGAACTCCATGACTGAGAACAGAATTCTGATACAATCAATGACATAAATGGCAATAAAGGCGTCTTGATTTTGGCAACCGCGGTGTTAAGCATGTCATAACTGCATATTTACAGTTTTTCCAAGAGAGCATAGCTGTGTAAAGTGAAGCAAGAGAGTCGTCATGGGCTCAGAAATCACAATTCTGTACTTTTTTTGTAGTTTGTCGCTAGTGACATTCCACAGGGAGCATACAAACGCCTTTCTTGTGGTATAGATTATTAAAAATTATAGAAGATTATCGAAATATTTAAAAACAATGTTTCTAAAAGAAAGATAGGAAGAGATTTGGATTTTCACCCTCCATGGCCCATGTGTCAAACACAAGACACAATCCTATCTGGACCACTAAAGTATTTTTATTTTCTATTAATTTAAACTCGTTTCATGATGCACGGCAACGTAATGTGCACTCTGACTCTCCTACCCCAACAACAATCTATAGGACAGCGGTTACACCTCAGTTCTACAACGTTCTACACAATTCCACACCAGTCGTATCACCAAACGTACTAACTGCAGTTCAGCCAACATAAACACCTAATGTCAGCTCAGTAGCTCAATTTCTGAATGAACTTGAAGCAAAGAAAGGATAATAGGTGTCTAGTTCAAGCAAATAGGTAGGTTTAAAAGGCTGGGCCATTTAAATTTAGACTATTTCAAGTATTCATGCAATATTTCAGGGTCTACTACAAACAGCTATATTTTACTGTTGTTTTTGTATTTTTAGTGGTTGAGTTTGACACCCCTGCTCCATGGTGCATAGAATAATTAAAGGATTCAGATATCTGGAGGAATTTGAGTTTGTAATGGGTAAGGGTGCAAGCCTAAGCTGAATAACTGTGTTCTCCAATTCCTCAGATAGCACTGCATCAAAAACTGTAATTCACCTATAAGTGATATAACCCCATAGGCTCAGGATTACTTTGGCACACCTTTGTCACTACAATACATCCATAAATGCCAGTTAAAACTTCCCTGTGCCAAAAGAAAGCTTGTGTTAATCATGCCTAGAAGTGCCACCGACTTCTCTGGGCTCAGATGCATCTGGAATGGACCATCACACAATGGAAACGTGTATTGTGGTCAGACAAATCAGTATTTCAGGTCTTTTTTGGAGGAAATGGATGCCATGTGCTCTGGAACAAAGAGGAAAATGACCACAGTTCCTCTGCTGCTTGGCGTTGTTATCTGTTCAGTGAATAGAAGACTTGATTAGTCAAAAGGAAAGTGAATTTGAGGGGGGAACGGATTCGGATACAACACCGGCGTTAGCTGGTAACTACAAAAGCACGTTAGCTCACGCGCATTCATCTGTGTTGAGAATATAGTTTTGACAGGAAACACCGAAGTGATTCTGAAGAATAGTTTATTTAAAAATACATTTTAGGCCCAAAACTTTATAACAAAACTTTCACAAATCAATGTCTCAGGTATCAAGCAATGCGTTTACAACCATTTTGTGTAATAACTTAACGAGATGTAGCTTTTAGTGCCATTATAGTTCCCAGTACTATAATGGTGAACAATTCTGACTTGTTAAATTGCTCTAGAATGCGCATTTCACACCAAACCACTCTGAATGATTTTATTTACATCTAAACCATTGAAAGATTAAGTAATTTTGCAAAATCGGTGGAGTTCCCCTTTAAGTGTTGTGAACAGGAATGGCAACATTACAAAAATGATGATGCTTTACTGTCCCAAATGTTTTTTTTTTTTAAATAATAAAATTCATGCACTAATACTGCATTTTGCTCCAAAATTTCTACGTACATTAATGGTGCCATCAAATATGTGCTGATGTTTTGTTTCCAATGTAATACAAGTTCAAAATAAATCAAAAATAACTTATTTTAATCACTAATTTTAATTGAACACACCTTTTCAACTTTGTCTGATTTGGCATTGTACATATTTTTTTTTATTTATTTGTTTATTTGTTATGTTTGCTGTGACAGTGGCTATTACTGCCTTGCACACTTCAAACACAACACTGGTTGTGAGAACAAGCCTATTGTTTAATGCATTTTTACAGGTTTGCAGTTGATTGGACTGAGTAGTTTTTGAGCTGTGCACATGAGTATTTTGTGCACGTAAGTGTATGGCTGTTTAGTTGAAAGGTTAAGTTACCTGACCCCCCTTGTGGGAGACCAGCATTTAACCCCAGTGTAAAGAAGCACTCTTTAGGTTTCTAAGAGTTTGTGGCAGAAATGTAACAGTGTCTCTCTGGTGCTGCGTGCATGAGGTAAATCTGTACCGTCACTGCTGCTCTTACAATCTGTTTATCATAGAAACTCATAGCACGGTAGCGATACAAATATAAATTATCATGTGCCTGTTATTTTCTAATGGACAGAAAAAAAAACGAATGAGTGTAGCAATCCGTAAATCCCTAAGCAAACAGTTCACTCAGCGTAATAAAATGTTTAATAAAAATCACAGTGTATTTTGCAAAATAACATCACAGTAATTGTTTGATCTTTTGATTTGAGGGCACCACAGTTCTATCTTCTATATGTAAGTGTCTGTGATTTACGTTTCCAGTCTGGACGTTGAACCTTGAATCGAATCGATTCCAGCATCCTGGAAAACTTTATTACCCTCGTACTGCATTAAAGCCTGACATTCAGTCCACCAGAGAACTACAAACAAACTCACACACCCACATGTGTACACAGCGGAACACGCAAAAAGACAGCATCACACCCACCACGTTCCCTAAAAGGAACAAACAACAGTGGGGAAAAGTATTCCCAAATGGAAACGGTTAGCACTCTTGCCGTGGAATGCACTTGGAGGAGGAAGTAATGACAGTTCAGTATTTATGTCAACAACACAGCCTCACACATTTTGGTTTTGCTAAGTGTTTCAGCAATATTAATTACTGTTTTATAAGTTATCTAAAAATTTCTTCTACAAATTACAACTCCATTTCCAAAAAAGTTGGGACGCTGTGCAGAATGTAAATAAAAATAGAATGCAATGATATGCAAATCAAGTAAATACCGCTTGTCACGCTTGCACTATTAGCAAAACAGTATGGATAAAATAAACGTACGGTCAGAATGGTTGTTTGGTGGGCTTTTATTGACGAAGGCAGATCAGAGCTGCTTTTCCTGCGTCTTGTTTTTCTTCGATTCAAAGGGCTGCGATGTGATAAAAACGATTATCTTGATGCATCTTTTTTCTATACAGGATTTCTTTTTTTCTCACTGTCTAAGGACTTGGCACTTTTAAAGCAAAGTATTTGTAAAGATCGACAATGAATTTACTTCCAATATCTTTTATTAATAAGTCAAATGGAAGTGATGTGGCAAGCGAACTAGAAGGCTCTCATTCACTGCTCTTGTTTGGAGCACATGAGACGCTGCTGCCACTCATCTGAGATAAAATACAGTTTCGGTGAAATAAGATCCTGTGACAATGGGTGTCCATGCGGTAGATTACAGCTATTCTATCTGTTTTCTTCAGTGATTCTATAACTTCGGTTTTGGTCTTGTTGTAGAGAGTGGGGGGGTCGCTGTGTGTAAAATATCTTAGAAACACGACGCTGTATCTCGGCTCTAAAATGGGCAACACAGCGAGAAAGCCCTGGTCCTCAAAGTGTGAGAATGGATGCAAATCCTTGCCAACACAAGTTGTGTAGAGTTTGTAGTTCGCTTTGTCCTTTCCGAGTTGGGTGGAAGCTTTGACATCGCTTGATCGATGGTCCTCTGGTTGGGAGCAACTACAACCGGGCGGAAAATGGGTGGAAATATGGTTTTCAACTCCTTTCAACTCCTTACTGTCCTGTTGTGGCCCCACATCAGAGTTAGATTTTTAGGTAAAAATCCAATAATCCTGCTTTGCAGTAAAATAAAGCTCTGCTGATCGTTCAACACAGTTTTAACATAAATGATTTTAAACACTGGAATTAATGTAGCCTATACCTGCTAGCTCACCTAGCTAGTAGCTAAAGAAAAGGCAAAGAGAAAGATGTAAGACGAACATCGATGATTTGGAGACGAATAGACTTATTCACATTTATAATCACTCCAGCTGGTTTCCTGATACGTTTAATCTGCAACGAGAAACTCAAACACTAAAAAAACATATGAAAACATATTTCTCATTCTTCAGCTTCTTGTTTGAATTTTCCCGTTCCACCTTAAATGGTGTAGCAGTTACATTCTGGCACCTCAGACACCATTTAAGGTGGAATGGGAAAATTCCAATAGAGTCTGGCTGCAGACATGCACTCTCAGACAGATGCACTCTCAGCCAGATGCACCCTCAGCCCCAGTGACGTCACATGCACATGCACTCTCTGCCACAACGGCAGAAGCAGCACAACGGCACGGTAACTTTTGGCTGCTGCTGCTTAGCGACATCATCACTTAATTCATTTTTCGTCCATAACACAGCTAGGAAGTTACATTTAATGTTCCTCCCTGTTGAAAAAAATGATAGAACCCAGTAAAAGTGTCTGTTGGTTCCTGGTGGTTTTCAGTAGTCGCTAATGATGTTCTGTGTTTTCCTGATGGGTTGATATCACAGTGTAAAGGATTCTGATCGTTTAGTCAGGTGTGTTGACTGATTCCAAATACACTTGATCGTTTCCTAATGGCCTCTAACAGCAACCATCAATCCAACTACCGTTAGGAAGCAAAACCATCAGGTTTTATTCCTAATGGCCCTGCAAACACAGTTATGTTGTGACAACGTACTGTTTCGGTGCTCACAGTGTCGTCTGCTTGATGCTCTCTACATTGTCACAACGCTGAAATGTAATTCCTCAGAAAGTTATGACAACGAGACAGCATATTCGGCTGAGAGTGCATGTCTGCAGCCAGACCCTTCTCGAAAATACGACAAGAAGCAGGAAAACAAGAAACTGACTTCAGCCTCATAAAAACTAGAACATTGAGAGACATTTTACAAGACACTGTTCTACTTTTGTGGAAAAGGCTCCAGCTGGTGATGCAAAGAAAAGCAGAGCTAAAGCTTAAAGCAGAGCAAAGTCTGCATTTTTGTTTGTATTATATTCTTAGCCTACACTAAGACATCAGCACATACTGAGACACATGTACAGCCAAGATGGTAAAATGGACTCAAAGTGTTGTGGCTCCCAAGGTGACAAAAGACAAAATGACTCTTATTAACATTGGGTTGCAACACCTGATCTAGCTTTTAATGTAGTGTGCCGCCACAGCCTGTCCAGGTGCTGCACTTCAGCACTCTGCAAAGTTCCGCCTTTTGTGTTCCGTCAACAATACGTTATCAATTAAAATTTATAAAATCGATTTTTGACATTTGTGAATCGATTCAGAATCGCCAACATCGTGATGCATCTATTTTTTTCCCCCACCCCTATCGTTTGACTGGTCACGAATTACAGCTCACACTGGCCCCTTCCCCCGTATCTAATCCCTCAGTGAAGCAGTTACAAGTGCACAAATCAGTTTTGCAACAAATCTACTGAGAGAAGTGTTGCAAAAGTCGAGGTGGGCAGATTTAAAGTTGTGCTGTTACGTTGAAGAAGTTGCGAAGTGGAATTTGTGGTTGTAGAGCTAATTTTTAAGTACAAATAAATATACTTGCATTTATCTTAGTATATATTTTACATTTGAAAATTTTAAGATGCAAGTTTATATTTTAGTTCCACAAATGCTCACATAGAAAATTCAATTACAGGTTTTATTCTGCAAGTTCTCAGATCAGGTCCTACAAGTGCTCAAGTTTTGCAACATAATTACCTTCATACTCCTACTCTGTGTGGAGGACTGGGCAGCTAACCATTTCCAATTTGCATGGTCTTGAGCAAGATCTTCCACGCCGCCTCAACTGACGCCAAGCATCTGCATATCTTTTTCCATTGATCTTCTCCACGTGGAACTGGATTGACCTTTTTTCTCTGTCCTCCTTGAGGCATTCGCATAAATACTTCACTGGCTGGACTGTAGGATGTGTCCTGTAAACTTGAAGTGCCTTTCAGCTACAGTGGTGGCTTTTGAGAACCGCTTTGTTCTTAATGTGATCCTTCCAGGTTATTCCCCTGATGTGTGTGACTCAGAGTTGGTGAAAATGATGTAACCTCTTTGCTATCTCGGCCATGCTCTTCCAAGTTTCACAAGCATAGATTGCTGTCGCCACAACTATAAACATGTAGAGTTTTTGTGGTGACTGAAATTGTTTCAAGCAGCCACATAGCTTGAAGCTGTTGGAAAACTGGCTCTTCTTTCTCAGTGTGGGTAGTAACATCCTCTTCAATGTCACCATCACACGATATTGTGCTGCCAAGATAAGAAAAATGCTGTACATCCTCCACAAATTGGTTCTCTATGTTGATCCGCCACTGAATTTCTTTTCGGTCTATTTGACGTTGTTTTGGTTTTATCAGCACTGATCATCAGTCCAAATGCGCATCTGTCATTGTTTGTAATCCTGTGTACTTTCTGCCAGCAAGGCAATATTGTCTGCAAAGTCCAGATCTGTTAGGTGCTGACCGTGCCCCGCTGAATGAGCTGTTGTTCATTGTTTTTCTTATTGTAAAGTCCATTAGGATCAGGAACGGCAGTGGTGACGAGATACCCCCTTGGCGTATGCCTGTCACAATATTAAATAGTGCTGTTTATGGTCATTTAGATGCAGCATTTTGATTCTGCATTCAGGGAGTGATATCAATATAACGTTTGGGTATGCCATACAGCCATAGTACTTTTTTTTAAAGAGATCGTTGGTGAACACCGTCAAAGGTCTTTTCAAGTCAATGTAATTTAAGTACACAGGCTTCTGGTATTCCATAATTTGTTCTACAACATTGATTAAAGTGAATGTCTGTTCACTCCATGATCTTCCTTTGCAAAACACGGTCTGTTCTTCTCGAAGTAATGTATCAATGTCATATTTCAAACGATTCAGAAGGACAATACATAAGGCTTTTTCCTGGAGTGAAAAGAAGAATAACCTGCTGGTTGTTACAGTCACTCAAACTGCCCTTCTTTGAAATTCTGACACTCGTATCTTGAGTCTATCCCCATGGAACCACTTCACTTAGTCAGACTGCACTGAACACTTGTGTCAATCATTTGTTCAATTGCTGCTTCCACTATTAAAACAATAATCTTTCCAAGATTACTGAGTAGAAACACGGACTGCCGGGCAACAAGAGTTACACTGAATGTATATTAACGTTGTCATACTGATAATAAGGTAATTAAATATGGAAACCTTTTATTTTTAAACAGGTTTATTCGCAGAAAAAAAAACAGGCTACTGCTGAAACTCACGAGAGCCATGCTGAAGATGATTAAAACCACTGAGGGTTTTGTTTCCTAAGGGGAATTGGCTTGATGGTTATCGTTAGAGGCCATTAGGAAACGATCAAAACACCTGATTAAACGATCAGAATCCTTCAAACTGTGATATGAACCCAATAGGAAAACACAGAATACCATTAGCGACTACTAAAAACCCCTAGGAACCAGCAGACACTTTTAATGGGATCTATGACTTTTTTCAGCAGGGAGGTACATTAAATGTAACTCTCTAGCCGTGTTATGGACAGAAAATGGATTAAGTGATGATGTCGCTAAGCAGCAGCGGCCAAAAGTTACGGTGCCGTTGTGCTGCTTCTGCCGTTGTGGCAGAGAGTGCATGTGCACATGACGTCACTGGGGCTGAGAGTGCATGTCTGCAGCCAGACTCTGTTGGGCTACATTATGCCACACATTCGATCCCAGTGGATAAAACATGGAGCAGGGGGCGGTGACGGGGAGACGGAGCAACCTGCTCTCCTTCGCTCTCTGCTCAGGTTCTCTCGCTGCCTCAAAGAGAGCCAGCTGATCTTGGATCCAGCACTGGCACCTTAAAAAATAGGGGCAGAGAGAGAGCAAGGAGAAGGACAAACAGCAGCAGCAGAAGAAAAGGGCTGGTGAGCTGGGGAGCTCACATGGAAAAGAAAATAATTCTAGCTTGGAAGCCACAGAGAAGAGGCCAGTTTTTGTTTTGCTTTGGTTTTTGTTCATATTTTGAGTTTAAAATAAAGTTTAAATGCTGTGACCGCTTCTCCTGCCTCTAGCGTCCTTCCTTTACCTGGGGTAGGCTTTGTTCACACAGCAGGTAAAAGTGGCCCAAATCAGATTTTTTTTTCTTCATATATGACACAGATGTGTGTCTGTGTGTCAGTATAAACAGATAAACACACTGAATCAGACATTTTCAAGTCCAATTTGAGACACTTTTATATGTGGTACTGAAATCCGATACGTATCCGATCTGCGGCAATGCGACTCAGTCTGAACAGCCAGATCGGAATTCATGCGGCTTTTACGTCAATCCAACTCGACATTCTTTATAATTTTGCGCTGCTGAGACCTAATACACATTTGGAGTGATATCTCTATACAAAAATTTGAAGAGACTCATCCAAACCCTCCATATCTGAAGAGATTTCTAAAGAAATGGCCGTATGCAGCCATAGGAGAACGAGGCTTCAGCATCAAAGAAAGCAAAGTTTAAAGAATCCGAGGATGCGAACCAAAGAAGTGGCCGCGCCCTTTTTACAACGAGCTCGAACACATTCTGGGTGTTGAGCCCAGCTGTCAGTCAGTGAAGCTTCTTGATGGCTCCTGTGATGCTGCCGTAAATAAAACTCAACCCTCCGGGAGCGACTGGAGTTCATTAGCAGTCGTGACTGTTTACCTCTGAATGAGCCGCATGAAGCAGCGTGAGGCTCTGTTTCCTGTGCGGGTCGGTTTAGGAGCTGATCTGTTCAGACTGATGTCGCATACAGATCACATTTAAAAGATAATCTGAACAGCCAAACAAAGGAATCAGATTTGGCGAGAAAATCAGATTTGGGCCACTTTTCACCTAACCCTACTTTCTTAGTTTAGCCAAAAGTTCTCCCAGTTCACATGTTTAGTTCTGGATTTCAGTTAGACAAACAATATAGAATCTTCTCCTCTTGGGCTACCAGGTATGGATGGCTATGGCATCACTGGGGTTCAACCTCACAATTTTCTAGTGGGAGTGAAAGCTAAGCCCACTGCACCTCTTAGAAGCTTCTGAAATTACTCAGAATTCTATGTCTTTAAATGTTTAATTCACTTTAAAAAATATTTGTTTTAACTATGAAAAGTAATAGTAGTAACGTGGTGCAATGAACCAACAATTCACACAGGAGACTGTGGGTATGTCTCAAAACCTAGTGAGCTCTCTATATAGACAGCATTTTATGTCACAATATGCGCGCTCCCGACAAGAAGGCTGTCCCAATTCTTAGATATCTCAAATATGCTGCCTACTGAGGTACCTCATTTTGGCCCAATATCGAGAGAGCATCGGATGTTTCCTCAGCCGCTGAGGCAATCCCGAAATGCAGCGCAGGCGCAACTTTTGTTTGAAGATGGTGGGCGGAAGTGCTTCATCAAGCAGCGACGTCATCTTCAAATGTAAGTTATTCTGATTTTCTGTTTATTTATCTTTTTCTAGTCACAAAGGTGCACAAACACCCTATACTTTCCGCGTTTGACCACAACTATTGTCTATTTTGCTGTTTCATTCAGAGCAAATACAATTAAAATCGCTATATAAACTGCCAGAGCAGGATCCATGTTGGCTAACTGTGATTCTGACGGCTGAGGTAAGTAAACGCCGGTCTCGTGCAGTGGGCGGGAACAAGCGGCGACGTCTTTGCTGTCTAACTAGAGCGTCTCATTTATCTATAAGGACAGACGACGGTTGGAACGCTGCCTACTTAGACAGCTGCCTAGGTGGACAGCGGCTACTTAGAGAGCTCACTAGGTTTTGAGACACACCCTGAGAGTTTCAAACCCAGTGATCCCACAGTTGTTCATATCTGAGAGCCTAAGCCTAAGGAGAAAACAGCTGGTGGGACTGTGTGATAGAAAGAGTCCCAGCTAGTGAGGAAACTGAATAGAAAACAAATTCTATATTGTTTACTTCACTGAGAAACTAGAAATAAGGGTTCAAGAACTTTTGACTGAACTAAGAAGATTGAGTTGGGTAGACTTTGGAAAAGCAGTATAATCAGATACTTTACATTTTAGGTTGAGCTTCTTATTTTTACAGTGTAGAAAGACTGGCTTGTTATTGAATAAGTGCTCAGCATACAGTAAACACACTCTGACACCTGTCATGTCGAGTGACGCCAAGGTTACCCAGACACAACCAACATACTGCAAAAAGGTATGTAAAACCATCTTAAGTCTAGTCAATTCACAATGTTTCTCATCATGAAACTGTAGGAATGTTCTAAGATTCACCCTATTTCTGTCTTTTTAATTGTTTTAAGTCATTTTATCAAATTAAATGATCTTATTTCACTGGGAGATAATTTTGCATGTTTTATAACATGATGCAGATCATTTTCCTTGCTTCAAGCATAATTCGTCTTAATCCTTTATTATTTCATATATCTGCTTATAGAAAAAAATAACTTTTATAATAATATTTTTTTAAAAGTTAGGATGCCCCTGGACACATTACTTGTGTTGTAGATATAACCTTTAAACTCTTAAATGGCCAGGGCCCACCGGCAGGCCCAAAGCTTTATTACACACTTCTATGCCTCAACCAGTTTGCACCGAAGTCCCTGTAGTTACTGAACAACAAGCCTTAGTATGTAATAGGCCTAGGATTTTAAAGGGGACCTCCACCCATTTTGCAAAATTACTTAATCATTGGTTTAGATGTAAACAAAATCATTCAGAGTGATTTGGTGTGAAATGCGCATTCTAGAGAAACTGACTGAGTCAGAATTGTTCACCATAATAGTATTAGGAACCAGACAGCCAAAGCATTTAATGGCTCTAAAAGCTACATCCCATAAAGTTATTACACAAATGGTTATAAATGCATTGCTAGATGCCTGAGACATAGTTTAGTAATAGTTTTGTTATAACGTTTAGGCGCATATATATATGTGTCCTACTTTTGTACACCTGTACACTTGACTTCTATCATTTTGGGCTGTGTTTTTCAAATAAAAACACTTCAAGTCGAAATGGTTTGATTCTCTGTTTTTTTTGCTCTCCTCCTTCCTGTCTTAGAAGTGTGCAAGAGACCTAGCTTTATCAGTTTGCTGTGGAATTGAGACATTACACTACATGGGGTTTTTAGATCACATGGGGTTTTTAGATCACAATGTATTGGCCAAGAAGATGAAAGGGTCCAAAATGTAAATGTAACAGCTACTCTACAAGCCTTCTTGTGCTGATGCCAAAGAATTCCCTGCACATAGTAGATATTCTGAACCCTGGTTAGATTAAAAGCTTTATTTATTATTTCTACTCGACTAAGGAACAGTTGTCACTAGTAGGGCTGAACGATTTGAAGAAAATATCAAATTGTGATTTTTCTGACGAATATTTTGACTGCAATTTAAATTGCAATTTATTTATTTTGCGATTTATTTTGGTTATGAAGACCAGAACATCCACCTTTTTTGTCTTGAGGCTCGACCCCTAAACGCAGCGTGTTAAACTGCCAGTAAGTTGTGGTTGTGATGTCACAACACATGAAGGTTTGGTTGCCTCTGATTGGTCTAAGTCACCTACAGGCCATTCACAAACTCTTATTAGGTTCCGTTTCCCCTCTTAAAACTTAGAACAATGTTTTTTCTAATGTACGTTTAATGAAGATGGTTCTTCAAGGGTTCTTTAGTAAAGAAAATGGTTCTATGTAGAACCATAAGGACTCAGCCTAAAAAGTTCTCTGCGTGGTGAAATGGTTCTTCAGATTGATGGAGAATGTGTTGTATATGGTTCTATATAGAACCTTTTCAAAAAGAGTTCTCTACAGGACCGAAATGTTCTTCTATTGTTATAAGCTTGACATCAACAAGCAACAAAGTAACAATACCAGAACCCTTTTTGATGCTGTACAGAACCACATACAACACATTCTCCAATCTGAAGAACCATTTCACCATGCAGAGAACTTTTCATGCATGCAAATGAGTCTGAGTGTTCATGGTTCTATATAGAATGACTGTCTTTACTAAAGAAACATTTTTAAAGAACCTTATAGAACATATTTTTTAAGGGTGTAGCTATAATTAAAGAAAATTGCAGCTCTTGCGAGTTGAAAATTGCACTGTAAATTGTTTTAAATTGCAATTTCGATATAAAAATGATTCATCTTTCAGCCCCAGTCACTAGTGCTGTATGAAACCACTTTAAAACAAAAAAAAATGATTTTAGCTGCAAAAGTTGGACATCACTGGCAACAACATCATCTTTACCTTCTTATGTCTTTAAAAACACACAAACTGTAAAAACAAACATAAGACAAGACTATCAGGATGCTTTCAGATGATGACCTGAGGTCAGCCTTTCTATAATCCCAATCAAGAGCTGGTCAGAGCAAGTCAACTGCTAACGGGTCAGCATAAATGTGCAACTTCTTTCCAGAACCCACTGCTCTCTGAAACATTCAACATTGGCCATGTTTCGATTTCTCCATCTGTTTCCCCCCCGCCATTCTTTACACCATGTCCCAGACATGTAGCTATATAACCCTGCCTCCAAATGTCAGGGGCATTCCTGGGCTATTTTTCCATGGGAATGCAGTCCTTTTGCAGCAAGGCTCTCTCTGGAGAGGGAGCCACGTCTCTTGCTGAGACCCACTCACTGTACAGCACTAAAGCACCTGCAGCTGTCCCACAAGAACAAACACAGCCTGAGGAACAAAAACAAGCTTCTGGTAGTGAGTTTCCTATTTCTTCTCTATGGACGTACAGTAAACGTAATGCAAAGTACTGCACAGCTCCACCTTAAGGCAGTAGGACAACAATGGAGAAAACAGGGAGGATATTCATTCAGATTAATGAGTTAATGATCAATCATTTTTAATGAAATTGTGAATGTAAAGAGTGCAATTTTCACATAACAAGAGCTGCATTTTTGAAGAAGGACTTTCAACCCAATACCAACAAACTAACGGCATGCGTAAGAGTTCGGCCAATCAGAAGCAACTGAATAAATTTGCATCCCACTGTTATCAAATGTTCATGTCACTACATTTTACATGTTCTTCAAGTCAATTTCAACTTAATTTCCTTGAACTATTTTTTATGTTTTAATTTTTAACATTTCGGCCGTTTAAATAAACAATGGTGCTCACAGCTGTGTGTAGTTTGTCATTCTGCCTGGGTGGATGGTTGATACTACGGAGTCAATACTGGTGCACAAACAAACGTTAGGAGTTTAATTTTTAATTTATAACACACTATTTAAATTATTATTGCAATATTAGATATTCTCCTTAAAAAGTTTAGCCCTACGCTCCATTACATGGTACGAGTAAAGTTTGCGAATTTCCTCTGGATGCTCTTTTTTCTAAACATCCTCAAAGCCTCCAACAGCTGAAGAACACAAAAATAGAAGACAGTGAGCAAAAGCTGAGTAGCTGTGCAAGAGCTCTGCCATGTGGGGGGCACAGCTGCGTAAGTAAGTGGTGCAGGGGTTTGAGACTACATCTTTTGTCCTCTAGACCATAGCAGCTTCTTCACTCAAGTGTCAGCGTCAAGCCTCTAAGCAATTTCACAAAAAAAAGAAAAGAAAACAAAGAAAGCAAGCTAGCAGTAAACTGATGTGTAATATTAGATCTATTGCTACACTGTGGTAGGAACTACTATTAATATCTGGTCAGATACTGTAGCTGTGAAGTGTGTGCTACCGCGAAAGCTCAACTTGCAGCTATCTTCCTCCTTATAAACTGCAATTTCCCACTGCTGCTGTGTCATATCTCAAAATGCTCCTTGTCAGTAATTTCATATGGGGAATTCAAATCCACCCTACTTCAGTGGTGCCTGAACATGGATTTCTAGCCAGCGAAATGTTGGAAAGTGAAAGGAAAATCATGTAATTTGAGCAGGGGTTCCCCAACCTTTGTATACAACTGTATATACCACTTTGAGAAAGTTCTAGGAATGTGAGAAAATTAGAATTAAAAAGTTGTTTATCTACATTTCCGGCATTTGGCAGACGCTCTTACCCAGAGCAACTTACAGTTTGATCATTTTACGCAGGAAGGCAATAGTAGTGTTAGGAGTCTTGCCCAAGGACTCTTATCAGTATAGTGTAGGGTGTTCACCCAGGTGGGGATTGAACCCCAGTCTACAGCACAGAAGGCAGAGGGGTTATCCACTACACTATGCTGACCACCTATCTGGACAATAAGCATTTATTTACTCAGGAAAAACACTAATATTCGAATGAATACAAAACAAAATGAATACAGTAAGTAGTGATTTTACACGTCAATGTGTTTGTATAACCATTTCCAAAACTCTCCTTGTGGCAGCCCAGTATTAACTGTAGTTATCATGCAATACCTAGTTTATTTAATCCACTGATCAGGCATAACATTATGACCTCCTTGTTTCTACGTTCATTGTCCATTTTATCAGCTCCACTTACTATATAGGTGCACTTTGTAGTTCTACAGTTACAGAATGTAGTCCATCTGTTTCTCAGCATACTTTGTTAGCCCCCTTTTACCCTGTTCTTCAGTGGTCAGGACCCCCATGGACCCTCACAGAGCAGGTACTATTCGGGTGGGGGATCATTCTGACGTGGTGGTGTGTTAGTGTGTGTTGTGCTGGTACGAGTGGATCAGACACAGCAGTGCTGCCGGAGTTTTTAAACACTTCACTGTCTCTGCTGGACTGAGAATAGTCCACCAACCAAAAATATCCAGCCAACAGCGTCCTGTGGGCAGCGTCTTATGACCACTGCTGAAGGACTAGAGGATGACCAACACAAACTGATCCACTCAGACCACCACACCACCACCACATCAGTGTTACTGCAGTGCTGAGAATGATCCACCACCCAAATAGTACCTGCTCTGTGAGGGTCCATGGGGGTCCTGACCACTGAAGAACAGGGTAAAAGGGGGCTAACAAAGTATGCAGAGAAACAGATGGACTACAGTCTGTAACTGTAGAACTATAAAGTGCACCTATATAGTAAGTGGAGCTGATAAAATGGATGATGAGCGTAGAAACAAGGAGGTGGTCATAATGTTATGCCTGATCGGTGTATATAAGTATGCACTTGGACACCCTGGTTAAATTAAATTAAATGTTTTGTTGAAGTGAAATTGAGTTAAAACATCCGCTGCAGTGAACACACTCCTGTAAATTTTAATGCTTTAACATACTGGGGAAGAACAGAACATAAAATGTATCGTGTATTAAATTTATGTTTTATGTTTAATATTTAATGTTTTATTTATCCCAATATGTTAAACTATAAACTAAATGTTAAATAAGTATAATTGTACTTGCTGAGAAAGGCCATATTTGAGTTTGTTCTCTGAAGAGGATGTGAATATTGCTATTACTAGTACTATTCTTCTTTTTTAGACTAAAATAAAATGCTTAAGTGAGAGCAGCATAGAAAAAAGATGCTAAACAAACAGACCAGAATGAAATTGAGCCCAATAAGAGCAGCAGTAACTCAGTATGCTTTCTATGGTTTCATAGATGAATCACTTTTTTTTGACCACCCAAGTTATTTTTTGCTAGGCCTATTTTTACCTCTACTTAAGTCATTATTTCAGTGACGAAACCGTATTTCTATTCAAGTATAGGTTTAGATTAGTCTACCTACTTCTGCACTTCTGTTCGAGACTCTATAAAAGCTGTGAATTCATACACTTACACTGTAAGATGCTTTGTCGCTGAAGAGTGAGGATGGAATTCACACCTTATTTGGTGCAAACCCAGCAGAGGACAACAGACAATGCATGGAGCGATGTTTCTCCTGGACTGCAGCTAAAGGACAGAAAGTACGCTGCTGTCCAGTCTGAGCAGAAGAGGAACAGATATGCATCAGTAAGAGCTGAAATTTATATCGCTGAGGCTCTTTTGCAGTCCATTGTCCATTCGCTCACTCTGATTACTGTTGAGTATTCTCGTCCCTGAATACGTAATGATCTAAACGTCTTTATATTGTTGCTCTGATAATTCATGGACCCAGCTCTGCTTTGCTTCAACATAATAAATAAATGCTATGATAAAAATATTCTTGTGTGTCATTCAGCGCTGACTTGAACCTTGATTGCAGGGTTCAAAACTGAGTTGCTGTCTTATATTTGACGGATGTGGACATTATGTGCATATTCAAATTGAGTCATTTTATTTTAATTTGTTATGTTATTAACATAAATAGGCTAATTCACTTTGGAATAGCAAATGATCTGATAGACACATCCAAGGAGGTGCAGTATGGTATGTGGGCACTGAGAGTAAACATCCGCAAAGAGCCCGAAACACAAAGCACAAGTACCACCACTGCATTTTATATTGCAGACCCAATAGCTTTAGAATAGGAACTGATGTAGGGCTTGGGTCTAGAACCCAAGTGTCAAACACAAGGGCCCGCGACACAATCCTATCCAGCCCGCAAAAGGCATAGTGAATAAACATCCGCAAAGAGCCCGAAACACACATCATTCCAGAGCTCCCAGAGACACATTGAACATTTGATTGCCTGCTGAAGGACAAATTAGACCAAAGAAATAAAGCAAGCTGGCGTTATTCTGTACGATCAGTCAAGTACCATCACTGCATTTTATATTGCAGACCCAACAGCTTTAGACTAGGAACTTATGCAAGGCTTGGGTCTAGAACCCATGTGTCAAACACAAGATCGGGCTGGTGACACAATCCTATCCGGCCCGCAAAAGTATTTTAATTTTCTGTTAATATCAGCTCGTTTCACAATGCACTGCACTACAGTCCCCAGCATGTACTGCAAAGTAATGTGCGCTCTGACTCTCCTCCCCAACAGCAATCTATGGGACAGCGGTTACACCTCAGCTCTACACAGTTCCACACCAGCTGTATCACCAAACAACTAACTGCAGTTCAGCCAGTATAGACACTTAACGTCAGCTCAGCAGCTCAGAAACTGAGCCCAAGCATTAACGAACCTGCAGCAAAGAAAAGTTGCCAGGTATCTAGATCAAACAGATAGGTAGGTTTAAAAGGCCAAGCACCTGGAGACCTTTACATTTTCAATATTTCAAGTATTTATGTATTCATATATTTTATTCATGTATCCATATATTTTAAGGTGTATCACAAGTGCCTGTATTTTACTGCTGAAGTTTTTGTGTATTTGGAATAAACAATGGTCAGTTCGGTTTATAGCAAAATGTTATTAAAAATGAAATAAAGCATTGGTGTTCTCTGGCCCACAGATTTGTTGAGATTTTTTTTTTTGACACCCCTGGTCTAGAAGCTATGATGCGTAATAGATAATCATGATAATTGCACGACCTTTTATCATGGTTTTTAACACTATCCCAATATTGCATTTTAAAAAGTAATGTTTTAAAGCTACATTATGTAAGTTTTGAGCGGGTGGAGACCTCTCTGGTGGAAACGTGCAATAGCAAACAGCTTGTGATAGAACATTTTGCAGCATTAGTGTTGTGCAATCTGACATTTGTGAACGCATTGAAAGAGTATCGAAGGTGAACTTGGTAAAATTGTGGTAAAGGATGTGTCTTCTGAGAAAGTAAGCAATTATCTCCTGTTTTCATCACATCTGCATCACTATGATGTTGATTTTGTGTTAAGACCTTAACACCAAGCTGAACCTTCTTTTTGAGTCTATGTGTATGATTTTAATATGTAAAGATGTATGACGTGGTCCAAAAAACACCCGTAAAATCTGACCCACTTTTAAATGACTATTTCAGGCTTTACAGGGTGACTCGCAGGATACGTATTGCTCTTATAAAATACGTTTTCGATGTCATAAAGATCTGGCCTGAATGTAATTTTTAAAATTATAGTATATATGTGCAGTAAATGATTTGTTTAAAAAAGCTGTCCACACAATGATATTCACTATGTATCACTATTATACAGGACCATTTGCAGTGGGACCTGGTGTTGAGAACAGTATAATGTAGAACCAACATATAAATGGCATTTTCTGCAGCATCATATAATTATCAAGTACAAGCTGCTCCAGTCAATAAATAATAGTGCTTAATGTGGAAACCTTACTTTATTAGTAGTCTCTATTTATCAAAAACACCCACAGCAATAACATTAATGTCTGTTAGTGGGAACTGGAGCAGATTTAGTGATTCTGGGGCTCTGGGTAAAAGACTTGCACAGCCGCAAGACTTACACTGCAAAAAAAATTATGTCTTGGCAAGTAAAACCATCTTAAATCTAGTCAACATACCCAGTATTTATCATTCTGACACTGCTGTAAGTTATGATATAAGATCATTTAACTTATTTCTAGAGTTTTTTTTTACTAAATCAATTATATTAAGTGAAATTCTTACTACACTTAGGAGATAATTTGGCTTATTTTAAGAAATAATACTTAAGCAAAGGATCTCCCAATATAGTGAGATAATGGCACACAATGTATATGTAAAGTTCAAGAAAGTAATAAGTAACGTAATCCATTCCATTTTCACAGAAATAACAGAAATAATAAGTGACTTGAATTTTTTGAGTAATAACTGCAATATTATCATCATCGTTAACACTATGTCTGCTGAACCTGTGCTGAAGAAAGTCAGCTTTGGGAGTGAAGTGTTTCTCTGCTGCACTTGAATTAGTTTATTTGATTTTTCGCTCTCAACACCCAGAAAATCAAACGGACGAACCGCAACTCTGAAATGTAGATTATCACTTAATTGCCTTTTCATACCAGCCCTTCTTTTTGCCGTGGCATAACATTATGGAATAGTCCATTATAACCATGACCGGGGGGTGGAGGTTCACTGCAATTACTGAAAACAGTTGCCTATAATCACAAATATCAGCTGTACATATCTTTTGGAGCAGGTTATTTAACATCAACACATGCAGGATATATAAATTGTATTTTCATGGAGGCCCTTGGCTCACAGGGGCCCAAGGCGGCTCTGTATCTTTGCTTAGCACAACGACTGCCCTTGGGTGGATGTGAGTTTTCACCTTTCTTGCTGAGGAAAACAGGCTCCTCCTTCTGCTGTGCTGTGGCTGTTGTGACTGGGATCATATCACATGCTCAGAGTGTGACTGTAGTGGGAGCTTGTGAAAGCAAAGCTGCTCTGAGTCTCTAAAAAATTTCTGGTGAAGCTGCAACTTGTCTGACTAAACTGCAGTGATGGTATTTCAAAGTGTCCACAATAACTTTACAGTGTGTGTTTAATACTGTGGTATACTGAATGGCCAAATACCAGCACATGTCTAGCCAGTGATAAGTAGGGCTGAGTGATTTGGGTAAAATATCTCATTTCAGTTGCTCTGACCAATATTGCAATTTAAACATAATTACTTCTTATACCTTTAGCTCTTGTTTTCACTGAGAAGACCAGCACATTCCTTCTATCAGACTTGAGGCTTGAATACTGAACGTCTTGTGCCAGACTGCCAGTTCACAAAATGTCCTTAGGTTAAATTTCCCCACTTCAAGCTTGCTGAGACAATCCTGAATACTGTACGAAATAATTGCAGACCTCACGTTTTGAACATTGCACTCTTTCAAACTGCATATCGAAAACCTCATATCTCCATTTTTGACGTTTTTCAGTTTTTTGACATAATTTGAAAATACATATTACCATTTACATTTCATGATGAATGGACTTAAAGAAATTACCTAAAATGATTTGGGAAAAAAAGTCTGGTTCCATTGACTTACATTAAAAATAAAGTAGTTTTTTCCTTCTCCTGTAAAGTTACCATTTTGGAGATACGAGGTTTTCTTCAAACAACAGCGATATATATATTTGGGTCATTCTACAGAAACGTCCACTTTTTATCTATATATAGGAGTCACTGGTGTTACTGATCCTCATTGGTGTTACACATAATAAAGGTAACACCAGAGACATTTTAATGAAGAATGCATTTTACAAAATGGCTGCTACAGAGCATCAAACCACATGTTGTCAATCATAGAATATCCACTAAAATATGGAATTTAATCCATTTGTATTCTATTTTTTCACAATTACCTCAGAATAAAGTCGGTCACACCAGTGACTTCAGCTAAAAGCTTCATATGAAATCATGAGCTAAATGAGAATCTCTGATAACTGAAAGACACAGTGGACTCACCATGTGCTTTTCTTCATAGATCCTCAGAAAACAGGTAAAAAGAAGTGAAGTGATGTCATCAGTGTGATTTTTATTTTAGAGATTTTTTGTGACGCAGTAACTCCCAGTGACACGACTCCTGGGGACAACAACTTTCATTATATATTTTATAATATTTATTTGGCATTTGTTTTCTTTATGTCATTTAAATCATATATTTTCATAGTCATGTGTAGATTATTGCTGTTACAATTTCAGAAAAATATGTTTTTTACCTCAAAATATGTCACTCACCCTTTACACATGACTGTGAGGACGAGCTCTTCTGAGGTGCTTGGAATTCAAGATAATTGATTTAAAAACCAATATTGCTAAATTGAGGCTCAGGAAGGTGTAATTGTTAAAATAACTTATTGTTTTATTTTAAAATATATATAAATAGTAACCCTAACATGATTTTCAAGTGTAATATATCTGTAAACGCTAAGTTTCCATAGAAAGACTCATAAATATATATGAATGAGTTCAGCCAAAGTGGTAAGTGCTGGTGTTTCATTAATAACAGCTATTAACTTCCGTTATTAACTGCAGACCCATACAATTATATTTAGTATTAAAATATTTTACGATTTTGCAAATGACACATTTCAATACAGCATAAATGACAATGATCTGTATGTTTGTGTGAACATCTGTCGCATTACACTTCCATCTGAGAACATCAAGACACACAATAAATCTGAAAACACCACAGAGAACATACAACTAAATCCTCAGTGTCGGATGAACCCCTAAAGTGCTCATCTGAGCCCAGATGAGCACTATAGGGGTCAGTTGAACACTGTAGGTGTTCGGTAAACACTGGGGATTTTGCTTGTTTAAATTTTTTGTAACCAGCTGGAAACTGTTGCCATTATTTCAGCACTGTATGTGTTCACAGAACACTGGGGATTTTGCTGTGCTTGATCGTGATGCACAAGGCAAATCAACAGCCTGACTGGAACACCTTCATTCCACTACTAGCTGAATACAAATAGCTATTTCCACCCGCAAACGATCCAGATCAAAAGCTCTGCCAGAAGCACAAGCTGTGATGAACTCTCAACATGAACGCACAGGACAGTCACAGGATGAGAAAGCATACGGTGGATGTAGTCTATCTGATTTGTGGGGAAATTTCATGCACATTTGAGTCAAGTAAAATCAGCCGAATATGTGTGCTATTAGTCAGGCACATCCTAAGAGCTGCAGTACGCAGACTCAGTATAGAGAGTAAACATCAGAGGACAGCCTGAAACATGTCCTTCCTGTGCTCCCAAAATTGGCCATACATTAACGTTTAATTTTATGCTGATGGACAGAGTAGTCCGAAAAAATGAGGCAATTAATGAAATTCTGCAAGATGCGGTCAATTATCACCACTGAGATACTAGTGAATTATCATAACAAACTATTTATGTTTCTTTAGAAAAAAAGAGTTAATTAAAAACAAACTTATTATTTTGCTCCAGCACTTTATACCAAGAACAACTGTACTGCTGTATACAAGTCCACACATAAGTATCATGAGGCTCAGGACAGACTCAAACAAGCACACAAAACTGTGGCCTGAAGATGATCAGCATTATAAGTATGATAACAGTGCCCTAAAGGTAGCACGAGAAGGGCAACTAGATCATGCAAAAAAAATGTAATTCTGACAGAATACAGGATTTCCAGTCAAAGGTTATTCATTTTTAAGAATAATTGCAGGAAACATTTAACAAAAAATTGACACAGAAAACTTAACAACTAAATACAATATTGCTTTTTTAAGTATTTACTCTGTCCACCTTTTGCCTTTATTACAGCTTCCATTCTTTTCAGGAGACTTTCAGAATGCTGTTGCTTCATCTGCCTTGATTGGGTGCCCACTGCCCGCCAGCCTTCTGGACCGGTTTGACCACCATGGAGCTTCTCGCTGTACAACTCTGTTCAAACCTCACCTGCATGAACTGACCTTTCTGATGATGCCACCGCTGCACAGACTCAAACTATCTAATTATAACCATTGCTTCTCCTGCTTTTCCCCGTTTCTGAATTTTAATATTTTATACTAACGCTGTCTGCTGTCTGGTGTCGACCAGAGGAGGATGGGTTCCCCTTTTGAGTCTTGGTTCCTCTCAAGGTTTCCTCCTCTTGCTTTTAGGGAGTTTCCTTGCTACTGTTGCCATTGGCGATGCTCATCAGGGCTTGGACAACTGCTTTGTGACAACATCTGTAAAAAGTGTTATATAACTAAATTTTGACTTGCTTTTCAGTTTTTACAAGAAATCCACAGGGATATTTTGTGCCACACTTCCAATGTTCAGACTAAGAAGTTGGTTGCGTTTTCTGCTTTTCACAATCCAAATAATCCCAAACAAATTCAGTGATGTTGAGGTCTGGACTCTGGGGTGACCAGTCCACTGTTGCGAGAACACCAGCAGCTTCTTTGTTAGATTAGCTAATTTTCTTTGGTTTTGCCTATTTCCTTTTCTCAGTGAGGCTTCCTGACAGCTGCACATCCTTTCAGACCCATAGCGCTGAGTCATCTTCTCACAGTTGAAGGATGGACAGAAACACCTGCGGAAGTACTGCGTTTCTGATAGTGACAGTTTTATGGTCTACCAGGTCTTGCACGGTTATTAGGAGTCTCATTTTCTCTATAACTTTAGATATTTTTTTAAACACTAATTTTTAATAACTCCTGCTCTTTAACTTTTTTCTTTTGACTCGACACTTCCTTATAGAAGCACATTATCTAATATCTAATGAATCCTGAAAAATGAACAACCTGTACTTAAAACGCTGTTTTGTACTTAATGGCTGCATCACTACTATTAAATATTTAAAGCCTTAGAAATGTCACATTTAAATACAGCATAAATGACTATGTTACACCTGGCTGTGTGAATACTTACTACATTAACCCCTCAAAAGACCAGGGCTTGCCAGCAGGCCCAAAGTTTCATTACACACTTCAATAAATCTTTGAGTAACTCTGCCAGTTTGCAATGAAGTCCCTGTAGTTACTGAATAATAAGCTGAAGTATGTAATAAGCCTGGGATTTTAAGGGGTTAAACTTCCAGGAACATCTGAGAACAACAAATACGTCATCTCTAGTGTTGAATGAACTCTTACAGTGTTCATTTGTGTCCAGAAGAAAACTTGAGGTTTTAGTTAATCACTATAGGTGTTTAGTAAACACTGAGCATTCTGCCCGGCCTGAACATGAAGCGAACACCTTCATTCCATTGTTTGCTAAATGCAAATGCCAATTTCCACTGGGAAAAAAGTCAAGATAAACAGCTCTGAAGCATGAGCTGCGATGAGGTCTAGCAAGGACACGCAATTGCAGGATGAGAAAGCAAGCGGGGGTTGCATATAGAACAACTAACACATGTCCAGCACATTATCAGAGAACCGCAGAGGGCCACTGCAACCTCATCAGTCTGTCTGTGCTTCTGTTATGGACCAAGTTATTACCGCAGTCTCCTTAAATCAAGTGTGCAGAAGGCTGAGGAAACATGAGCATCTGCCATAAGAGGCACGTGCCAAAAGAACACGGCACTGACATCACCTTTCTGAAGCACTATCACACTTCGCTCGCTCTCATCCTCACTGTCCCTCATCTGCCCCACATTCACACCTGGTATCAGTGAAAAGGCCCGGAAATCATCAGGTAATTGTGTAAATTCAAAATGAGCAGGGTTACAGAAACACATCCCATCGAAGAGAACATCAGTGGAGTTCTAGCTGAGAATATTGTTCTCTGCTTTCAATCCCCTGCCTAAAGTCACAGTTGTGCCTGTGGATGCCCAGTTCTGAGAAAAGACGCCCATAATAGATGCATTACTATTATGCGGTCATCCATCATTAGCACCGTCATTACTGATTATATTGTAATCGAATGATCTACCACATATTTTGAGTTTTTGAAAAGACAAAACAATAAAAACAGGCTTTACTGAACCACATCAGTCTTTCAAAACTCTAAAAAAAGAGAAATTACAGTCTCAGAAATAAAGGTACTAAACTGTCACTGGGGCAGTCCCCTCTTGTCACTGGGGTGGGACCCTCAAGGGAACATAACTGTACCATAATCCACTGAAATGATATGTTCTAAGCTGTACTGACTCCACACACCCCGTCTCGTCTCCAGGCTTTTATTTTGCTGTTCTGTTTTAAAACATTCGGTTATGAAAAGGTACAAATACAAACTTTTCACCTGGAAAAACTTATTTAAGGTTCACAACTGGACCTTAAAACCACTGTTGTACCTTTGAGGGAACATTTACACTGTTTGTACCTTGATGAACGAAAAACGTACCTGCACAGAACCTTTATTTCTAACAGTGTAGGAAGTCTTTAACCCCTTAGGATACCAGGACCCACCAACAAGTCCAACCTTTTATCGCACCCTTCTGAAAAGCCAGTGCAGTATACGTAGTTACTCAACTGAAAGCCTTAGGATATAATAAGCCTGGGATTTAAAGGGGTTAAAAATAAATTTCTTTCTGTCAGAAATTCTTTGTAAAGGCAAAAACAACACAGCGATCATATACATACATTAGAGAATGTGCAGATATTCAATAACAAGGTTTACGGCGACGCTCAACACAATACTGTCACTGTGAACACATTAAAATGCCTCCATTTTAGTCTAACAAGTTGCGCTTTCACCAGAGATTTTTTAGATCTGCAGGGCAGCTCTGGCAGCTCATTGTGATCCCACAGATGTAAGCACCTTCACAGCTCACACGAAGGGGGTGAAATGCTATCCTTTCATACTTAATGTGCAGGTGAGAACATAAAGGGTCTACGACCCAGCCTGAAAAAGAGATTTAAAAAAAAAAAAACTAGGAGAAACCAAAGACACAATGCCCAATTAGACTGTGAAAAAAAACAGCATTCCAGAAACGGATGAAAAATAGCTGTGCCTTCGTACAAAGAGCCATCAGGGAGGATTTATTCAAAGACAGAAATCCCCAAAACGTACAACCACCAACACATTACTGCTATTAAAAAAGGACAGAATGTACGTTCCTGTATTATCTTATACAGGTAGTGATTTTTTCTGAATACAATATAGTGATAATATCGTAACCCCTAATAAAAAGGGTGAATTATTACTGTGATATTAAATCAGCACATGTCTAACGCAATCACATTTCACTGCAAAACCCGCATTACGTCCCATAGGTCTCTGAATAATAAAGATGAATATAAGACAGACATTTATTCTATATTAAGACGTATACTAATCATCTTAAATCATAAGTGCCATTAGTAGCGGTAGTAGCAGCAGTCCTAGAAGCAATTAAGAAGGAAAAAAGAAAGAAAAACAGAAAGAAAGAAGGAAAATGTCCAGGTTCAGAGACACTGAATCTAAGACCCAGTGCCTTGGCCACAAACAAAGCACAAAATCAGTGTATCTGTCTACTCGTCCATCAGTTTTCACCTTATTAGTCTGACCTGCAGATTCTGTCTGTAATTTCACACCAGCAGAGAATGCCACTACAGTGCACTGCCCTTCATAAGCAGACCTACTCATCTATTCAGACAGAGCACAGCCAGCAACAAAATAACTTTCACGCCTCGCCACACCGCTGAATTTTTGGTTGATAAGACGCGTTTGATGTTCGCTTGGTGGACGTAGCAACATCACACAGGAACAGAACGTCCTGTGGGCTCAAAGTTTTCCGCAAGCTCAACTTTTTAAAGCTCAAAAGACTGATAAACACGACAGAAATCAACGGAGATATATATTATATATATATATATATATATATATATATATATTATATATATATATATACGTATACTAATCATCTTAAATCATAAGTGCCATTAGTAGTGGTAGTAGCAGCAGTCCTAGAAGCAATTAAGAAGGAAAAAAGAAAAAAAAACAGAAAGAAAGAAGGAAAATGTCTATATATATAATAGTCGTAATATATATTGTTGACGGAAGAAAACCTCGTATGTCCATTTTTGTCGTTTTTCAGTTTTTGTCATAATCTGAAAATGCCTGTTGCTCTTTACATTGTGTGTAAATTTCATGATGAATGGACCAAAAGAAACAAAAGAATTCCTTCCAAATGACTTGGAAGGAATTCTGGTTCCACTGACTTACATTAAAAGTAAAGTAGGTTTTTTCCTTCTCCTGTAAAGTTACCATTTTGGAGATACGAGGTTTTCTTCAGACAAAAGCGATAGATATTTTAGAGCAAAAACAAGTGTACATCTCGTGTACAAGCGTGTCAGCCGGCTCTCCCAACCTGTGACTGAGTGACTGAGCAGCATATTTATTTACAGCAGGGTGAAGACAGAAACAGGCTAATTTGAAAGCTACACCATGTGTGAAGAAAAAGCCTCAATAAAACAGAACATAGACGATTTAAACACTCGTGGAAACGAGACACTGAGAGTAAACGCCGACAGGACACGAGGAGGTAAAGCTGTACCTTCAGTGGTCATCGCGCTGAGCTGAAACAGGACAATAAGGACGGCCAAGTCCAGCCAAGTGAGCGGCGCTCTCCAGCCGCTCATGGTGCGCGCGCTGCGTCCTCACGGCCTCGTGCCCCTCTCAGGAAGGTGAACGCGAAGATATTTTCATATCTTCATATCTTAATATCCTCATAGCCAAGAACCGCTCGGTAAAGCGTGCTCCGACAACCCTCTGCTCGCGCCAACCTCAGCACGAGGCGTCGCGCGGATCACACACCCACTGCGCGCGAGACACCTGACGGTGGAAGTGAATTTCGTCACTAACGGTTCCCTGTAAACACAAGACAGCGAGAACATAAACATTAGAGTCTCCAGGCTGTAGGTTTGCCTCTGTACTTCATTTAAAACGACAAAAAAGACTTTGAAACAGGGGCGTCTCTAGAGATGTATGAATAGGGGGGCTTTACTAAGGGGGTCTGGGGGCATGCTCCTCCAAGAGGGCATTTTTAATGGCCCCAAAATGCCTGTTCATCATAAACCTTGAGCAGGAGTAGGTGGACAATTTAGCATAAAATGGCTCCAAAATGTTATTTAAATACACCAATGGTGGGCAGTAATGAAGTAAATGTAATTCGTTACTGTATTTAAGTAGTTTTTTTGTGTATCTGTACTTTACTGAAGTATTTACATTTTGGGCGACTTTTTACTTTCACTCCACTACATTTCAAAGTCAAATATCTCACTTTTTACTCCACTACATTATGAGAAATATGTCGTTCCTTTTGGTTTATGTGTGTATAAAAACATAACATGTCAAAACGAAAGAAGCGCAAAGAAAGAACACCAATCAGGGCACAGCGGTCACTTTGTTTTGAGCTTGTTCTGACCTGTTGGTCATACCGACCCAGTGCAGCACACGGTTCAACATCAGTGCAGCAGCGTAAAATTTTGGGAGAGTCTATTCAACATAAATGATGAACTAACCTAACTTTGTGTAAACAGACCACAATATAGAAATATGTACACATATGCAGTTGTGACTGACGTGTCTTTTTTCTGAATTTATACAAACACATTTCATTTTATAGTAAATTTGTTTTGGCTAGTTTATGTTTATGAACAGAGACCTACAGATGCAGTTTAGTAAAGGAAACTCATTTCTGAATCTGAGTTTAAAACAGGTTTTTATTAAACTTAAACTTGTAACTAAGTTGCAAATAAATCTTAAACTGAAAATTTGCTTGTTTGTAAAAAGTGATTTCAGAGCCACTCAGTTCTACCAGATGGAAACTCTTTGCCTTCAGTGTTTTTTGCTTATGATAATTTTAATAGACATCAGCGTCACTAATTAATGACATTCTATTAAAAGACTGGTTTACCAAGAGAGACACTGGAGTATTTTCACCTAAAATGAGTTAATGAAGCGAGTCTTGTTATAAAAATGATAATAGGACATTAAAGTCATAATTAATCTTTTAGTGCTTTTACTTTTGATACTTAAGTACATTTGATGGCAAATACTTTTGTACTTTTACTCAAGTGGAGGTCTAAAGGGAGGAAGTTCTACTTTTACTGGAGTAATATTTTACCTTGGGTGTCTCTACTTTAACTCAAGTACATGGTTTTATGCATTCCTACCATCAATCACTCACTCACTCACTCACTCACTCACACACACACACACAGTCATACCTGTAAACCTTACATTGTGCAAAGTATGTGCCTTAAGTTAACATGCTCAGTCCAGCAGCAGTTAAAGGGTGTATAGTGGCAAAGTAGGTATAATAAGGGAATAACATTTCTACAATTTTATTATTAATTATAAATGAAAGTGTAAACACTCTCTCGCTTCTTCTTGCTCACTAACCTTTATCAGACCTGCTTCTTCAGCTCTGTCGGGCTCCTTCAGCTTCTTTCTTTCCTACTCATTGCCTGTGTTTTTTTAGTAAATGTTATTTTTAGTAAACTCAGATTTATAAGAACTCAAGAACTCAAGGACCAATGAGTTCATTTTTGTTTGAACTGACAGAAATGTTCTTGCCAGACTGGCCTTCTACAGAGCTGACACCTCTTAATAAACTACAGACTGATGAATTCAGGGATATAGAGACAAAATATAACTACGTGTAACAACAATATACAGCTAATACTGGTGTGGTTGCTTCAAAATACTTAATAGAAATATGAAAACAAATAATCTGAAATTTCTTTTAATTCTTAAAGACGTTGACTCATAAGCTAACGAATGTTTGTGCTTTATGGCCTGTCTGCTTTTCTTTATCTCAGATTAATTTAACGTCAGGTAGCTAACAAGCAACTGGCCAAAAACTCGATAGCCAGTTATACTGAATACAATTTGCACAAATACATATTGTAGATATCTTCACTGTGTAACTACTTACTGATTCAGACTGTATGTCACTTATATTTTGAATAAGACCCTTAATCTTTATTTTAGTGAGCTTTCAGCTAAAATCCCATCATAGCTTCAGCGGTTGCCGAGTCATCCTCTTGGAATTACAAGGTTCCATCAAAATTGGGTCAGTCACACATTCTTATTCTGTGATAACCTCTTAACATTATGTGAGGTGTTTTTTTAAATTTGTATGCATTTTTGGACTCTTTGTCTAGAAACCAAACAAAAATGAAACACAGCACTTTCAATACACACAAGAGGACCAGTCAGGTTCTGCTTCTTTGTCATGTCACTGCACTGATTGTGAAAACTTTATGAAACATGAAAACATGTTGCTAAAACTCTGCCTGCCTTCTTGTGGTTCTTTAAAAGTCTTATTGTCTTAAATTTAAACAATATTAAGCCTTAAAAAGTAACTAAATAGTATGCATTTGAATTGATGGGGTCTTAATTAGAACATACATTAATTTCATTTGTTCATCCATCTATTATTTTTCTTTTTTCTCCCAATACAAAACATTTTGGTCTATTAGAGTCACATTTCTGATTCAAAACAAAACCTCACACTGCCTTTAGACTGACCTGCTACTCTTATTTGTTGGGACAGTTTATCACAGCAGCTGGTTGCTGTGTAACCTACAGGAAACTAATGGTTTCTACCCAAAACTGACCTCTGCACTAGACAAAATATTTAGCCTTGAACTTCATACTTAATCTGCAATGCTCTTTTGAATAAGAAAAAGATGATTTGTCCTAAATAAAGAAATAATATCATAAATAAGTAAATAATACAAATGTATGTCATAAAAATGTCATAGAAATAATTACTTGACTTTCTGATAAATGTAGACACCCTGTTACACAAATTTTATGTTTTAAAGCAAATTATGAGTATAAACTGTTTGTCTTCCTTTAAAATCATTGCTTCTTTTCATGTTGTGCCAGACAGAACCTTATAACTCCAAGCAGAAAGTGAGTTCTTAGGATTAGAAGGTTCTATCTGCATTTGACATTTATAAATTTGATAGGATTTTAATATTGTACATTTAGAATAAACCTAGGTTGTGTGTGATTTTCAGGTGTGAAAGAGATTTGCTATTTGGAATGCTCAATATCTCAAAACTGCTCAGAACACAGATAGAACCTTATAATTCCAAGGGGACACACTGATGTTACGTCTGTATTGGGTGGTCAGCCACGTCCTTTTACTGCAACACCATTTCAAGGGACTAAGAGTAACTGGACAAATTAACATAACGTTAAATAAAATAGTCGTTTAGTACACTGAAAAAAATATAGAATCTTCTTAATTTGTTGTTTGCTTTATCATGTCCACATGAATAAAATATATTATATTGTCTCTCAGGCAATAATTGTACTAATTTTGCCCTGCTATAAAAACCAGCACAGAGCAGCCTGCCTGTCACTATGGAGTTAAATCACTGTCACCAGAACCTGAACCTGAATTTGTGATGCTGAACCTGAATTCCTGATGCTGTAAAAATTCAGGTTGAGAAATTCAGGTCTGGAAATTCAGGAAAACATCCAGGAAGAACAAACAAGCATAGATGGATTGAATGGCTTATTATATTGAAAACATTCCACTGGTGAGCTCCTCTGTCTTAGTTCTTCATCAGCATGTACTTGATGACAAAGAAGCCACTCCCAGAGATGTTTAGTGATTGGCCAGGTGTGAGTTTGATTGCATTTACGCTTGTTTGCTCGTCCCCCTGACTTTCTCAACCTGAATTTTACAACCTGAATTTCAAGACCAGAATTTTTATCGTCTGAATTTCTCAACCTGAATTTCTCAACCTGAATTTTTCACAGCCTAAATTTCCCAACCTGAAAAAGCATCAGGAATTCAGGTTCAGCATCAAGAATTCAGGTTCACAAATTCTGGTGACATTTAATTCCATATGTTACCAGCAAAACCAGCATATGTTGTGTTTTGTATGCTGGTATGCTGGTCAACCAGCATGACCATGCTGGGTGACCAGCTTCATCAGCACCAAGACAGCACTAGACCACCAGGGAACTCATGCTGGTCTGTGCTGTTTTTTTCCAGCAGGGTACACAGTGGTCCCACAAAGTATTTGGACACCATTTAACCATTGCTTTAAACCTTAACAACATTCTTTTGGTCACTTTATAAAATTTTTGACAAAATAACATCTGTTTTACAGAAAAACACATTTAAGCCAAACTGATGAAAGCCAGACTCTTTGTGTGGAAAAATTCTGGAGAAGAATGTTAACTAGACTGCACTAAAGGCCGGACTATACCGATGGGACAAAAGACGAACAAACACAACCATTTGGTTGGTGTGCCATTCCTGTGTTTGATTGTTGAACGTCTCTATAATGTTCTCTTCTCATTCACTGTAGTTCATTTTACTTGTAAGTTAGTTTTTCTCAGCTGCAAACATATAATTAGGATGTCCGTGTTTGTCTCGTCCGTGTACTCTGGCCTCAAGGGTCCTGTACAGCATAGAACTGGAAATGTCTGTTACTGTTTTTCTTACAGTGATATCGCTGCAATCCAGATCTCAAAAGTGTACAAATAATTTTGCAACTCTGAAGAAGTCTGCACAAAAATGAGAAATTGCTCAAAAACAACCTGAAACACATCAGAAATTTTTTTAATTGTTATTTGCCTGTAAGAAGATGGTCTGTTTAAAATGAACACCACTTGGTTTGACATTTTGTTTCTAAACAGAATAAACATTATACATTTTCATTATACAAACAACAGTGTTGTTGTTTTGGCTCTGGTTTCACTAAAATGGATTTGAAATGAAACAAACAACCTTATTTTGAGCTTTTTTATGTCTATATTAGGTGGTCAACCATGTCCTTTTACAGCAACAAGATGTCAGGGAACCAAGAGTAGCTGGACAAATGTACATAATAAGCATCCAATTTGCCTTATTTGCTTCATTTCCACATGACTACAAATATAGAATATTATAAATATTATACAGTCTCACAGTTTGCTTACTTTAGGTATACACAGCTGAACGCACTTCTTTCCAGATGCTTGGTTGCAAATCCAGTGAATGACTTAACTAAAGTCTGCGACCCATAGACGTCGCCAAGTGTCGGGTATCTTTCCTCGTGATTGTCAGCTTGGCCAGACATTGCCTGTTCCTGAGGCCTTTGTTTGTATGTGAGCAGTTAAGATTTTCCTGTACACACAAGAATTCATCCTGTGATCAGCTGTCACAGCATCAATAAAGACTTGCGAGCCAATTCCACTGGCAGCAATACCTGCTTGTTCCACCATGTCTCTCAGATGGTATGTGCTGGATTGTGTGCGGTTGTTTTTTTCCTCAATACTTTTCGCCATTAGGGTCAAGATTAATGTCGTTCGTCTGGCCTTAAAGCTGTACTCAAGACCTCAACAAGCTTTCATGTCATTTTTAACAAACATAAAAGTCCCTGAGGCTTACCAGCAGGCCTCTCACAAAGCCCTTAAAGTGTTATGCTGGTGTGTTTTCTTTAGTAAGCGCACATCTGAGCCTGCTGCTCTTGATCTGGTTCGGATGAAATGGGGTTTTTCTTCAAAACTGAAAGAATCCCTCAGTCGTTCTTGTGGTCATCCATCACATTGTTTGCTATGGCTAAGCTAACTGATGTGTTGTTCCTGTCTTAAAGGGGATTTTACCAAATTTAATATTCAGCACACTTGCCCAGAGTGGTGGGGAGAGCTATCCACAGCACCTGGGGAACAGTTGGGGGTTAGGTGCCTTGCTCAAGGGCACTTCAGTCACTTACTGTCAGCTGAGGGAATCGAACTGGTGACCTTCTGGTCACAAGGCTGGTTCCCTAACCTCCAGCCCACGACTGCCCCTTCCCACGACTGCCCCTGATAAAACATTGGCACCAACCAATGTTTTATCAATGCCCAGCCTCATTATGGTCTGAGAAAAACTTTTTTATAACTCTCTTGCGAATCAACTAATGATGCAATGAGACACAGCTGGCCAAGAAGCAACTATGTAGCCAACATTCCCTTTTGCCCTTGATCCCCCAAAAAGAGAGGATGAATGAATGAAAGAGCTGTAATCTCAGCACAGTTCCCCTGTTATGGATGTATAAGTCCTTGCTTTAACCTTCAGTACGCTGGAGTTCAATGCAAAATAATTATGACTTGCATAGAATTAGCAGGGAGAGGGTGTAGTTTCATTACCTTGATGTAATTCTTATTATTCAGAGAATAATACAACAGCGAGCAGGTGAGGAATTATGAGTTTGAACTCCCAGGAGATCATTTTGAATCAGCTATTTTCTCAAATCTAAGAAACTATAACTACATGTGAGCTGGCTAACACATCTGTGTGCTTCATGAGCACCTCATTAGGGACATTGGAGTAAAGGGCTTTGCTAAGCCTTTTAGTGGGTTTTCTTGCTGGGTTTTTCATTGTTGAACTGGACCAGAAAAGGCCATTGGAAAGACGTCTCCATAAGTGTTCTTTCTTTCTGCCAGATCAGGGTCAGAAATAAGCAGAGTTATAAAGCAGAGTAGTACAGGCCGAGGATCAAAACAGCAAACAGGAATATCAATAACATAATTGTTTTATTGTTCTGCTTTCACAGTTCACACAATTCTAATTGTAAGTTTGTTGGACTTCACAAACTAAATTAAAGACAATCTGGATGGACTAATCTGACATTTCTGCTTAAATGTCAAAAGTAAATCTGCTTTCACTGAACAGAGCTCAAAGCCCAATAAAAGGTTCTTTCATTGCTATTTTATAGAATGAGAACTGTTCTTTTATTTGAAGAAGGTGTTGTTGGCTCTGATATAATAAAGCTTTACCCCTGTGTGTATCAACACACACAGCAGCTTCACAAAAAATCCGGGTCCAAGCCCACACGGGCAAGCCAGTGGCAACAGTGGCACGGAAAGCCTCCCTAAGAGCAAGAGGAAGAACCCTTGAAAGGAACCAAGACTCAAAAGGGGAACCCATCTTTTTTTTTTGTGAACATTGGATAGCAAACAATAACACAAGAGCAAAATGAACAGAGAGTAAGGTTTGATCATCAGTATAAGATACAGAAAAGGGGGAAAGCAGGACAAGCAATGGCTCTGATTAAAAAGTTTGAGTCTGTGCAGCAGCAGCATCATCAGGAGTGTCAGTTCATGCAGGTGAGGTTTGCACAGCGCTGTACAGCGAGAAGCTCAACGGTGGTCAAACTGGTCCAGAAAGCTTTCGAGCAGGAGGCACCCAATCAAGGCAGATGAAGCAACAGCATCAGACACACAGGGTGGGCAGCTGTTCAACTCAGCAAGGAAACAAACAGACAGTTCGTTCTGTTAAGAGAGACTGATTACAGTATACAGTGCTAACAGAGAGCAGCAGAGACTCCAGCAGGTTGAGCTATTACAGCCTCACTAAGAGGGAGATCCAGAAGGTAACAGAGACATGAGGGCTCCCTGAGATGTCAGCGCCCCTCCGCCCCACTGTCAGCAAACCTGAGTGAGCGCGTGAGAGCAGCGTGACGACAGCACCAACACTCCCAGTTTACCATAATACTGACCATGAACCCCCAGATCTGCACCTTTTATCTGACAGGGAAAACTAATTACCAAAGCCTCCACTAAACAAGTTGGTTTTTAGCCTAGACTTAAAGACTGAGGCTGTGTCTGAGTCCCGAACACTGTCTGGAAGATTATTCCAAAGCTGGGGGGCTTTGTATGAGAAGGCTCTCCCCCCGATGTAACCTTTCTAGGTACTAATAGTAAGCCAGAAGTTCACTCAGGTACTGAGGGGCCGTTTACAGCTTTATATGTCAGGAGAATTTTGTAATCAATGCGGAATTTAACTGGCAACCAGCTTTGATAAACTGGGCTGATATGGTCAAACTTTCTGGTTCTTGTGAGGACTCTCCTGGACTAACTGAAGCTTGTTAGGCTTTTGCTGGATCATTCAGACAGCAAGGCATTACAGTAGTCCAGCCTTGAAGTAATAAATGCACAAACTTGCTTTTCTGCATCCTGGAGAGACACTGCATTTCTTGATTTGGCAATATTGTGAAGATGGAGGAAAGCTATTCTAGTAATATTTGTTATATGTGCATCAAATCAGATCAGGATCAATCGTGGCACCAAGGTTTTAAGTTTAAGTGTTGAATTAGACAGTTTTAAATTAGCAGCTTTTGGACTAAGAAGAAGAACCTCTGTTTTGTCTGAGTTGAATAGGAGGAAGTAATTCGACATTCAGTCTTTTGTGTCTTTTACACAGTCCTCAATCTTATTAAGTTGAAGTTTATCATTATTATTATTGGCCTTCCTCTCTCCAGGCAGGTAGGATGAGCTTCCTTTTTCTCCCACCACTCAGTGCAGTGCTAGCCATGCAGGTGTCCATTAGCTGACAAAGCAGAATTGGCAGTTACCGGCGACAGTGCATTGTGAAAATTGCTTGGCACCTCCTGAAAAATGTTCCATTTGCCTCCATTAAACTACTTATTTTTGTTTCACCTTTCACTGGCCCATCATGGCATAATCTCAGACGTATCTCTCATTTATATTCTGGATAAAGCCTGTTATTACACCCATTGTGGTGCATTAAAATAAAGATATTTATGTTCTGCATGTACTGCAGTCAGAGTAACAGAAGTAAACCTCACTCCGTCTCTGCTTCTTTATGATCGACTGGTCAGTTTGAGTCCAGCTGAACAGTTTGTTGATGTCTGGCCCAGCCTATGGTAACTAAGTTCTGTGGCTAGCTGATTTGCTTCCCTCGGCAAGAGCTGACTGCTTATAGAGGTGCGTCTGTAAAACACGTGCAGGTTGAGGTTCAAAGAGAGAAAGTGTAGGCTGTACAGAGACACAGGCCAGTTCTGCAACCTAACACTATTACTAAATCTTAAAAATCATCTAATGTAAATGTAAATATACATACAATGTAATGTAAAAACGTGTTATCAAACGGATCTCCTGCTCAGTGTGAGCTCCAGTGTTAAATGTGCCACATAGCAAGAATCGGATTGGTTGTCAATGAGATAATTTGCATAAAGTTCACCAAGAATGAGAGTGTAACAAATAACTCCCCAGTAGAAATTTGGAATCAGGTGCGGGGTTTAATAAACAACCAGATAAAGCATCATCAAAAACCAGGCAGGGTCAAAACCATCAGGAAACCGTAAAAAAACAAACAAACGATCCAAAAACGTGATCCAAGTCAAGTCAAGAGGCTTTTACTGTGATTCCATCTGTGTACAATTACACAGTGGAGCAAAATTACATTCCTCCAGGAACAAAAGCAGGCAAGCAAAGTTTATTTATATAGCGCTTTTTACAACAGGTGTTGTCACAAAGCAGCTTAACAAAAAAAACCAAAAAACAAAAAAAAGCATTACAGAAAGAAATCCGGGTCCAAGCCCCCATGAGCGTCGCCAGTGGCGACAGTGGCAAGGGAAACTCCCTAAGAGAAACAGGAAGAAACCTTGAGAGGAACCAAGACTCAGAAGGGGAACCCATCCTCCTCTGGTCGACGAGGGAAAACAGGTGGAGCAATGATTAATTTGATTAGTTTAGTTTATGCAGCAGTATCAGTGGGGTCAGGTTGTGAGGGTGAGGTTTGCACGGCGTTGTACAGCATGAAGCTCAATGGTGGTCAAGCTGGCCCAGAGGGCTGGCAGCAGTGGCACCCGATCAAGGCAGAAGAAGCAGCAGCATCAGACACACAGGATGGGCAGCTGTTCAACTCGGCAAAGAAAAGAAAGAAAGGAAGAACACACAGAGAGTCAGTTCTGTAATGGGTGACTGATCACAGATTACAGTATAAACAGAGCAGCGGAGACTCTGGCAGGTATAGAACCGACAGGGAAAACTAATTACCAAAGGCTCGACTATACAAGTAAGTTTTTAGCCTAGACTTAAACACCGAGGCTGTGTCTGAGTCCTGAACATTAACAGGAAGACTATTCCAAAGCTGGGGGGCTTTGTATGAGAAGGCTCTCCCCCCTGACGTAACTTTATTAATTCTAGGTACTAATAATAAACCAGCACCTTGTGATCTAAGTAGGCGTGATGGTTCATAATGGGAGAGAAGTTCACTCAGGTACTGAGGGGCGAGTCCGTTTACAGCTTTATAAGTCAGTAAGAGACAGACAAAGTGAAAACATGCAGACGTAAGTGTGCAAAACATTAAACTAGAAACATTACATACATACATACATACATACATATATACATCATCTAAACCACTTATCCTTCTGGGTCACGGTGGGGTGCTGGAGCCTATCCCAGCTGTCATTGGGCGGAAGGCAGGATACACCCTGGACAGGTCACCAGCCCATCGCAGGGCAGAAACATTACAGACATTTGACACAGTAAACGGACAGGACAGTGCAGCACCGACACAGCACTCGTTTCTGAGCATGAGGTAGTGAGGATAAGGTGCGGAGATATTTAACATGCTGTGATATGTGAGTATACGCAGCAGCAGGCTGTGGAGATGGTAGACGTTGGTGCTGGTTGTAGCAGTCATGATTTTTGAGTTTTGGTTGGGTTTCAACGACAGATAGTAAAACAAAAAAGCAAAAAAACACCGTTTTGTTGTTCCCGAAGTGGCTGCTGCAGCTACATGCTGCGCCGCCAGAAGAGGAAGAAAAAAATTCATTAACTTTAGAGGACAGCAAAAGGTCAGACCAGGAGAAGACAAACCAAGGCTCAGAACTGCTGGATAAACCAAGCAAGACTTCGCACAGAACATACCTCAAAAGTCCCTTAAATATGCCACAAAATGGCCTCTAATGAGGAACAGGTGTCAGCTAGAGTATCGGTATTCTGGAGAGTGAGACCTCTGCTGGTGTGGAGGGGAACTGGCAGCAGAGAAATGTGCATCAGCTGTCTGATGCATCAGTTAAATGCATATATTGTTGTCTCTCGCCTCATTATAGTGCAGAATGACACATTCTGTTCGTAAGTATCAAAAAATCCAAACAGAAAAAAGGCAAATAACTTGATGATGTCATTCACATCACATATATGCTGCTTAAAATTTCAGCACCCCAACTTAAAACACCTTCCTGCGTCCCTGTATGGGCACCAAACAGTGAAGTACGAAACCTGGGCGTGATCTTAGACTCTGAGCTCTGTTTTATCTGCATGTAAACACAGTCACTAAAGTAGCTTTTTATCATCTGAGAAAAATATCGCTGAAGTTCGGCCTTTTCTCTCTCAGAGCGACGCAGAGAAACTTGTTCATGCATTTGTTACAGCAGAGTAATGACCTTCTTGCTGAACTTCCTAAGAAAACTATACATCCTTTATAACTCATACAAAATACATCAGCATCCTAACAAAAACAAACAGAGAGATCAGATCAGTCCCGCTTTAAAAGAGCTGCACTGGCTGCCTGAATCATTCAGGATAGATTTTAAAGCTCTGCTACTAGTTTTTAAAGCTCAACATTATCATAAAGCACCACTTACATCACAGAGTGTCTGTCTGTTTATGATCTTAGTTCTGCAGATACTGACCTACAAACACCCTCTGTAAAATACAGAAAACATGGAGAGACTCTTTCAGTTATTCTGCTTCTAAACTGTGGAGCTCAGTTCACCTTTTATTAGACAGTCGAGCTCAGAGCTCACTTTTGAAGAAGAATCTAATAAACGTCTCTCTTTAACTCAGCATTTAATTAAAACTCTATGTCTCATGGTGTTTATCTTCTAATTTGTTCTTATTCATTTTCTTCTGATTCTAAATAAATACTAATGATTTCTTGTATAGCTGTTTTATCACCTGTCTGTGAAGCACTTTGAGCTGCCACCGGCATGAAAAGTGCTATATAAAGAAAAAATATATATATACATATATATATATATATATATATATATATATATAATTATTATTATTATTATTTTTATTATTATTATTAAACAAAATAGGTGTAGACCTACTGAACTTTTTCATTAGTTTGGTCCGTTTTGAGCCTTACTCGAGTGCGCACTGAACAAATGAACGGTGGTCTAGCAAACATCACGGCTTCCAAACGAACCCTGGTTCAGTTCACCACTGGTAGGAATGCAAATGAGGGAAATCAATATCAGAGCTTGCTTTCTTCTAGGAGCAGTTTAGTGCTTAGCTGCCTGTTTTAAAGTCTGACTCTTTACAAATGCTCATATAATTACTGTAGCACCAGCTGCTAATAACGGCAGATGAGCAATAAATTAAAGATAATAATAATGAAGCAATGCCTTTGCTTTTGGCCAAGGGTCGCCAAATGTACTGCATCAGCGACCTGATTGGTTACATTCAAATTCACAAACCAATCATAAAGAAGCAGACATCAAGTAAGGGTTATTAACATCACTTTCACTGTGATACACAGTGATATTAAGCTTCTCATTTTCATGCAAAGTAGGATATTTTTGGCTGAAATAGTGGTAAACATGAAAGTAACAAGGAGCCCTGCAAACCTGACCAATAAACAAACACTTGTGTGTAATTCGTTGCACTGTAGCTGTTGCCTTGTGAAAGCAACCAAAACAAATCAAGAAGAACCAAAAACACAAACTCTGGTTTGGACTTTAGCAAACAAACAAAGTGTGAAAACAGACTTAATATAGACTCTTCTTTGCACTGAATTCAGCATGTCTAGACTATTTTGTCAGTAATCCGATCAACACGTGTACATGCACTTGAGTAATCAGATAATGGGGAAACTCCGGGTCTAAATGAGTCAGACAGTAATCAGATTTCTGCTTTACAACCAGCCAATAAACTCACAGAAGAAGACACGATGTAAACGTAACATAAAACTCAAACTTCATGTTGAGGCTTTTTTTAAGCATTGCACCACTTTACCTGAAAATATGCACACACATCATCTAGAAGATGAAGAATATTCAAATCTTTATTTCGTGTTTGGTTTCAGTGTCGCTCCAACAGTGTTTTGCTGCGTCTCATGACATCCACTGTCTGATCTCGCGCATGCGCAGACTGAGAAAGGATAGATGTTTACTGAGCTAAAATCCAGCCTCTTTACCAGATTTCTTAATCGGATTTCTAGATCAGAGTGTGATGTTTACATGACCATTGGAATAATCAGATAACTGCAGAAATCCGATTATGATCGGATTATTGAGTGCATGTATACACACTCAGTGAAGATTACCATGCACCCCAGCACCCTAGCCCCACCCCCCACTAAAATTTCTAAATCTGGGTGCATTGGTCATAAACATTACAGATGTTCTAAGTTCAAATTATATTATACGCACACTGACCTAAAATCTTTGATGTTCAATTAATTAAAGAGAAAGCTAACAAAACAAACTTATCTGAAGTTTAATGTCAGTCATGTTACTTATTTCCTAAAGTTGAAAAACAACATTCTTTTACAGTAAAACATTTTCAAACACAAAAAACTAAGGAAATTTTAAGTTGAGCTACTTTTTTATGGCTAACGCATCTACAGCCATCATTTTTGAAATGACAAACGATTTAATAAATGAGTGTCCAGGAGCAAAGTATGATTATGAAATGGTGGAATTCCTTACATTGGATTATCAATGATTATCAATCTATCTCTGTTTTTGACGATGTTGGACTGTAGCCTACATACTGTAAGGGGTTTCTGTGTGTTACTAGTGCAAATAAATTATCGCTATAGTGATTAAAAAGTATATCTCTGAAAATTATAAATTTAAAGGTGAGGTAAAAAAAATGTGAATTTAATGCGAGTAAAAGTAATGAGATTTATATTCGTATAAAGGGCAGCATTTTCAAAAGGCGCAGTGACAAACATTTTTGAAAAAACATTAATGCACCTTGTAGAAGCATAACTTAATACACACTATATATACACAACCGCCGACTGCCTGCAAACACTCATGTATAATTACTGGTGTCCTTTGGAGACAGTGAAGAACAGAACCTCCACAGGGTAATGCATTCCAGTTCATTCATGTGTAATAGGTTTTGTGAAAGTGTTCTGCAGAAGCAGACTGCCCTGGGAAATTCAGGTTTATTGGGATCAAACATACACGGACACTGAGCTACTTGCAAGGTAAATGGAGGTTAATGTCTTGGGTGAATCTGGAATAAGAGCCCAGGTAACAAATATAATGTATCTTCAGGCTTCCTAAAAAAGCAGGGCTGCAATTTTTCAGCCGGGACATTTTGGCCACTTAAGGATACGGTGCTAATCTGGAAGTTTTAAGAGTCTTGACTGTGCAGATTGGGTTTTATCTGTTATTGCTCAGACCACTTGTTCAATTTTCAATAGTGTGGACAGAGTAGCTATTACATTCCTCACTCATCCTGATAAACCTCAAACAGACTTTGATTGGTTCCAATTTTATGTGCTGTCAGTCTGAAAAAGGCAGAGAAAAGGAAAAACAAACTCATCGTGTTTGAAGTCAACACATCCACTCAGACTTTTCTATTAGTGCAAAAGTTAAATCAAACCAAAATGACTTTAACAGGGGATCAAGCCTAACCATCTGTAATGGATTAGCCACATCCTCAGAACAAAATGCTGCTCATGATCCAGCAAATGCTGGATGTGTGGCACCCTGAGAAATTCTGTTTGGGATTCTGTTCACGCAAACTTTGTTACCCCAGAAGTGAGCTTTTTTCCTATATAGGCACATCAGGCTTCTCCAAAACCTACAGCTACATTTATAATAGAATTTAATTGCATTAAAGTAGGGGGGTGGGCAATCTGGCAAAAAACATAACATTGCAATATTTCAAGACACTATTTGATACACAATATACACAATAAGTTACACAACAATATTTAGATTTTCTGGAGTTTCTGTAGTTGGTGCCCTTTTTTGAAAAATACTACCAAAATCTATAAATACAATGATTTTTATTCAACATTTCACAAATTGCACTGCTATAAATCCAGTTAAACAAGACTTTTAAACTCTCTTGGTAAGGAAACACAGTTTTTCTGCTGTTCTTTAAATACTGGCATTTTCCACAGCATGCTCAGAAAAGCATATTGAGATATAATGTGATGTAATTTGTCACAGTAATGATAAATATTGTCATATTCACCATTCCTACATTAAGCGTCAAATGCCCCAATGGAATTCCATGAACAACTTTGGTGATTCCTGTATGTGTGTAATGTAATTTTAACTCAATTTTAACATCTGTAATGTTTATGACCAACGCACCCAGATTTAGAAATTTTAGTGGGAGGTGGGGCTAGGGTGCCAGGGTTCATGGTAATCATCACTGGTGATTTCCAAAGTTCTGCTTATAAATTTACATACCCTCTGTTATTTCTCAGACCACTCGCAATATCATTTGAATTTGTTCAATAATTGAATTTATTTTCTCCAAATTTTCAATTGAATTGAGATCAAGACCTAGTTTCTCCCTATTTAATCATTCTTGTTTTCCATTTTACACCAGTATGAGTAATTGTACAATTGCATTTTTCTATTTAATAATAGTGCTTATATGTTAAGTTATATATCACCAAAAAGTTGTATGTACAGTATTAAACATAATAATAACTGAAATTACAATAAAAAGTTTATGTACCCTGATCAGAAGTTTACAGTTTGTGGTCAACATTATTGGCACCCTCGATTGTTGAGTATAAAAAAGCCAATATCTTTAGAAATAAGTGGATATGTACCAACTTTGCATTATTAGAATATTTTAATAGCATGTCCAAGTACATTCAACAAAAAAAGTTGTCCTGTCAGGATCCATGCAGTCATTTCTAAAAAGAAATAAAGAATAATCATAGTATATGACATGGGCAGGATTAAAGCACCCTTCCCTAATACTTGGCTGCACAGCCTTTGGCAACAATGACGGCCTCCAAACGTCTTTTGTAGCCGTCTGAGAGCTTCTTGCATCTGTCTGCTGTAGTTTCCTCCACTGCAATTCTCCCAAGCCCTTGAATGTTTGCAGGGTTCTGTTTCCTAATGTCAGATTTCAGTTCCCTCCAAAGATTTTAGCTGGGCTGAGATGAGGACTCATTGCTGGCCAGTTTAAAACAGGCCATTTCTTCCTTCTGAGCACTTTTTGCTCTAAATTGCTCTGATTATCTTCTGATTGCATTGTTCCTGTAACACATTCAAGGCCTCCTGTAGGGTGCACTTTACTCTGTAGGCTTCATTTCGTCACTTATTAACATAACGCTGGTATGCTTTGACAAAGAGCTGTAGTTTGGTTTCATCTGTCCATAGAACATTTTCCCAGAAGGATTGTGGTTTGTCTATGTAACTTCTGGCAAAGTTCAGATGCTCTTTATGCCTTTCTCTGAACAGTGGGGTCCTTCTTGGCCTTCGCCCATAGAGCCCTGTATTGTTTAGTGTGTGGCGTATGGTATGGGCTGAAACCATCACTCTAGAGGTCTCCAGCTCAGCCTGAAGTTCTTTGGATGTTGTACGTGTTTCTATGCCAACTTTCGTAGAGTTCTCTCATCAATTTTCCTCTTTCTCACCACGTCCTGGAAGGTTCTTGGCTGTTCCATGAATAGCCAGCGTCTTGAAAACAGTTCAAACTGTTGAAGCCGCAATGCCAAGGTCTTTGGAGATAGTCTTGTATCCATTAGACTTTTTGTACTTAGTGATAACAGCATTTCTGTTCTGCTCAGACAGCTCTCTTCTCTTTGCCATTGTGAACAAGGAGCACGAAAAACAACTGGCCCTTTAAAGCATCAAAGCCACCATTCATATGCTAATCACAGTCACGTGAGCACTGATAAGATGTGGACAAGTGAGTCTGATTTATACATATGCAATAATTAAACACAGGTTGGTCTGATTTTGTCCTTTGTGTCAAACTGAACAGCAGGTGCCATTAATCATGTCCTGGCATTGTTTTCAATTTTGTATCCTTTTTTCCTGACAAATTTTTATTTATTTTTTTTTGTGTCATGCGCTTTTCTGTATCAAACATATGAGTTTATATATCTAAGCAGTTTCACTAAACACTTTCTTTCAGGAGATATTGTACTTGGTGTGCTTAACCCTTGTGTGGTGTTCAGGTCTGTGGGACCCATTTTCAATGTTTATCAAAAGAAAAAATGATGTGATTTATTATTATTTCACCATCAGATTCTTGTCCTTTGCTCATTTTCTGTGAAGAACATATAAAATAACCCATTTTCAGTGTCTTCACTCTGTTCACCCCCCACACATTTATATTACACATGTGGTGTTGGGTGAACCTGTTGGGAGTAAAAGTGTGGAGGTGCTGTGTTCATCACTCTGTTCTCCTCCTACATGGCCTGCTGTTAGTGTGTGTGTATCTGTGGGTGTGTGTGTGTGAGGGTGGACAACATGGACAGGCTGCTGACTGGCTACAGCTGCTAAAGGAGAACCCTACGCTGGACACTTGTGATATTTTAAACATCTGGTATTTTTACATAAACTGTTATGGCTGTATTGATTTAAAAAACAATACTGTGGTGGGTTCACTGAGTGAACATCTCTATGAGACCACTATGAGGGTGAAACGTTAAAAATGTAGGGGCGAAGAAACGAGGCCAGCTGTGGTGCCGAGTGGTTTAGGCACAAGCTAACTAAGTGAAAGAGCAGAGTGGAGTTATTATATTACTTATTTCCCCAAATGGAAATTGGCAGGTTATAAATATTATTTATGCTTGAGCACACATATTTGTTCTAAACTGATGTCCAAGCCATAAATCTATGTCTGAATGAGCAAACGTCCATTTGACACAGGTTTGGAAAGAAGCATATTCTTGCCGTCTAAACCTTTTAACTCCGCTTTTGTCCATTTTCCTTTTTTCAAATTATAAATTTATCATAATATCATGAAGAGCAGACCAATATGAATGACCAGTACAGTAGAAAAATGTGTTTCCATTAATTTACAGTGAAAATTAGAGATGTCCTTTCCGTCCTTCTCTTGTAAAGTTTTTGAAGAGATTATGAGATTTTGTTCTGACAGCTTGTGTATGAAGGTTTGCCATTTAGCTAGTGCAGCTCAATTCTGCAGGACAGTTTTGGAGTGCAGTCCTCACTTGGAGTACAAACTCACAGTGACATGAATCTATGTAGCTTCTCCTCAGTTGGCAGCTGTATTTTGTTGAGTGACAGTCATAGTACAAACCAAAGCCCCCAACTGCTGACACTGTTGCTGATGTTAGACAGACTAAGCAGCACAAGTCCACGGCCTGGGTCGACCTTAAATCAGCCAAAACCCTAAGCCAAGGCTGCAGGGGAAAGGGGAAAACATCTGTGAGAGGCAGTCAATGAGAAAACATCCACCATGAGTAACACACTGAGGGAAATAAAAGTTAAACCATGACCTAAATGGCCTGCTTGACATTCAGCAGGCAATGATGAGTTCTTTGTTTTTTTTTTTAGCTGTGAGAACCAAAGTAACAGCGCAGGTAGAGAATCCTGGTTATTCTGGCCTGTTTCAGCACACTGGATTTGAAACAAACAATGCCAATGTTACAGTGAAGAATGTCAGCTTTAATTTGAGTGTGTTTATATTTATATTGGGAAAATTCATGTAGAAACATTTATGAATAATCCTCATCATTTCAGAGACGATTGAAATCGGACAAATAAATGTAATCTCTGCTACAAATCCTGGCCGCAATTGATTAAGTCGCACATTCATAAACATCACCACACTCTCAGTATTTCCCCAGTGATGCTCAGCCAGGCCTGCAATAAAGCTGTTGTCAGATCCTGCTTGAAACTAGACATGCAAGCAGGCCTTAAATGAGATTAGAATTTCGCTTGAAGTAATAGAGGTGGGCAATATGGCACGAATATAAAGCACTGCGCAAAAATCAGACCTCATTTGGCTTATTTTATTTCCAGCCAAAATGGCCATTTAGAACAGAACTTTATACTCTGATTACAACAATTCAATATTATACATACTTTATAATTTAGTGCGTCCGCTCTTTGCCTTAATTAAAGACTTGGTTTTCTGTTTTTTTTAATAAATATGCAGAGATATTGTTCCACACCTCCAAAGTTCAGTCTTAGAAGTTGGTTGTGTTTCTGCTTCTTACAATCCAAGTAATCCCAAACATGTTTAGAGGTGCTGAAGTCTGGACTCTGGGATGGTCAGTCCATTGTTCTGAGAACACCAGCAGCTTTGTTGTTTGATTTGCAAATTTTCTCCTTTGTCCATCTCATTTCTCAGTAACAGCTTCTTGACAGCTACACATTCTTTCACATTAATAGAGCTGAGTTGTCTTTTCACAGTTGAAGGATGACAGAAACAAGGGTTGCATAGTTCCTGATATAAGAAATCAGACCAATATCATTCTCATTTACTCATACTTGTAAAAATGCACTGATACTAATGCTGCATTCAAAAGGTGTTAACTGTTAAATTGTATTAACAACTGGTAAACTCAGGATTCTAGATGATGGGTCATTCAGAAATGTCCACTTTTTATCTATCCATAGGAGTCACTGGTGTTATTGATCATCAATGGTGTTACACATAAGAAAGGTAACACCAGAGACAGTAACGCCAGTGTCGGTGATGATTCTCCTTCCACTCTTGAAGATTTTGTGACCACACCAGCTCGCAAAAGAAAACACAGGGCTGAATCAGATGTGGTCTTCAGAGTCTGAGCCCCCTAACCATGAGGGCCTCCATGAGCTCCTTTGAAAGGATCATGACTTTGTTCATAAACAAGCAATAAAACCAGAAGTTTTTTCCAGTGTTCTGAACGCGTGCTCTGAAACTGCATTTTTCCACCAAAGTCTAGAGTTTAAGGTAACAAAAGAAACAAAGCAATGATCGCTTGTACTTCAGATTTTGTTTAGTGAAACAAACTGCAACCGCATTATTCATGATGGATTTATGTTTAATGTAGTCCTGGCTTTGTGTTTACAGGGTAAAGAAAGAATGTAAGAATGTAAAGGAATTGTAAACAAGAAAGGTCAGTTCTGTAGGCCTTGCGTTTTATTAAGAGACTAAAGAAAAAAGAGAAAAACAAGAAATGAGTCATTCTATGGAAATGCCCATTGTTGTCTCCCTAGTGTTTACAGATATTTTAAACTTGAAAAAACATGTTATGGTTGGAATTTATTTATATTTTAAAATAAAGTGATAAGTTATTTTAACAGTTACACCTTCTTGAGCATCAATTTAGCAATATTGGTTTTTAAATCAATCATATAGAATTCCAAGCACCACAGAAGAGCTCGTCCTCACAGTCATGTGTAAAGGCTGAGGCCATATTTTAAAGTAAAAAAAATGTTTTTCTGCAATTTTAACAGCAATAATCTATACATGACTATGGAATATATAATTTAAATGACAAAAGGATAAATATTATAAAATATATAACGAAAGTTGTTGTCCCCAGGAGTCGTGTCACTGGTGTTACTGCATAACAAAAAATCTCTTATTTTGAAATAAAAGTCACACTAATGACATCACTTGACTTCCTTTTACCTGTTTTCTGAGGATCTATGAAGAAAAGCTCATGGTGAGTCCACTGTGTCTTTCAGTTATCAGAGATTTTCTCATTTAGCTCATGGTTTCATATGAAGCTTTTAGCTGAAGTCACTGGTGTGACCGACTTTATACTTGGGTAATTCTAAAAATAAATAGAATACAAATGGATTAAATTCCATATTTTAGTGGATATTCCATGATTGACAACATGTGGTTTGATGCTCTGTAGCAGCCATATTTCATTAAAAATGTCTCTGGTGTTACCTTTCTTATGTGTAACACCAATGACGATCAGTAACAGCAATGACACCTATGGAGAGATAAAAAAGTGGACGTTTCTGTAGAATGACTCAATTATGAAGGTCAGTTCTATGGGCCTTGCTTTTTATTCATAGGCTAGAGAAAGAATGCAACGTTAAAGCGAGAACTATTGCTTTTTGTGTTCATGTTCTCCAACAAATGTTTCTGCCTGTGCATTAAAGTGCCGGAGAGTACTGACAACAAAGTTTTCATTTTGTTTGGTTATTCTTATCTTCTTCCCTGGGGCAACCGTATGGGTGTTCTTCACATGCATCATAGACAAATTAGACATTATGCATATTATGTGGTATGAAAAACATTTTGGTGTTTAAAACTTCCCTTAAGCGCCACCATTTAGATGTCATGCAGCTAAATGCTTGCTCCACAATGACTCTGCCTCTACTGATTGATAGGTTGGTGTTATGTTCTTCAGGCATCAGCATGCTGTTATCTCTTTTAGGTGCAATAATAAAGGGGTAAGCATTGCTAATGTGAGCAGCATTCCCAAATAGTTTGTAATCACCCATCATATACTGCCAGTTCTGATTAGTCTGGGCATCAAAGCATGCGAGAGTCATGGCCCTTGCCTGGTGGTCCAGTAAATACATCAATAAACTGCCAAGAACCATCAACAATACCCTGCAGTAGCACAGAGTAAAACTCTTTGCGGTTCAGGCAGTCCACTCCTCTCACAACTGGACAACCATCAATGGCACCAATTATACTGTCCAGTCCAGTCCGCCTGAGGGACACAACACAATTTCTCCACTTTTCCAATTTGTCCTTCTGATTCATTCTGATTGGCCATGTAGCATTAAATTATGTCAACCTTCTCGACAACAGGAAACTTTGAGAGGCCACCAGCATGATTCGCATCAGTCAACACACGATCCTTCAGCCTCCTGACAAACACTATAAACAGTGTTTAATCAAGGCAGAAAGGTCGTTCAACGTTGTGTTGTCCATGTCCAAGAATCTCATGCATAATAATCCTGTTTTAATAACTGTACATGACTCTGGAGGCAGCAGCAGACAAGTTATGACATCCCTGAAAAAACAATAAAACATTTAGAATGAAAATATGAGAATAAGGTCTTTGCAAGTGAAAGCATCTAAAATGAAGGCAATACTTCTGGTATTTTTTCACCAAAAAATTGTTGTAAGGATATTACAAAATTATTTAGCGCATTTTTAGACACTTTTGATTGGTTTTAATAACGTAAAGTAACGTAAGTACATTTTATTCCACCAGCAGGTAATCTTCCTTTTTAAAAACCTTCCAGTAGAATAAGAGTATTTAATGAGATAAAATGACTTGTAATAATGATGATGATGATGATGATAATAATAATAATAATAATAGGCAAAAAGGTTTCTAAACAAATAGGCAAATGTTATACAGTTATGTAAAGATAACCTAGTAGTGTCCTTATATCTTATTGCGAGAAATATTACATATGTTACATATAATATTACATGTGCTTTGCCTTGACCAGATATTTTTTGCATGGTGTTTGAGAAGGAGTAGGCTTGTGTCATAAATTTTGCCAGGTTGTAGTGATTTTGTGCTGTAGACTATTCTAACAGCAAAAATGAAGTCGAAAATGTAAAAAAACAATACCTGATATGTTTCAGCCCTTGTTATTCTCCTGAAAGTGAAAGGAGCACAACAGTTCTGTTTTTCTTTACATAACAGAGAAAAAACAAGATCAGCATTTTACAAAACTCAATGCTTTCAGTGTGAAGTGGACGGATCTTCCGACGAGCACCCAGATGGAGTGAAGTCACATTTACTAGATAACCATCAAATACAGGGGTCGGCAACATGCAGCTCTTTTACTGCCCTGTTGTGGCTCCACAGCTGAATCAGATTAGTAGGTAAAAATAAAATAATCCTCCTTTACAGTAAAATAAAGCTCTGCTGATCGTTCAACACAGTTTAACAATAAATGGTCTTAAGCACTAGAATTAATGTATAACTGATAAGAAAGGAAAAATTCAAGACAAACATCAAGAATTTATAGATGAATAGACAGACTCATTTGCATTTACATGACCTCCTGCTAGTTTCCCACTATGTTTAATCTGCAACAACTGTCAACCACCAAAACGTTTAACATTGGGAGACATTTTACAATAAACCGTTGTATTTTTGCGGAAAAGTTTCCTGCTGGAGATGTGAGAAAAGCAGCTATAGCTGGGATAAAGCTAAAGCAGATCAAATTGGTTTAGATTCTTTTTTTAGCCTATACTAGCACATTAGCACACACTGAGACATGTTTACAGCCAAGATGTCAAAACATTACATCAACAAAATGGACAGAAAATGTTGCCGCTCCTATGGTGATTACATTTTTTTTGACATGTGACAAAATGGCTCTTCTGAACATTTGTGTTGCCGAGCCCTGAACTAGCATATACAACCTCACGATGAGCACCTGAATGCAGCGTCACATCATAACACACCTGATATGTGATGTAAGCCTTGTACGGTTGCTGTGCTAATGAACAAATGACTCAAGCTGGCAGTGAACACAGAGAAGTGCTGCTGATGCCATGCCAATACACACTATTACTACAGTAAGTGGACCCTTTTCACGTCCGTCTGTTTCTGTTAGCAGGTAATTTAATTTCCGGTTGAACCAAAACAAATTGCACAGCTTTAAGGCATTTTGCTGTGTTCCTTAGCACCACAACTCAAACACAAACAGCCATACTTGGAATTTCATACATTTTGGACCAAGCTCACATTAGGTCAAAATGGATCCAGTCAATCGGACGGATAAAAGGCCTCAATTTTAGAACAAATGCTTGCGTTGTGCTAAATTTGGCACCCCTGCCAGGAGAAGCACCCTGTCTCAGAAGCGTGCATGCGATGTCTTTTGTTTGAAAGCAGATATAATCCACTTTTACTTTACTTTTATTGACTGAATGTGCAAACGATTGCGCTGATTCTATTAACCATAAATTAAATCACTGTTTTACAGGTGATTCTTCTTTTAAACTCAGGTGACTCACAAATAATAATAAAAGAGGATATTGTGGTCTACATACACCACTGCGTGTTCTGCAGCGCTATAGTCCGCTTTCTCCTCATATACAATAAAACTTGCACAATGCTATTTCTTGACAACAAAGGGTCAAGGAATAGCAAGAATTAGGATAATTTACATTGTGATATTAACCCATTAAAAAAGCCAAAACACATTACAAAACCATCAGGAACCAACAGAAACACTCTGTGTGGCCACTCGCCAGGAAATGCACCCCCTTGTATTTTTTGCTAAATGGTTGTTACAGCTATGAATATGTATTGCAGAAAAAGTGTATAATACTAAAATATTTAAAAATTGTGTACATAACAAGAAACTTACAGAAGATCTCAGAAACTTGCACAGGTATTACACATTGGTAAAAAAGGGAATAACTAAAAATGTATTTTAGTTGTGTAACCAGAAAGAAAGTTACAGAAGGACACCTTTTAAGGCAATCCACCCGCCAGAAAATGCACCCCTTCATAAATTATTACGTTATTATTATTACGTTCATGATATTTATACAGGTAATATTTTTTGGTGCCAAATATGCGCAATGACAAACATTTCATAGCTGTGTCAACAGAACGAAAATTACAGAGGGATGCCTTTTAAGGCAGTCCACCTGCCAGAAAATGCATCCTGTCTTAAGCCACATTATTATTACTTTTATGATATTTATCCAGGCAATGCATATTAATCTTAAATATATATTACTAAAAAAACATTTCATAGTTGGGTCAATGGAAAGAAAGTTATGAGGATGTCTTTTAAGGCAGCCCAACTGCCAGGAAATGCATCCCCTCTTAAATCTGACTACACGATTATTGCATTTATGAAACTTGCACAGGCATCACATGTTGGTTACAAATATGAGAGACTAAAAGCATTTCATGCTTAGGTGAACAGAAGGAAAGTTAGAGAGGGATCCATTTTAAGGCCGTCTACCTGCTGGAAAGTATTACATACATGACATACATACAGGTAATACATATTAGTTTCTTATACACCGATCAGGCATAACATCATGACCACCTCCTTGTTTCTACACTCATTGTCCATTTTATCAGCTCCACTTACTATATAGGTGCACTTTGTAGTTCTACAGTTACAGACTGTAGTCCATCTGTTTCTCTGCATTTCTCTGCCTCTAGTCCTTCATCAGTGGTCACAGGACGCTACCCACAAGATGCTGTTGGCTGGATATTTTTGGTTGGTGGACTATTCTCAGTCCAGCAGTGACACTGAGGTGTTAAAAAACTCCAGCAGCACTGCTGTGTCTGATCCACTCAGACCAGCACAACACACACTAACACACTACCACCACGTCAGTGTTACTGCAGTGCTGAGAATGATCCACCACCCAAATAGTACCTGCTCTGTGAGGGTCCATGGGGGTCCTGACCACTGAAGAACAGGGTAAAAGGGGGCTAACAAAGTATCAGAGAAACAGATGGACTACAGTCTGTAACTGTAGAACTACAAAGTGCACCTATACAGTAAGTGGAGCTGATCAAATGGACAATGAGCGTAGAAACAAGGAGGTGGTCAGAATGTTATGCCTGATCAGTGTATGTTGAAGGGTTATAGATTATATCTCCCATAATCAAACGTGAGTCTTTTTAATATGGAACGTTTTTCCCAAGAATATATTTCGTTCACTTATTAATAATAGTGACTGGCGACCTGTCCAGGGTGTTTCCTGCCTTCTGCCCAATGAGTGCTGGGATATGCTCCAGCTCCCCCTGCGACCCAGAAGGCCAAGCGGCTTAGAAATATGTGTGTGTGTGTGTGTGTGAATTAATAATGTCACTGTGAAGCAGGTCCTTGAGAAGGACGCTGTGACATGAGAGAAGGACTATCCTACCAGACGTGACAGCAGCCTATAATACTGGATGTGGAACTGGGTATTTCCATCATCATATAACTGGGTGACAGGTGACCATGTGGGAACCTTCAAGGTCTTTGGCCTGACTGAGAGCGACTCTCGCTCACCTCATTAGAATGTGCCTGAGAGACGCTGTCTTTGTTGATTAAATCTCACTATCGACACTGTGTTCAGATGTGTTTCTGAACCAAACCAAGCCTGCATTATAATAGTTTTGTCTTGTAATGATGAATCAGCAATTGTATATGCAGATTGTCTAATTTACATATAATTTGCATAAAGCTATAACTGCTTTGACCATTTTATTAGCCATTTCATACTATATTTTGGGGAAAGGGGTTATTATCATATACTTTGAAATTACATGTGGTGGATGTTTTCTACAAGTGATGGAAAAGTTTTGGAAACAAATAACCATTTATTAATCAGTCTAATGTAAAATTAAATCTATTACTATAATGAATTGCACACTCATAAAACAAGATATCGGAAACTAGAAGCAAAAAAAACAACAACAAGCAGAGTTTAAAAAATCAGCAATGCATTTTCTGGCCAAAGTTGTTTTAAGCTTATAATAATAATAATAATAATAATAATAATAATAATAATAATAATGAGTAGAAGACATAATAAAAAACACTTTTACATATTAAAAATAAAAGTAAAAATAAAAAAGCAACAACAACTTAACATACTTTTAATCATCTCAAAATATTAAATTAAAAGAAAGCAAAAATACCATGTACATATATGCATATATTACAATTAAAATAAACAAACTTCAACAGCTGGATTTAAGAGGGGATTTTTAGGCAGCTGGACTGCATTAAAAGGCCTTTTTAAAACTTTTTTTCTGCGGACATACCTATGATATCTTTTTAGTACCCTTCGCGTATCTAAATAGTATTTTCATGGGCCTCTTATCAATTAGCAATAATCAGTAACAGCTATAAAATCACTAAATACAAGTTATAGTTTTTCTTTGCGTTTTCTGTGCATGAGCGTTGTGTGCACTGATCTCTTAATCCAAACTCCAGTCTGGGGTTTTACTTCATTACTTCATCATTATAGAATAATGTTTAATGATAATTAGTCAAATGCAATGGTGTCTGCTATCTGACAAACAGGAAGTCTATTCACTCCAGATTTTTATCGTTTTAACGCACTAAAGTCTTCACATCGTGTGAGAGAATGCAGGAGGAAGGCGAAAAGGAAAAACACTGGGGACGTGTTCTTAAAGCACAGAACACAGAGACATGCAGCTCCTGAAGCTCTGCAGCAGCTCTTCATGTGAATAAGCTGCAGGAGCAAACATGAGCTCTGATATGAAAGATGTTAATGTATGTTTGCAAAATGTTTTTGGAAAATACAATGTTTTGCATGTAGCACTTCGACACACAGCCCCTTCTGGGCCAAATGGAAACTGGCCTAGATATACTGAACATAACTGTAATATACACAGAGTTTTAAATAATAATAAAAAGTATATGTCACTGTTGTCAGAAGAAATCCTCATTTCTCCATTTTTGACGTCTTTCAGTTTTTGACATAATGTGAAAATGCCTGTTGTCCTTCACGTTGTATGTAAATTTTAAATGGACTAAAAGAAACGACCCAGAATTACTTTAAAGTAAAGTATGTTTTTTCCTTCTCCTGTAAAGTTACCATTTTGGGGTTTTATTCAACAACAGCGAAATATTTATTTAGTATGATTGATTTTGATTGAATTTTTCAGTCTTTCTTATTGTCCCAGTGTAACTCCTGCTGTGCACTGCTCACCAACATCCAAGCACAAAAATTTAGAGTCTACACTCAACTGGACTATCCATGAGCCAATCAGAGGAAAAAACATCAATCTCATCTGGACTCACATCAACTGTGCATAAAATAAAAGTCAGCTGTGCTTTAAGAAAACACCTTAATCAAATTATATGTAATACAGTGGTGATAAGCACACTGTCTTCCCAGGTCATTTCTTGATGCGGCTTCAGTTCAGGGGCAGTCAGTTCACCTGTGCCACTCCTCTGCTGTGCTCCTTCCACTGGTTTCATGCAGCTGCACATTATATTTAACAGCTTTCAAGCAGTCAAAAAATGCAAAACCCTCTATTTACTCCATTTTGCCAGTGGTCAAAGTTCACACTGTACCTCAATCCCTTAAAGTCTCAGTTGCCTCAACTTACTTAAGGTGAAATAAGCTTTGCTAGCTGTCTGAACTGTCCTCTTCTGTCTTAAAATGCAGACTATTATTTGGAAATCCGTTCTCCAATTCTCCATTTTCTCAAAGTATCTCATAAATGTGGCCTGTACCATAGCTGTGGGAGGCAGCATGTGCTTTACACAGTTAGGTAACATATCTGTGGGTACAGTTTACAAATCCGTCGGTACAGTTTTGCTAATCGAGTGTACAGTTTACAAATCCGTCGGTACAGTTTTGCTAACCGAGAGTACAGTTTACAAATCCGTCTGTACAGTTTTGCTAATCGAGTGTACAGTTTACAAATCCGTCTGTACAGTTTTGCTAATCGAGTGTACAGTTTACAAATCCGTCAGTACAGTTTTGCTAATCGAGCAAACAGTTTACAAATCCGTCGGTACAGTTTTGCTAACCGAGAGTACAGTTTACAAATCCGTCAGTACAGTTTTGCTAACGAGTGTACAGTTTACAAATCCGTCTGTACAGTTTTGCTAACGAGAGTACAGTTTACAAATCCGTCGGTACAGTTTTGCTAATCGAGCAAACAGTTTACAAATCCGTCAGTACAGTTTTGCTAATCGAGCAAACAGTTTACAAATCCGTCAGTACAGTTTTGCTAATCGAGTGTACAGTTTACAAATCCGTCTGTACAGTTTTGCTAACCGAGAGTACAGTTTACAAATCCGTCGGTACAGTTTTGCTAATCGAGCAAACAGTTTACAAATCCGTCAGTACAGTTTTGCTAATCGAGTGTACAGTTTACAAATCCGTCGGTACAGTTTTGCTAATCGAGTGTACAGTTTACAAATCCGTCAGTACAGTTTTGCTAACCGAGAGTACAGTTTACAAATCCGTCAGTACAGTTTTGCTAATCGAGTGTACAGTTTACAAATCCGTCAGTACAGTTTTGCTAATCGAGTGTACAGTTTACAAATCCGTCGGTACAGTTTTGCTAATCGAGCGAACAGTTTACAAATCCGTCGGTACAGTTTTGCTAATCGAGCGAACAGTTTACAAATCCGTCGGTACAGTTTTGCTAACCGAGTGTACAGTTTACAAATCCGTCGGTACAGTTTTGCTAATCGAGTGTACAGTTTACAAATCCGTCGGTACAGTTTTGCTAACCAAGTGTACACTTTACAAATCCGTCGGTACAGTTTTGCTAATCGAGTGTACAGTTTACAAATCCGTCTGTACAGTTTTGCTGACCGAGCGAACAGTTTACAAATCCGTCGGTACAGTTTTGCTAACTAAGTGTACAGTTTACAAATCCGTCTGTACAGTTTTGCTAACCGAGTGTACAGTTTACAAATCCGTCGGTACAGTTTTGCTAATCGAGTGTACAGTTTACAAATCCGTCGGTACAGTTTTGCTAACCAAGTGTACACTTTACAAATCCGTCGGTACAGTTTTGCTAATCGAGTGTACAGTTTACAAATCCGTCGGTACAGTTTTGCTAATCGAGTGTACAGTTTACAAATCCGTCGGTACAGTTTGCTAACCAAGTGTACACTTTACAAATCCGTCGGTACAGTTTTGCTAATCAAGTGTACAGTTTACAAATCCGTCGGTACAGTTTTGCTAACTAAGTGTACAGTTTACAAATCCGTCTGTACAGTTTTGCTAACCGAGTGTACAGTTTACAAATCCGTCGGTACAGTTTTGCTAACCGAGTGTACAGTTTACAAATCCGTCGGTACAGTTTTGCTAATCGAGCGAACAGTTTACAAATCCGTCGGTACAGTTTTGCTAACCGAGTGTACACTTTACAAATCCGTCGGTACAGTTTTGCTAATCGAGTGTACAGTTTACAAATCCGTCGGTACAGTTTTGCTAACCAAGTGTACACTTTACAAATCCGTCGGTACAGTTTTGCTAATCGAGTGTACAGTTTACAAATCCGTCTGTACAGTTTTGCTGACCGAGCGAACAGTTTACAAATCCGTCGGTACAGTTTTGCTAACCAAGTGTACACTTTACAAATCCGTCGGTACAGTTTTGCTAATCGAGTGTACAGTTTACAAATCCGTCTGTACAGTTTTGCTAACCGAGTGTACAGTTTACAAATCCGTCGGTACAGTTTTGCTAATCGAGTGTACAGTTTACAAATCCGTCGGTACAGTTTTGCTAACCAAGTGTACACTTTACAAATCCGTCGGTACAGTTTTGCTAATCGAGTGTACAGTTTACAAATCCGTCGGTACAGTTTTGCTAACTAAGTGTACAGTTTACAAATCCGTCTGTACAGTTTTGCTAACCGAGTGTACAGTTTACAAATCCGTCGGTACAGTTTTGCTAACCGAGTGTACAGTTTACAAATCCGTCGGTACAGTTTTGCTAACCGAGTGTACAGTTTACAAATCCGTCGGTACAGTTTTGCTAACCGAGTGTACAGTTTACAAGTCCATGGGCACGGTTTATAAACTGACAGTACGGATTACTAAATTGTGGGTACAGATTTTCCTCCTCATAATTTTTTTCTCGTTAGTGACCCCTAACCCCTCCGTATATATCAGTTCTTCTGTGTTCCCTACAAAACCTACTTTTTGTCAGAAATTGCAGAATTATTATCAGTTGCGTCCACAAACTATGATAAGATTCTTCTCTCTGGGGACTGTTCTTTAGCTTCATAAACCAAACCTGAAGTATGAAACCTGGGTGTGATCTTAGACTCTGAGCTGTTTTATCTGCATGTAAACACAGTCAGTAAAGTAGCTTTTTATCATTTGAGAAATATCACTGAAGTTCGGCCTTTTCTCTCTCAGAGCGACGCAGAGAAACTTGTTCACGCATTTGTTACAGCAGAGTTGATCACTGTAATGATCTTCTTACTGAACTTCCTAAGAAAACTATACATCCTTTATAACTCATACAAAATACATCAGCATCCTAACAAAAACAAACAGAGAGATCAGATCAGTCCCGCTTTAAAAGAGCTGCACTGGCTGCCTGTATCATTCAGGATAGATTTCAAGGTTCTGCTACTAGTCTTTAAAGCTCAAAATAAACTAGCACCTGCTTACATCACAGAGAGTCTGTCTGTTTATGTTCCGGCACACAATCTAAGATCTGCAGACAGTGGCCTTCTACAGAGACCCTCTGTAAAATACAGAAAACATAGAGAGACTCTTTCAGTTATTCTGCTTCTAAACTGTGGAACTCAATTCCACCTTTTATTAAACAGTCGATCTCAGAGCTCACTTTTAAGAAGCATCTAAATAAATCTCTTTAAATTAGCATTTAATTAAAACTATACGTCTCGTGATTTTTATCTTCTAATTTGATCTTTTTCATTTTCTTCTGATTCTAAATAAATACTAATGATTTCTTGTATAACTATGTTTTATCACCTGTCTGTGAAGCACTTTGAGATGCCACCGACATGAATAGTGCTATATAAATAAATAAATATTATTATTATTATTATTATTATTATTATATTACTTAGGTACCTAGTTCCTGGTTGAGTTTCTCCACCTGGCCAGTGGAAGTTTAACTGCTTGGAACAAGGACTACAGCTGGCCAGACACAGTGTCCTCTGGCAGCAAAGATATGAAAGCCCCACTGCTCTCTGGAAGGAAGTCTTGGCATCATGAGACAGCGAATAGCCTCACAGAATCTGTCAAGTGTCATCTGTTTGGCAACACTACCATCAGAGACTGGGAGGTCCACCAAGAGATGCAGTCATGTCCGTTTCATACTTGCAGGGTTGGCCAGGTGACTGTAACCAGAACAGGACAGTTACAAGACTAGAGCTAATGCAAAGAGGACAGGAGACTCCTGTATCCTACAGCAGGCAAATGACATCAGAAATCAGTGCATTGTATAAAGAAGAAATGAAAAGGAAAAGAAATTTATATTGCTAAGCAAAAATATTAGGTCCCATAGTCTGTTCTGTTGACACAGAAAACATTTAGACCCCATTTACTCTTGGTCACTTCATGTGACCAGTATCTAGATAGTATCCTGGTAAGATATTAGTCACATGCATTTACACTTGGTAGTCAAAAGCGTCTCTGGTTAGTCGGACTGAAATCTGATTGCTGTGAGATGGAATATGCAAATCAGCTTGTTACGTGGCAATAAATTACCAATTGTTTCTCCGTTCAGCCTCTTAATCTGAAGTTTGTCTGTCCATATTGCTATTGAGCATTTTATTTTGACCACCTTCCTCACAGACACAGACCACATGCCCACCCAGAGGAAAAAAAATCTGTCTGAAGATTGTCTCAGAGAAATAAAGCAGATCTCAATATTATATGGATGAGTGATCACTGATTGCTGAATTGTTTCTCCTAAATCCGCCCTTAGGAGAAAAGAGGAGATCATCAGTATACATGGTGTTTACAGATACGGACCTTTGTTAGGAAGCATTTAACTTCTTTTCCATTGCCCCCGTCAAATAGTTGGATAGATGAGCGGTTAGATGGGGAACCAAGTCAAAATGGAGTTGTGAGTAGATTGTATTCTGCTATTCAAATGATTGCTGACCACTACTTAACCATATTAGGGCGGCATGGGAGGAGGACTTTGGCTATAAGATTTCAGATTATTCCTGGCTTTTGGCAATTAAGAGGATACATTCAACTTCTATTTGTAAAAGTTTTTACTTTGCTGCACAACTACTTTGGTCTACTTGCATAATCCAGTATATCGTCACTCTTGTGCAAAAACTTTCTACTTCCATTTTTGCTGTTTTTAACTTTTTTTGCATAATTTGAAAAGGTCAGTTATCCTTTACAAAGTGTCATTTTATGATGAACCGACCAACAGAAATGGTTCAAAATAACCTGGAAAAAAGTCTGGCTACATTAACTTCCATTACAGGTTAAGAAGGTTTTTTCCTTCTCCTGTAAAGTTTTGCTCTGACCACGAACTTTAAAATGGAAGAACTGATAAATTAGTCATGTAACACTGGTGCTAAATAAGGAGGGGGGGGGCATTTATGAAATTATGCAAAATAAATTCAAGAGGTCTCACGCTGATTGTCATTAAAAGTACTTACTTTTAATATACATCATATTATTGATTTTTTTGAAAGTCTCTGGCTGTGTGTAGCAGAGTTTAGCAACTAGCCTAACAGCCACTATAACTACCTACATTTCTACATAATCTGCACAAAACATCCACATGTGAAGTATTTCTGCCTATTATTGCTTTTATCTTACAAAGCAGGTTGTAACGTGTGGGCTGGCGAGGCAGACGAGGAGGCGGGGTGTCTGATTTAAATCTTTATGTGGAATATCCAGATGACAAGCAGGCAAATAAAGAATATTGGGAGCCATGAAGAAACACAAAACACAGTAAGACAGGGAACTAAGATGAACATAAACAGACTGTGGAGACAATGAAACTCAAAGGCTAGACTCGAACAAAGAAATCACGAGCAGGGAAACAGGGAAACAAGAACACTATGAACACAAACATCAACCTAGAACATCCAACAATGCTGGCTGGGGAACAAAGGGGTATAAATACTAACACAGAAGACAAGGAACACCTGAGACTAATGAGAGGGCGGTGCTAGAAACAACAAGGTGAAAGAACAGGTGAAGGCTGAAGACAGGGCAGCACATGGGAGGAGCTAATACAAAAACAACACAAGCACATGGCACAAGAAAACAAAGGCACCTGGCAAACGTAAACAAAAGCACATGGCACAGGGGAGAGAGCCCTGAATGTCTCACAAGATGGTAGCTTGGTGACCTCTTATACATAAGTGCGCCCCCCCGTGTGGCCAATCATGTACCCGCATGTAAGGGGACACAACAGGGAAAACACACAGAACGCCAGCACAAGGCACACAAAAGGTATATCACCACCAGGGGTCGTAACTACAGGGAAACAAGAAATGGGGACAGACATGGGGAAACAAAGAATTAAGAATTTCATGCTGGACAGGGAATTGGAAGTGCAGCCTGGCTTGGAACTGGAAAGGTGAGGAGAACGTACTTGAATAGGGTGCTGGGGGGCCGGCGCTGCAGTGGGTTGCTGGGAGGCCAGTGCTGGAAGGACACGCTGTGAAACCGGCGCTGGAGCTGTCCAGGTAACCAGGAACTGGAGAGGCCTGGGGAGCAGGAACTGGACTCAGAGACTAGTGAGTCAGGAGGTTCGGAGGTCATCAGGTCAGAAGACGTGAAGACCACAAGCAGGTCTGGAGACACGGGGACCATGGGCGGCGAGGTCCTCGGTGGCAGGCGGACCTGCTGCGACGTCGTTTCATATAGACCTAAAATTCACATAACAATGTTACTGAATTAATTAAAGTAATAAATAAATATGCTCAGATGAAGCCTAATTTGTCCACCTGTGTACCTTTAACAACTGCACTGTTTTTTAAAAGGGAACAAATATTTCTTTAGGGTCAAAGCTGAGCATTTAATCGCAATTAACTATACAAAAACATGGGATTAGTCATGATGAATCATTTTAATCATTTGTCAGCCATAGTAGTGACTGACAGTTCTGAGATTCATCGAATACGCACTAAATGTTTTCATGCACATTAAATGCAACACATTCTAGAAATGAAGCCCTGCCCTAACAACACTTATTATGCTAATACATTAACCTATAATCATTTCCTTTTCCTCATCACATTTATCATCATTAAAGTATCTTCTATAATATTTATTTAAACATGGAGATTAGACCAATAATTGATTATTTCAATCTAATTCAGTGGCAAACAATGGAACAAAAGCTTCCACTGTAAAGGGCAAGAAACTGATATACACTGAATATTTATCAGAAAATAAATGACACTCATCTTAATAATACTGTTTTATATGGATTTATAAGCCATTAGATACATGACAAGATCTCTAGCTGCAGGTGAACTGTTCCAGCTTGTCTTACATTACATTACTGCATATGGCTTAAGCCTCCCGACGTTGGTCCTCCCTACTTGTCAGAACCAATTTACACTTGGCTGATGTAGAATGGTTGTGATGGCCTGCTGGGCCTCATGCTTGCATACGAAATGGTCTAGATTAGTACAGAAATTCGGTTTGGAAAGGCAAGCCAGAATACTTACATGAGTGGAGCATATACTTTAAATCAGCAGTAATGGACAGTCGCCTCAAAGGATGGGCCTGGGGTTGTTTAAGAGCCTAGTGTTCAATCATCTAGTCCAGGGGTGTCCAATCTTATCCGCAAAGGGACGGTGTGGCTGCAAGTTTTCACTCCAAAAATGCTGAAGCACACCTGATTCTATCAGTCTTAGTCTTCAGACATTTCATCAGATGACGTCCTGCTTTGTTGGAGTAAAAAAACCTGCAGCCACACCGGCCCTCTGCGGATAAGATCGGACACCTCTGAGCTAGAGCAACGAGCTGAGTCTTGGTGCTGAAATCCCCTTTTAGTGTTTTCCTGGTCTAACACGTCCACTTCAATGCAAGTTCATAAACTAATTAGTTAACTGTTTATTAACTAATAGAGTCAGGTGTGCAGGACACATTAGCCATCTGCTAAAAGAATAGAGTAGCCACACCTTAGGCCTATGTAGTGGACACAGCACCTGGATTCAGCTTAAAAGACGATTTGTTTACAAGATCTCTAATAGCTTGGGCTTCGCAGAGTCTGGCTATTAAACTGGGATTAGGACAGTCACAAATTCTCCGTTTACAGCCCTGTCAGGAACAAGGTCCTGACCCAGCGGGGGGTTTATCTCACCTTCAATCACGTACATACACAATGGAACAATAAAAGACTTCCTGTAGGCCAGCAGTTTGGCTCTTCACCAAAAAGAAATCAAATTCTCAATCAAACTTCTATTTCTAACTTATACGTTTGTAAGTTTCCAAGTCGCCATTCCCTGTAAATCACATTATCTGAGTTCTGTATGAACGTATTATTGATATTTAGCCCAATAAACTGCCCTTTTAATTGAAGCATCCTTTGTGGGAGCATGTTTTCTTACTTGCTGTGGTCAGTTGAGTTAGATGACTCAGGTTACCCTAGACTCTCATTTGAGGTTAGTAAAAATAAAATAATTAAATTGCTTATTTCCTCTACTCCTATGCAATGCCACACTTCAGCTAAAAGGGTATAAAGCGCCCTGCATTGGACCTAGGAGCAGTATAACTGAGTTCTGAGCGATGGAGCTTCATCCAAAATCTCATGGATCAACTGGAGCACAGCTTGCAAACAAGTAAATTAAGTAGTTTTATTCAACCTAAAATATTACATTGATTGAAAGAATCAATCATATATTTAGTATATATTTAGATTGAATAAAACTAGTTAATTTACTTGTTACCACATGGTCATTTTTTAGGTAGATCATTTTTTACAGTGTAGTTAAAAAACCTTCCTAGAAGAACAGAGGCAGTTACTGCAACATAGGGGAGGGACCAACTCCCTATACTCGTGATTTTGGAAGAAATATCAGACGAGCAGGACACTGGATACTCTAGGACGTATTATGTATATTCAGTCCAGATAGTGTAGTGTAGTCTTCATTTTTTCAGATATTTACAGTTCTGAAACTGTTATGTTAATGAAGTAAAAATAAAACAGTACAACAAGGAGATAATCAATGTCTTTCTTGGTGCATATTTGGAATTAGGGGTTAAACACAATATCCATCCTATACACAAATTAACACAATTACACAATTAATCAGATCTCCAAAAATGATGTAACGATTTACATCAAAAAGAAATGGGAACTACTACATACACAAGAAACAGAGGAATGATATAATGTACAGTAGTGTGCAAATTCAGACCCCATCATTTCTTTGTTTAATTTCCAGTCAGTATTTATTTTCAGGATCAGAAGACAAGTAGAAACACAAATTCAACAGAAAACTATGCGAGTAAATCAAATCTATCAGTATTTAATTACGAACGCAAGAAGGCCAAGTACTCAGAACTGGCTGCTGAGTGCCGGGAGGCTGGCTGGAAGACTACCATCTATCCAGTGGAGGTTGGATGCCGAGGCTATATGGGGCTGTCAACCATACCTCTTTTGAGGGACGCAGGAGTGACTACAAGGAACCTAAAGAAGGCAACCAAAGAGCTAGCAGAGGTGGCTGAGGGGGGGAGCTTTTGGCTCTGGCTGAGGAGGAGAGAGAACAACTAACCCCGACAACAGCAGCGGAGGGTAACACCTATCAGCTGTAGGGGGTGACAGGGAGACGTCCCTGTCGCTGCTCCGCCACCAGGAGACATTCCAGGATTAAAGGAGTGAAACGTTAATGAAGGGTGGTTCCTGGCTGATGACCCTGCAGCTGACCCGTGGGCACCGGAGGAGGTGCGACTGGCAGCAAGGCCTAGCAGGTGTTCCATCTTCCTGTACATTTACTGAATTCGTACACTCTTTGTGTTTGTTACTGCCACTTTAACTCTTTCATTCTTACAATCTTAAAACCAACCCGTCACAGCTGTCCTCCAAACAAAAGCTGTTCCCAGACATCACTGACGTTATTTTCCCCTTCAAAGAGACACTAACTTTCACTCAAACAACTGCCCAGGGGGCAGTCGTGGGCTAGAGTTTAGGGAATGAGCCTTGTGACCGGAAGGTCGCCGACTTGATCCACTGAGCTAACAGGGCATGACTGAAGTGCCCTTGAGCAAGGCACCTAACCCCCAGCTGTGGATAGGGCTGCCCACCGCTCCAGGCAAATGTGCTCACTGCCCCCTAGTGTGTATGTAGGTGTTTCACTGCACTGGTGAGTTGAATTTCCCCGTTGTGGGACTAATAAGGGTCACTTAACTTTAAGAAACAAACCTTAACTGAAATTTGTTTCTTGTTAGCATCTAATGGAGATATTTTGGAGGAGATTAGATATAAAGGAATGCACTTGCATAAAGAAGGGAAAAGTCAAAAGAAAGTAAGTGAAAAAAACAGGAGTTTCCAAAATTGCTTAAAAAACAAATGGGGCTTTTAACACACCTGCAAGACCTGGTAGACCAGCAAAACTGTCACCATCAGTTATGTTCTACTTTCATCTTTGAACAATAGGAGAAAATCAGCCTCCATTTTTGCTTCAGATTAAAAAAATCCACATTTCTTTCCGTTCTTCTACTGTGAGAAAACAACTCAACACTAAGCCACTAAAGACTGATTTTTGATATTTGATATTACACTTAAGTTCTCAAGGCTGGGCAAATTTGTTAAAGAGCCCATATCCTAAATTTTTCTATTGTTTTATTTTTTCCATGAGATCCACTTATATTGCCTGTGTGGTTTCATGTACCAAAACTATGTGTGATTAATTTTTACATGGCCATTTTCCTCTTTTTAATCCTGAGAATTAAAAAGGCTGTTTTTGTCACTGTGCCTTTATAATCAACATATTTAAATGACCTCTGTTCTTATTGGCTGCCTGTATTGTGTATCTCATTCAAAAATCAGTCAGGGCTGAAACACTCCATATAACATCTGCATGTACTGGTGGAGATAAATGGGCTTTTTTGGCAGCTTAGTTTCCACGCATGGACTGAATGGACTGAGAAGTGAATGGGGTCTTTAGGAATTTTAACAATATTCACATACTATGTCAATTATTTCAAATAAGCAGGAAAATCCAGTTTTCCAAGATGTGGGTTGTTTATATATTTTTAATGTACTTGCACTTAATGTAATTTTTAACTGGAAATTAAATAAATAAAAAGGGTGGTTTCTGAATTGTATGCAGTCTGTATGACATAGACACATTAGTTCTACTAACATCAAAGTTTTGCCAGAAAACTATTTTTCCTAAAACAAAGCAAAAACCGTACTGGGGTCAATGTGGGACCATCCGTGTTTATCAATATCATCTTTCAGTCTTGCCCAGGTACATTACAATCAATAAGATCTGAACAAGGCAAAAAAAAAAACAAACCTCTTCAGCTTCTGTTGAGATATTCATTACTTGAAATAGATGATAGTGGACTCACAACCCAACACTACACAGGATGGAGAAATTGATCTTTACAGAATGGAAAATGGGAAAGACACAAGGAAAAATGAAGTGTCTACTCTCATATACGAACAAGCACTTACATGACATATAATAAATGAGCACTAGGGATATTTTCAAGGTGGCCTAACACTGTTTACTAAAGTAATTAAAAATTAATATAATTAAGGCAGTTTTCTTAATAATAAGTATTAATAAGGTACATTTATATAGCACCTTTCACAATCCCAAGGTTGCTTCACATAACAAAGAACACATACACAAAAAGGCAATGACTAAGCAGTAAATGCAGAAGAGAAATGCTCATGAAAATCAGATTTGAAAGTAGAAAATAAGAGCAGTCATAGAGAAATAAGTGAAGAGAGCTCCAGAGTTTAGAGCCATGGCACTGAAGGACCTTAGTCTTAAGGTGGAAAGTCTGCTGTGTGGGACAGCAAGTGAGTTATTACAAGAAGACCTGAGAGAGCTAGAGGGAGTGTATGAGGTCAGGAGTTCTCTGAGGTAGAGGGGAGAAAGGTTATGCAGGGATTTGAAAGTGAGAAGTAAAAGTTTGAACTTTATATGGGACAGGATTGGTAGCCAGTATAGCTGAGAGAGAATGGGAGTGATGTGAGCTGAATATTTAATATGGGTGAGAACTCTAGCTGCAGAGTTCGGAATGCAGTGTAGCTTTTGTATAGACTTTACAGGGAAGCCAACAAAGAGGGAGCTACAGTAATCAATATGGCACATAATGAAGGCACAAAGCAAAGACTGTGCATCATTTTCAGTCAGGAATGGGCAAAGACAAGCAATGTTATGCAAATGAAAGAATGCAGTCTTAGTGAGGGACTTCATGTAGATCAAAATTAAGTGATGGGTCGAGTAAAACAGGTGCAACAGGTGCAACAAATAAAATACCGGGATTTCTGACAACAGGTGCAACACTGAGATTTCTGACAACAGGTGAAACAGGTAAAACACCGAGATTTCTGACAACAGGTGCAACACTGGGATTTCTGACAACAGGTGCAACAGGTAAAACACCGAGATTTCTGACAACAGGTGCAACACTGAGATTTCTGACAACGGGTGAAACAGGTGCAACACTGAGATTTCTGACAACAGGTGCAACAGGTGCAACAGGTGCAACACCGAGATTTCTGACAACAGCTGCAACAAGTAAAATACCGGGATTTCTGACAACAGGTGCAACACCGAGATTTCTGACAACAGGTGCAACAGGTAAAACACCAAGATTTCTGACAACAGGTGCAACAAGTAAAATACTGGGATTTCTGACAACAGGTGAAACAGGTGCAACACTGAGATTTCTGACAACAGGTGAAACAGGTGCAACACCGAGATTTCTGACAACAGGTGCAGGCTACACAAACACACCATTAAGACTAATAAAAAAATTGGATGATTTTAATAGTAAAGATATAGGGCCAACCAAGAAAACTTCAGTTTTATCAGTTTTAGTGATGAAAGTTAGCATGCATTCAAAGCATTAAATTAGAAATACAGTTAGTGTATTGGGAGGTAAATCTGAGGCGGAGTGTATACTGAGATACAACTGAATATCATCAGCACAGCAGTGAAAGTTAAGGCCATGGTTATGAATAATCTGGCTAAGGGGTAGGATGTAGATAATTAAAAGAAGGGGTCCAACAACTGAGCCCTGAGGATCACCACATGTAACAGGAGAGGTGGAGGACTTGCGTGGACCTAGTGTGATAAACTGTTGTCTGTCTGTAAGATACAACCTGAACGATTGTAAAGCTGCATCAGTGATACCAGTAGAGAATAGATGAGAAGTAAGAACATAATGATTAAGAGTATCAAACGCTGTGCTTAAGTTGAGGAGAAGGAGAATATTGAGAGAACCACTATCAGCAGACCAGAGAAGATCATTAACCACATGCAGAAGAGCTGTCTCAGTGCTGCGGTGTGTGAAACCAGATTGAAATTGCTCATAGAGTGCATAATCACTGGGAAAGGTCTGAAAGTGAAGCAACCTCTCTTTCCATTGCTTTACCTAGAAACAGAAGGTGTGAAATGGGTCTGTAATTGGACAAATTAGTTGGATCCCATTCAGGTTTCTTAAGTACAGGAATAACTGCAGCGGTTTTAGGGGCAATAGCAACAAAGCCAGAAGAGAGACATGCATTAATCACTGTGACAATCGATGTATTGATTATCGATGAACAGACCTTGAGTAGAGGGGTAGGGGCAGGGTCAAGCTGAGAGAAGGAAGGATTAGATTAAATGATGAGTTCAGAGACAGAAAAGGAGTCAACACATATGAAACAAGTTAGTTTTGCGCACAGAGTAGGAAAAACAGTAAAAAAAAAGGCAAGTGACTGAGAAATGGAATCAAAGACATGGTAGATTTGATCAGTTTTGTTTTCAAATGGAAGTAGAAAAGCCTGACATTGCTCAGCTGACTCAGGGCATGCTGTCAAAGGATGATGGAGGAGTTTGTTAACAGTTCTAAATAGTGTTTTCAGCCTAGATTTAGCACCATTTATGATGGAGGAGTAGTATTTACATTTGCATTTACAGCATTCAGCAGACGCTGCTGTCCAGAGCGACTTACAAAAAAAGTGCTTTGTCTGTCTAGAGAAAATATCTATGCTGAGCTCAGATACTGCTAGAATCAAAAGTCCATGTTGATACCTAGAAAGAAGAAACAGAGTTTAACACAGCGCAGTGAAATATAAACATACAGTCTGTGTTTAAAGACCGCGAGAGACTGTGCTGTTCGGACAGCCAGTGGGAGTTCGTTCCACCACCTGGGCTCCAGGGCAGAGAAAAGTCTTGATGCTTGCCTTCCACGCGTCTTGAAGGATGGCGGGTCGAGCCGAGCTGTACTCGAAGCTCGAAGGGCTCGAGGTACAGTTCGAGTTTTTACCATTGCCATCAAGTAGGGAGGGGCTGGTCCATTTTTGGCTTTGTAGGCATCAGGGTTTTAAATCTGACGCAGCTACAGGAAGCCAGTGAAGGGAGCGCAGCAGTGGAGTGACATGACTGAACTTAGGAAGACTGAAGACGAGCTGTGCTGCTGCATTCTGGGTCAGTTGCAGAGGCTTGATGGCCTGCATAGAAAGACCAGCCAAGATCGAGTTGCTGTAGTCAAGACTTGAGATGACAAGTGACTGAACTAGCAGTAGTAGTTGGAGCGGGCAGTATTAGGGGCATCCCCATACTTGTGGATGTGCTCAGTGTAAAGTAGAAAGTGGACAGTAAGGCCAGTTTTCCTTTAAATGCGCACAAGACGCTAACCAACCTCAGTATTCTTAGTTCAGGGGTGAACCGAGGACACGAGCAGGTGGCTGGGATTAGTCTTTTCTTTAAAGAAGCTGAATCATTAAGCAATCCAGACATAGTGTAATTATAGCAGGAAATCATTTGGTCAGGGATGATAGGTTATGTAGGTCAGACAGGGATGAAGACTGAAGAGAACAGATTGTGACTGACAGACCTAATATCACGTTAGACGGTAGAGATTTTCTCCAAGGGAGAGAAGTAGAAATATGACAACTACATTCAATGAACTTACGATCGGAGATACCTGAGACTGAGCCACAGACATATCATTCAAAACAGTAGAACAGAGTAAATCAAGAGTATGATCATGAAAGTGAGTTGGAAAATCAACGTACTGTACCAAGTTAAAACATTCTAATACTGAATTGAACTCAGATCTGAAAGAGCAGTTATTGGCAAACATATTAAAGTCATTGTGGCGTGCGCCCGAGCTCCACCGAGGGACGCAAGTGATGGCGGTAGGAAGAGAATGACGGTGCTGGACACTTTTCAGTGGCTTAGCTAGACTTTTCAGTCCTTCATCACTTCAGCCTTTTAGCTCTTCACTCAGTCTCTGTTGCTGCTGCTCACCCCTGCCTCCCTCTGTTCCCTCTTAGCTCTTTTTAAAAGGTGCTCACGCTGCCAGCCAGATCAGCACCCGAACCGAGAGGGAACGAGAGCTCGCTGCTCTGCCTCCTCGTCACCGCCTCCAGCTCACAGCTCGGCCGCCTGGGTCGAACGTGAGGTGTAGTGGAGCAGCCTCGTTGCAGAACAGGGGGCAGGGCCCGGGCAGCGGAGCTCGGGACTCGCTCCCTGCCCTCATGCTTCTCGTGGCCCGCACTGTCATCCTCCTCCTCCTCCGTCACTCATGTCCCTCAGCGGAGCTCTGGCTTTGTGCTCTGTCCCCCACCCACTCACGGCTCTCTCCCCACTGTCCTTGCCAGGGTTCGGTGTTCGGGCCCCACCTTCTGGCAGGCTCTCAGAGCTGCCATCAGGGCCTGGGTGGCGGGCGCACGCCACAGTCATCAAGCATGATTACAGCAAGGCAAAGAGATGAGCTGATTGTGAGGAGTTCCAACAAGTTCTGACAAGAAGCCAGCAGCAGATTTAGGAGGGTGATAAACTAACAGCAACAGCAGAGGTGAAGAGGAAACAACCACCAAAGCAACATATTCAAAGGATGCAGTATTGAATAGTGAAAGTTCTTTGACTGTTAAATCAGAATGACAAATCACAGCCAGACCATTAATCTCCCATTTAATTGGGGTTTTGATAGATAACTGTAGCCTTGGGGAGTCAGCATGTTAAAAATCAGTCACCGGGTTATTGCCAAGTTTCAGAGAAAAAATCCTATCCACCTTTTTCTGGGAGATCATTGATTAATGAGGCTTTATTAGTTCTGGATCAAGCATTCAAAAGGGCGAGATAACAGTAGTGATGGTCAGGATGGGAAGGTTCAACCAGTTTTGGAAGTGGACAAAGATGGCCATGATTTTTTCCACAGACGGCTTCAGTGTCACGCCAGCGAACATGATCATATGTCCGTATAGTTGTGATCTGTGCATCAGAGCCATCAGAGCTATAATTAAATGATGGTCCTCTTTATGAATGGTGGATGTAATGTGGGCGTCAAGCAATTCCAAGTGGGAGATATTATACGATGCAGAGCCCAAGCGGGTATGACAGTCAACGTGCTGAAGTTCAGGCCGGAAGTATTTAAACATTGCCAGATAGTAAAAAACTAAAATACACAGCACGACTCCAGCCAAAGAACAAAAACAGGCAGTGAAACTCTGGACGCCGGCAATGGATATGACAGAAAAGAGTCAATGAAGATGCCAGAACTCAGACCACACAAGCACAAGCAGAAATGCTGCATCTTACCACAGAACAAACTGGCAACAGCAATGAAGCTAGGGGGTAGAGAAACACTCACCACAGATGCAGTCATGGTGCAGGAGAAGAGGAAGTGGGCTTGTGCAGGTTAGAAGCAGGTGAACAATAGGCATTATCACAAAGCAAGATTTAACTGACAAAAACAAGTAGAAAATAGAGAGAAAAGTCCAGCAACACTGGTGAGTATCGGTAGCAAAAGTACCGCAAAAAGAAAAAAGCAAAAACACCGGTGAGGCAAGCACGCACAGCATACACTCAACAGGGAACCTGAAAAGGGTTACAGGTGAGTCTTAATGACTGACGTCCGGGTCTGAGTCTGGGTTTGGTGAATGCCAGGAGAACGTTACCTGCCTGACTGCATTATGCCAGCTGTAAAGCTTGGTGGAGGAGGGATGATGATATGGGGCTGTTTTCAGGGGTTGGTCTAGAACCCTTAGTTCCAGTGAAGGGAAATCTTAATGCTTCAGCACCAAGACATTTTGGGCGACTGTACACTTCCAACTTTGTGGGAACAGTTTGGGGAAGGACCTTTTCTGTGCCAGTGTACAAAGCAAGGTCCACAAAGTCATGGCTTGGTGAGTTTGGTGTGGAAGAACTTGACAGACCCTCACAGAGCCCTGACCTCAACCCCATCCAACACCTTTGGGATGAATTAGAACGGAGATTGTGAGCCAGGCCCTCTCATCCAACATCAGTGTTCAACCTCACAAATGCTCTTCTGGATGAATGGCCGAAAATTCCCACAGACTCCAAAATCTTGTAGAAAGATGTCCAGAAGAGTAGAAGCTGTTACAGCTGCAAAGGAGGGACCAACTCCATATTAATACATGTATATTTACAATGGGATTCATAAAAGCTCCTGTAGGTGTGATATATAAGTGTCCTAATACTTTTGTACTACTTTCTACACAATTCATTCAAAAGCTCATTAATAATCTTGTCTGCACTTTACCGTCATAGTCACAGTCCTGTTTAAATGGACGCTCTAGAGTACAGAGTCAAAACAACAAAAACTGCATCACTGTCCGGCTGCTTTGAGGGACATTGCACTGTATTGATAAAGTATGGGCAATTATGGAGACTCAGACCTGTGCTGACAAGCTGTCGCCGCTGACAGTCTGTCCCACCTCTGTTGTTCTTTGTTATTTGAGCACCCAAAATTTGCAATTCTAAGTAGTTTGTGGCAGACGCACTGACTCTGAGAGACACTTTCACTGCATAGCCTTAAAAAGAAGAAAACAAGACTTTAAAAACTTTAAAACAAGAGCACTTTAATCTATATTATTAAAGTAGGTCTACTTAAGAAACAGCATTAATCAGAGAGTTTAGTGAAGGCACAGTTAGTGGCAGAGGGTGAAGCTCCCACTGAGAGGCTTTAATACAAAAATAGAATAGAACAGTTTTTTAAAGGGTTGTATGTTTTTTCTTTTTCTACATTCTGTTGTAATTTATCTAAGTAATTTACCAGCATATATTTCCGTCTCCTCACACCCCCCATTTCAGTACCGGTTTTAATAAGGTCTCGTCATTTGAGAGAACCTCAGTGCTACTGTAAAAGGCTGTTTCATTACTTTATTAGCTCAAGAAAAGGGTGCTGGATGAGCCCTCGGAGGGACGAAGGATCGAGCAAACACTAGCGTCGACTTCAGCAGCAGAACTTGCCCAGAAATCATCATTTCCCTTTTCAAACAACAAAATAATGGTGGACAAAGCTGTGTACAAGCCTTAGCAATGAACTTTAAAATGCTTAACAATTCAATGCCGTATGACAAACTTCTCCATTCCTAATACAAGACTGCTGATACAACTTCGTCACGTTCCTCTGGTTGCTGTTAGCATGCTAAAGGCTGCAAGGCTCACAAGAACAAAAGGAAAAGAATTTCAACACGGTTCTACCGCCACGATATATATATGTATTTTTTGTATATATATACATATATATACATATATATATATATATATATATATATATAAAGACTTTCTAGGTAATGGAGACATTTCATATTCACACTAAAATTCTATAATAATAATCTTTTCCTTTTTTGGACTGGATAAGTTGCATTTTTTCTTGTGTTTTCTTCACTGAGATTCAACAAACACCCACTTTTGCACCCTAACCTGAAACGTACCCACGTGTCCTTTCCACCGGACCATCACACTCACAAACATTATCTGTTACCTTATTATTTTGAAAGGCATTTGTAAAATGCAACGCTTAAGTTGTCATTTTGCAAAGTGCTTTCTGCTTTTGCAGCTTGTTTTTTATTTGCAGTTTTATTTGCAGTTTATTCCCAGCCACTTTATTTTTAGCTAATTTCATCATCTGGAAACACGATTTTTATGTTTTACACTTTCTAACAAATTAGTTGAAACCTAACAAAATTGCAGAAAATAATCATCATATTGGAGTCATTTTGTTCATGTGCCTGCAACAAAATTAGTTTTGAATTATTTAAAAGGGAATAAATGGTTGTGTACGAGACATACCTACAATACTGATCAGCCATAAACATCAGCTAAAGTTTAGTATTGTAAAGCACATTTCTGTTCTTTTCTTCTTTTCTTTTTATGTTTTGAATGAAAGGAAATACATGATATTTCCAACTGTAAATGCAACAGACAATTTTTTTTTTTTTACAAATTTTTTATTGCTTCTTACTGAAAAATTGGAATCTATAAGGTTTCATAACTGCAGTTTTGCAATGTATGCACATATTCATCAATCCTTAGATTCAGTGAAACTGCCTGAGCTTTCCTGTGTATTGTTCATTCACACAGGCTGCTCTAGCACTTTTCGCTGTCACCAGCATTAGCATCTGTACAACAGTGGCATGGCTATAACTCCATCGAGGCAACGGAAAGCTTTTTCATTATTTCACCATTCTTTATCTCCCTTTTCTGAAGAGAATGAATTTTGGCATCTAGGCTGTCACAAACGTCAGCAATACCAATTAAGCCTCGGCTCCCATGCTGCTTTTAAACTAGACTGGCTTTCTGTCGAGTCATTCGAATGGAAGAAGAAAGAAGCTGATAACGGATTCTAAACAGCAGACTGTGTCACCGCTGCTTTGTGAACCCCATCGTGTCTTTAGGGAAGGAGCTGACGAAGGAATTTAAGCATTGTCCTGAATCTGTGAAAAGCAGAACCCTTCTGGTACTACATAGAACCATTTTTAATGAGTTTAAAGGCTAAAGGTTACCATATACAGCCATGCCAAAAACATTTCAGCCTTCTAATGGTTCTTTCAGTTGTCTTGGGTCTATCACATCCAAACACATTCTGTATTGTCAAAATCTGCACTCTGGGTTGGTCAGCCTTCTTCACAGCTACACATCCTTTCAGATCCATAGCGCTGAGTCGACTTCTCACGGTGGAAGGATGGACAAAAACACCTGTGGATTTTTTTCAATCTGAAGCAAGAGTAGAGCTTGATTTTCTTCTATAAGTAAACATTAACAAAGAGTAATGATCAAGAATCTGATAACTGCAGAAAATCAGATTTTGTCAGTAACTTGTTCAACATGTTTACATGCACTTGAGTAATCAGATAATGGAAAAATCTAGGTCTGTGTGAATCAGACAATAATCTGACTTCCAGCCATCCGCCATTCTGATAGACCAGCCAATAAACTCACAGATTATGACGTGACATAAATGTAATGTTAAACTACTTTGTTATGCAGTGACATTTATTAAAACATTATTCCACAAAATATGAATATACATCATCTAGAAAATGAGGAATATTCAATTTCCATTTGTCAAGCATGTATTTGGTTTTAGCATCGCTCCAAAAGTGTCTTGCCCATCTTGCAGGCGCTGTGTTAAACACTGCTTGCTGTTTGAGAAAATGAGAAAAATCAGAGTAAGGATATACACGCACTAAAAAACCTGACTACTGAGCTGAAATCCGTCTTTCTCTAGGCCTTAATCTGATCCACTTGAATAATCGGATAACTGGATTATTAAGTGCATGTAAACACACTCACTTATAGGCCTATTTCTTAGTTACCATTTTTGGGCAAAGTCCATAGATGAATGGTTGCACCAACATACTGAACCAATAAGCTGTTTCTCTTCAATATGGTACTAATGACCTGCCCTGTGCCGCTGATGCAGGCAAACCTCCTGTTGGATCTATCTACAGGACTTGACACAGTGCACCATCATATTATTACTAACTTGAAAAATGTTTGGGAGCCAGTGGTACAGGTCTGTAGCAGTTTCACTCCTAAGTCTCAGCCAGCTTTATCTGACTCTGGGTGCCTCTTGCTTGTGCTTACACCACTGACATAAGGGGTTCTCCAGGGATCAGTATTAGGGCCTCTATTTTTTCCGATTATATGTTGCTTCTTGGCCAGATACTCTGTAGTTATCAAGAAATTCTAGTGTTTTTTTTATTTGCTGATGAAACTAAGAGGTATGTTAATTTTATAGAAAAGTTTCTGTCTCCAGTTGTCCCTGCATGCCTGCGGGAAAAACATAAAATCATGGAAATTTCCTCAAAATTAACAGAAACCACACAGAGGTTATGCTGTTGAGTTCTGCCTCCTCTCTTGGCAAGGCAGGCCTCCTTTGTATATACTTGGACTGCCCCATCCTACAGGCCTCCAACAGGCCCCCAAGGTGCTTACTACCCCTTTATAACTGAAAACCTTAAACATTTATTGATTTTCCCCACCTTGGTTACTGTAATAGTCTCTTGTTTGGCCTCACCTACAAACTGTCATTCAAGTAATGTTTGGTTTCCTAATTTTGAATTTTAAATGTCATTGTTTTTGTCATTTTTCATGTTCTGTACAGTTTGGTACAGAGAAATATACTTAAAATGTATTATCTGGTCCTAGGACACCGTTTCTCCATCCAGGTCCTGGAGTTTCCGCTGCCCTGCATAGTGTTTACTCTATTGGAGGGAGGTCTGTTAAGGAGGTCTCAGGATGGGCCTGTTAATGAGCTAATGAGTTAAATCAGGTAGAGCAGAGGGCTGAGTTCTCTACAACAAGGTTTTACATTTGCTGCCCCAGGACATTCCAAGTAGTGCTGGTCATGTTTTATTAACCACATCTTTTCTAATGCTTTAGTGTCTAATGCTTTGTGGTCAATAATCTGTTAATCCTTCAAAATCCCAGGCTTATTACATACTGAGTCTTATTATTCAGTAACTACAGGGACTTCAATACAAACTGTTCAAGCTATTCTTAGGTTATAGAAGAGCGTAATAGAACTTTGGGCCCGCTGGTGAGCCCTGGCCTTTTAGAGGGGTTAATACAATCTCCAGTTCCAGCCACTGAGTTCCATAACTTGTTTAGAGCCCCAACTGGCTTCATGAAGTGTCCTGGCTGTCCAAGTTTAAAGACAGCCCCGATCTACAGAGGATAGTGCCATATACAGACTTCAGTCAGATCCACGGCTTAAGAATGTGAGCCTTTCTTATCCCTATACATCTGTACACACAGTGCTACACATGGATGAGATATTAAAAAGGGGAGAGAAGCACTACAAATGTCAGCTCGGTTGACAGAAGACACTTCTCAAAGCAGCTCTGCAGACATCCAGTCCAAAGCCCTAATGAGCAAGATGAGGGTGACAGGAAAAACTCTCTAAAAGCATGAGGAAGAAACACAGAGGAACCAAGGCTCAAAAGAGGAACCTGTCTTCCTCTGGACAGACAATTAAGCCCTCAAAAACCTAAAAACATCACCATTATGGTCCCTGTGCAGTAGGCCACAATCATGACTCAGTGACAGAATCATTTCAGTCGTACATCCTGCTACGCCAAAACATTACCGCACTCTTCAGAGTGAGCTCCCTGGGGTGGACCTGTCATGGGGACACAGCTTGTTAAGCTAATTGCGCATTACAATAATGCTTCATTAGATCTTCTACGGTAGTGGAACAAAATTGAATAATAAAAAAAATTAGTTTACCGAGATTCAGAAAAAGTTTACTTCAGACATTTAAAAATAAAAAGATTTATTGCATTAACAAAGGGAAGAGAAAAAACAGCTGTGATGCAAATATCCTAATACTGTACTTTCAGTTTGTTTTCCCAATAAGAAATGCTGTTTGAGAAAAAGGGTGTATGTGCCAAAATGCCAAAATAAAAAATTGCTACCGCTGTTTTAAACATGCCTATTCACCTCATATAGTGGAGCCACAAGAGCCCCAAGAGGAAGATTTTCCATTTTAATGACTGGGAAAGCCTCTTTCAGATAATGTACTTTATATAGCCAAAGGTATGTGGACATCTGACCATCACACCTATTGCACATCCCATTACAAAACTATGGACACTGATATGGAGCTGAACCCCCTCTTAGGAGCTGTAACAGCTTCCACTCTTCTGGGAAGCTTTCTACAAGATTTTGGAGTGTGTCTGTGGGAACTTGTGCCCTTTCAGTTTAAAGAACATTGGTGAGGTCAGACACTGATGTTGGACGAGAGGGCCTGGCTTATAATCAACATTCCAGTTTATCTCAAACGTGTCAGTGGGATTGAGGTCAGGGCTCTGGAGTTCCTCTTCAAATGAATGTCACCCATTCATTTTGGACTCGCTCGGGAGCGCCCTCTAGTGTTTGAGAAACCTGACCAAACTCGTCAAAGCATGTGTTTGTGGGCCACACTTTGTGCACAGTCATGCTGGAACAGGAAACAAAACTGCTGCCACAAAGCATAGAATTTTCTCAATGTCCTTCTGTAGCAGTAACACCAGTGGTGGACAGTAACGAAGTAAATGTAGTTCGTTACTGTACTTAAGTAGTTTTTTGTGTATCTTTACTTTACCAAAGTATTTCCATTTTTGGGATACTGATTTTTACTTTCGCTCCACTACATTTTGAGAAATCTGTCATTCCTTTTGGTTTATGTGTGTATAAAATCATAACAAATGTCAAAACAAAAGAAGCGCAAAGAAAGAACACCAATCAGGGCACAGCGGTCACTTTGTTTTGAGCTTGTTTTGACCTGTTGGTCATACCGACCCAGTGCAGCACACAGCTCAACATCAGTGCAGCAGCATAAAATTTTGGGAGAGTCTATTCAACATAAATGATGAACTAACCTAACTTTGTGTAAATAGACCACAATATAGAAATATGTACACATATGCAGTTGTGACTGACGTGTCTTTTTTCTGAATTTATACAAACACTATTTCATTTTATAATAAATTAGTTTTGGCTAGTTTATGTTTATGAACAGAGACCTACAGATGCAGTTTAGTAAAGGAAACTCATTTGTGAATCTGAGTTTAAAGCAAGTTTTTATTAAACTTAAACTGTGAAGTTTGCAAATAAATCTTAAACTGAAACTTTGCTTGTTTCTTATTTCATGGGCACTCATTTCTACCTAATGGAAACTCTTTGCCTTCAGTGTTTCATGCTCATGATAATTTTAATAGACATCAGCATCACTAATTAATGACCTTCTATTAAAAGACTGGTTTACCAAGAGAGACACTGGAGTATTTTCACCTAAAATGAGTTAATGAAGCGAGTCTTGTTATTAAAATGATAATAGGACATTAAAGTCATAATTAATCTTTTAGAACTTTCACTTTCGATACTTAAGTACATTTGAAGGCAAATACTTTTGTACTTTTACTCAAGTGGAGGTCTAAAGGGAGGAACTTCTACTTTTACTGGAGTAATATTTTACCTTGGGTGTCTCTACTTTAACTCAAGTACATGATTTGTGTACTTCGGCCACCACTGATTATCATTACCCTTCACTGGAAATAAAGGGTCAAGCACAAACCCTGAAAAACAGCCCTAAACCATTAACCCCCCTCCCACCAAACTTTACTGTGGATACTAAGGATTTAGGTTGGTAGCGTTCTCCAAGCATCTGCCAAACCCAGATTCGTCCATCAGACTGATGGATAGTGAAGTGCAGGGGTGTCACTAGAGATCGCCGTGTAGGTGTAGGTGTAGCGCCGAGGGCTGTTGAAAATGTTTATTGGCCTTCACACAAATGACATACTTTCAATTCAACCAGTTCATCAGTTCATCTTTTAAATTTCCCACAAGATACGCCGCCACATGCATAATTAATTTGTGTACCTAGGTACACACGCATTCAGTTAAAGCGCACAGCAGGCTGCTGCCACAGGACCAGTCCATTTTCAGTTCTCTTAATCAAAACATTAACTGACACTCTAAAATGCTGACGTTCAGTCCGTCACTAAATCTACATTCACTACCACGAGACTGTCACAGGAGATGGTGAGCAGTTTAAAGGAGCAATTTGTAAGATTTTTAGTTTAAAACATTTCAAAATTAAGTTAATTTGACAAAGAAATAACTGTTATGTCAAAGACGTCTCTGTATCGTGTTGCAGAGCCGGTTTATGAGGACCCTGGCTATTTCCCATTTCCCCCATTATATCAAAAACAGGACTGCTAAACAGCAGAGGGCGCCTGTGAGGGAGTCCTCAATGGGAGTAAACAGCTCAACAGCTAAAAACGAAAAGTTTAAATAGTTTCTAATCACTCTCCCAGAATGTTTCTTCAAGTTTAGAAAGTAGAAGGATGAATTTCACTAAAAAACAAAGAAGTCTCACCTGTATGTTTCCTTTTTTCTACAGCAGTAGAATGCTAACATTACAGCTACTGAGTGCTGATTGGTTGGCGAGCGGAGCAGCTCATTGGCTGTTTGTGCTCACTGACGTAATGAATGTACGTGAGGCGCTGTTTTAAACTCCTATAACTCGAGTTTAAAAGCTCTTAAAAATATAACAGCAGTGTTAAAATGTTTTATGCTGCTCTGTGTTCAGGAAATGATTGTGTTCTTTTACATTAAAAATGTTTAAGTATTTATAAACTATGATTTTGCTCAAATGCTCCATCTTAACCCATTCATTTTGGACTCGCTCGGGAGCGCCCTCTAGCGTTTGAGAAACCTGCAAGACATTACAAAGATCACATCTTTAAGAATGGATTTGCTCTGTTAGCTCTGCACCCATGTGTTATCGCTCAACTAGCATAACTAGCTTAGCAAAGACTATGGCAAACAATGCTCACCTCTTTTCCGTTAAGAAAAACCTTGAAGCTGTACACAAATTGTCAATAATGACATCAAATCTCAAGTGTGATGAAAAATTGGCAAATAATGGTGAACAAATGCAGGCAAAGCTGTGATTGGAAGCTAATTACCACTGATTCTCCATTCTATAAACCTCTGAGGCTCATAGTATAAGATAGATACCTATAAGACTCATGTAGTGCTAAACACTGACAGTTAAATAAGAGGTAGGGCTGAACGATTTTGGCGAAATATCTAATTGCGATTTTTCTGTCCAATATTGCGATTATGATTTAAATTGCGAATGTTTTCTATAAACTGATGTCTGAGTCTTTTTTTGACTAAGAAAACCAGCGTATACGTTTCTGGCTTGAGGCTTGAACGCTTAACACGGAGCACCAGCCTCCCAGTTATTTGCAGTTGTGATGTCACAGCACACGGTTGTTTGGTTGCTTCTGATTTGTCGAAATCATCTAAAAGCAGTTCACAAGTTCCGTGTGATTAGGTTAAATTTCCCTACTTAAACCTCGCAACGTATCAACATTCACACTCCAAAAAGACGGTTCTTTAAGGGTTCTTTAGTAAGGAAAATGGTTCTATATGGAACTATGAACCCTCAAGAAACCCTTGGCCTGATGAAATGTTTTTTGCATTGTGAAATGGTTCTTCTGATTGATGGAAAATGTGTTGTATATGGTTCTATATAGAACCCAAAAGGGTTCTGCTACTGTTACTAGCTTGACACCGTAACAATAGAAGAGCCCTTTTCAAAAAGATTCTATATAGAACCATCTACAGCTCATTTTCCATCACCTTCATGATGTGAGAACCATTTAATCGTGCAAAGCGTTCTTCGAGGTTTTCATGGTTCTATATAGAACCATCTTCTTTACTAAAGAACAACTGAAGAACCATCATTTTTAAGAGAGTAGTGAAAATAGACTATAAGACTATGATAAAAATTGCAGCTCTTGCGATTTGAAAACTGCACTCTTTAAAATTGCGATTTCAATACAAACAATTAATCTTTCCGCCCTAATAATAGGTAAGATAATAAATTAAGTGACCCTTATTAGTCCCACAACAGGGAAATTTCACCTCCACATTTAACCCATTCGTGCGGTGAAACACCACATACACACTAGCAAACACACACACACTAGGGGGCAGTGAACACACTTGCCCAGAGCGGTGGGCAGTTAGGGGTTAGATGTCTTGCTCAAGGGACACTTCAGTCATGTACTGTCAGCTCAGGGATTGAACCAGCGACCTTCCGGTCACGGGGCTAGTTCCCTTGCCTCCAGCACACGACTGCCCCACGCTAAGCGCATAGAAGAGACCACGCTGGAGAATGCGGGCATGGCCTCTTCCACGCACTCAGCGTGGGGCAGTTGTGGCAATTTAGCTGGCTCTTAAATATTAATGGTTTCTACAAGAAACTGCCATTGTCTAGTTAAAGATATTTTGCTATATTACAATTGTTTTATACCTCAGAGGCTGTTAATTGGTTCCATGTACCTGCGAGACAGGTAAGTATTGAATCCTCTCATCTAGTTAAAGATGTTTTACGATTGTTTTATACCTCAGAGGCTGTTAAACAGTTGTAGATGCCAGCAAGAAAGATAAATATTGAACGCCCTGCATCTAGTTAAAGAAGATGTATTATAACTGTTAAATGCCTCAGAGGCTGTTAATGAATTTTGGTTCCCTGCAAGACAGATCAGTATTAAATGCTCTCATCTAGACAAAGAAGACATATAACAGTTGTTATTAGCCTTGGAGGCTGTTAACAAGTACTGAATGCTCTTATCTGGATAAAGAAGATATGTTACATTTGCCATGTGCCTCAGAGGCTGTTAAGTTAGTGTCGAAGTCTATAAGACAGATAAGTAGTTGCATCCTCTCATTTAGATAAAGATATTGCAATCATTAACAGCCTCAAAGGCTGTTCATTGTTATTTTGATAAATTAGTTCACAGTATGTCAAAGCAGTGTTTTTCTGAGAATATGCAAAACATCTCCCAACTGTATGTTTGCTTAAAAAGAGAGCATAATTAGTCCTGTGTTACTGGATTTAGTGCAGCACCATTTGTGAAACAATACATACAATTAATACAAAATACAAAAAAGATTAATTAAATAATCTTTTTTTTCTGTTTTATTTTCCTTCAACAGGACTCCTAGAAAAAGAAAGGGTCAAAAATTGGTAGGTAACATCACCAAAAGGTTTTACTGCACACATGAATTGTCTGCGACAATTTGTCACAATTACAGTTTGAGATTCGCACACACTGTAGAGTAGCAAAATCATTTTTCTTATTTTGTTTTTCCTTTTGCGTTATTCTTTAGGATCCAGTCTTCAGAACCTGGCAGTTAACTGGGCAAAGGCAAAGCAACAAGTGCACAAAGTGCTTATCCACCCCCCTCCACCTACAGAAGACCTTCACTACTCCGACATCAGTACAAACAAAGACTACACCTCATACACAAATCCATGACCCCTCTTCTGAGAGTAGAACAGATACTCAGACACTCACAGATACAAATGTTGTTTCTATAATTACACGCCTCACCGCTGACATTTCAGTGGACAAGCCCACATGTACAAACACGGCCCCCCTTGCTGACACAAATGTACGCCTTATTTCTGACACTAGCATGGACACACCGACAGACACAGATGCGCTCCCCTACCAACACAAATTCAAGCTCCTTTATTGGCACAAACAACAACTTTAACCGAAGGGCCCTACCTGTATTGTTAAAGAGGTGCAATCCTTCCACTCAGTTTTGGGCATGAAAAATGAAAATATGTATTTGCAAAACCAAATTATTTGGGGGTTCATTTTCTCCTTTTGATGATTAAATAAAAAGCAAATGAACAGGAGATCATATTGACAGTGTAGGAGCATACACCGATCAGGCATAACGTTATGACCACCTCCTTGTTTCTACGCTCATTGTCCATTTTATCAGCTCCACTTACTATATAGGTGCACTTTGTAGTTCTACAGTTACAGACTGTAGTCCATCTGTTTCTCTGATACTTTGTTAGCCCCCTTTTACCCTGTTCTTCAGTGGTCAGGACCCCCATGGACCCTCACAGAGCAGGTACTATTTGGGTGGTGGATCATTCTCAGCACTGCAGTAACACTGACGTGGTGGTGGTGTGTTAGTGTGTGTTGCGCTGGTGCGAGTGGATCAGACACAGCTGTGCTGCTGGAGTTTTTAAACACTTCAGTGTCACTACTGGACTGAGAACAGTCCACCAACCAAAAATATCCAGCCAATAGCGTCCTGTGACCACTGATGAAGGACTAGAGGATGACCAACACAAACTGTGCAGCAGCAGATGAGCTATCGTCTCTGACTTTACATCTACAAGGTGGACTGACAAGGTAGGAGTGTCTAATAGAGTGGACAGTGAGTGGACACAGTGTTTACTCTGTAGGAAATGATAGTTCAGCAGGCGTAAACAAGAAAGACATTTTCAAAATCAGGTTACAATGAAGGTCAATATATTAACACGTAAAATAAAGCATATGTAAAGGTATTATAAATTTGTACGCACATTAGAACCTTTAGTGCACTAATACAGCTCTAATAGCTCCTTCTCCTTGTGATACGCAGGGTCCTCTCCACAGCTCCACTCCATCTACTATCATTTGGCCTTAGGAGCTGGAGCTTGCAATGATCTAAGATGACCTCTGCAGCCATGGTCGATCTACTACATTTGGTATTCCAAGCCATCGTCCTCATCCAACAAGGATCCATCCTCAACAAATCATACCTCTATACCTGTCTACCCTTCTTCATTTTCATTTCTCTTTTTCCACCATTTCATCCTCATGTCGAACTGCACCTTCAGGTGGTTCTGGATTATTGTTTTCATCCAGGCCACCATAAACCCTAAACGCCTTTATGAGCCATTATCAGTGGACGTTCGCACAGTTTTCTCAGGGATGTTCTACTGTGAGTGTACGTCATTCAGTGCACCAGCAATTGTGGAAAAAGTATGGGATCCCCTGAGCTGTTTGCATGCCAAGGCAGCAGAGCATCTCTCCAGAGTCTCAGGATTTATCCAGTGAGCAGTAACACCAATGAAACTCCGTCTGAACACAGTCCAGCAATCTTTTGTTGTGCGCAGCAAAATCAATCTCACGCAAGACAGCCTTCAGATTCTTTTTCATGTCCAGTACAGAATTTTTTTCCCTCCAGAACAGAACCACTTTTGCCTTCACTGTGACATCACAGCATCATCTGGTTGCAGATGTTGCACAAGACGTTTAAAACCCTCCTGTTCTACAACGTTATAGGGGTGCAAGCCTTGTATGACAAGGTTTAAGACAGCGTCATCAGCACTCTTCTGTGACACTCTCCGAGCTTCCCCTAACTTAAGCTGGTTGGATGATGGACCCTCATCTAAGTCGGGTGGTCACATAGTTCACATGCTTTATCTATGTGTGCCGAAAAGACATACACACCAAAAACAAAAAAGGTAGCGTTATGTTACATCATATGTAGACAAAATCAGCCTCAATTCATTACCGTTTTAATAGATTAGCCAAATCAAATCAATTAAAAAAGAAATGAACCTAAAATACATAATAATAGGTCACTTACCTCAATGTGCTTTTTTCAAATCTGACAGTGAATTCTTAAAGGCCATGAGCTCTTGCTTCTTTGGAAGATACAGTAGGCATCTCATTCGTCAAGAGTGGTTTGTTGACCCAGTCAGCTTGAATAATTCTTTTAAGTCTGGCCATGGACGCTCTTTTTTGTCGGATGCTAGCTCGACGCTGTCGCTTTCCTTGGGATTCATTGTCTCATTTTTTTTTTTCTTACTTTTCGCTGCGTGCTCACCGCTGGGGCCTGTAGGCTGTGAAAGTAGCCAATCACAGGTTCATCCCGCTCTCCTCCTCTCCCCTTTGGTGGTTTCCCTGCTCAAACACCTCTACTAAACCTGGCAATTAACAGGAGAGTTGACTCAGATGTGACTGAGCAGGGAATTCACCAAACTGTGCTGGACACTAGCTTTCCAGGAACAGAGCAGAAGCACCTTGAGTCTTGGGCTTCCTGTTCTGTGCTCACAGACAGTTTACTGCACATTGATGCCACTGAGATTGTTGGCCCTGGTTGAACTCCAATGTTTTAAGCTCCTCCGATTACAGATTAAGACTGAGGGGTTTATGGTCACTCTGCTGAACAATCTGATGAAAATCTCAGTTTACATGCTCACTTCAAGTAATCAGATCCAAAATGACGCGCATGCGTATAGAACCACTTAGTGTAGCTGTTACCATGACAACGAGCATCACGTGAGTCCAGTCAGAGTGCGACGAGCAGCGCTTGTGTTTTTAACTGCTTTAAAATGATGTCAGACTCAGGAAAACGTCCTCCACGTGACATTAAAGAAGGCCGAGAGGAAGACGTCGTGTTCTGAGACACATAAGTGTCTGAGTGTAATCCACTCAGACCAGCGCAACACACACTAACACACCACCACCACGTCAGTGTTACTGCGGTGCTGAGAATGATCCACCACCCAAGTAGTCCTTGCTCTGTGAACTACAAAGTGCAACTATATAGTAAGTGGAGCTGATAAAATGGACAATGAGCTTTGACATAATGTTATGCCTGATCGGTGTAGATCCTAATGTCAGTTGTGTTGGAGTGGCTAACTGCAGTTTTAATATAAGCTAAACTGCTTAATAAAGTTAAACTGCTTTTGCCTGTAATCATGCAATCTTTTATTTTTCTCTGCTGGCTTGTCTTACCATACTGGCCAAATGTAAGCATATGAGCATGCTGGACTGCAGTGTGTATTTCAGGCACCTCTCCTGTGGTCTGCACTCTCACACCCCTCATTGAGATCATTTATCATCTGTTTAACAGTTTTGCAGTGGTTACTGAAAATAGATAGATTTTCCTTGCGAATGCTGCTGTCAGTCTGTGGCTCAGTGAGCCCAAACAGAATCTCTGACAGCCTCAAACATATACATATTACTCCAAGGCTGCTTTCTAAACAAGTACATCACTTAGCTTGCCAATGATCAATCTCAAAGCCCCCTTAACTAATAACAGATAAATGTTCTTTATCCAAATAATAAAGCTGTTGTGCCAATAACGAATGTGCTTCCTCTTTCTCTAATCTTCACAATATCTGTGTTAATCTGCTTACAAATTATTCGAACAAATGGAAAGTTCCTCCTTCAGACACTGGACACTGCATTGTAATAAGATTAACATCATTTTTTAGCTTCATCAGCTTCTGATGGCACTGACCATCTCCAAGGTGACTGCAGCACAGCTTTGCTGCGCAGGTCGTTTTCGCTCATCCTGTCTGCTGCCTCCTCAGCTGATGCTGAAAGGCTCAGTCCTGCATCTGGAATCCGTTCTGCACCATGGGGTTCCTCGAGATGTCTGTAAAAATATGCAGCAGTTCAGTCTGTCAGCTCCACGCTTCGCTGTGTTTATATGCTGTAATAATCAATTCTGAGCGTAAAATATTATTCATATATTAAATATGGACTCTATAAATTACTGGTAGATACAAACCTGTAATATTTAACAACCTTCTCATGTAAAAGTAGTAAAAGTTCATCCTCACACAGAAACGGGTCCTTCATGCTCTAAAAAATGCTGGTCACGAGAAAAAACTCTTTTTTATCTGTATAAATTACAGCCACATTATAATTTTTTGTGTGAAAGTGTCACACAGCTAAACTCACCACCAGATTTTTGTCTCAGTGTTTTGATGAAACACGCTTCTGCCAATATCTGCCCACATTTCAACAGAAAACCACTGAGTTTTGAGATTTAGAGATGACAGTGTTGCCTGTTAGTTTGTTGAGGTTGTGTGCAACATCTTTAGCTTTTTTGGCTCAGTCTGTAATATGAATTCATATGAAAATATAGCATAACTGTCAAAGGTGTGTGTGACACACTATTGAATACAGGCCTTCTCATTATCTATTAATATACATACTTTCACACATTTCTTCAGGTGAGCCGTTTAACTTCATTTCTCACAGATGTACGTCTACTGTATCCCTCCTGCTGTAACATCCATCTATGATCTGCCTTAAGGGCCACATGAAAATACAGGTTTCCAAAATAACTCCAACACAGGTTTTACAAATATTACAACCGTAATTCCAAAAAAAGGTGGGATGCTGTGTAAAATGTAAATGCATGTAAATAAAAACAGAATGCAATTACTTGCAAATCTCATAGACCCATATTTATTCACAATAGAACAAAAAACACATATCAGATGTTGAAAGTGAGACAAAGTTGAGACATGGGGAACAAAAGGTTGGAAAAGTAAGTGGTACTAATAAAAACAGCTGGAGGAGCAATTTGCAACCATCTCACATGACTGGGTATAAAAAGAGTATTTTAGAGAGGCAGAGTCTATCAGAAGCAAAGATGGGTAGAGGTTCACCAATCTGTGAAAAACTGTGTCTAAAAATTATGGAACAATTTCAGAATATTGTTCCTCGACATAAAATTGCAAAGACTTTGGATATCCCACCATCTACAGTACATACTATCATCAAAAGATTCAGAGAATCTGGAGAAATCCTTGTACGCAAGGGACAAGGCCGAAGGTCAATATGGGATGCTTGTGATCTTCGGGCCCTCAGACAGCACTGCATTAAAAACAGGCATGATTCTGTACTGGAAATCACTGCATGGGCTCAGAAACACTTCCAGAAATCACTGTCTGTGAACTGCAAGTTAAAGCTGTATCATGCAAAGAAGAAGCCGTATGTCAACACGATCCAGAAACGCTGCCGTCTTCTCTGGGCCAAAGCTTATTTAAAATGGACTGAGGCAAAATGGAAAACTGTTCTGTGGTCAGATGAATCAAAATTTGAACTTCTTTCTGGAAACCACGGGTGCCGTGTCCTGCGGACTTGAGAGGAGAGGGACCATCCAGCTTGTTATCAGCACACAGATCAAAAGCCTGCATGTCTGATGGTCTGGGGTGGCATTATGCCTATGGCGTGGGCAGCTTACACATCTGGAAAGGCTCTATCAATGCTGAACAGTGTATAGAGGTTTTAGAACAAGATATGCTCCCACCCAGACAGCATCTCTTTCAGAGAAGACCTTGAATATTTCAGCAAGACAATGCCAAACCACATACTGCATCCATCACAACAGCATGACTTTGTCCGGGTCCGGGTGCTGAACTGGCCTGCCTGCAGTCCAGACCTTTGACCAATATTTAAATGTGTAACATTTGACACATCATGGTAGAGAATAATAAATCACAAGACTTAACATACTTCTAGCTTCTGCAAACACAATGACAAGTTGTCACTTGATTCTTCACTCATAATGAAGAACGCAATAAGGATTCCACGTCCTCGGTCAGACTTTACCAGAACTGCATTAAATACATATTCATATTGTGTCAGTTTGTGTAGTTGGCATCAAGGTAGATTAAATCAGAGCCAAATCCTTTCGCAAATTATGCTTGACACAATTATGAGCGGCTGCTTCTCACTGTAAGTGGCTGATAATGAAGGGTCCCGTCTTTTACATCTGTTTTCAACAGCGTGTCAACGCTAATACAGTCATTTCCATCCATTCTGTTGTGCGGGTAAAAACCTTTTCTAAAACTTCCAATGTCTTCAGGGGTAATGTAGCACTGTCTGTCCCGTATTTCTCTCTTCCCTTCACTCTGAGACCCTTCAGTCTTTGCATTCAGGTAAAATTTGACCATTTGAGGCCCCTTGGACATGCCACTGTATCCTTATCTATGCAGAGTACTCTTGTCTATGTCTTGTCTATGTCATAGGATGCCACCTTTGCCATATGTCAGCTTGTGATATTGCAGTAGATCTTCATTTATAAATATTATTATTGTGAAATAGCAGCATGTAGGAGCATCAACAGCTCAGCTACAAAGCAATAGACCAAACTCTGAAGCACATTGTCTACTCTTGTTATACTGTGGCCTGAAATTTGGAGACGCGATGGCGCAGATGAATAATAAAGTACTGTTGATGATTTGAACTTATGTATAATGTACATTCATTTAGTGGAGCTAAATAATGTTTAAGAATATTTGATAACTAAAACTGGCCTAACAACACCCCTGGTGTAGTGTATTTCATCACTTGCAGAGAGTACTTTTCTACTGTTTGAGAGTCCAGTGGCGGCGCTTTACTCCACTCCAGCCAACACTTGACATTCCACATAGTGATTTTAGGCTTGTGAGAGCTGCTCAGCCAAGGAAACCCATTTTTAACCATTCAGTTATTGTGCTGATGTTGCTTCCAACGTGCTGCAGAGTTTGCGTGGTCTATTGCTTCGTAGCTGAGCTGTTGTCGCTCCTAGATGCTTCCATTTCACAATAATAACATTTATAGTTGAAGATCTACAAAAATATCACAAACTGACTTATGGCAAATGTGGCATCCTATGACTACGACAGCTGTTCAGTGCGACCCATTCTACTGCAAATGTTCGGGGGGTTGGGGGTGGCATGACAATAAATAAATGCACTGAAGTACCACTGATGTAGAGGGGTGTAGTACAGGGTATTCAGAGGGGTGTACCAATGACACCCCTACCACTGAGGGAGGGGGGATTCCTATTGGTCGTCCCAACACTGATAGACAAAAATGCAAAAAAGGTTGCCAGAGTTAAAGTATCCCACAAATTGGGTTTCTGTTCAGAGACTAATTACTGTGCTATACTGCAAAACTCCAGCTAAACTGCATTATTAAATCTGAAAGTAGTTCAAATGAGTCATCATCATTAATTTCACAAAATGTCCTCACAGTTTTAGGAGCTGTTTATCTAGAACGACAATTCTAAAGTGTTAATTTCTAGACGTTTTCTCTATGACAAGAATACTAAAAAGGCTGTGTTCTGATATCAATCTGATTCATTAAATTTGGAGCATGAACAGCCAACAGAAGGCCCCCCGGAGACGACTTTAAGCTTCTGATAAAGGATCTAGATTTTTAATGGAGGTAGAAAGTGTAATTTCAAGCTCGATGAGTAAAAGATTGGCTGGAGTTGCTCTATCAGACGCCGTGATCCATTAGTCACGGTCAAAACAGCGCTGGAGGGAACGTCTGCGAACGTTTGCACTTCGTCATTCACAGCAAGATATAACACTGAGCACTTTCACTGAAAACATATCCCTTAGACTTCAAGCTGCAGTCGAACTCAAGTCACTGACTGGACTGCAACAGAATTGCAGGATAGATGGGATTCATTTCTTTTTATGGAATCGGCTTATTTTCTTCAAGCTGGCCAATATGTAACCTGGACACAATACAAAATAAAAGCGCAGAACTGAGTGTATAGCACCATCAAAAAACCACAACACATGATTTTAGTTCAACAAACTTTATAAACAATTAAACACAAAAAAGGCTTTTAAATGGAAAAAAGTATGACCGTTATTGCTCAGTGGTGAGTTTACCCAATGGAATGATCGCTTAAAGTTCATCACAAATCACTCAGATTATCTTTACAGTGGTTTTGGGAATCAACCACTGAGCCGTTTTGCTCTCAGCCAAATAATAACACTGATCAATTCATTTGCAGTCTTAAAGGAAAAATTCACTGCTTTATTTTTCAATGTCAATGTAGAGACACTTACCGACTCTTTACAGTGGTGGTGATAGGAACCAGGGTCGTGAAGTCTATGACGCAAACATAAGGTGTTTACTTAGTATCCAAAATGAACAGTGAACCTAGTTGTGTCTGAGTTTTTTTTATATGTAAGGCTGATAATAGTAAAACAGCAGTAAATCTGAAAAATCTATTTTTTTGGGGCACTACTTTGCCTTAAGACACTCTGCATGTACCTCCTCACCATGAACCTCCTCACACACACATCTTCTAAGACGCTTATCCTTCTGGGTCTTGGGGCGGGCGCTCAAGCCTATCCCAGCTGTCATTTAGCAGAAGGTAGGAAACACCCTGGACAGGTCATGTGTCCATTGCAGGGCAGACAGACAAACATATACAGTCACACACACATTCACACCTAGGGGCAATTTAGTGTGTCCAGTTGGCCTGACTGCATGTCTTTGGACTGTGGGAGGAAACCCAAACAGAAACGGGGAGAACATACAAACTCCACACAGAAAGGACCTTGGTCACCCAGCCGGGAATCGAACCCAGGCCCTTCTTGCTGTGAGGCGACAGCGCCACCATACCGCCCTCACCATGAACAGATTTGTTTTAAGCCAGCATGTTATGGTACAATTACTGTAAAACAGTGTCTCAGGCAGTGTATTCGTAACCAGTTCATGTAATTAACTGTGCAAGCTTTTAAAGGCTTCAGATGTCTGGTTCCTATCACCACTGTAATTAACAATTCTGACTCTGTAAGATTTTCTGAAACGGAGTGTTTCACTTTAGGCCATTAGATAATTTTATTTATATCTCAATGCCTGAACTGTGCAAAAAAGGGTGGAATTCCTCTTTAACGACATGTATACTGAGTGAAATGTAGCACTAAATGGAGATTAGCAAAAAATGCAAATTTAGCCCATTAAAGCGAAGCACATCATCAGCTTTTTCTGGAAAAAATGTTTAAGAGCTACTGTGCCGTACATTTGTAATGAGTCTGAACTTTGCTTAGTAGAGATAAAACAAGACACCATTATCATCAGTATTAAAAATAAAAGCCTGACCTGACCTGAGACCTAAGTTCAAGCACACAAACAGACAGGAATAAAGGAGACATGTACAGTTTATGTTATGAGTGGGTGGGAAAACAAAGTTTATTCTTAGAGTTAATTTTATAGAGGAGCCCTGCATGGCACAGCTCTAACAGACCTGGCTCGCATACAGCTCACAAACAGCCTGTTAATGAATTCATATGCTGATGCGCAGTGCAGGGGTTCTTTAGTGCCAGTATACACTGATCAGGCATAACATTCTGACCACCTCCTTGTTTCTACGCTCACTGTCCATTTTATCAGCTCCACTTACTATATAGGTGCACTTTGTAGTGTTACAGACTGTAGTCCATCTGTTTCTCTGCATACTTTGTTAGCCCCCTTTTACCCTGTTCTTCAGTGGTCAGGACCCCCATGGACCCTCACAGAGCAGGTACTATTTGGGTGGTCGATCATTCTCAGCACTGCAGTAACACTGACGTGGTGGTGGTGTGTTAGTGTGTGTTGCGCTGGTCTGAGTGGATCAGACACAGCAGCACTGCTGGAGTTTTTAAACACCTCAGGGTTACTGCTGGACTGAGAATAGTCCACCAACCAAAAATATCCAGCCAACAGCGTCCTGTGGGCAGCGTCCTGTGACTACTGATGAAGGACTAGAGGATGACCAACACAAACTGTGCAACTGAGCTCTGACTTTACATGTGGTGGACCGACAAGGCAGGAGTGTCTAATAGAGTGGACAGTGAGTGGACACAGTGTTTAAAAACTCCAGCAGCACTGCTGTGTCTGATCCACTCGTAACAGCACAACACACACTAACACCACCACCACCATGTCAGTGTTACTGCAGTGCTGAGAATGATCCACCACTCAAATAGTACCTGCTCTGTGAGGGTCCATGGGGGGTCCTGACCACTGAAGAACAGGGTAAAAGGGGGCTAACAAAGTATCAGAGAAACAGATGGACTACAGTCTGTAACTGTAGAACTACAAAGTGCACCTATATAGTAAGTGGAGCTGATAAAATGGACAATGAGCATAGAAACAAGGAGGTGGTCATAATGTTATGCCTGATCGGTGTACATTTACCTTCCCTGGCCACTTTATTAGAATTGCAGGTTCACCTTGCTGGTGTACAGTTAGAAACTGCAGCACATCTGATAATGCACACTATGCATTTGCCCTTTGTCAGTGGTCAGTTTCTGACCACAGAATCACATTTGGCTAATGGATCAGTGTCAACTTGGCAAACAAAAACACTAATAAAAACACTCATTCAAGCTTTACTCACACTTCTAATGCATCAAGAGTCAGTGCTGTGAGAATGGTCCACCACCCAAATAACATCCAATAAACAGCAGACCTGTGGTCAGAACCTAACCTGAAGAATGGGGTAGTGCAGTGGTCACCAACCCTGGTCCTCCAGCCACAATCTGACACACTTGATTCAGCTAATTAACTTCTTTAGTCCTTGATTGGCTGGATCAGATGGATTAGCGTTGGCTGGATCAGACGGATGGCGGTATTTTAGATTGGAACTGAAGCCTGCAGGAAAGGAGATCCCCAGAACGAGTGTTGGTGACTACTGGGGTAGTGATAGCTGACAACCATGCCACTCTCAAAGTCAATTTGTTTACATTTTCCCACCATTCTGATGATTGATGTGAACTAGACATGCACTGATCATGATCTTTTATGGCAGATTCCAGTTTCTTCACAGCTAAATTGGCTGATGGTCATTTTTTCCTGATTTTTATAAGCCCTTTTTTCATCCTAAGCACTATGTGGAGGTAAATGAACACACAAAATGCACTACCACACTTCCGGTACTTTTTATCATCCAAACTTGCGATATAAACAACATTATGTGTTCTTTAATGGGCCAAACTGGCATTTATGTTGATGTATTTTAAATTAGCTGCCAATTTAGCACAATGAGTCATGCATAATTATGCTTCAACATTTTAGTACAGGCATGGCAGCGGCACTGAAAGTTACCTGACTTATTATGGGAGGCAAATCCGTCCAAAAAAGAAATTAAACTTAAAACAGTGACATTTCTTTTTCCAAACATCTGAGCAAATATCCTGCCAAAATTGAAAATGAAATGAAATACCTACATTTGCAATTTCATTTTTCACATAAGCACAAGTCATTTGTGACAAAAATAAAAATACATTTAAACCATCTATTTGTCATTTAATTTGTCACTATTCTGGTTTTTCTTGGCCAAATCTAAAATGAAAAAGCTAATAGAGAAAAGAACATTCAAGCTTCACTTTGGCTTTTCTTCATGAAATGTGTAACACGTGTCAAAACTAAAGTCAAAATGCTGTGTTTACGTTCTTATTTCTTTTTCATAGCAATCGGCTGCATATCTGACAAAATGAAAATAAAAATGCAAAACGGATGAATCAACAGCAAAGTGACCGTTTGTGATTCAGTTTTCGGCGTCGACGCACTTTAAGTGTCAGAATAAAAAAGCAAATGCAAACGAACGTCGGTGCCACCTGCTGGAGATTTACGTTCATTTCACACTTTGCTTTTTCATGTTCAAATTGACTGACATACAAATAATTGTTAATTAGCACTAGGCGGGGCTATGGGGTACATTTTAGGACATCCTCAGACCTCAGAGTCAGAACGGCATCATTCCTCAAGCTAAACGACTTTGAGTCTCGAGAAAAACCACTGACATGTCTCAGACCTTGTGTAACTGAACATCAGACCAAACGGCCTCAGACCAAATGGCCTGTGCAGATGTTTGGAAAAAGAGGTTTGCATTTACATTTTATTGTTTTAATTTTAATTTCTTTTTTGGCTGGTTTTGCCTATATTTGCCCATAGACTTATTACATACATCATAAAATTGCAAACCAGATCTGTGAAAATAAAAACAATGACTGACTGAAGATTTCCGATTGTGATTGTGCATCACTAATGTGAACACTGACTGAAGCTCTTGATCCGTGTCTGCATGATTTTCAGCACTGCTCTGCTCCCACATGATTGGCTGAATGGATTGCTGAATGACTGCCAGAACTAAAAACATAATTTTCCAAAACTTTACGCTCACAACGTTTATAAACCCACTTAAAGTTCCTGCCTGAATTCTCTCCCTAACAGACGCTGAAATGGCTCCTTAGTGTCCATCAGCCACTGCTGGTACACGGCAACAGGATCGATGTTCCAGTGTTTGTGGAAGGAGATTGGGCTCTGGCGGATCAGGACCTCTTTGGGGTAATCGTCTGGACGGGCCTAGAGGCCAGGCAATAGACAGTTATAACAGCACAGTGAGGAGTCATAATACTGTCTTCCTTTAATAAGCTATTCTTTAAAATGAACACTATAAACCCTTCAAGCGTTTAAGAAAATCTGGCAATAACAGCTGTGCAATAAAATGGATGCTGTGTGTGTGTGTGTGTGTGTGTGTGTGTGTGTGTGTGTGTGTGTTACCTGGTGAAATTGTGGGCTGTGTGTGACTGATAGTCCTAAAGTATTGAGGCACATCCCTAACACCATGTCATCTGGAGCGTCTGGACTATAACAGGCACAGCCACTGGAGAGGATCCTCAGCACTGTCTCTCTGCTGAACACCATTCTGCCAGAAAAGAAGACACATCGTCTGGAGAGATCAGAGGAAAAACGCACGTCAAGAGACATCAGACAAAGCATGACAAACACGTTCATCGCAACCGTCTAGGGACAAGATGTAATAATAAGGCTGAAAACTGAAGTCCTAATGAAGGGTAGCTCATTTCTCGCTTGGTTAAAGGGACAGTTTGGAGAAAAGTCAAATTTTTCTCTTTACTTCATCCAAGACACGTCTGAAGTTAGGGTAGTACGAGACTAACGTACAGTTGTACGCAAAAGTGTGAACACCCCTGGAATGCCTAGTGCAGGGGCCGCAACCCAAATGTTAAGAAGAGGCATTTTGTCCATTCAACAAAAATCAAACCACCTTGGGAGCCACAATTTTTTATGTCCATTTTACTATCTTGGCTGTAAATACGTCTCAGTATGTGCTGATGTAGATTAAGATTAGATTAAGTGACCCTTATTAGGGAAATTTCACCTCTGCATTTAACCCATCCGTGCAGTGAAACACCACATACACGCTAGTCAACACACACACTAGGGGGCAGTGAGCACACCTGCCTGGAGCGGTGGGCAGCCATGGCACCCGGGGAGCAGTTGGGGGTTAGGTGCCTTGATCAAGGGCACTTCAGTCACGTCCTGTGGGATCGACCGGGCAAAAGTCTCAAGGCTGGTTCCCTAACCTCCAGCCCACAACTGCCTCCAAAAACAACTTGCTTTCTCACCCGAACAGGGATTCAAAGGTCTGATGCTCTACCGACTGAGCTATCCAGACTCTAATGTACTATGCCATAAAATATAATAGAAATGAAAACACAGACTTACTTTGCACTGCTTTAAGGTTTAGTTCAGCTATAACCGCTTTTCTCGCATCTCCAGCAGGAAACAAAAGTAGAATAGTTTCTTGAAAACTGTCTCTCAACTTTTGTTTTTTACCAGGCTGAAGTCGCTTCTAATTCACCAGTTTCTTGTTTGAATTTTCCCGTTACCGTTACTTTTTTATCTAAATCTGCTAACTCTGGACACTCAACATGTTTTTGCTGATCAAATGAGAGATCGATGAGAAAGGAAAAAAATATGTTTTCTTTTCACCAAAGTATTGCTTTGAGACTTGGTGATAATAGAATTTTAACCCTTTAAGACTGGCACAAAAAAGTGGCTATTTCTGTCTTTTAATCACTTTCTGCAGGCCCCCTAGTGGCCATTTCACCAGCGATTTGGAAATCGATTCAGATATTTTTATATTCATCAGACATGTACAGCTGCTACAAAAACAGCATTTAAACACAATAATAAGTAGTTTTATAAATGTTGACTTGCGTGCTCATCTACAAAGTGGAAAATCCATCTTGCTTCCCATATTTTAAATCACATAGATTTTCAAAGAAATACATACATCATTAATAATAGAAAATATATGACAACTATGAAAAAGGATTAATCTACTCTTTTGTTTTAATAAAGCGATTTCTTAATGCTGCTGTTGCATTTATTTTAATGGGTAGAGAAGGTGATCTAACAAAGTCACAATATCTAACAAACGCAGAAAAATTTTAGATAAAAAAAAAATGAATGAACAGCACTAAAAGTCACACATCAGTGACATTTTATCATTACTCTGATTCAGGGCTGGAGTGGAGTTAAATGATGCAGACCATCCCACTAATACAGACATTCACGCCCCATAACTCAAATCTCTTGCAGCCGATTTAAACGAGTCAAAAGAGGGCAACACCAAGGTCTCTCAAGGCATCGCCGTTGAGACATTCGCTTTGATGAGTTTAAATGCCTTTCTTTCTTTTCATGTCACCCACAACCAAAACTCAAAGTGCACAAACATCAAACGGTACTGTAAATGTGTTTGTGGTGGTAGTCTTTGATTTTGAAAGCTCACCCTCCTCCGCCGGTGATATAGCTATAGCCACCCTGGCTGAGCCCGTAGCCGTAGCGCTCTCCGACGCTGACTGCCTCGCTGGGGTCATAGCAGCGCAGGAGCCTCCGTAGTCTGGGCAAGCTGAGGATCAATCACAGACCTGTCACCTGTGTCCCTACATCACTGTCCAGAGAAAACTGTCTGGTCACAGTTCAGATTTATTATCTCCCAGTAGTGAGGCTTTCACAGAATGCCAAGGTGACTGCAAACAGTTTGACCCAAAAAATGTAGAATAGACAAATCCAACACATTTAGTTTCTGCTATATAATATATTTCATACAAGCAATATACAGCATGAGGCACATGGGGAAAATTCTACTGTTGTCAGTTTTATTCAATTCCTCACTGTTACTGGTTGGCAGTGTTCTTCATGTAATTCTTCAGTCTGCTGCTGTTACTATAATCTGATAATCTGAAAACTTAGCACTCGTGAACATGTTCACTACTGAGGAGACGGTTACATTCCATCATCCCTCAAAAGAACTCAGTAACACTGAGATCAATAACTGATCATCACATTGATTATCAGTCTACTCAGGCTTTAGCAGAGCTCAGTAACACTGAGATTAATAACTGATCATCACATTGATTATCAGTCTACTCAGGCTTTAGCAGAGCTCAGTAACACTGAGATTAATAAATGATCACATTGATTTATCAGTCTACTCAGGCTTTAGCAGAGCTCAGTAACGCTGAGATTAATAACCGATCATCACATTGATTTATCAGTCTACTCAGGCTTTAGCAGAGCTCAGTATCACTGAGATTAATAACTGATCACATTGATTTATCAGTCTACTCAGGCTTTAGCAGAGCTCAGTAACGCTGAGATTAATAACTGATCATCACATTGATTTATCAGTCTACTCAGGCTTTAGCAGAGCTCAGTAACACTGAGATTAATAACTGATCGCATTGATTTATCAGTCTACTCAGGCTTTAGCAGAGCTCAGTAACGCTGAGATTAATAACTGATCACATTGATTTATCAGTCTACTCAGGCTTTAGCAGAGCTCAGTAACGCTGAGATTAATAACCGATCATCACATTGATTTATCAGTCTACTCAGGCTTTAGCAGAGCTCAGTAACACTGAGATTAATAACCGATCATCACATTGATTATCAGTCTACTCAGGCTTTAGCAGAGCTCAGTAACACAGATTAATAACCGATCATCACATTGATTTATCAGTCTCCTCAGGCTTTAGCAGAGCTCAGTAACACTGAGATTAATAACCGATCATCACATTGATTATCAGTCTACTCAGGCTTTAGCAGAGCTCAGTAACACAGATTAATAACCGATCATCACATTGATTTATCAGTCTCCTCAGGCTTTAGCAGAGCTCAGTAACACTGAGATTAATAACCGATCATCACATTGATTTATCAGTCTACTCAGGCTTTAGCAGAGCTCAGTAACACAGATTAATAACCGATCATCACATTGATTTATCAGTCTACTCAGGCTTTAGCAGAGCTCAGTGACGCTGAGATTAATAATTGATCATCACATTGATTTATCAGTCTACTCAGGCTTTAGCAGAGCTTAGTAACACTGAGATTAGTAACTGATCAACTCATTAATTTGTCTACTCATCATGTGAATCTTGTGATATATATGTCAGAAAGCTGTTGAATTCACAGATCACAGTATAATTAAGTAGCACAACCTACTTACTATTTAGTGTTTAATTATGTAAAAAATGTGTGTTGTATTTTACTATGTCCCCTTTTAATTAGGACAGTCATAAATCCTGAGCGTTGTTTCTCATTCAGCATTTTCACTCTCAGTGGAAAACTGTACTGTGATGTATTAGAGATGTTTAAATTATTTACTGCTTGGACAAAGACTGTTTAAAACCTCATGGTAACTGACCTTTAAATCCCACTGATATATTTATGCACCCAGCGGGAGGATAGTCCGCATTTAGTGATTAATAGATACATTCAAGGTCAGAGTGAATGTGCAAAAAAGGTGCTCAGTTGCAGTTCCAATTGGTAAACTGCCAAACTGTGGCTCTTTTGTGAGACATGCAACAAAATTTTTAGAGATGGCACCAGTCCAGGACCCAGTATCAGTAACAGTAGAAAATATGAGATTGGATACTGGAGGGAAAAAAGTATGCATCCAATTAAATTCTGAAACCGTCTTAGCCTGAAAAATCATGGAGTTGCTTGTAGCACAACATAATGTAAAGAAAAGCAAAGTAAATTCCAAGACAGCAACAGTAGCCACACTAAGAACAAGCAGTTAATTGTGTGATTAACAAAATGGGAACACACAAACAAACACACACACCTTCTGGGTCATGGGGGAGCTGAAGCCTATCCCAGCAGTCATTGGGTGGAAGGCAGGAAACACACTGGACAGGTCACCAGTCCATCGCAGGGCAGACAGACAGGTACATTCACTCACACATAGGGGCAATTTAGCATGTCCAATCAGCCTGACTGCATGTCTTTGGACTGTGGGAGGAAGCCAGAATACCCAGAGGAAACCCAAACAGAAACGGGGAGAACAGGCAAACTCCACACAGACTTGACCCTGGTCACCCGGCCGGGGAATTGAACCTAGGCCCTTCTTGCTGTGATGCGACAGCGCTACCCTCTACGCCATATATATGACGTATATATATTTGATTACACTGACTTTTGATGTTTGTTTACATAGAAAAGTGTTCTAAGCTCTTAAAGTGTCACATTTGAGCACTTCTGCTGTGAGTGCGCGCGTGTTCTGCCCTGATCAAAACTTTGAGATGAAGAACTCCTGACATATCCAAGGCTTAGTATCTAAATCTCTGATGTGGATGAAATGAAAATAGACCCAAGAACATCTTAAGTGGTTTCACATGGTTAGGATAAGGAAGACCGCTTAGAGGACCCATATCCTACATTTTTCACATCTTTATTTTCCGCCACATAATTTATTTTTGCATGACCATTTTCCAAACTCTCTTTATCCCTTAATCAGGCTGTTTTTGTTACTGTGCCTTTAAGACTGATATTTGTAAATGGGTTCTGTTCTGATTAGTTGCCCTGTATGTGTCTCATTTAAAAAATGAGGGGAACTAAACCGATGTGTACGGAGCCCCGGAGGGGACGGAGGTAAAAAAATAACTAATTCGAGTGAACATTTTGCAGTTCATACGCACGTTTTCCTTTATTCGTGGTCACGATTTCTTAAATCATTCCCTCGTTTTCTTTTAAACGTGCACACGTTTTCTTTACTTCATGGGTACGTTTTTGTTTATTCGTGATCACAATTTTCTAATTCGTTCTCTCGTTTTCTTCTAATCGTTGTCATGCTTTATTTTTAACTGAACGCACGCAGTTTATTTTTTTTTATTTGTGCGCAAAATCAGTGTAGTAGATACAGGTTGTGTTTTTTATCTGGTGCAGAAGTAAATAACAGCTCCCTGACACTGTCTGATGGGTTTTCATGAGTTAGATTGATGAGATAATGAACAGAGATGCTCATCAGGTCTGATTTTGATTTGGGGCGTTATGAGGAAACTTCACAGCAAACGGCCCTCAGATTCATCAGTGCAGCTGCAGTTTGGTGGTGAAATAAAGGAAGACAACAAACTACAACCACAATCTTCACTAAACTGCACTGTCTAATGATCATATGTAACAGAGATAGAGACGCAGCGCGGCCGCTTAGCACTGTTTCTGCTCCCGCGACAAGCTGCGGTGTTAGAGATCATCACACAATTACAGGAAGAAATGATCAGCGTCAACGTTTCAACAAACTCAAATTAAACAAACAGAGACACATTCATGTGGGATGAGGTCCAATGGCGAGAGAGTTTAATAGATCAGATGTAAGTAAGTAAGTAAGTAAGTAAGTAAAGTTTATTTATATAGCACTTTTTACAACAGGTGTTGTCACAAAGCAGCTTTACAAAGAAATCAGCATTACAGAAAGAAATCCGGGTCCAAGCCCCCATGAGCATCGCCAGTGGCGACAGTGGCAAGGAAAAACTCCCTAAGAGAAACAGGAAGAAACCTTGAGAGAAACCAAGACTCAGAAGGGGAACCCATCCTCCTCTGATCGACACCGGATAGTAAACATTGTTAGTACAAAAACGGGGAAAACAGGTGGAGCAATGATTAATTTGATTCATTTGATTAGTTTAGTTGATTAGTTTATGTAGATATATTAATGTGAGGATGTTGAAATGCTGATCATTTCGTCCTGTAATTGTGTGATGGTCCCTAACACTTCAGCTTGACCGGGAGCAGAAACACCGTGGGCCGTTCGCTGTGAAAAAGAGCTGCAGTTTCCTCATAAACCCCCAAATCAGAATCAGCCCTGATGAGCATCTCTGTTCATTATCTCATCACTCTAACTCACCAAAGCCCGTCAGGTGGTCTCAGGGAGCTGTTATCAAAATACAAAGAGTAAACGAGATAAATAACGAATAAAAAAAAAAACAAACCCACGAAGTAAAGAAAACGTGCGCACGATTAAAAGAAAACAAGGGAACGATTTAAGAAATCGTGACCACGAATAAGAGAAAACATGCGTACGAACTACAAAAGGTTCGCTCAAATACATTTTTTTTTTTCACCTCCATCCCCTCTGGGGCTCCGTAGATGTGGGCTGAATAGAGGGATATACTGTCGTTGCCCAAAAAAGAAAAAGCATCTCCGAAACAGCAACCGAAAGGCGCAGTATACGATTTCAGTCCAATAAACATTTTGTCAAACTCAGCGAATATCTCCTCATGGTCTGCTAGCTCTCAGTTCTGTGTCCGCACTTGAAAAAAAAATCCCGTGTTCGTACAGAGCCCTGGCTCTGAAAATGGGAAATGTCTTGAGCCAAGTCACACAACACTATCCCAGCCAATCAGCAACAGGGGGCATTCATGCTTGTGCACAGGAAGGGGGGAAAGAATAGGGGCTACATGCTGAACCCCATGCAAGAAGGAGAGATAGCTGAGAAACAGCCAACGAGGAGAAGATCTGAAGAACAAAGATTGAGAAAGATGTTTTTGCACTGCATTTACACTGAACCGACACATTGATGGACGTAAATGCATCCTCCCCCTTCAGTTGGTCAGGATTTCCCCCACATGTAGTCTTGCTAAGTCAATATTTTGTAAGTAATGCTTCTATTTTTTTAACAATCAGAGAGTCAACATAGTATGCATCATTAAGCTAATATTTTCCAAAACGTTAATAGGATTAAACTGGAATGATTATGATTAAGGTTATTGATTACCACTTGTGGTCAACACCAGCCATTTTGCTCTATTAACATCCAACTGAATGTTTTCCTGGTCGGATTTTAAATTTTGTTGTATTATAATAAATAATATGATAGCTTTTGCCTCTGGTATTCCTTGTCACATGGGAACGTTTGAAAAGCGGAACCAATGTTTAATACCTTGAGCTGCAGGCATGAATCACACAAACATTAGCCGCCTTCTGATTGGGTAGATGCATTGCAATGGCTGGATGCATCTGCAGAAAGTTTAGCTTCGCCCCACTTTTTGACACGTCGCATCCCCCAGACTCAACACACTAGACCCATCATGCACCTCACGCCCGCCTCTGATGGAACAGACACTTTCCATTGAAAACAAATGGGATATGTTGCAGTGCGCTGACATGCCAGAGCAGTGTAAATGCAGCGTTAGATCAGGCAAAGGCGTTTAGTACAGGGACCTCAGAGAATCGACGGTGAGGTGTTTCATTGGTGGAGAGACGAGAGAAAGTCGATGAGGCTGAAGTTGGCTGCTAGTTTGCATTTTCCAGTTTCACCTTAAATTGGGCAGCAGTTTTGTTCTGGCACCTGACATTCCAGAATGTAACTTCTGCACCATTTAAGGTGAAAGGGGAACATTTGAACAAGAAGCTGAGGCGCCGGAAAGTAACTGTTGCACCATTTAAGGTGGAACGAAAAATTTGAACAAGGAGCTAAAGCGCCAGTGTTGCATCGTTTTCAGTTTTCGCTCAAAGTCACATTCCCCTTCACAAATCAAGCCCTCAGGTGCCACGTTCACTGAACAGAAACCAACGCCAAGAGACACTGGAACTAGAGACAGTGAAAAATTTCAAGAAAAGTGTATATGTGGCTGAAAGGCTGACACAATAATAACAAATAGCCATGTAACATTAAAATTTCCTGAACTTTTTTCGCTTTTAGTAGTTCCAGTGTTGCTTGGTGTTGATTTCTGTTCAGTGAACGCGTGCACCTGAGGGCTTGATTTGGGAAGAGGAACAGGATTTTGAGGGGGGAACTGAATCGGATGCAGCACCGGAACGTAACTGCTACACTATTTAAGGTGGAACAGGAAAATTCAGATTCATGGAGAGCTGAAGGCAAGACAAGGGATTAGGAGGTTGCTCTGTTTCTGCTGGACAGGTGGGTAACTACCTAATTTTTGCTGTTTCACAGAATCTATAGGTCAGTATTATTTTGTTCCGTTTGCTAATGTTTGTGACAACAACTAGTTAGCTTCGCAGCAGCAACTGTAGAAACAGGTTGCTAACCCACAACCTAGCTAAAATTAGTTACATTACTTGCTGTGTTGTTGTTTGCGCTAACGTTATACTATCCAAAAGAGGGTTTTATGGGCAGGAAGATCTAAAAAATAAGTCTGCCAGCCCAGGGTCGTTCGTCTTGGCAATGCTCATCCCTGAATTTGGGGGCGGAGCTTCTGAAAAAGCACTGAAGGAAGGAGTGTATTTGTTTTGCTTTTGATTTCAAACATCAACAACTGTTTAACAGGCGAAGGCAAACATTTTCTTTACTTTTAATGTAAGTTAATAAAATAACATTTTATTCCATGCAACTTTGGAACATTTCTATTGTAGGGCGGTATTCTATGTAAATTCTATATTCTATGTAAAGGGCAGGTGCAGTGCTCAAATGACACAGAAAAATTGAAAAAAAAAAAGCATGTTCCTGAAAACTCAACTGCAAATAAAATGTGAAATATAAATGGAAAATAGCTTCAGTTACATTTTATTGCTAAGAGTTTCTGGGTGTGCAGGTAATGAGTACAGAAAAAAATGTGGTTTTGTTTTCTTAGACTAAATTTACTTTAAATAAATGCGAGATTTCTCTCCGTTTTCATTGTGAGGTTCAGCTAATTAAAGCTATTTTCTTCCTCATGTTTTTACTCTTCTTTGCCAAGAATGCCAATAATTATAGAGCTAACTATATCAGATCGGTATTGGGGATCAGATTCAAGGAGGCATCGGTTTGGGAAATGAGAATGTAGCATTGTGCCATCTCTAGAAAACATTTGCACACTAAATGCAGGTCAATCTACTGTGGAATGCGTTGCGCTTGTGCCAAACTCTGAGAAGCCAAAAGACGCCCGATAGACGTCTGCGTATCGGATGACAATGCAGTGACTGATTGTACTTTGCCACACAATGTGAGCGCTGTTCTGTGGGCGGACTTGATTTTCAAGTTCCTCACAGGGTTGCTTCCATTAAGGTGTGTTATGGGGTTGAGACGTGTGCCACCTCCTTCTGCTAGAGCTGCACGAGCATCATGTGCTACCTGATCAACGTGTCGTCGTCCACTAAAAGCAGCCATGACGCTCGAGTCACATCTCCGCTAATGAATCTCCTCAAGATGGCAAACGTCTTGGCACAGTGCCCTGAGAAGCCAAACAAAGGGAATTGAACAGTGAGTGTGTTTACCTGCACTTAATAATCCCATAACAGCAGAAAATCAGATTGTGTCAGTAATCCAATCAACACTTTACATGCACTTGAGTAATCAGATAATGGGAAACTCCAGGTCTACATGAGTCAGACAGTAATCAGATTTCTGCTTTGCAACCAGCCAATAAACTCACAGAAGTAGACGTGATGTAAACGTAACGTAAAAATCAAACTTCATGTCGTGGCTTATTTTTTAAACATTGCACCACTTTACCTGAAAATATGAACAAATATCATTTAGAAGATGAAGAATATTTAAATCCTGTCTCGCGGCAACGCTGCTTGCTTATTTCCGCTGTCTGTTTCGCACATGCGCAGACTGAGAAATCCGAAAGAAATCAGAGTAAGAGTTCACATGCACTGAGAAATCTGAATACTGAGCTAAAATCCAGCCTCTTTATCAGATTTTCGAGATCTAGAGTATGGTGTTTACATGACCATTTTAATAATCGTATAACTGCAGAAATCCTATTATGATCGCATTATTGAGTGCATGTAAACGCACTCATCCATCCACTAAACCGCTTATCCTTCTGGGTCGCGGTGGGGTGCTGGAGCCTATCCCAGCTGTCATTGGGCGGAAGGCAGGATACACCCTGGACAGGTCGCCAGTCCATCGCAGGGCAGACAAACAGACATACACATTCACACACTCACTCACACCTAGCGGCAATTTAGCATGTCCAATCAGCCTGACTGCATGTTTTTGGACTGTGGGAGGAAACCAGAGAAACGACCCTGGTCACCCAGCCGGGAATCGAACCCAGGCCCTTCTTGCTGTGAGGCGACAGCGCTACCCACTGCGCCACCGTGCCACCCTAAATGCACTCAATGTCTCTTAATTAAAGCATACCATGTAGGCACCATATGGATAGACATTAAAATGAGAAAGAATTTGCATCTAAAAAAAAAATTCTAGAAAACAGAATTATTAAATGTGATGCAAAATTTGAAACTCTTTTTAAATTAGTTGCAAAGCATTAAAGACAGTGATGGCTTGGAGTTCCATCTGACTGGTCTTTGAAGCTCAGTCAAGTCAACAAAAACCCGCTCAGATGGTGCCTCATGCCAGTTTTTCACTTCTCCAACAGTATCAGAACAGCATGAATTACAATGCTGGAGGGAGCGAGACAGCATGTGGCAAAAAAGCAAGGATATTAAAAGGCAATAGAAGTGACTCAAGTAGGGGGGGGAATTAATAGGGGAGCAGATACATCTGCCCTAGAGGTTTTGTAATGATCACTCAGAATTCAGCAGGTACTGCGTGTACTGGCATATTGGCAGTCAGTAGTGCCCTAAAGATCTTATTTCTCTGACAACACTACAGTTGTCGCAGGTAGAGTTCTCTGAGAAAGTTCAGGGAAATGTTAGAATAAATCCTGCTGTAACTCGAGAGGTGCGGTGGTTGGGAGTGGGGGGGAGTCGGTGGTGTTACAAGGGCTGAACACACAGCACAGAGAGAGTGTGTCACTGAGGCAAGAGAACACCAGGGAGTGCATTAATCCAAATAACATCATGGCTACGATTCGCTGTGGATCATCACAGCCGAGATGTTATCTGGAACTGCACACAACCTTAAGAAATAAAAAAGTCAAGCAAAGAGGCCCTGAATATCGTCTCAAATGTCTATTACAGTCAATGTATTAGTTTAAAGGTGCATTAGTTGATTTATTTGTTTTATTGTTAGTACAAATAACCTCAAAATACATTGAACATAATGTAAAAAATTATTGTTTTAGAAATGGCATCAGCATTGATTACACGCCTGTGAAACTCTGTGTAAAACTGCAGGATGGAGCGGAGGGCCTGTTTGTGTTTATACTGACCTGCTGTCAGTCATTTTATAAGACCCGCCCCTACACCACACAATTCCCCACCCTATCTCCGCCTGCTCAGCTAAGAAAACATGGCAGAATCTGGTAGGTAACCAGGTCCCCAGCCTTCCGAAGCACGTCAACGGAAGTGAGCTACTTAGACATGAGAGGACTGTTTGAGAGCAGCTCTCTATTCACTTCCATTCATTTCAGGTTGTCTTTGATCCAAAAATAACAGACATCTGAGCCCTTTTAGATTACTGCATGGCCCTGTCCTCTTCCAGAGAGACTGGACTTTCAGTCAGTTGATCTAAGCTTGACGATCACTTTATAGCTTCAAAATGAAAATCTTTCTGAGACTGAAAATGATGTGATAAAGCTGTGTCTCAAGAGACTGAACTGCCTGAAGTTCAGACTGAATGTCTGAAGTAGAAGCTTATTTTTTTTCTTATTATTGTTGTTATTATTATTAGTATACATATGGTAAGCAATAATTCATAACAATGTTAATTTCATCAAAATTCAATGTTAATATTGCACCAAAAAACAATTTACTAATAGAGACAGGCAATACAATACATGACTTCATGAAGTGGCTAATGAAACTGTTTTGTGTACTTTTTACGTTTTGATTATTTATTTATCATTTATTTATTTATTTATAGCCCTTTTAAAATCCCAGGCTTATTACATACTAAAGCTTATTATTCAGTAACTACAGGGACTTCAACGCAAACTGGTTGATCTATTCTTAGGTTATAGAAGTGTGTAATAAAACTTCCACTAAAACTTAATGCGACTGTAGAGGCCATTTTTGCCTCTTTACAGCTCATTACAAAGAAAAAAACAGGACACTTAACTATTATTGAGCAGAAAATCAGTATGAACCCGAAAGGCAAGTGTTTATCATTATTTACCGAGTAGAATAAATCAAAAAGATGTCGGGAGGAAAGCAGTATTGGAGGCCTCTCTTGAAGCTTATATCTTTTAGCTAGGTTCCTGAAAGCAAGCACAAGCACCCTGAGACAAAAGTAGCCAACAGCCACTGTTAATAACAGTGTTCACTGTTATTAACATCATGTAAAATTGTTGTTTTAGCTATGAAAAGGACCAAACTCAGTGTGCTCTGTTGAGATCTAGGCTACATCAAGTATTTTAAACTCCTCTCAAACAATGCTGGCATAATGCCATACTTTTACTATCTATATCTAAATAATGACGAAACGCAACACCCTCAATAAACAGGCTCACCAGTAGAAGGTGAAGTGATGACAGGACTTCGTAATACTGGCAAACTCTGAATAAATTTAACACTGGGCATCATCTGAAAAGCTTACTTGGGGGGGCAACGACAGGTTTCGGAATTTGATCTAGTCCTTCTGTCACACTCCTCTTCGGCATCTGACCAAATGGGCTGCAGGTTAAATATTATCGGAAGATAACATATATATATATATATATATATATATATATATATATATCAAGACATTTATGTTCATTATATATATTTATATATATATTTACACACGATGTAAAGGACAATAGGCATTTTCACATTATGTCAAAAACTGAAAAACAACAAAAATGGAGATGTTTTGTTATTTATATACACCGATCAGGCATAACATTATGACCACCTCCTTGTTTCTACGCTCATTGTCCATTTTATCAGCTCCACTTACTATATAGGTGCACTTTGTAGCTCTACAGTTACAGACTGTAGTCCATCTGTTTCTCTGCATACTTTGTTAGCCCCCTTTTACCCTGTTCTTCAGTGGTCAGGACCCCCATGGACCCTCACAGAGCAGGTAGTATTTGGGTGGTGGATCATTCTCAGCACTGCGGTAACACTGACATGGTGGCGGTGGTGTTAGTGTGTGTTGTGCTGGTACGAGTGGATCAGACACAGCAGTGCTGCTGGAGTTTTTAAACACTGTGTCCACTCACTGTGCACTGTATTAGACACTCCTACCTTGTCAGTCCACCTTGTGGATGTAAAGTCAGAGATGATAGCTCATCTGCTGCTGCACAGTTTGTGTTGGTCATCCTCTAGTCCTTCATCAGTGGTCACAGGACGCTGCCCACAAGACTCTGTTGGCTGGATGTTTTTGGTTGGTGGACTATTCTCAGTCCAGCAGTGACACTGAGGTGTTTAAAAACTCCAGCAGCACTGCTGTGTCTGATCCACTCAGACCAGCACAACACATACTAACACACCACCACCACGTCAGTGTTACTGCAGTGCTGAGAATGATCCACCACCCAAATAGTACCTGCTCTGTGAGGGTCCATAGGGGTCCTGACCACTGAAGAACAGGGTAAAAGGGGGCTAACAAAGTCTGCAGAGAAACAGATGGTCTACAGTCTGTAACTGTAGAACTACAAAGTGCACCTATATAGTAAGTGGAGCTGATAAAATGGACAATGAGCGTAGAAACAAGGTCATAATGTTATGCCTGATCTGTGTATGCAGGCGTACGTAGCAAATTCAGGGCTCTACAGAGACCATGTAAATCTCTTTAATCACAGAGAAGATCCCGTCTTCAGGCCTTCAGCTTATCCAGGCCTGACTGAGCTCTCATGGCTGTGAAAGTTCAAGGAAGATTTTGAGAAGGATTTTCCTCAGCTAGAGACGGTGGGGCAGGGACTGGGTTAAACAAAACCTCTGAGGTGTGCTAGCATTTGTCTTTTTTTAAATATGCAGACTCATTAATCAATCTCTGCTTGAAGAACGTTAATCAAGCATGCTCATCAGAAGAGCAGGACCACACCCAGCCAATCTGCATAAACTTTGCTGGAAAAAAATAATAGAAACCAATCAAAGTTCACCTCCTCCTGTATGGTGTCAAATTCAATACAAAATTCGCAAGTGAGTAAAGCTACTCTTGCGCGCAAGAGTTAGAGCCGAAACATACTTCACGCAAGAACGTGAACACAGGCGCTTCGAGCTACGCAGACAGGGCTTTGTGCGTGCGTTGAAAAACGCGAGCTGCATTCTGAGCGTTACAACAAGTGGCGCTATAACGACAGCCAAGCCTGTCCAAGCGGTCTTGTACCGCCAGCGTGCTTTCTCAACTGCCACAGCAGACGAGCAGTTGAGTCTCACGCAAAGATGGCTTACATCATCATAAAAATATCATACATTATCGCATTTCCATTTCAAGAGAAGAGGTAAAGCAGCTCACTCTCCTCTCCTGTCCACGTTTAGCTGTTGAGGCTGCTGGAATAACAGTAGATCCCTCTCTGATTTGTCCTCTATCGCCCCTTTCAGTACTGAGCATTTTAATCGCCACAGCAACGTAAGAATGCGTGGTGAGTTTGTACAGAAGGGCTGAGTGTTTGCAGTGCGTTGGCCGAGTGCTGCCATTTGCGTTCACGTCCTTGCGTGAAGCATGTTTTGGGCATTACTTGCACAGACAGAACCGGAAAACTAGCCCGACACTCGACTGTTATTAAGCTACTGCTCCAAGAGTTTTATTCATTTTTGACAGCTGTGGGCAGGTCCCAACATATGATTGGTTACTACTGATTTCTGGGAGTGTGTTGTGATTGGCTGGCTGTCAGCGGTCGTCAGAGCTTTTGTTGCATATAAAAAACCGGGAAGAAGACTTTCACTCTAGTAGACGACTTTCCACCAGAAACGCTGCCTGTAATTACTGAATTCTATCTTGGTGAATTTTCATCATGATCAATTATGATTGGTGGTTTTGTGCGCTTGCGAATTTTGAATTGGATTTGATGTCATACCCCTGTCACTGGCCAAAAACAAGGCCCTCCTTAATACTGTGTATGTCAGGGGACGGAAGGGATATGCTTTATGATTTCAATGGACAATTAATATACTATCATAATATTAAAATTTAGATCATTATCATTACACAGAAGTAGTTCACAATACTATAAAATATGTTTTTACCAGTTCTGCTATTCAGATCATGTTGTGGTACCTTTTATGAGGAGCTTTCTCATGTCGATCTGTGTGAAAGCTGGATTCTGATCACTCTGTGCTGTGCGATGACTGAGTATTTGGTTCAGGGTGCTTTAATTTGTCTTCCAGCAGGTGGTCAACACATTTTTATGCATTTCACCTCCTGCCAATGTTTACACGCCGGTAATGGATAGACAGACGGCTGGGTTACTTCTGATTGCTTCTGAGAGCAGCCTTTGCTTTATAAATGAGCCATTTTGTTTTGTAGAACTTTTAACAGGGTCTCACCAGTTACTGTTAAACTACAGGAACTGCTGAGTGTCTTCAAGCTGTAAAAAGTCAAAGTTTACATCTCATAAAACTGAAAAGCATAAATCACTGAAACTGATGTCCACAGATCTCTCAAACACTTACAGTCAGATCCTTAAGTATACAATTTATTTATTTACAATTTATGTAATTTTGCAGCTGTACACCACCTCAAAGGATGTGGAGTCGAGATGTGATTTCAGCAAAAAAATACTGCTTAGGAACTGGTTAGGAATTACATCCATTGTTTACATAGTCCCTCCATTTATAAAGGCTCAAAAGTAATTGGACAGCTGACTGATAAGCAGTTTCATGTCCACCTATTCCCTGGTTATTTCATGACAAATTAAGGAGATAAAAGGTCTAGAGCTGATTCCAAGTGTTGAATATCGCTGCTGTTGGAAAAAACCTTGTAACCTTTTCGGTTTTTGACATGATCTGAAAATGCCTGTTGCCCTTTACATTGTGTGTAAATTTCATGAAGACTGGACCAGAATAAACAGCTCAAAATGACTTGGAAAGACGTCTGGTTCTATTGACTTACATTAAAAGTAAAGTAGGTTTTTTCCTTCTCCTGTAAAGTTACCATTTTGGAGATACAAGGTTTTCTTCTGACAACAGTGATATGCATTTGGTTGCAGTACATGGGAACTCTCGATATGTGGTCCAAGAAGGGGCCATCATTAGGCTGAAAAAACAAAACAAACCTATCAGAGAGATAGCAGAAATTTTAGTAGTGGCCAAATCAACAAGAAGGAATACACTAGCGAGCTTAGCAACACCAAAAGCAGGGAAGACCACAGAAGACAACTAAAGTGGATAGTCACGGAAGTGTTTCTGTGGTGGAGAAAAATCCTTTCACAACATCTGATCAAGTCAAGGACATTGTAGAGAAAGTTGGCGCATCACTGTCTACAGTCTACAATCAAGAAACGCCTTTATGAATGGAAATGAAATGTTCTTTAATGGCTGAGTCATGTGATCTCAACTCAATTGAGCATGCTTTTCGCTTGCTGAAGGCAAAACTGAAGGTAGAAAGACCCACAAACAAGCAGAAACTCAAGACGGCTGCAGTGAAGGTCTGGCAAAGCACCTCAAGGAAGGATACTGAGCATCTGGTGATGTCCACTGTGTTCCAGACTTCAGGCAGTCATTAACTGCAAAGGATTTCAATCCAAGTATTAAAAATAACCATGTATTTATAAATATATTAGTGTGTCCAGTTGCTTTTGAGCCTGTGAAAATGGAGAGATTATGTAAAAAATGGATGTAATTCCTGAACGGTTAATGCAGTATTTTTATTAAGCCCCTTGAATTAAAGCTGAAATCACATCTCGACTGCTTCATTTCAAATGAGGTGGTGTACAGCGGCAAGATTATAAGAATTGTGTCGCTCTTCAATACTTCCGTCCCTGACTGTAAGTGTTTGAGAATTCTGTAGGCATCAGTTTCATCGGTTTTATGAGATGTAAACTTGAAAAATTGACGTATTTTACAGCTTGAAGACACTCAGCAGTTCCTGTAGTTCAACAGTAACCCTGTTAAAAGTTCTACAAAACAAAATGTCTCATTTATAAAGCAAAGGCTGCTTTCAAAAGCAATCAGAAGTGACTCAGCTGTCCATCTATCCATTACAGGACACGGGATGCATTAAAATGTGTTGACAACCTGCTAAAAGAGAAATTAAAGCACCCTCAACCAAGTACTCAATCATCACACAGCATAGAGTGATCAGAATCCAGCTTTCACACAGATCGACATGAGAAAGCTCCGCATAAAGATACCACAATGTGATTTGAATGGCTAAACTGGCAAAGACATGATAGTCTTTTATAAGGGAACAGGGGCGGGGCGGTGACATATGATTGGTTAATATTATACAGGGTGATTCAAAAAGATTCATCTGATTCAATTAAAAAAATTAAAATGATAGAGTTTCTGACTGTCAGAGTAAGATGGCTCCCTTCAGTCTGAGAGGAGATGTGACCCCTGAGCAGAAAGCGTTCTGCGTTCTCCACTTCAATAAGAGTGAACCCGTCATAACTGTGCAGTGTGATTTTCATCGGCATCGAACCCACAACAGCTCAGAACGTTCGTCGTTGGTTCCACAACACTGGATGATCTCCGAAATCGCACTGAAAGAGACTACAGAGACAGCCGACATGCTCAATCGAGTATGGGATGAATTTGATTATGGCGTTGATGTTGTCTGTACAGCTGGAGGAGGTTCATACTGAGACCTTGTACAATTACATAATAAACTTTATGCTCATTTAAACCATTTACAGTTTACTGCATTAATCTGTAATGATTTACAGGTGAAATGAATCATTTTGAAATCAGATGAATCTTTTTGAATCACTCTGTATTTCTCCAGCAAATGCGCTGGGTAAGGTCCTACTATTCTAATGAGCATCTAATGGCTGTTTATTTTCCTTCTCCCCAATTTAGTCATATCCAATTCCACCCACTAGATAGGACTCTCTCAATCACACTACACCACCAATGCTAGGAGGGTGAAGGCAAACGCAAGCTTCCTTTGAGTCATGTTAAGCAGCCACAGCATCTTTTTGAATTACTGCTGACACGATGTCATCGGACAGCTGAACACGCTTGGAGGAGTACGCTGACCGCTAGTACTGTTACATCAGTTAACAGACACATGCGCTGGCTAGCATTACGCTGAGTGATGGGGAGAGAGGGAGGGCCAGTTTGCTCTCTTGGGACCCCTGGTCGTGGATGGTTTTAACATCACCCCCTGGTCGAAGTCGTGATCTCCTGATGACAGAGCCAACACTTTGACAGCTGCTCTTTGTACACAATGACTGCAGCACAGAATGTTAAACCCTAATTATATGATATCAGCCCTTTAACAAGTGACAACCTCTTTTGACTGGTGAGGATCAAGCTTATGCAAGCTGTATCTAAATTTAGGACGATCCAATTTATATCGGAAATGGGGAAATTCTTGTGAACTACAGAGAGACCTGAAAGTTACTCACTGAGCCTAATTTGATGAGCATCCACATCACAGGTCTTGGTTACCAGAGGCTTTAATGGCTTTTAAAAAACGCTTTTGCCATTCAAGCCTCTTTAAAGGGCTAATGAGGCTTCTTTGGCAAAGTGAAGCTGCTGTGCCAAAAGTAATGCGGTGTACGTTTTGTGTAATTAAACCAACATACAGCATGTAACTGACCCCTCTCTGTGTTGGGCACTCCCAGGTCAATGGTGGGGATGGCTGGGTCAGTGACATCACTGTAAAACTCCAGCAGTGCAGCATCTTTCGCCCATGTTTTCTTCACGATTGGCACTGATAAAAGTGAATGCACACAAACAAACAAACACAAATATTATGGACAGATATTAAAAAGAGGATTAAGGCAAGATAAGAGGCTCTTCAATGGGGCTGTGTTCCTTTCATCAGTCCAGCCGCCCGTTCCAGTACTGGCTTTAACAAGCCCTTGTCATCTTGGCTTTGCCATTTCCCTTCAATGGAACCCACAACATTTCAAAGGCGGTTCCATTACTTGGGGTCCAATGAACATAAATGCTGACTTTGGCTGCAGAACTTGCCCAGAGAACAATCTGACCTCGCAGTGACAACCTAAACTTCCCTTTTCCAACTTGAGAATAAGGGCAGACAAGGCTGTTTATAGGCCATAACAATAAAATACCTGAAAATGCTTAATATTCCAATGTTCAGAACCTACTGTACATGACTGCTGATACAACTTCATTAGGTTAGTGTGCTACACTATATAGACAAAAGTACTGGGACACATTCCTAATTATTGAGTTCAGGTGTTTCAGCCACACCCATTGCTAACATGGCCTTGCTGTCTCCATAGACGAACACTGACAGTAGAGGGTCGTATGTACCGTGCTAGTATTGTTACATCAGTAACTTCATAAAATGGGTTTCTATGGCTGAGCAGCTACACACAAGCCTAAGATCAAAGTACACAATGCCAATCATCGGCTGAAGTGGTGTAAAGCGCTGCCACTGGACTCTGGAGCAGTGGAAACGTATCCTGTGGAGTGACCAATCACACTCCTCTATCTGTCAGTCTGATGGATGAGTCTGGGTTTGGCCAGGAGAACGTTACCTGCCTGACTGCACCGTGCCAGCTGTGAAGTTTGGTGAAGGAGGGATGATGATATGAGGCTGTTTTTCAGGGGTTGGTCTAGAACCCTTAGTTCCAGTGAAGGGAAATCTTAATGCTTCAGCAGAACAAGACATTTTGGACAATTCTACGCTTCCAACTTTGTGGGAACAGTTTGGGGAAGAACCTTTTCTGTTCCAGCATGACTGAGCCCCAGTGCACAAAGCAGCTCCATAAAGGCATGGCTGGAAGAACTTGACTGGCCCTCACAGAGCCCAGACCTCATCCCCATCAAACACCTTTGGGATGAACTAGAACGGAGATTGTAAGCCACACCCTCTCATCCAACATCAGAGTCTGACCTCACAAATACTCTTCTGGATGAATGGACACAAATTCCCACAGACACTCTCCAACATCTTGTAGAAGCTTCCCAGAAGATTGGAAGCTGTTAGAGCTGCTAAGGGGACCAACTCCATATTAATGCCTATGGATTTAGAATGGGATTCATAAAAGCTCCTGTGGGTGTGATGTGTAAGGTGTGTAAGGTGTCCCAATACTTTTGTCCATATAGTGTAGCTTGCTAGTTGGCAATCAAGTGGCTACTCAGCCCGACAAAGAAATTATTTATAAAATGCAAAAAAAATCTTTTTTAATTTTAACTAAAAAAGACTCCAAGTAACCTTGAAGGTGCCAAGGTCAGCTGTCATTTTTGAGTCATGATTAAGCAGGTTCAGTTCACCATGTCAGGTGGTGTGACCACAGTAAAAATATGAAAATTTGTTATTATAATAATATTTATTAGAAAAGAATTAAGGACAAGGACAAAGGTTTATACAGGTCTCCAATTACAGGTTTATGCATGTCCTAAGTAGCCATAAATAACTTAAAAATATTTTAAATTAAAATGTGTAGTTGCGTCAACTGACATATAGGGATATTAAAAGATCTGCACTTTATACTTATTATTAAACTGCACTGTAAATAGATTAAACAATCTGTAAATAGAAATACTCCCTCTCACATATGTGCAATACCCTCACTTTCTTTTATATGCACCCTTTCTATTTTACTTTATAATTTTATTTTAAATTATTTTATAAATTAAATTATTTTACTTTTCTATTTTTACTTTTTTAATAATTTTAAATTATATAGTCTTTCATTTAATATCATGTATTTTATATTTTACGTTAGCCTATATTTTTGCTTTATTCCTAATCTTTTTATGTTTATGCACCATTAGGAGTGCTACCCAATTCCGTTGCACCCATACACAATGACAATAAAGAATCTTGAAATTTTGGAGTGATAAAACTGATTATCCTGTTTAAATAATAATTAAAAAATAAATGTATATAATTTAAAAGGCTATGAAATGTCAACACATTGATGTCAAAGCATCTCAACACAAGGACAAGTGATCCACTCAAGTGTTTTACTGCATTTTGCATGCAGTGCTGTTCCAGAATAAGCTTTTAGGTGATATTTGATTGGACTGAAAAAAATCAGTGGTACCTTTTATCGTGGTCTCACCCGAGTCGCTAAAAAACAACTCTGAAGATAATTATGCAAATCGCTGCAACTGCCTGGCTGCTGCGTCTGCTGATTTGCAGGATAGCTTTCCTAATTACACACCACTTAGGCTTGTTTCGTTCCACAGAGAGAGGGAACATTTTATTTGTCTAACTAACTGCCTGCATTACCCAGTCACCTCTCCTTGGAGAGAACAGTTGGAGGCCGAATTAAGCACACTATAAAAAACACGATGAAATATTTTAATTTTTCCCATATTTCAAGGCTTTCAAAATAGGAAGGAAAGAATAGAAATCAAAGACAGATAATAATGTGATTAGACTGTGGCAGGTTTGCTCACAACTGCAACTATTATCTTTATCATATAAAAAAAGGATCTTATTGTTGAAAATAAGCACAGTGTCCACTATGATAATTAGCTCTACAAACCTGTACAAACTAATGGCAGGTACAGGACTCCTTTTCCAAGCCAGTGAACAAAAAGAGATCTTCATAAAGCATATCAGCAATATTTCTTCATTTTAGATAAACCCAGACTAAGGTGTTCATAATCCACACATTCCTGACTAATGAAAATCACATCTGGGAATGAAGCAGTGGCGCCTATGCACTAGGGGCCGCCGTGGAGCAATGCACAACATGATCAATAATTCAGTATAACAATTAATATATATATTTTTTCTTCGTAATTAACATTGTTGCATGTTTATTACATATGACAGTGGTATGTCTGTCTGATACATTCCAAATATGTTCCTGTACCTGTTGTGTAAATGCCAGTAGGCAATCTATTTCTCCTAGCAGTCTTCGTTAAGTGAGCATGGGGCTCGTTAGCACTCGTCTTACCAAGTGAGCAGTTAAAAACACTCTGCACATTTCAATAACCAGCTGTGGGCCCGATCACATTGGCCCCATGCTGAGAGCAGCCAATAAAACATAATAAATTTAAATACGTCCAGATGTTGCTACACAGCTAGCCATTGTTCCTCATCAGTTGTGGTAGCCACTCATAATAGCAAGGCAATATAATGAGTCAAGTTGAAAATGTAATAAAAGTTAAATTTGGTTCCAGCCATTAGAGCAGAAATTAGAGATTAAACGTTTGAGACACACCAGAGGATTTCAACACCATTCAGTCTGAAAAGGACAAAAACTGTTCCTTCAGTCCAGAGAGGTTCAAGAGAAAAACATGGCTAACTGTGAGTGTAGCTCACTCTCCTGCTTTCCTTGCCTGCCCTTGCTGTGCTATCACTTGAATTCATTCATGGGTTGTTGGACTTTGAGAGAAAAGTTTTTGACAAGTTTGTCCAGATAAAAGATCATCGTGCATCTTTTCTTTTTGAGCAGTGATCGTCACGGTGAGTCATTCTGCATCATTACAGGGCAAGTTATTCCTAAAGCCCTTTCCCTGCTCAGATATGTTGATTTGGATTTGTATTTGCAGACCACAGTGATCGTCACTGATAGATAACAGTGGATTTGTAATGTGATGCTATATAACCAGGTTCTGTGAGATCTAATGTCGTTATCATATCACTCATATTCCTGTCTCCACTTCCACCAACTCCACTAACACTAACTAAGTTAATGTGTGAATGTGTGATTTCATTGATCTAGTGTGTTTGTGTGTGGATCAGGTATGTGTGTAGTTTCCCCCACCAGGCTTTCTGTGGCAGAGACGGCACTGGAATGAAGTGGGGATTGTTAAGCCGTTACATCTTATTATTACCTTTTTGTCGAGGCTGATTCGACAAACCAGTCTAACTGTCAAGCTTAGCACTGATATGATCCATCACACAGTATTAAAAACGTCTAAACGCAAGACAGATTAGCAAGCGAAGTGGAGAAATAATGTCAAAAAACAGTCAAAAAAGAAGATAAGGCCACTGCAACTGCAAACTTATTTGGTGCACCTCTATCATGGTGGAATTTCTGACAGGTCTTCACTGCAACAAAGAGGTCCTCTTTCTCCACTGGGTTCCCCTATAAAAGAGACACACAGCAGAAAGCTTCAGCTGCACAACAACAGTTACTATGTCTGTGGTCTTAAAGGGGCATCTCAACATAAAGCACTGAATAAAAATACAATAAAACTGTATTATCTTTATTACCTTGTTCCTGTGTCACTAAAATGTTCACAGGACAGAACGTATCGGGTTCTGAACATTTTTATCTAACACAGGGGGCGATAGAGGCGAAAACCCTATTCATTCTGGCCATAGAGAAATGGAGCTCAGACCCGGAGTTCCTAATATGGGCATAACGAGGACTACAGAATGACGCACGACTACAGTGGTCATCTAGAGATGCCACAATATCACCTTCTTTTCTGATACTGATACCAATATTGAAACCATCTGATAGTTCGTTATTAAAAAGTACTGAGCTTTAAAATGAGTTATTTGTCATTGAAGCACTTCTCCTAAAGGCTTGTGTACACTACACAATTTTAGCCTTATAGATATTTTTTAATAACAAACCCTTCCCAGCTCAGAGACAAATCGCTGACCGTGACGAGTGCTTGTGCACTGTGAATGGTTCAACGAAGCAGCTCTGTCAAACTGCGAGCTGCCACAGACTCTTTCTGATACTTTCAAACGTTTGACACAAATAGCAGGAGCAGCAATGAAATGAGAGTGCAAGAAAACTCCTGGGGAGCGAGTCACAGGCAACCACCACAATAACAAACATGGTGGAATCCACAAAGAGTGACAGCAACACTGCAGTGCTTAGGTTTGGAGTCCCTGATTACATTTTGTGGCAGTTGCCTCCTTTGTGCTAGGATGATGTGGAGCCAGGAAACAGAGGGAAGCTTATTAGTGCAGAAACAACTACAGCAAGTTTCTCCAGTTCCAGTTTATGCAAATTTGATCTCTTATCATTGGATTTGATCTCTCCTTTCACCAACATGCTTCCTTACATATCTCAGCATAATATTTAATGTGTAAAGCTGAAAAATTGTTAGACTGAGCCGTCTTCAGCGGTCACATTTAAAAATCAGCCACAATATTTGCTCTACACCGTTAGAAATGAAGGTGCTGAGCAGGAACATTTTTTGTTCATCGAGGTACAAACAGTGTAAATGTGCCCTCAAAAGGTACAACAGCGGATTTCAGGTCCAATTGTGAACCTTAAATAAGTTTTTCCAGGTGAAAAGTTCGTATTTGTACCTTTTCATAACCGAATGTTTTAAAACAGAACAATAAAATAAAAGCCTGGAGACGAGACGGGCTGTGTGGAGTCAGTACAGCTTAGAACATATCATTTCAGTGGATTATGGTTCAGTTATGTTCCCTGACTAAAGGCACTGAGATGGAGCCTTGAGGGTCCCACCCCAGTGACAAGAGGGGAACTGACCCAGTGACAGTTTAGTACCTTTATTTCTGAGAGTGCAGCAACATCTGACCTCATTAATATACAGTGAGACTCGCTCGAGAAATTGGTGCCATTTTTATCTCTTTTTAGAGAACCAGCATCATTCCTCCTCCTCACACTCACACAGTTGCTCTCTCTCTCGCTCATATGTGCACACACACACACACACAAACACACGCACACTCTTTCCCTCTTGCTCTCTCTTAATGAGAGTGATTAATATCGTCGCTGTCCAATGAAAAACAAGTATCTTCAAAATATTAACTTTACAGGAGAAGGCAAAAACACTCTTATCTCTCAATGTAAGTCAATGTAAAGAGATTTAGTTCCAAGTGTTTTTAAAGCATTTCTATTGGTCCATTCATGAAATTTTTAGACAATGTAAAGGACAGCTGGTGTGTTGAAATGATGTAGAAAACTAAAAAAATCAACAAAAATGGAGATACATGGTTTTCATTGGACAGCGACGATATACTATGCCTCATGAATTCTATGTAGCACCCCTACAGCACTGCCTCAATCCATCACTGATCAAGATAACTTTTTCCTTTATCAAAGATTCGGTTAAAAAAAAGTTTCTCCCACTTTCAAGATGTGTCATCAGAAGAGGTCCTTAAACCACAAAATCCTACTCAGGAGACGGCTGCATCATCACTGTGGAGGGCAAGTAGGCAACAGATGTAGAAGATTACATTTTTCACTTTGCTGAAGTGCCACTTTGAGAAGCAAAAAAGGAAAATCCACAAAACGCGAAATGAAGCCAGTGAGCTCAGCACTCCAGATTAGCTCTGCATGGACTGTTGATAAGAGATTACGCCGCTGTTCTGCAACAGATCAACAGGAGGCTTCACAAAGGATGCTAATTTGGGCTCACAGTGAATGAAGGCCAGTGTTGAGCAGCTTGATTTCCAGCATAAGTAGTGTTTTGTTTGCCGGATCACAACTGATGAGATTAGATGAGATGAGATGAATCCTACAGCATCGTCTGAGAAATAATAAAAAATGGTATTTCTGTGGTAACTGTGGACCAGAAAGTGTCCAATAATAATACTACTGTGTAAGAGTACTGTGCAAGTCTTAAGTCAGCTGAAAACACATAAAACTGGAGAAGGGTCTGGCTGCAGACATGCACTCTCAGCCTGACATGCACCGCCAGCCTATTGATGACGTCAGTGCCGCTCTGCCACCACAGTGTTTTTGTTGGTTTTATGAGGAAGAACAGTGAACCACGAACTGCTGGGCAACAAGAGCTACACTGAATGTATATTAACGCTGCCATACTGATAATAAGGTAATTAAATATGGAAACTTTCATGATAAGACATGAATGTCGGGTTTCTTCGCAGAAAAACACAAACAGTCTACTGAAACTCATGAAAGCCAAGCTGAAGACGATCAGAACCCGTTATCAAAAACTGTAATATTGATTAAAATAGAACTCATTAAGGATTCTAGGAGGTTGTGACAACATACAGTCCACGCAGTACTGATGTCCTTTTGCTGTCTCATCAGCGTTTTCACAACCTTCTAGAAGGTTGTCAGACACTGTCATAACTTTCTGAGGGATTTCATTTCAACGTTGTGACAATGTAGAGAGCATCAAGCAGACGACACTGTGGGCACCGAAACAGTACGTTGTCATAACATAACTGTGTTTGCAGGGCCGTTAGGAATAAAACCTGATGGTTTTGCTTCCTAACGGGAATTGGCTTGATGGTTGCAGTTAGAGACCATTAGGAAACGATCTAATGTATCTGGAATCAGTCAAAACACCTGATTAAATGATCAGAATCCTTTACACTGTGATATCAACCCATCAGGAAAACAGAGAATACCATTAGGGACCACTGAAAACCACCAGGAACCAACAGACACTTTTACTGGGTTCTGTGATTGTTTTCAGCAGGGAAGTACATTAAATGTAACTTCCTAGCTGTGTTATAGATGAAAAATGGATTAAGTGATGATGTCGCTAAGCAGCAGCAGCCAAAAGTTACTGTGCCGCTGTGCTGCTTCTGCCGCTGTGACAGAGAGTGCATGTGCACGTGACGTCACTGGGGCTGAGGGTGCATCTGGCTGAGAGTGCATCTGTCTGAGAGTGCATGTCTGCAGCCAGACTCTATTGTGGGTTTTTGCAGATTAAAAACACTTTATAACACTTCATAAACTGTGATATTTTGCATTGTTTTGTTGGAACGTCTACCATTTATTGTGGCTTTTGCCCTCTGAGTCAACACACAGGAATAAACACATCAAAAACAGTTGCTAAACATCAGTGCATGAGCTAATTGCACGTTTTGCATACAAGTGATATTAATCACAGTTACACAAATGAATGCAGTTAAATATGATTCATTACTTTAACAGCCCTAATTGTAATATATGTAAGTTTCATGGATTAGTAAAATTTCACCACCAGCACACCAAGTTTCCTATAAGGTAGAGTGTCCATCATCAGCCAAACTGGAGCTTGAAAAACTTACTGTGGTTGTTGTTTCTGAACTAATTTGTGTAGCATAAAGAAAGACCCTTTAGCCTCTTCTCCATCCATACAGAACCAGCAAAGAGGAGAAATATTCACTCAGATGATGTTCAGATGCTCACACCTCACTCCCTTAGAGTTTTCCTGCGATCTCATTGGCTACTGCTGTTCCTACAACTTGTCATAGTCGAGCTCAAACTACAGCAGGGCTGTTCAACTATAACTCGGTACAGTTACATCAAATTTCATGCTTACAAAGGTTCAAAAAAAACTAGTCCAGTAGTAGTCCAGGCTAGAGGTCTGTGCGAACGAGATTTCATACCACTCCTGCCCGCTATTAAATCAGTCAAACACTAAATAAGTAAGATAGCTAATAAGTAAGTTAATAAATAAATATGCATAAAATCTTTTTGGAACATGAAGGGGATTGGTGAGCACTCTGGTGGAGTCCTTTTATGTTGAGCTTTAGGTTTATTATATTGAACTTGGTTGGGGGGAGGGGTGCATTTGTTTTTAATCACTCTGTTTTCATCGTTGACTTTCCTTTTTTAAAAAGCCACATCATTTAGACCAGAAAATGTATAAAAACACATGAAATTATTGCCTTTCTGACCTGATATCTTACCCTGTCGTCTCTGTTACAATGAGCTGCCTTTGGCTAAAGTGGTTTACGTAAATGCATATGATCGGTTAAACTACAACGCAGGAAGCTGTGCGGGTTCGATATCCATGTACGTCACTTAAACAGGACCATTTCTATAAAGATGTTAATCAGCTTTGCTACACAATGTCTTTCAAGTGCTCAGTTCAGTCCTCCGAAATACTTTGCTGGGTCTACAACCGGGCCACGGTCCGCTAGTTGACGACCCCTGCACTACATGATTCATCGCCATTAATTTTAAACATGCTTGAAAATGCCGGGGTGTGTCTGACAGACTGGGAAAATCATGTCGCTGAACTGTTCACAGGACAGCAGAGTGGTCATCACAAGCATGTACAGTGATTTGTCGCTGAGCTGGGTGGTGTGCTGCAAAAATTTGTCTGCAACAAGGAAAACTGTCTTTAATTCAAGCTGTTTATTTGTAATGACCAGTAATTCGCTGTTGTTAGAAGAAAACCTTGTATCTCCAAAATGGTAACTTTCCAGGAGAAGGAAAAAACCTGCTTTACTTTTAACGTAAGTCAATGGAACCAGACTTTTTTCCGAGTCATTTTGGGCCGTTTCTTTTGGTCCATTTTTCATGAAATTTACAAACAATGTAAAGACCAACAAGCATTTTCAAATTATTTCAAAAACTGAAAAATGACCAAAAAGGAGATACGACAGTAGCGAATTGCTTGTTTCTCTGTGCCCTCAGCAAAAAAACTGCCCTTAAAATCTTTCATGCCTGGGAGACATTTTTGGGGTTCTTCAGACTTGGCTGTAACAGTAAACTGAAAGATTTGTTATGAAACGCATATTCAGGCAGTGAAATAAGGATGAGAGATACCTACGCAGCTGGGCAGGTAACTGTTGACAGTAGAAGCACAGTGGCTGGTGCTGGGAGATCCATGCAGTTCTGAGCAGAACTCGCCAACATCAGTCAAAGCAGGTCCTCTTCCTTCCTCCCAGATATACAGAGCGATCTATAAGAACGATCAGAGAGCCCTGCAATTAGACCAATTAGAGCTGTCAACAAAAAGGCTCTTGGCAAAGTACTCGGCCAAGCATAATTCAGCAGTTAACAGAGCAATTATAGAGGAAGGAAGAGTTCCACACAGGGATATGAGTGAAAAGGAAGGTGTCGGTAAGAGGAGAGACCAGACAGCGTGGAACTCAGAATCAATAGACAGAACGAAAAAGAAGGAGTAGAGCACCTTGACAGCCAGAGAGACAGTCTTTTTCTTATTCCAGAGAAAGAGAGCGAGAGCGAGAGCGAGAGAGCGAGAGAGAGAGAGAGAGAGAGAGAGAGAGAGGGGGAGAGATGGAACAGAGAGCAATGTCCCTCATTATTGCAGGTACTCAGACTCCCTGCTTGTGACGTTTTCTCATATTGGTATCAATGCAGATGACTGTATGCAAGTTTTCAGCAGAAGGTAAAATGGAAAAGGTAGATAATAAGCAAAACAGGACAAATGCACTGAAAAGAAAATTGGGAGGAGTGTGAACATTACATAAACGTGAACAAGCAGGGATGAAAGGGGAGCCGAGCAGAATAGTGCATTATCTGCAGCCGAGTCCATTGTAGAAATCACAGCATGGTGGTGAAAGGAGGGATTTTTTTCTGTGAAAAAAATCCTGACAAGAACCTAGAAATTGGAGTAAAGGATAGATACAGTGGTAAGGTTTGGGCACCCCTGGTCAAAATTTCTGTGACTGAGAACAGTGAGAAGAAGACGAACTGATCTACGAAAGGCATAAAGTGAAAGTTCAATATTTTAAGCAAGATTAATTTTGTTTTGAACAATTTTAGAGTGAAAAAAAGGAAAGTGTACCGTGCAACCCCAACAGATTTGAGCTTTCAGATCATTTTACCAATGTCTCAGACCTTAATTAGCCTGTTAGGGCTATGGCTTGTTCACAATCATCATTAGGAAAGTCCAGGTGGTGCAAATTTCAAAGCTGTGTTAATACTCTGTCTCCTCAAACCTTGCCCCAACAATCAGCAATCATGGGCTCCTCTAAGCAGCTGCCCAGCACAGTGAAAATTTAAATAATTGATGCCCACAAAGGCTATAAGAAGACAGCGAAGCATTCTCAGGCAGCTGTTTCCTCAGTTTGTAATGTAATTAAGAAATGGTAGTTAACAGGAATGGTGGAGGTCAAGTTGAGGTCTGGAAGACTAAGAAAACGTTCAGAGAGAACTGCTTGTAGGATTGCTAAAAAAAGGCAAATCAAAACTCCCATTTGACTGCAAGACCTTCAGGATGATTTAGCAGACTCTAGAGTGGTGGCGCACTGCTCTACTGAGAGCATATATATGACTGTCATGGAAGAGTCATCAAAAGAAAACCTTCCCTGCGTCCTCACCACAAACATCAGCATTAGAGGTTTGCAAAAGAACATCTAAACATTGCATTTGATGCATTTTGGTGATGCAGTTCGGTGATCTGATTAAGTTAAAATAGAACTTTTTGGGCTACAATGAGCAAAGAAATGTTTGGAGAAAAATAGGGGGCAGAATTTCATGGAAAGAACGCCTCTCTGTTAAGCATGGAGGTGGATCGATCATGCTCTGGGCTTGTGTTGCAGCCAGTAGCACAATAAACATTTCACGGGTAGAGGGAGGAAAGAATTCAACAAAATACCAGCAAATTCCGGCAGTAACCATCACACGGTCTGTAAAAAAGCTTAAGATGAATAGAAGATGACATGATAATGATCCTAAACACACAACAAAATCCACAACGGACTACCTCAAGAGGTGCAAGCTGAAGGTTTTGAAAATCTGTGGATAGACCTCAAAAGAGCAGCGCATGGAGGACAGTCCAAGAATCTCACAGAATTAGAAGCCTTTTGCAAGGAAGAATGGAGCAAACAAGAACTGAAGGCTGAAAGCTCAGATACTTGCCAATAGGGATTTACTAAGTACTGACCATGCAGGGCGCCCGAACAAAAATAAAAATAAAAAAAGTCATCTTGCTTAAAATATTTAAGAAATGCATCATCTTTAAAGTTAAAGTTATGCTTTTTGAAGTCAGGTCATCTTTTAGTCGCATGGCTATTCACAGTAACATTTTAACCAGGGTGGTCTTTTGCATGCCTCTGCAGATCGATAGATAAATAGACAGATAAATATATATAGATAGATAAAACAAACCTTTGTTTATTTATTTATTGTTATACTTATTTTTCACTTGTTGTTTAGGCTTGGCCAAGAACTCCATCAGAGCATGAACTTCCTTTTGGATTTCATCCCTGCCTTTCATACAAGGCATTGCTGCCTCAGTCCCTGGTTCATCGCCCAAGATTTGATGACTTTCTGGAGATCTTGTTGGTGTTTCCGTAGCAATGACGCAAAACCGTCCTCCTTTCTCATCCTGGACTTGGGCAACACGTGCAGTGGAGCCGGAGGAAGTACAGGACTCGTACTTGGCAGTTACATCTCAGCCAACAGCAACATCGAAAAGGAGAATTGGTCTTGCAGCACAAACCTTCAACAGTCTGCAAAACATCTGGAAGTCATCAGTCTTGCAGATGAACACCAAACTGAAAATCTACAAATCAAATGTCAGCTTAGTTCTCTTATATGCCTCGGAAACCTGGAGAACCAACAAGAAGATAGAGAGCTGGCTCAGAGGCTTCGAAGGGCGCTGCCTCTGTAGAATCCTCAGAACCCACTGGGAACAGCGTGTCACCTACAAGGAAAGGAGCAGACGCACTGGCGTCTACAACATTGTAGACGAGGTGAATCAGATGTTGGAGATGGCTGCGCCACGTCCTACGGATGAGCAAGACCAGACATCCACATGCTGCACTCAGATGGGCACAACCAGGGAAGAGGAAGAGAGGCAGGCCACTGGGCACATGGCGGAGAACGGTGGAGAAGGAGATGGCAGCGGAAGGCAAGACCTGGGAGGAGATCCACCGGCTCGCCCGAGACGGCTAGAGAAGATATATTGGTGCCTTATGCTCCAGCCGGAGTGAAGAGGATTAACTAACTAACTAATACTTATTATTTAAGTATAACATTCAAATTTCAAATGATATTTCAAAGATTAGACATAAAATTTATGCACCTGCATAAAGAGGTGGGAATTTCCAAACTGGAGTTCAACAAAACTCCTAATGGGAGAAAACGGGATTCCTAACAACCTGGTAGACCATCAAAATTCACTGATTTATAACACACTGCAGCCCTTGTTCACTGGCTTGAGTGAATGAGCTTTCTGTTCTTTTCTAAAGAGAAGGAAACGCCTTGAAATGAGCCTCTGTGGTTATTAATCACACAGTACAGATGCAGCAGACAGAGATCAGGGAGAAAATGCCAGAGTATTCCATTAAATCTTGTAGGAAGATTCATAGCGGCAAACATAAAAAGATCAAAATGAATTTTTAAAAACAGCTGAAACATTAAAGAAAAATGTTCTTACTCCAACTAAGACCATTCAGCCAAGAGAAATATTAATTTCATGCATGCTTTCACTTGCAAGAGAAAATGATGTATTCTTAACAGACCTGTATACTCATGTTATTTCCACTTTTACTGGCATGGCAGTCATACGTCCAACCATGTGACCAATACAGAGTCAGTTATGCAACAATAACGCAAATCTGCAAAACGTTTTATGCATATATTTAAATTAACAGATTATGAAAGACGGTGTCACCTTATATTTGCCAAGATGACTAAACAGTTCCACATACCTCGTGTTTAGGGTCAATGGTGAAATCCGACTTGGGCGGCTCATATTTCACATAGTCAGCTAGTCTGAAACACCAAACCAGATAAGCTTTTAGGTCAGCAGGTATTCACACAATGTAATACGGGTCCGACTGATATAAACAATTTATGATCAATGTTAATTTAAAGGAGCTAAAAATCCATTTACCAACAATATTGGCTAAAATACTTTAATAAAATCTATACAGACTCCAAAGCGATCACAAATTTTAGCAGCTGAAATTAATTGTGTTTAGGAAATGCATCATCTTTAATGTTATGCCTTTTGGAAGTCAGTTCTTTCTTTCTTTCTTTATTTTTATTCATTATTCTTATTATTTAAGCACAACATTCAAATTTCAAATGATACGTCAGAGTCTTTCTTGCATAAAGAGGGGGAAATCTATACAGAGTCCAAAGGTACATAAAACTGCTTTGCTGACAGATGTGATCACTGATTTCAGTAATTGAAATTAACTGTATTCCTCAAACCATGCGCACCATCTCACATCAACTCTGTTGCTCGATTCAGTTTGAAAATATTTTAAAAGCTAAGTAGAATTTTTTTAATCATCAATCATCAAATTTTTATCAAAAACCATGTTTCTCAGATCTTCATCATCGGACGGAGACAATCGCTTATCCAATTACTTAAGAATTAAAACAGCACATATATATTTTTTAATTACGCAAACCAGCACAAACGCAGCGCAAACCAATGAGACTATTTTGCCCAATTTAGCTGCTGGTGGGGGGCTGAATGAAGACACTCTTCAAGACATTTGCTTAATAACTTACACGTTTAATTAGCATGAATGTTTATTTTAGCAGCACAAACGAACAAGACCGTTTTGCTGCGCTGTGGCCGTTGATGGGGGATGAGTGGCATCACTCATTGAAACACAATGGCTTTATAATTTGAGAATTAACCCTTTAAAATCCCAGACATTTAACAAACTAAAGCTTATTATTCAGTAACGACGGGGACATCAATACAAACTGGTGGAGCTATTCCAAAGTTATAACGTTGTGTAATAAACATTTGCCCTTTTAAGGGGTTAAAATAACACCAGAGTTTCCTTAAACAGCACAAACCAGCACAAACACATCACAAACTAATGAGACCATTTTTGTGTGATTCAGATGTTGATGGAGGGCTGAGTGATGTACCAGGACAAATGATGACTCCTACAGCACAATCCAGCACAAACACAACGAACAGTAATATTTTTATTCCATTTCTAATCACCGGGGGCAGATACATATCAAAATGCCTCCCTAGGAATGTTGATATGAATTATTGAAATATTGTTTAAAATGCGCTTCCCCACTAGGACTCATTGGGCCTCATTCACCAACCGTTATTAAGAAGAAAGTTCTTCTTAAAACCCATTTACGCAGTTTTCACGAAGATTCTGATATTCACTAGTGTTTCTTTATTTGGGATTTGTTCTTAGGTAAGATCAGAATCTACACTCACTGAAGAGCACCAAGGTGTGCACTGCAAAAAACAGTATGTAGTCAAGTGAAATTATATTAATTCTAGTCAATATATCTAATATTTTTCTTATTTTGAGATGGTTGTGCACTTATTATAGGATTATTTAACTTATTTCCAAACATATTTTACTTGTTTTAGGTAATTTTATTAAGTAAAATTGCAAGCACGTTTCTTAGAACAAGCAAAACTTGGAGAATGAGGCCCATTGTTCTTAATCTATGTGGCTACTGCTATCATGTGACACTGTTATTGTATGACCTATTTTACATCGTTTTATGTTCTGTTGAGCTACGAGTATTCTGTGTCATCTCCTGCTAGACTTGTTACAGAATCAGATCAGACCCATCATTCTTTCTTTTTCTCTCATATCTGATCTAATACTGGGTACTGGATCAGTGGCACCTCTACTGAGATGTTTTAATATAAAACAAGTCATTAAATATTTGTGCTTCAATAGACAGGTCCTCAGTACTGGCCAATATATTGGTCAAGCCCCAAAGCCATTGCACTATGAAGTCATTGCAAGCTGAGCACAAGCAACCTCACATTGAGCAGTCTTACCTCTTGACCAGCGGGCAGCTGAGGGCCCAGCCGGCAATAAAGTCGGGGTAGCCGAAACCGGCTGGCTCATCCGAAAAAGCGTAGTGGTGGATGATAGTTGCTTCAACATCATACAGGGCCCTTCCCAGAAACCACTCCTGCCAGGACAGGACACACGGGTTAAAACTGGAATTCTGCACTGACTGGAATCAGCACAACACAAGGTCCTTAACCTTTTCAACTCCTTGGAACCACCGGTGGTTCCAAAACGCACTGTCATATTCTTCATAACTTTCATATTCCATAAGCTACATTCTAAAGGTGGGGGTCGTATGAGAGCTGTAACTGTCTTCTTTCCAGGCAAATAGATGGTGATGTAATTTTAAACCCTTATAATAAAAGAAGCTGAACTCACTATTTTTCTTTTCTACTGAAAGTCGACCCATTTTTCCACAAATCTGAGCTATAAACTATAAACAGATGGCGTCTCTTCAGTGATCTGCTCTGTAAACATGATTTTTATAAAATAATACAAAGAGCGTCTAAGATTTTTGACTTTCAGCAGTAAATTGTAAGCATATAGCAATATGTGTATCATAAAACACATTCTATTAATTTTAGCAGAGCTTTTACAAAAAATAAATAAATAAATAAAATACAAATTTACATTTATTTCTTGCAGTTGCTGAATAATTTGCCTTACGATTTGGACATGTAAATTCAGATGGACAAACCAAAACATACCCTGGTCAACAAGAGATGTCCTATAAATTTACACAATACTCCAAACACAGATGTTTGCTTCTTTAGTTTAGACCTGGAGGCTAAATGTCATGAATGTGAAAGAGTTTGGGTGATTCAGACATCCATTACTTTTTATCTACATTTTAGCCTTATTGCTCCAGTGCAACACTAGAGAAGCAAAATTCAGACACCTTTGGCCAATCGTTTTGTGTAAAAGGTAAATTGTGTTTTGGGGGAATTGTGTCTGAACACTTTTTTGGCAAAATTATAATCACATTCCAAAAAAAAGCATGAATACAATTATGCTCAGAGAAAGAAGGCATTGTGGCTGCCTGAGGCTCTGAACATGGAAGAAAAACATTTTAAATTGACTTTTTCTGTACTTGCCTGTCATGTTCTTGCTCATAGACCACAGTGTGGAGCCAGAGCTGAGCCATACAGCTAACAACTCGCAAACCTGATAGAGTCCTGATCAGACCCACTGCGACAGTAACCACCACTACATACAATGACTACCAAACAAAACTAAGAAGAATAAAAATATGACCACTTGTGTCATCATTTTACTTGCAACAACTGATTACAACCGGTGACGGCCATCATTCAGGCATTCCAGCCTGGGCAGCATGTATACGTGAGTTTTGATCGCGAGAAACTGGAAGAAATACTGAATGGAGAAGCTGCATTTTTTGGCTTTTTCAAAACAGTGAGATGCAGCTAATATGCACCAAAGTCAATGACTGCGTTTACATGCACTCAATAATCCGATCATAATCGGATTTCCGCAGTTATCTGATTATTCAAATGGTCATGTAAACACTATACTCCGATCTAGAAATCTGATTAAGAAATCTGATGAAGAGGCTGGATTTTAGCTCACTAATCAGAGTTCTCAGTGTACGTGAACTCTTACTCTGATTTCTTTCGGATTTGTCAGTCTGCACATGCGCGAGATCAGACGATGGATGTCGCGAGACGCAGCAAAACACTGTTGGAGCGATGCTGAAACCAAACGCGAATTGAAGGATTTAAATATTCTTCATCTTCTAGATGATGTATGTTCATATTTTCAGGTAAAGTGGTGCGATGTTTAAAAAATGCTGCGGTATGAATTTTACATTTACGTCACGTCTTCTTCTGTGAGTTTATTGGCTGGTTGCAAAACAGAAATCTGATTATGGTCTGACTCATTTAGACCCTGACAAAATCTGATTTTCTGCAGTTATCGGATTATTAAGTGCATGCAAACACACTCAATGACTCCTCTTCTAACTGATAAGTTGAGTCAGGTGTGTTTGAGCAAGAAAATCAACTAACTGTCCTGGATCACGGCCCTCAAGGACTGGAATTTGTGACCCTGAATGTGGAAGAACATTTTACAAAGTTGGTTGAGCGTCTGACCCCAGATGAATCTGACGATTGTGAGCGCGTTGAACGAGTATTTCTTAGGGAACTCAGACAAAACGTGGTGAAGGATATATTTTCCGAGGATGTGAGTGATTTATTGACTATGGTCACCACATTTTCATTTGCGTAATGTTCTGTTCATTTGATTCTTTCTGAGCCGGTGAGTGAGGCATTAATATGTAAAGAGGTGTTGCGGAGTCCGAAAAACTCCCCTGAAATCCAACCCAACACCTTTCCAGGGTGACTCACAACAGTGCACAAACAACATATTAGCCTGTGTTTTACTCCTGACTCAATAATGCTACTTCTTCCATTTTTTGTGTGAGGAAACAGGCAGATAAATCAAAACAAGCAGAGAAAAACAAGACAATAAACAGCAGACAAGACAACAAACAGCATCCAATAACCTACTGTTACTGTTAATCTACTGTTGTAGTTATATCCACCCCAAAAACCCCAAGCACAACACCCACATACACACAAACACACACACCCACACAGAGACATTCCATACGCTCCATCAATAAAAATGATGTTATCAGTACTGTCTAGGTCAATAGCAACAAAAACAATAAATCAATAAATCAAAATATGAGGGGGCCAGAAAAAAGAGGGTGGGGGGGGGGTAGATTCACTCAGCCTGCATAACCTGGAGTGAACCAAAATACAAAAGGAAAGGATTCGATTTAGAATGGAATGCAGCAGTATTGCCTTTTAATGTGAATCTAATCTCCAATTTGAGAGAATGGACAACATCACAGAGCCATAATGAAACCGAAGGGGGTTTTGAGGACTTCCATTATAACAGAATGCAGTGTCTCACCAATAAAGACATGAATGCCAAGATATCCGACTGAACTCCAGTGAGCGAAGGCAAAACAGTGGAAAAACCAAATATCGCAACAGAGGGATTCATACTGACACTGAAACCTAAAGCCTTTGTCATTATCTCAGAGTAGTCAAACCACAATTTGCAGAGGGACAAAAAAAATACATGTGACTTACACGGCGCATTGCAGAATATGAAACCATGAGCTGCCCTATATGATTTGTAAAAATTTCATGATGAGTGGACCAACATATATAAGATATATATATATATATATATATATATATACACATACACACACACACACACGCACACATTGCATTTATCACTTTGATCGTTGACAAGGATAACTGAGATAACAGACTTAGATCGATGAACTCTGGGTAGTACCTTAAACTGTATCAGCTGACGTCTTAATTGTACTTTGCCTAAGGCTCTGTCCCACCACTGCCCTGTAAAAGCAGCACCCATCTCATGTTCCCAGGCTCTTTTGATTTTGCTAACGGAGTGTACATCTAAAATCCATAAGCTGTGAGTAAATCTTGGATGTAAAACTTTCTGGGAAGGATTAAGAGTCAACACATCATCCAATGGTTGACTGGTAGGAAGAAGGGCATAATCTGAAAGAAGAGAGGAAGCACAAATGTGAAGAGGGCAAGCTGAAATCTGCAGCTAACTGAGTGAAACTACCAAAGATTTGATACCTCTCTCATGCTGTATGTTAAAAGCTGTATCATTCAAAGAAGAGGGAGATAAATGATAATTTAACATAGGCGTCAACGAAGAAGGCGACGAGACCTTAAAAAGGCGCTCAAACTAAAACCGGATGCGGAGGGTGGAGTCTCCAGCCTCTACACCACAGCGACCGCAGAGATTGAAGGCAACAAAGAGCCTTTTAAATATGGGCAGACCAGTAAATAAATAAGAAATTAGGGAGGGACAGCCCCCCCATCAAATTTAAATCTCTGTAATAGTGATTTTCCCACTCTAGGAACCTTACTGTCCTATAAAAGAGGTAATAAGCTGGTCCAGCTTTTAAAAAACTGGGCATAGCGTTCATTTCTATAGCATTTATTCCAATGATCAGTGATAATGGAAGAGATTTCCATCTCTGTAGGTTAAATTAAGCGTATTAATTAAAGGAGATAAATTGGTATGAAACAGAAAGGGCAAAGTATGAGATACATGAATCCCTAAATAACTGAACCCGACTGGACCAAATTTAAATGGGACAACAGAGTGATTAAGTGACCGTGCAAGTGAGTTCACAGGAAAACACTCACTTTTTAGTAAATTCACTTTGTAACCTGAGAACCTCTTTGGATCAGTCACGTACAGCAACAAGTCGTCTGCATATAATGATTTTAATTCAATACCAGAATGGGAGACTGCCTGGAAAGATGAAAGAGATTTCAACACGGTCGATGGGGTTTTGACAGCAAGGGCAAACAATAAAGGAGACAAAGAGCATCCCTGTCTCGTCTCACACGACAAAGAGAAATAGTCAGAACGGACATCACTGGTATGAACTCTGGCTTGGGAGGAAGGAAATGAATTTGTCTCCAAATCTGAATCTGTGTATAACTGCAAAAAGATTACTTCTTCAAATTGCAACAAAGTAAAAAAAATAAAATAAATAAAATAATAATAAAACTTGCAATTATTATTAATCATAATAAAACTTGCAATGAATAGTGCAGCGTTAAGGATCGGTCAATCTTAAAATGTGAGAAAGATCCTTAATTTCACACCATATCAATAACACAAGACACTTGGGCTACGTTTACACAGCAGGTAAAAGTGGCCCAAATCTGACCGTTTTCTTCATGTGTGACTCAGATGCGAGTCTGTGTGAACAGAGAAACTGACATTTTCGATTTGAGACGCTTTCATATGTGGTACTGAAATCTGATACGTATCCGATCTGTGGCAATGCGACTCAGTCTGAACAGCCAGATCGGAATTCATAGACTTTTATGTCAGTCCAACTCAAACATTCGTCATAATTTCGCACTGCTGAGACTCAAACATTTAGGCTGATGTTTCTGTACTAAAAAATTTGAAGAGACCGTGTTTGAAGAGGTTTCTAATGAAATGACCAAACGCGGTTGGAGAAGACCGAGGCTGCAGCATCAAAAACACGAGGATACGAACCAAAGAAGTGTCCGTGGCTGAATAACGCACCCTTTTTACGGTGAACTCGAACACATTCTGGGTGATGAGCCCAGCTGTCAACCTTTGGAACTTCATAATCGCTCCTGTGATGCTGGCGAAGATGAAACTGAAAGCTCCGGGAGCGACAGGTGTTCGCTGGCCATCATGATTGTTTACATGAAGCTCTGCTCTTTTGCGCATGTGGGTCAGTTTAGGAGCTGATCTGTTCAGACTGTGGCATACAGATCACATTTAAAAGATATTGTGAACAGCCAAACCAAAAAATCGGATTTGGTGAGAAAATCAGATTTTGGCCACTTTCACCTGCTGTGTAAATGTAGCCTTTGATACTGTAGAGGACAAAGGAAGGACAAAGTTACTGTTGCGGAAAGCAGGTAACAGAAATGTGTGTACAACTGACCTCTCTGGCATTTTTCAGTAAAACAGTCAATAACAAACTGACCACAGTACACCTTTCCATCTCAGCTTTCAGAACTTCAAATGGTCAAGGTGAAATGTTTTAACATACTGCTGAAAGTGACTGCCCAGACGAGCTTTAATTTATTTATTACTTCTATTTAATATTTATATTATTATATCATTTATGCAACAGTGCAGCTTTAAGTAAAGTGAAATTAAATTTGACTGTAAATCAGGTCTGATGGTGAGCTTCTCTGTATTTCAGGTGATTTCACGCACTACAGACAGCAAAAGGCCCTCAGTGAATGATACAGACAATACGTGCTCTCAGGCTGAAAAGCCATCCTGAAGAAAGGGTTGATCGAGAAAGTGGATACACTCTCATTGAGATCATGACCTCATGATACACATGACCTCAGTTAAAAAAACAACATACAGGCAAATCCAAAAAAGTTTTAAATCGATGGCTCCGGATCTCCTTCCTGGGATCCCAATGTTCTTTCATTTTTGCGTTTTGTAAGTCTAAAGCACTCAGCACTTCAGCCTTCAGAACCAGCCGCCCGATTAAGAAAAACACAAAATTGCGTAGAGCATAAAATCTCCAGGATTAGGCTTGGGAACCCCTGTTATGCATACATAGTAAGGCTTACTTCTAAGACTTCCAGTTGAATGACTTTAAACAGCCTACAGGAAATAACTGTGTTGCCTTAACTGCACTGCCCTCAGTTAATTTATGTGCAGTATATTCATAGTATTCGATCACGTCATTATGAGTGCAGTGCAGCCATTTTGGTAGGCGAGTTGCAACTCTGACATACAGTGGGGTCCAAAAGTCTGAGAGGTGAAAATGCTTCTATTTTGCATTCTTTTTAAATTCAATACAAGGTTTTTCATTACAAATGACAGCAAATTATCAGCATAACAATTTGAGCGCTTTAATGATGACGTGCACTCAAGCTGGCATGGACTCCACCTGTTTGTGAAACAGCCCCTGATCAGTAGATCAAATCCACCTGAGAGTCGTCTGAACATGTGTTTTAATGGAAAGAATAAAAAAAACCCCTAGAAATAGTTCAGAACATTCTAAAACTTTTTGTGGTTGTGTGTACATTATATATATATATATATATACATACATATATACACACACACACACACACACACACACACACACACACACACAACAGCTGCCCCTTCCTTCCTGATGCTGTTAGACTGTACAATCAGCACTGCTCCCAGAACTTTCCTTCTTTTCTTGAGTACCTTTGCTGCTGTAGCTGCTGAATTTCCCTGTTGTGGGACTTATTTTACATATATATATATATATATATATATATATATATATATATATATATATATATATATTAAAATTTCATGATGAGTCAACCATATATATATATATATATATATATATATATAAATAAATCATAAAGGCCAGCTCATGGTTTCATATTCTGTAAATGGCAAATTTACAAAAAACAGTAATACTAGGTTTTGTTTCACCAGCGACAATATGAAAACTCAGAAGATGCGTGTAGGTTCACTGATCAGTTTAGATAGTAAATAAAAAAATAGCTTTATTTGCACTACAGCCATTGTGACCCCTGGTTCCTATCAGCACCACTGTAAAGAAATCTGAAATTTTCTCTGCATTTTCATATTAAACCACTCTGAATGACTGTTCATACCTCAGTGGCTGAATTATGCAGAAGGAATGTGTGTTTACATGCGCTTAATAATCCCGATACTGCAGAAAATCAGATTTTGTCAGTAATCCAATCAACACATTTACATGCTCTTGAGTAATCAGATATTAGGGAAACTCCAGGTCTACATGAGTCAGACAGTAATCAGATTTCTGCTTTACAACCAGCCATTAAACTCACAGAAGAAGACGTGACACAAACGTAACGTAAAACTCAAACTTGATAACGTGGCTTTTTTTTTTAAACATCGCTCCACTTTACCTGAAAATATGAACTTACATCATCTAGATGATGAAGAATATTCAAATCCTTTATTTCGTGTTTGGTTTCAGCTCGGTTTTAGTGCTTGCTTATTTCTGGTACCACCATCTTTCACGCATGTGCAGACTGAGAAATCCGAAAGAAATCAGAGTAAGAGTTCACATGCACTGAGAAATCTGATTACTGACCTAAAATCAAGCCTCTTCGTCAGATTTCTTAATCAGATTTCTAGATCGGAGTATGATGTTTACATGACCGTTTGAAAAATCAGATAACTGCAGATTCACTGCAATTCACTGCATGTAAACACACTCACTGTTTACCATTTAAATGTGGGAGGCACAGCTGTGAGCTGCTGAGGAGCCCCAGTCCTGACACACATCAGTGCTTTCTGTGCTCTGACACACCTGATTTATCTCATCTGCTAATTATCAAAGCCCTTCAGGCGTTGAATCAGCTGTGCTGTGACATGGACAGCACTGAATTATGCAGTGCTCAGACTCTGCGAGACAGGAGTTGAGTTTTATTTCAACTCCACACAGGTTTTTTTTGGATAGCTATGAGTCACAGGCCCAAATCGGCCAAGCGTTAACAAGATAAAGCATCAGTCCCGGCCATAAACTCACCCTCCCCGAGCTGAATTTGCTGAGCACCCCCAGCAGTCTGGCCAAATCCACGACAGTCTCCTCCTCCAGGAAGAAGATCCACGATGAACTCCGGCAGTAGCCTTCAGCCAGACTGGGAAACAATGACACAACATGTGAGAAGTGAAAAGGCCTTTCAAAACCAGTTAAACAAACAGCAATAAACACCAATGGGTCCAATTCTGGTGGCTGGCTTTCCTGAAACAGAAATGACAACCCAGTTAAATAAACCACTCAGAAAGGCGGAGAACATTCTATCCAGCAGTCAAAAACACAGGCTGCACTCGCAACACAACATCGAGGCTTGTCAGTGTTTATCTGGACAAATAGGTTGTTGTTATGATGGAAGAATTAACGTAAGGGATACACACATTTTTGGGAATAATCATGTAGTACTAGCTGTTCTGGGCCTGACTCTGTCATCTGGGATAAGACGCAGGTCTGTTTATGAAAATGGCCTGTGAGTGTTTGCTTGTTTAGGCTCTTTACTCAGATAAAAAGCCGTTCTCACCGAGGCAGCGCAGGAAGAATCCCCCAGTTTCCGTCGTATTCTGACAGCTCGTGGAGAAACACGACATCTGGCGAGCCCTGCGAGACACCACACACACACACACACACACACACAGACACACACACACACACACACGGCTTTGATTTCCCTGGATGGCAGGCATTTTACAAACATTTATCATTCTTCCATTTCTGACACAAGTCTATGCGGGTTTTCTCACAAAAAGCCAACTGTCGATGAAGATAAAGGAGCAGGTGGTTACACTAATAGCCCCTCAGAGACTCAGACAGTGGCACAGTCTGAAAGAGTTGGCCTTCATTTATTATTATTATAGAGCTTAAGTGTGGGCAGGATGCCAAAAAACGATACAAAACTCTAACGCCTCACTTAAAAAGGCTGTGAAAAAGTAGTGGCATAATGTTTTTTTGGCAAAATTAATCCATTTCAAGTCAGTCTGAAATCAACATTTTTACTTTGGTCATCTTGGTCATTTTAAGTGTTCTCATTCAAAAGACTTGTCCAGAGCGACTTACAAAAAGTGCTTTGTTGTCGACTCAGAGAAAGTATCTTTGCTAGTTACAAATAGGTTAGAGAGGAAGTTAGACCTGAGCTCAGATAGTGCTAGAAACAAAAGCCCATGTTGATACTTAGAAAAAAAAAGAGAATTAGACACAGACACACACACACACACACACACACACACACAAACAAACCATCATCTAAACCGCTTATCCTTCTGGGTTGTAGGGAAAGCTAGAGCCTATCCCAGCAGTCATTGGGTGGAAGGCAGGATACACCCTGGACAGGTCACCAGTCCATCGCAGGGCAGACAGACATATACATTCACACCTAGGGGCAATTTAACATCTCCAATCAGCCTGACTGCATGTCTTTGGACTCTGGGAGGAAACCCACGCAGACACGGGGAGAACATGCAAACTGCACACAGAAAGGACCCTGGTCACCCGGCCGGGGAATCGAACCCAGGCCTTCTTGCTGCGCCACCGCACCGCCCTAGAATTAAACAGTGCAGTACAATACATTTCTATGAGTGCAGTACAATATATTTCGATAAGTACTTAACTTAGTGCTCACTTAAGTGCTGTATAAAGAGACGGTCTTCAGGCAGCGTTTGAAGACCTCGAGAGACTCCGTTTTTGGCTTTGTAGGCATCAGAGATTAAATCTGATGCAGCTACAGGAAGCCAGTGAAGGGAGCACAGCAGTGGAGTGACGGGACTGAACTTGGGAAGACTGAAGACGAGCTGTGCTGCTGCATTCTGGATGAGATGCAGGGGCTTGATGGCCGCATAGGAAGACCAGCCAAGAGTGAATTGCAGTAGTTGAGCCTTGAGATGACAATGGACTGAACGAGCACCTGGGTGGCCTCTTGAGTGAGATCTTTGATCAAAGTGTAGTGGCTTTTGCCTGCCTCTAAATGGTGTGTGATGCTTGGTTGCACCACTGTGTTCCAGCAGCTGGCAGTATTTGAGCTGTTTTCTAAAGGTTTCTGCCACAATGTGAGGCTGTGAGACAGGTCAGCTGATGAAGGAGAAACATGCACAGACACACACATTCACAGTCCATCACTTGCTCACATACGTTAAGTATTTACGCTCAGACATGGGTTTATTGTAATGACAACTTTTAACCTGAAGTCTCTTTTTCTTATGCTTTTGCAAGTGTGTTACAAAACTGAAATCAATCAGTGTGGATGCTAACAGGCTAGCTTTTCAACAAATAATAAATCATGTTTCAGAAACTGCAGAAAATCAAAACACAGGACCATTAAAGTCTGACAACGTTTATTTCTTGTTTCATTTCTAATCAAATCTTGAAAAATAAAATGTTGCCCCAAATTATTTCCCACCCCAGTATTCTGTTTCACTGTCACGTTTCTGAAGAAACTGCGTTCTGATTTCCGTTGATTTCCAGTTGACTTTAGGAAAGAACAAGAGGAAAATAATCAAGCAACTGGCAAATATAAATTAAAACGTTAATCAGAATTCTTATATTTTCCTTCTACATCATGATGTATTTCTGAGTGAAACACAGTACAGGGGGTCAGTTACTATACACTGTCTATAATTGGTCTAAATCTTTTTTATGGTACTAACAAGACCCACGATATCATTAGAAAAGCATATCATGATGTAATTTATTGCAGTAAAATATATTGTCAAATCGCACCTAGAAGATGCCTTTAAAATGTCAGGTGCTTCATAATCAAATTTCATATCCAACATCTAACACAAAAAAACTTTCATATTTAGCAGTAAGGATGGGAGAAAAAATTAACAATACAACAGAGCTTCACATTATTTAGAAATTCTGGGTTTAAAAATAGTATCAATACACTGAGGCCTGTATTCAGCACATTCTAATTGCATGTCGAAATGCTTTGTTTTCTTAGCCCGCAAAAGTCTTTTTTGCCTGTCACTGATGAGACCAAGGCATGGTGTCACTGTTATGATTATTACTATAACTATGTAACTACATAACTAGATTATTACTATAATAACATATGGTATTGTGAAAATACTCTTATCCCTGCACGCAGGAGAAGGGTTCCTGTTTTCTTCTGTCCAGGCAGACGTCTGATAAATTTATAAGGATAAAACATTTCTGAATGTTGTTTTGTCTACTTCACAAACAACTTAGCTTCCCAAAAAGCTGGGAGGCTGTGCAAAACATAAATAAAACAAAATGCAATGATGTGCAAATCCCTATATTCAACCCTATATTTAATTGAAAATAGTACAAAGACAACATATCAAATTTTGGCTCATTGGCTCAGCATGAATAAAATATGTTACATCATCATGACTGCTATGTGTAAGTATTTAATTAAACTTTAATTTAAGGTGATGTAACATAGTTCATAACATAATTTGTGTGGAACCGACATACACATCTGAATCATGTAAATCATGTAAAAAAGTTTTTTACCCAATGCCTACACCCCTCAGCCATATATCTGTGAAGAATAGCATATGATTATTAAGCAATAGAACACGAGAGGGAGTGTGTTATCACGAAATAATATCACAGCTGTGATTTTATTCCTGATAACACACTCCTCGAGTGTTCTGTTGCTTTTATACAACAGCTAAATAAATAAAGTAATAAATTAATAAACTGGGTCGTGAACGCGGCGTTTAATATGTTTTAATGTTCGCAGTTCCTTCACCAAATTATAGTTCCTTAACAAGCAGCTTGTTGCTACGTCAGAGTAACGAGCTCTGCCCACTCGCTGCACAGCCGGCAGTTCGTTCACCAGCTCCCAAACTGTCATCACCACTGAGCAGCTTTTCAGTCGGCAGCTGTGACAGAAGAACAGCTAAACAACCTGGAATCAGCCAGAAATGAACCCAGTACCATTCGCCAAACGTGTAGTCTGATCTTCAGAGTCTGACCAAATCAGACTGAGCCATAAAACTGACACAATATCAAGTTTAGCTCAGTTTTGTCCGTTTTTGCCAGATCAGTATTAATGTTGTTTTGTTCCAGCCGGTCTGTAAAGCATCTTACAGCCCATTTAGTTTGGCGAATGGTGTTGGGTTCATTTCTGGCTGATTCCAGGTTGTTTAGCTGTTCTTCTGTCACAGCTGCCGACTGAAAAGCTGCTCAGTGGTGATGACAGTTTGGGAATTTAGTGTTGTCTCATCTTCAGAATCTGACCAAATCGGCTGTCGGTCAAATGTGATCTTAAAAGTGTCCATTTTCTGTTTGTGGCAAAGTAAGAAGTAAAAATGTTCAAATGGCCTGAGCGTCTCCTACAACTGTCAACATTGATGCTTAGCAACGGCGTCTCAGCGGAGTGAAAAAGAAGAACACTTCTCAACCAATCAGCCTGCCTGGCTGGTTGTATAAAACTACATAACCCATGGCTTGATGATGTCGTTTCCACAACTAACTTTGTAAACTTTTTTTGTCTGTTTCAGAGAAACACTCATTAAACTGTATTTCTGTCATTTACTGTCAATTACTAATTTGAAACATTGACACAGAGTCAATTTCATCTGAATATGGGGGCAACACGGCACGTTACGTTGTACAACCTCTGATATGCATCACTTGCAGTTCATTGTTAATCTACGTTTTGGGCGCAAACAGCAATGCAGCTGATGCCTTTTTATCTATGTATGAAACTATATATAGCAACACAGCTTACATCAGTTTACACTGCAGAAGTAATGTGGTTCAGTTATTCTGTTTTAGAATTAGTAAGTCTTCTTACAAGCTAAATAATTATGAATGCTAAAAATAAATACTCACATCCTCCAGTGTTGCTGTTACCAGCCTCTCCTTAACTGGCCTGTATTGTATATTCTTTGCAATTGAAGATCTTTATTGAAAGAGTCAGTGACTGTGAATACATGCACTCAATAATCCAATCATAATCGGATTTCTGCAGTGATCCGATTATTCAAATGGTCATGTAAACACCATACTTTGATCTAGAAATCCGATTAAGAAATCTGATAAGGCTGGATTTTAGCTCAGTAATCAGATTTCTCAGTGCACGTAAACTCGTACTCTGATTTCTTTTGAATTTCTCAGTATGCGCATACGCGAGATCAGATGGTGGTACTGGAAATAAGTGAGCAAACACGAAATAAAGGATTTGAATATTCTTCGTCTTCTAGAAGATGTAAGTTCATATTTTCAGGTAAAGTGACTCGATGTTTTAAAAAAAGCCGCAGCATGAAGTTTGAGTTTATGTTACATTTACGTTCTTATTCCATGAGTTTATTGGCTGGTTGCAGCGCAAAAATCCGATTACTGTCTGACTCATGTAGACCCAGAGTTTCATCATTATCTGATTACTCAAGAGCATGTAAATGTGTCGATCAGATTACTGACAAAATCTGATTTTCTGCAGTTATCGAATTATTAAATGCATGTAAACACACTGACTGTTAAACCAACTACAGAGTAAAAAAGGTAGTATATTAAATGTGTGGCTCTACTGTCCATGATTAAGCTTGGATTATGGATTATTGGATTATGATTAAATAGTCAGGTGAACAAAGGCTATTTAAAAAGATTTCTGCTTTAAATATATCTATAATACATGAACTGTATCTAGTGCTCAGTGTAAACAAGCTCATGAAATGACGAATATCTCATGCTTTTTTATGTGTGTACAGCTCATCTACACTTGGCACAGAGTCTAAGTTCACAGAGCCCTGTAGTGGACTGGACCGGCATGCAGACCCCACAAACACAAAACAGAAAGAGCAACAGACAATGGAGAGAAAAAGAGGCTGTCCTTAATGCATTTTATATTTTAAGCCATGATTTCATGTGAAGGCCATTTTTACCAATTCAAGATTCTAACAAGGCACATTCAGGAAGGAGTACAGGGGCTCTCTTGCGTGAGGCATGAGGTATGTAATGTTCCCGAATCTAATTGTGTTGAAGCTGAACCCAGGGAAAAGAGAAAGACCCAGAGAACCGAAATCCTTATTTTCTGTCTAAATACTTTAATCTTGCTTCTGTGGCCACGCAATTTACACAGAGTTGCCACTTCATTAACTACTTATTTCTACACTCGCTGCCCATTTTATCAGCTCCACTTACCATACAGGACTTTGTAGCTCTACAATTACAGACTTTAGTCCATCTGCATTTGTTGTTAAGCCCCTTTTACCCTGTTCTTCAGTGGTCAGCACCCCCACAGAGCAGGTTTTATTTGGGTGATGGATCATTCACAGTACTGTAGTAACACTTACCGGTGGTGGTGTGTTAGTGTGTGTTGCGCTGGTACAAGTGGATCAGACACAGCAGTGCTGCTGTAGTTCTCAATGTCACTGCTGGACTGAGAATAGTCCACCAAGCAAAAATATCCAGCCAACAATATGACCACTGAAGGACTGGAGGATGACCAACACAGCCTGTGAAGCAGCAGATGAGCTATCGTCTCTGACTTTACATCTACAAAGTGGACCAACAAGGTAGGAGTGTCTAATAGAGTGGACAGTGAGTGGACATAGTGTTTAAAAACTCCAGCAGCACTGCTGTGTCTGATCTACTCGCACCAGCGCAACACACACTAACACACTACCACCACATGAGTGTCACTGCAGTGCTGAGAATGACCCACCACCCAAATAGTACCTGCTCTGTGAGGGTCCATGGGGGTCAGTATTAGTAATTACCTTCCACTTGAGTTACACTGACTAACATGCTTATTTATCATGCACATTTCGAACGGAGCTCGCTACCTGAAATTTTCAACAATAAACACATGAATCATCAGGAAATATCAATTACACTGAGTAGACTAGATATCCAAATGGACGGCACTAAGGCCAGAGGATACCGAAATCAGTTAGCAAACCACCACTTTCATTACCAATTGTGGAGTTTTCTGGCTGCTTTCACAGTCCTGGTCTCGAAGGGCGAGACGTGCTCTCATAACAAAATTGCCTTGGGAGAACCATGAGACATTTTGGGCTAAATGTGGGTGAGAAAGTAGACTTGTTAGGGCAGAAACAAACTAAGTGGAAATATTTAAACCAGGAGTGAACAACTTTGGTCCTGGAGGGCTGGTGTCCAGCACTGTTTGGTAGTTTCCCTACTCAAACACACTAACTAAACCTGGTAATTCTTAGATGAGTTGAATCAGGTGTAAATCACCAAACTGTGCTGGACACCAGCCCTCCAGGACCGGAGTGGTGCACCTCTGATTTAAACCAATCCAACTACTCGTGAAGGCAGAACTCAAAATAGGAGGAAATGGTGCACTTATCAACATTGTCCAATGAAGCACAAGCCTGTTGTTGGCCCATCGATGTAACGCAAGTTAGCATGGCTGAAACATCCTTCAAAAAAATCTACTGAGGCATGTAGATGTGTGTGTGTGATGTGATGTTTGAAAAATCCAATATGTGCGGTAAGAAATAAACATTGTCCCTTGCAAAGGAAATACAACCCCATTTCCAAAAAAGTTGGGACGCTGTGTAGAACGTAAATAAAAATAGGATGCAATGATGTGCAAATCATGTAAACCATATTTTTAAAGGAAAATACTACAAAGACAACATATCAAATGTTGAAACTGAGAAATTTTATTGTTTTTTGAAAAATATATGCCCATTTTGAATTTGATGCCAACAACAGGTTCCAAAAAAGTCCAGCAGCGATTTCTTTACTTCTGAAAGACTCCGCCTCTCTGAGATGCTCTTTTTACACTCAGTCATGTTACTGACCTGTTGCCAATCAACCACCAGGTGTTTTTTAGCATTACACAACTTTTTCAGCCTTTTGTTGCGCCTGTCCCAACTTTTTTGGAACGTGTTGTTGGCATTAAATTCAAAATAGGCAAATATTTTTCAAAAAACAAAGTTTCTCAGTTTCAACATTTAATATGTTGTCTTTGTACTATTTCCAATGACATATAGGGTTTAAATGGTTTGCATATCATTGCATTTAGTTTTTATTTACGTTTTGCACAGCGTCCCAACTTTTTTGGAAATGGGGTTGTACATGTTCGTTAGCTAATGATAGTGACTCACCAGCTAGCTCGTTTTGCTTGTGTTATCATTTTATCCATGCCGTTAAAAGAGCACAGGCTAGAGGAGTTCAGAGGTTTTAGAGGGGTGCACTCTTGATCATGGCAGATTTCGCTGCAATTCGGCTCCAAAGGTTTAACAGTCTGTCCCCAGATGTGGGCTCTCATTAAGAGATCATGTCTTTTCACATTCCAACACACTGCATGCTGACATGCATGACATTTTTCAACCGACTCTGCTCTCACTATTCACCAGAATGTTCTCACTTCAGCCTCACTTTGGATTTCAAGTTGGTGGCTGAGTGAAACGAGCATATAGGTGGAGAACCACCCGTGTAAGGAAAGTACAGGAAAATGAACAGCCATATACAGAAATAGACAGAAATGCATTTCAACCATTATTTTAAAACAGACACCAGTGGGATAACAATTCAAACATATCCTGTCTTTGCTTATTGTGCATCTTGAGCTTTTTGTTTATACTCTTGACTATGATTTTGTCTGTACCCTTCTTGGATTTGGTTGCCGTGTTTTGACCTGTTTTTGTCTTCACTATTCTCTGGATGTCCCTTACCAGTAAGAACAAAATGTTCAGAGAGTGGAAGGTGGGGACCTAAGATCCCCATGTCTACGGTAAGTCTGAGGAATTTGTTTGGGACAATCATTCAGATTGTCACATCACCACGTCATATTTAGTTTGCAGGAAGATGAGAAAATCTCAACTCGACTTGTTCCTCGTCGCCCTGGCGCTGCGTCGCTTGTGGCTCAGTCAGACAGAAATGCATTTCAATCATTATTACAATTAACAATTCAAACATGCACGATGACTAACTGTGACACAGTACTACAGTGACCTAGTGCTGTGTTTCAATGCCACTTAACTAGATTCAGACCCTGGGCAAGCATCTCAAACACAAGCAGTTCATTTTCATTTTACGATTGAAAAACACCAAACAATTTCACTGAACCTGGACATAAGTCCGTCTAGTGTTCTGTATGAGCATCGATCAAGGCAGACACTGCTGTTTTTGTACGGCAGCTCAAATCTGTGGCACACACAGAGCGTTGGAGACCCTGAGCTTTCAGCACCGTAATCCCTGCTCTCGAAGTGCTCGCTGGCCCAAGTCTTGCTCCGGCTCAGCTGAACTGCACTCATTGACATTCACCAGACACCGGAATCAAACACACATTGAAGCAGTGAAGCAAAGAGAGCAGATGAGAATGTAATGAAGCCAAATCTTCACAGCAAGGCAGTGAGGCAGCTAGGCAGTAGAAAATAGCAGCCTCAAAAAAATAAATAAATAAATAAAAACAATAAAACTAAAACAACCCACCAATGTCAAACCGAAGTGCACCAAAGTCAGACCCAAGCTGCCTTTGTTTTATTTTGCTGGGTAACGTGATACGGGTGCAAAGGAGCCAAATAAGTTAAAGCAATAGTTTGGTGAAGAATCAAATCTTCAAAACTTTCACCAGCTGATTAGCCGAAACATAGGCTACGTTCACATTACAAGCCTCATCGCTCAAATCCGATCTCTCTGACACGATGGTTCACTCTCGTTTAGGTAAGTGACTCAAATCTGTCATTAATGTGAACCGGCGTCCCAAAATGACGCGCATGCGCACATCCTACTCAGTAACGTCACGTGAATGAATCACGTGCATCATCAGCACAAACTAACGAGCAGAACGAGCTTTGCTGAGAAGATAATTAATTCTGATCAGCTCTCAGCTTCATTATTAGAGCGAGACGAAGGAGAAAAAGGTGAGATGAGCTGCTTTTCCACCGTTTACAGGCTTTCACTTCTGTTCGGCGCTGCTGCCATGGTAACGCTGAATGATGGCGCAGTGGAGATGAAGCACATGAATTCCGATCTGAGCGTCACATTAAGGTCATGTGGCCACGAATCGGATGCGTATCCGATCTAGGACCATACGAAAGTGGCTCAGGTCGGATTTGAAAAGATCAGATTGGCATGTCACACGTTCCTGAAAACATCAGATCTGAGTCACATTAGGGCAAAAAATCTGATTTGTGCCACTTCAGCTTGGTAATGTGTACATAACCATGCTTGGTACAGGAAGTTTGCTTCCTTAGTTTTGCACCGGAACTACAAGGATTACATAGATAAGTGGACGCTTAAGTGACCCCATCACTTACTACTGTGTAAACTGCATGCCTAAATCATTACACACTTGCCTTAAACTGTGTTAAGTTGTTGTGAAATAGATGAACAACATAGACTTCTTTATGTGTTTATTCACCCCATATAACACAGTGTCACCTATAAAAGTAAATAAAAACTCATCAAAAGTGAATTACAAAGCTATTAACACTGTGATGGATCTTGACGCTTGAATTTTCTACATACCTTTGTTCATTTTTGTAGATCATACAATACAGTATTAAACAAGGTCAGAAACCACATAAGCACATCTATTAAAGACTGCTTAATAACTCCATGCTGAGGAAGTCCATTACTCAGAGCTTCAGTAGCAAAAGAAGTAAACTTCATCGAATGTACAGACTAGCAGGCTGTCACGCCACCCTCCAGACCTGCAGTACTGCACTAATCCTATGGACTCCAACTCCCAGAATCCATCTGGAGATCATGTGATACCATTCACCAACCACACATTGCTTCAGACTGACTGTTTGCTCACACCCATAGATGCCACGTTGGGTCCAGCCAGACACGTCAACAGCACCGCCATTTTGGGGCGGTCAACATCGCGGCTGGACTGCATTCAGTACCGTTACAGAGCGGCAGTTTAAGAAAGATACTGTCCAAAATTACACTATTTCAGGAATATCACACTCAGAAAGTGGGATAGGATTATATAACGAAGGGAACGCAGTGATCCACACTCATGTCTGTGTGATGTGTATTGTTTGTGTGGTGTTTGTGTAGATATGGCCGTGTGGTTAATGAAGCACAGAGAACCTGTTGATGTGATTGTTTTTCCTCTGGTTTTATATTAAGCTTTTCATTTAATAGTCTATTCAGGATCTTAACTTAACTCCCGTTCCACCTTAAATGGTGCTAAAATGGTTCTATTTTGGGAATAGAAACGAAATGCCAGTGAGAACAAAATGGTCAGAGAGTGTAGGGTGGGGACCTAAGACCCCCACATCTACGATTGGTCTGAGGAATTTGTTTGAGCCAATCATTTCATACTTAATTTGCATAAAGTTGACTCGGCTTGTTGCTCATCACCCCGGTGCCGCGTCGCTTGGCACCAAGGTTAAATCAGCTACAGGTGTCCAGTCATTTGCTATGGAAGTAAATCAGTTACTTCCATAGCAAACGACTGGACACCTGTCACTTTGTCGCCTGCTAATGTGAACGCATGCTCAGACACCAAACATGTAAATCTGCATCCCAGCCTCTGAACTCCATTACCCAGAACCCCACTCCCTCACATGACTCTCCACCGGTCTCCCTCACCTGACTACTGATTACACACACCTGTTTCTTGTTCATGTGCTGGTTAGTTTAGTATATAAGCCCGGGCTTTAGCTTAGCTTCTTTGTGAAGTGCTGTCTTTGTTCTCAGAGCCTTACTGAGCCGTCCGTCCGTCTGTCTGTTCGCCTTATCATGTGAGACCATTGCCTTGTTTGTGTTTTGACTTTGCCCTGTCCTTTCAGTTTTGTTGTGCTTTCTGGTTTGATCTTGTTTCTGATTTTGGACGTTGCTTTTTAGACCCTCATGGTTCCTGTTTTCCTGTTTTGGCTTTTGCCGTTGGACTGGCTGACTTTGATTTTGGATCCTCCCTTTGTTAATAAACCCATTTTACTTAATTGTGGTCTACAAACATGTGAATTCTGTCTGAGCCTGACACGTATAGAGATACAACAAAAGTTATGATTTGATGGTATGACACGTTTAGAATGCTTACATTAAATGACAACATACAGTGCATTATGAAATGCAAAACATGACCACAAAGGTCCCACATGGTTGGGCAGTTGAAGACGTGTGCAACTGAAGAATGGCAAAAAAAATCTGCTTTCTGACCAGTTGGTATCTTCAGTCCCCAAACGTTTGGGGTTAAAAGGAAAGGTGATGTAAACATTGTAAACAAGCCCCTGTCCCAACATTTTTGGAATGTGTTGCGAGCAGCATATTTGGAATGAGCACATATTTATTAAAAAAAGAAAAAAACTAAGTTAATGAGGTAAAACATCACACACAGTGTTTGGTAACACTTTCTATGAATGTCACCTTTGTAAGCATCTATAAACACATTCATAACATCTTATAATGCATTCATAAGACATTATAAACATAGCTATAAATATTTATAAAAATGCTTTATACATTATAGCCATGTTTATTGTGCATTATGAATTGTTAACATAATACATTATAAGTACTGATCATAACAAATTATAAGAGCTCATAAGTGGTATTTGTCCGCTCTAAGTAAAGTGAAGCGTACTGTACTAAAGCCTCCTCCAGTGTTCAGAGTGAGGCTTCAAGTTGAAGTATTTACTGAAGGATTTACTGAAACACTAAAACATTCACAGTAAAGCACATTACAGGCTTCAAATGTCAGAGTTTAACTAGAGCTGCCATCAGTGTTTTACCCAATGTGGGAAAGGTAATGTTCACCACCGTTAGCTTGGTTTTTGTCTTTATTTTATGCTCTCCAAGCTGGGACTGACTTCTTTGGCACTGACAGTATAACATGTTATTAACACTATTTATAATGCATTATATTAACAATTCATAATGTATAATAAACATGGCTATAAAGTGTAATTCAGTGTAATTCATTTTTATAGATATTTATAACCATGTTTATAATGCCTTATGAATACATTATAACATGTTATAAATGTGTTTATAGATGCTTACAAATGCAACATTCATAGAAAGTGTTACCCAGTGTTTTTACACTGTTTTCAACAGAATTTACTAAATCACTGTTTTCTGTTTTTATCAGTATTTTTCACATATTGTCAATTTCTTTTAGAATTGCGTTTGTACTTTAATACTTTCATACAATGAACTGAAATAAAGTAGTTAATCGCAAACATTTATATGGACAGGATTAAGTTTGAGCGCCTCAAAGAGAAGATTTTTAACTTAACAAATGTCTTTCCAGTATCAGATCTAGCAGTTCACATACTGTAGATAATGTGAGTGTTTTAAATGGTGTGCGGAGGCCACTTTTGCTCCCTACGCCGATGATCCAGGGAGGCTGACCAACCAACTATTATTCAAAATGTCCACTCAAATTTGTTCCTGCTGAGAAACCAGGGCTTGTTAACAGCCTCGCCCAAAAATAACACAGGCAGGCTCACAAACAGTCAAAGGACATTGTACACAACTGTTAAGCAGCATTAATAAGGTTTGGCAATGCTTTCTAGAACGTTCTGCATGTTGAGGAAGGTTTAAAGCTTTCCTCATCTTACTTTACAGTGGTGATGGAATGCATTTCCCTCCTTGAGGCTGGTTAGCGCTAAACAATGGCTAAAAAAGAAAACGAGAGAAAATGGAGAAAACAGAGTGAAGAAAAGTGGAAAAAGAAGAGAGAAAAGAGAATAAGAGATAGAGTAAGTAAATGCAGCAACAGAAAGAACCCAAAGCATCCAGGCAGCACCAGAGAGGGCGCAGGGCTAACAATTGGGCCAGTGCAGGGCAGAATAATGGAAAATAATGAAAGGGAGGCAGAGAGACGGGATACAAAAGAAGGACAGCGTGTAGGACAGACAGAGAGTGCTGACAGAGGAGGTGCCAATAAGGAGCTGGTGCGTCAGAGAGAGAAGCTGCCGCGACGAATGCGAAAGGAAGAAGAAGCAGGACATGAATTATATGAGCTGGCAAAAATAGGAAACACGAAAAAGGTATTATAAGTTACAAACCACAGGCAAAACCGAAGGGTCATAAGCATTCTTACAGGTCGCAGCTGCGGCTGAAATGGTTTCAGAGGCTCGCGCTATAGCCATGCGTCACAAGCGTCTTGCTGACGCATGTTTGTGAGAACTCATTTCCAAAAGCTGTCGATTAGCTGTGGCGTTGCCCTCTGTGGATGGCAAATTAAAGCATGCACAAATTAAGGGGGCATGGAAGCCTGCCAGACAGGCTATTTTGGACGGTCCCAGTGGCGTACACAGCCAGGTGCTCCCAATCTGCAATGTACGCAAACACTTTCAAACATTACAGCCTAATCTAGTGCTTCACACACTCCTTTTTTGCCACTGTAGCAGTGGCTTACAGGAAGACCTTCGTCCTGAACACGCCGTCCTGCACATCTGAGTGTTTTCCCTGCTCCCAGCATGGCTGATTAGACTCGATTAGATCAGGGATGCACCGATCAGACTTTTTCTCTCCTGATACCGACATCTGAGGAATTCATATCGGCCAATACTGAGTATCAATCTGGTGTTTTTTGCCTCTTTACTTTAAAATCTGCACGCCTCTTATAATGTGCTATTAATTTGTTAATAATGTGAGTTCATTTCAAACCACAATCTCAAAAAAAGAAGGTCCAGCTCAATGTTTAGATCCCAAATACAAAAACATTATTCTAATTAACCCTTGTGTGGTGTTGTGTGTGTGTTACTCAGTGGTCTGCTGGACCCACCACATTATTGTTTTATTAATCAATACAGCCATAACAGTTTATGTAAAAATACCAGATGTTTAAAATGTCACAAGTGTCCAGCGTAGGGTTCTCCTTTAGCAGCTGTAGCCAGTCAGCAGCCTGTCCATGTTGTCCACCCTCACACACACACACACACACACACACACTAACAGCAGGCCATGTAGGAGGAGAACAGAGTGAAGGACACAGCACCTCCACACTTTTACTCCCCGCAGGTTCACCCAACACCACATGTGTAATATAAATGTGTGGGGGGTGAACAGAGTGAAGACACTGAAAATGGGTTATTTTATATGTTCTTCACAGAAAATGAGCAAAGGCCAAGAATCTGAGGTTGAAATAATAATAAATCACATCATTTTTTCTTTTGGTAAACATTGAAAATGGGTCCCACAGACCTGAACACCACACAAGGGTAAATGACTGGGCTTTTCATAAACCAGTAATAAACTGTAGTGGTTGTGATTGTTTGGGATTATTTTGTTAGAGGTTAGAGCAGTAGGCATTAAAAAATCTATTTTGAGAATTTTTTATTTATCTGAGCCAAACCAATCTGTGTAGTATAATTTGAAATTTGTACAATGATTTTTTAAACCTCTTTAATTTACAAAATATCAAAGATCAAACTGAACCCTGACCTCAGGATTGAAAGTTGAAAACATAGATATACATATCTAGATGCTGAGTTGTCTCTTGTTCTCTATCTGAGGCGATACGTCTGCGCGTCCGCCATGTTGGAGCGGTCAAGATCCACTTGTGAACAAGTTCACTTGTATTGAGAGACGATGAGTCTCAGGATTAATTCGGCCATAACATCGGCCTAATTACTCAACTGATTTTCACCAAATTTGTTTAGTTATAATCCTCAGACACAGGTTAATCTAGGCTGCTCGGATCTGCTCTCAGTAGCATAACAATCTCACACATCAGCAAATCCATCAGTGTGTGAATCACTTCTAATCTTAATACACATAAAAATGAAATAAACCCCCCAAAACACAGTAAGAAGGAGCTAAAATTGACTTCCTACTCGCCAGCTTCTTGTTTGAGTTTTCCCGTTCCACCTTAAATGGTGCAGCTTCAGGGACCAGAAAGTGACAGCTGCACCATTTAAGGTGGAACGGGAAAATTCAAACAAGAAGCTGGAGAATAAGAATCTAACTTCAGGTTTGTGTAAGAAGGTGCTAACGTTAATCTATTATGAATATCTACACAGATTAAGGAATGCGGTAACACTTTCTATGAATGTCGTATTTGTAAGCGTCTATAAACACATTTATAACATGTTATAATGTATTCATAAGGCATTATAAACATGGTTATAAATATTTATAAAAAAGAATTACACTGAATTACACTTTATAGCCATGTTTATTATACATTATGATTGTTAATATCATGCATTATAAATAGTGTTAATAACATGTTATAATTTCAGTGCCAAAGAAGTCAGTCCCAGCTTGGAGAGCGTAAAGTAAAGACAAACACCAAGCTAACGGTGGTGTACATTACCTTTCCCACACTGGGCAAAACACTGATGGCAGCACTAGTTTAAACTCTGACATTTGAAGCCTGTAATGAGCTTTATTATGTATGTTTTAGTGTTTCAGTAAATCCTTCAGTAAATACTTCAACTTGAAGCCTCACTCTTAACACTGGAGGAGGCTTTAGTACAGTACGCTTCACTTTACTTAGAGCGGACTAATACGACTTATGAGCTTTTATAACTTGTTATGATCAGTACTTATAATGTATTTTGTTAACAATTCATAATGCATAATAAACATGCCTATAACGTATAAAGCATTTTTATAAATATTTATAGCTATGTTTGTAATGTCTTATGAATGCATTATAACATGTTATGAATGTGTTTATAGATGCTTACAAAGGTGACATTCATAGAAAGTGTTACCAGGAATGCTATAAATTACCGAACTACAAATCTTTAACTTTTTACTGTAAATAAATAACTACTACATAAAGTTAGGATCCCCTGAATAGACTATTAAATGAAATAAGCTTAATATAAAACCAGAGGAAAAACAATCACATCAGCAGGTTCTCTGTGCCTCATTAACCACACGACCATATCTACACAAACATCACACAGACAATACGCATCACACAGACATGAGTGTGGATCACTGTGTTCTCTCCGTTATATAATCCTATCCCACTTTCTGAGTGTAATATTCCTGAAATAGTGTAATTTTGGACAGTATCTTTCTTAAACTGCCGCTCTGTAACGGTACTGAATGCAGTCCAGCAGTGATGTTGACCACCCCAAAATGGCTGCGCCACTGACGTGCCTGGCTGGACCCAACGTGGCATCTAGGTATTTATATCTACGGTTGAAAATATGTTCACTGGTGCATGGTGCAAACATTAACAACAGCATTTGAACACAAGGCACATATTCAGGCACTCCTTATTACTGGCCTTGTATCACATCAAATTGAATATTAAATTTATTTCCAAGGGCCTTAAAAACAGTGGTTGACCTTAAAATGATAGTATGTGAAAATGCATGATTAAGCACTGATTTATAAAATGTAAAATTTGATGTGAAAATGTGCAGAGATGAACGCAGGTTTCCAACTCAATGTACGAACAGCAGTGCCAGGGTGCTACAGGTATCAGGGTAAGCGACTCATGAACACTCATAAATTACTACCGCTGCCATTTTTCAGATCAGTTTCTGTCTGCTGCATATTTTACATACAGTCAGTCACTACAGACAGTAATTTAGCCACATCTGCCTGTACTGAACAGAAAACCTGGAAAACTCAAGAAGATGCCCACTGGCTTCCTTTATAGGGGTGTTTTGAGTCAAAAGGCTTTCTGTTCTTTTTAAAAGACAGGAAAATTACTGTCCTTAGTAATCGATCATGTGCTACAGAAGTGGCAGACGGAGATTAGGTTGAAAAATGCTGGAGTGTAACTTTAAAACCACATATTGGGATCACTGTAGGTTGAAACGCAGGTGCTTAAATGCTGTGGCTTAACTTTGCTGCTGCCGTGATTTTTTTTTCCTCTCCCTCAAATGAGATCAGTAGCAGTCTTCAAAACTGTTTCATGGGTTTTCAAAATGCCTGCTTCACTCATTATGAAAACTGGGTTAAAAGGCAGGCTGCAAACGTGGGTAACAAGCTTTTAGAGGCATTGATTCAGCCTATTAAGCCTCACCTGGATGCCCCAGAAATTTTAATGAATAGTCTATCATCACATCCCACTCAATTCTAGAGTTGTGATGAGCTTTGAGACGAACTCCTAACCTGTATCCGAAAGTTATTTTGTCTTATATTGAACCTCTTACTTGTTCCCTCATATCTAACATCCTCGGCCTAATACTGATACAGCTAAATCACTCACTCAGTGTTTAATCTCACTGCTCTTTCCTCTGTGTGACCTGAGTGACACTACAACTGGTAAACTTGTATCTTAACTCCATTCAGTGCAGTTCAGGGCAGGAAGAGTTCCTCATTTGAGTCTTGGTTCCTGACTGTTTCTTTCCCAGACAGCGAGCATATATTGGTCCACTGGCGTGATGAGGTCGGCACCCCGCTGGCTATTTGCCACTGCCAGATTATTGTCCTGCATACAAGCTTTTCCTTAGTTTTTAATCTCCTCAAACAGATTTTAAATTCACAGAGCTTTTCATTTTAGATAAATAAACTCAGACAAATATTACAAACAACTGAGATATGACTAGGCCTGATGTGAAACGATTTTATAGAAAACGTTGCTGCTGACACTGTTAAAATGATTTTACTGATTAAAATGATTTACTAAACTAATTTACAATGTATAACTAAAGAAAGCTGGTAAAGTAAATTGGACTACGAGTAGAAAATGAGCGATAAGTGGAATTTTGTCTAACACTCTACATAACCATTAGTGGGCTGCCCAGAAAACGCTGAGCAAAAACACCAATGGACCAGAGCTGGGCGATATGGCCAAAAATGTCATCACAATAAAGAAAATGTCATATTGTTCGATATCGATACATATCGCGATAAATGTCAAATCATTATTTCTTTCAAGTTTGAAGGCTGATTTTTGCTCCTGGGTGGTTAATTGCTGTTTTAAACTATCCTTTATGGTGAGAACACGACAAACACTCACCAAACAGTGGAACATTTCACAAATCTGTCATGGGAGAAAGTGTCTGATTAGCTGTTTCTACCACCTGGAAAAGCACGGCTGCAGTTTTTGTAATAGTCATAAATTAAGAGAGAAAAGATTATTTTTAGCTGTCTGGTGACGAGCGCTCGGCTTTCCCGTTATAAATGCTAAACAAGTGGCCAACAACAATGTCAATGTCAACTTAATACGCACGGCAAACATTAGCTGGCTCGGTACGTCAGTGATGGATCACACCGCCTTACTGCCATCAGTCCCACCACATCCACATCAGAGCATATCACAGTATTCAGACACCAGTCAGCAGACGACTGGGTTTCTCTATGCTATTATAGTAGTTTAAGGGGTGAACCACAATATATCAACACCAGACAAACAGAGTCCTCCTTTTAGGTCCGTTTAAACTGAAATCAGTGCTTTTTTGTCTTGTTTGATCTACAGTATTATCAATTCTCTGTGCTGTGTGAGTGACGGAGCGCTGCTTCAAGTTAGCCAGCTGCTAAAAACAGCTAGCCTGAGAAGATAGTGCTCTCCCACAGCCCAAGGTGTCACAGCTTCCTCAGTTCACTGTAGTTTAAATCAGGGCTGTAACTCATATGAACCACTTCTTTCTTTCACTTTTATTGCTTGTGAATGCACTAATACTAAAATATGACTGGCGCCGTAACAGTGCTGTAGTTGTGAGGATCAGACGTGATTTAACGCTGCTAAAGCTGGTTAGGATGTTAGGAAAGAGGTGAGTTCACTGTAGGACAGTACAGTTACGCCACTGATCTCGTTACTCAGACTCGGTCACAGGAGAACAGAACGCCGGTCGCTCCACTCAAACAGGGAATATATAACTCCACCTTTCAGACGTTGCTAAAGTATATTTGGAGACTCAATTTTACTCGTCGCCCCCTCCCTCCCTAATTGAAAAACTCAGAAGTGCGCCCTCTCCTGGCGACAGCCGAGTAGTGTTTTTTTTTCCTTGCAGTAGAAAACGCCAACAGGGCCTTCGCTAGAACGTGAAAGTGTGAGAATGGTCTATTATATCGAAGATTTATCAAACATTTCTTATATTTCTCTTGAGGAAAAGTTATATCGCGATAATTATCGTTATCGTTTTATCGCCTAGCCCTACAATGGACTACCAGCTTTGCCATCAGCGGGCCAAAAGTGGTCCACTATCCTCTCGCTATCAGGGTTCATCATGCTCTTAGAGAGTTTTTCTGACACTGGCACTATCAGCTTGCTCATTAGGGGCACAGATGTGATTACTGAATGTTTAAATCAAATTTAGAATTATTTGTACAATAAAACAATAAAGTTAATTAGTGGAAACATGTCTATGTAGTGTTTTAATTTGAATACAGGTCAAAAAGAACTTCAAAAATCATTGGTGTCTGTTTTATTTACATCTTTCCCACCGTCGCTACTTTTCTGGAATTGGGTTTGTAAAAAAAAATGGACCAGGACAATTGAGTGTCCAAATATGGACCATTTAAATCACCAAAATCATTACCAATATCATTGATAATAACAGTAATACAAATAATAATTAAAATATCAATGCAAATTTTTGCAGTAAAATGACAGGTAAATTAGAATTTATAGACTTGGATCTTTATTGGTTCACCAGACCTTCATCTGAGTAGCCTAAGCATAAATGAACAGACACTTAAAGATTAGTCCCACAGTCTTTGCAGATCTGGCAAACATAGAAAATCCCAGAAGACCTCACTGCTGTGCTTGCATTTGAAAGAATTTTAGTGAGGAGGTGAATTTTTATTCATAGAGGATTTACATTTGGATTGTTCGGCTTAACTCAGGCCTGTGTAGATCGATCAGCCCTTGGCTATAACACATGCCGATTAGATTTTTGGGTGGAGCCACTGGATGCCCTAATGATTCTATTACAATCATTTGAGTGAGACAGCTGAGGTTGTCAGAGCCAGACTCCACAGTTTCTCTCCACAGGATGTGTGAGCGGAGAGACGACAGAGCTCAGTCTTCATTGGCTAGAAGCTCCACCAACAACCATGCAGACACAAAGGGTGTTTTTCCAGTGCGCATTAGAAAACAAGAACTGACACAAACAGGCAGGCAGCCAAAGCCATCTCAGGGTTCTTCAACTGTATATATGATTCTGTGTGCAGAACAGTGCAGTACATCATTTCATGTCAGCCAAGTCAATAACTAAAGCTAACTAGCAAAAAAAGCGGCTAATTAGTCAAATAAGACACCTTCAGAGTGGAACCGCTCCAGTGCATTGGTTAGAACCTTCAAACTACCCACAATTAACAATGTCATTGTCTTTTTGGTCATTTTATACCACCGTTAATTAATGACATTTTATATAATGTTTTCAAACATGTTTGGGCCCACAAACAACAAATTGCACATACTCCAGCAGCACTGCTGTGACTGATCCACTCAGACCAGCACAACACACACTAACACACCACCACCACGTCAGTGTTACTGCAGTGCTGAGAATGATCCACCACCCAAATAGTACCTGCTCTGTGAGGGTCCATGGGGGTCCTGGCCACTGAAGAACAGGGTAAAAGGGGGCTAACAAAGTATGCAGAGAAACAGATGGACTACAGTCTGTAACTGTAGAACTACAAAGTGCACCTATATAGTAAGTGGAGCTGATAAAATGGACAATGAGCGTAGAAACAAGGAGGTGGTCATAATGTTATGCCTGATCAGTGTATTTAAAAAGACACACATTGATGGAGAAAAAAGACTTGAGCGGTGTTCAGATTAGCAGATTTAACTGGCACTGAGTCAATTCAGTGTTTCCCAAATCCCCTTTCTGTGTATGGAAAGCAGGTTTAGTGAAGAGTAATGTGACATGTTGAGGTTTTAATGTTTGAACTGATTTTATTACTAGCAGTTTTAACTTTTAATAACATTATTCAATTTCAAATGATTTTGCAAAGGAATTCGATATCTAATATTCAAATTCCACATGTGCAAATCAAATTTCTGATATGAAGAAATCATCATTAAATATTTACTAGTTGAAAATTAATTTTCACGTGAGTAAACTAAATTTCTGATATCAAGGAAAATAAGAAATAAAAGCTAAAAAGGCTTGCCAAAGCGATTCAAATTTCAGCATGTCAATTTTTTTTTATTTGTAATAACTATCAAATTTCAAAAATTACTGTAATTATAATGAATTGGATAAAAGGACTGATTTTTTCAAATTTATTATCACCATTATTTATATTTAATTGAAAAAATAAACCTCACATGCTAATATACAATTTCTACAATTAAAAGTTTAATTTTTTAATAGTAGACATCTTCTGCTAAGAATATTTTGTTTTTTGGTTAACAGCTAAACAATTTATTATTATTTGTTAGCATTTCTTCCCATAAAATTAGTTTCCTTTTTGCTTAGTTTTTGTTTTTTATGGCAACTAAATGGAGCGTCACTTGGCAGGTCTTTCAAATGTTTGACCTCATTTACATTTGGATTTTGATTGGTTCTTGTTTATTACACAGGTGAAAAGACACCAACACATTAATTGCCCCCACAGTGACCTTATGAATAGCCCTTATTTACCTTGCTGCACATTTCGCATGGCGTAGCGCTGTCACTGCCAAGTTTTATGAAGCTGGCCCAGTGTCTACCGTAAAAGGTGCTATATAAACAAAGTACATTTGAGTACAGTTAATGAGGCAGATACAAAACACCTCTTAGAAAAACCAAAGCTCTTCATTTCACTACAAGCCGCAAAGTTGTTTTTTAAAATTAGCTTTCAAAATTGATCAGACCTTCCAAAATGCAAACACGAGTGCTTGCAGGAACCACTAAATATTCATACTTTCAACCTTTGAAGTTTTGTGATTGTGTGTGTGTGTGTGTGTGTGTGTGTGTGTGTGTGTGTGTGTGTGGCAGAGGCAGAGCGTGCAAATCACTGTCAAAACAGAAAACAAAAAAATACAAAAGATCCTCAGAGGTTCTTTGTCTTTTTTGTTCAACAATCAGGAACAATTAAAAAAGGATCCCATAGTGCTGTCCATCATTTTCCCTATCAGTAAGACTGAAGGCTCAGAAGATTACACACACACACACACACACACACACACACACACACACACAAACACAAACACACGCTGCATATAAATTATAAGTAAACCATTCACCTCAACTCATACAGCTTCCTCTAGACGTCCACATAGGCCTTGCTGAGAAATCAAGCTAAGAGTGCCCCCTTGTGGCAGGGGCATGTGTTGTGTCAGAAAACACAAAAGACCAGAACTCCTTGAGCTGAGACAATGACGAGCTGCACTTAGAGAACTGCTTTGAATGAATCAATTGTTCTGACCAAAGAGAATAAAACAACTTGTCTGTTCAGGAGCCGCTTTCATAACCACAGCAGATGGACCATTGTGGTGAATGTAAATATGGTTTCCAGCACTTATTCAGTCACATCCTTTACAGGAGATTATAAATAAGGAGATACTGGATTTCCATTCAGACTAAACCGAGCAGGCATAACATTATGACCACCTCCTTGTTTCTACACTCATTGTCCATTTTATCAGCTCCACTTACTATATAGGTGCACTTTGTAGTTCTACAGTTACAGACTGTAGTCCATCTGTTTCTCTGATACTTTGTTAGCCCCCTTTTACCCTGTTCTTCAGTGGTCAGGACCTCCATGGACCCTCACAGAGCAGGTACTATTTGGGTGGTGGATCATTCTCAGCACTGCAGTAACACTGACGTGGTGGTGGTGTGTTAGTGTGTGTTGCGCTTGTCTGAGTGGATCAGACACAGCAGTGCTGCTGGAGTTTTTAAACACTGTGTCCACTCACTGTCCACTCTATTAGACACTTCTACCTAGTCAGTCCACCTTGTAGATGTAAAGTCAGAGACGATAGCTCATCTGCTGCTGCACAGTTTGTGTTGGTCATCCTCTAGTCCTTCATCAGTGGTCACAGGACGCTGCCCACAGGACACTGTTTTTTGGTTGGTGGACTATTCTCAGTCCAGCAGTGACACTGAGGTGTTTAAAAACTAATAAGGACTAATAAGGGTCACTTGTTTCGCTCTTGTTTTGCTCTTCACTGTGCTTTCTTTGCCGCAATAGAAGAATTTCCCTCTAGGGTTAATAATAGTGATTGATCTATCTATCTATCTATCTATCTATCTATCCATCCATCCATCTGTCTATCCATCCATCCATCTGTCTATCTATCCATCCATCTGTCTATCTATCCATCCATCTGTCTATCTATCCATCTGTCTATCTATCCATCTGTCTATCTGTCTGTCTGTCTATCCATCTGTCTATCTATCCATCTGTCTATCTATCTATCCATCTGTCTATCTATCCATCCATCCATCCATCCATCCATCCATCTATCTATCTATCTATCTATCTATCTATCTATCTATCTATCCATCCATCCATCCGTCTATCCATCTGTCTATCTATCTATATCCATCTGTCTATCTATCTATCTATCTACCTATCCATCCATCTGTCTATCCATCCATCTGTCTATCTATCCATCTGTCTGTCTATCCATCTGTCTGTCTATCCATCTGTCTATCTATCTATCTATCTATCTATCTATCTATCTATCTATCTATCTATCCATCCATCTGTCTATCCATCTGTCTGTCTATCCATCTGTCTGTCTATCCATCTGTCTATCTATCCATCTATCTATCCATCTGTCTATCTATCCATCTATCTATCCATCTGTCTGTCTGTCTATCCATCTGTCTGTCTATCCATCCATCTGTCTATCCATCTATCTATCTATCTATCTATCTATCTATCTATCCATCTGTCTGTCTATCCATCTGTCTATCTATCTATCTGTCTATCTATCTATCTATCTATCTATCTATCTATCTATCTATCTATCTATCTATCTATCCGTCTGTCTATCCGTCTGTCTATCCATCTGTCTATCCATCTATCTATCCATCTATCTATCTATCTATCTATCTATCTATCTATCTATCTATCTATCCATCTGTCTATCTATCTATCTATCTATCTATCTATCTATCTATCTATCTATCTATCCATCTGTCTGTCTGTCTATCTATCTATCTATCTATCTATCTATCTGTCTGTCTATCCGTCTGTCTATCCATCTGTCTATCTATCTATCTATCTATCCATCTGTCTGTCTATCCATCTATCTATCTATCTATCTATCTATCTATCTATCTATCTATCTATCTGTCTGTCTATCTATCTATCTATCTATCTATCTATCTATCTATCCATCCATCTGTCTATCCATCTATCAATCTATCTATCTATCTATCTATCTGTCTGTCTATCCATCTGTCTATCCATCTGTCTATCCATCTATCTATCTATCTATCTATCCATCTGTCTGTCTATCTATCTATCTATCTATCTATCTATCTATCTATCCATCTGTCTGTCTATCTATCTATCTATCTATCTATCTATCTATCTATCCATCCATCTGTCTATCCATCTATCAATCTATCTATCTATCTATCTATCTGTCTGTCTATCCGTCTGTCTATCCATCTGTCTATCCATCTATCTATCTATCTATCTATCCATCTGTCTGTCTATCTATCTATCTATCTATCTATCTATCTATCTATCTATCTATCCATCCATCTGTCTATCCATCTATCAATCTATCTGTCTGTCTATCCGTCTGTCTATCCGTCTGTCTATCTCTCTTTACATCTGTGAGATATGAACCAAAAGAGTTATGCGAGCAGAAAACAATGTAGGAATGACCTTGTCGGATGTACAAGTACCTGTTTGAGGCTCTGTGCTTGATGGAAAAGATGAGCTCTCCTCTGCCCTGCCCTCTGGGCGTGGTAGGAGTTCCTCTGGCTCTGCATAACAAATACGACTTCACGGAGAGCTGAGAGAACGAGAGAGAGAGAGAGAGAGAGAGAAGAGATTTCACTCGTGTTTCCCATCTATACTTGTGCGCACCAAAGTATACTGACAGGCACTCACATGTATTTTGTCACCTTTTAACAACATCATATTTTCAGTTTGTCTCATTTTAACAAGCTGGTGGTAAATGGCCTCAACCCTTGTGTGGTGTTGGTGTGTTTGTTACTCAGTGGTGTGCTGGACCCACCGCAGTATTGTTTTTTTAATCAATACAGCCATAACAATTTATGTAAAAATACCAGATGTTTAAAATATCACAAGTGTCCAGCATAGGGTTCTCCTTTAGCAGCTGTAGCCAGTCAGCAGCCTGTCCATATTGTCCACCCTCACACACACACACACACACACACACTAACAGCAGGCCATGTACTACCAGCCTCTACTCTTCTGGGAAGGTTTTCACTAGATATTGAAACATTGCTGAGAGGATTTGATTGCATTGAGCCACAGATGCATTCGTGAGGTGAGTTACTGACGTTGGATGATTAGTTCTTGACCATAAATGCCGCCCCAACTCTACACCCCTATCTCTATACGAGAGATATTATAAAGAGCTCAATCACTGAAAAGAACACAGTTCCACTGTATCAAAGCCCAGTGCCGGGGGGCTTTATACCCCTCTAGCTGATGGCACTGGGGATGCTGACACATAACGACCTTAGGGCTCATGTGCTGCTGTTCCTGTTCTACTGACAGTGGGGTGTCTGGATTCTTTTGAAAAACGTGTAACTGTACACACAACACCAACTGATTCACTGGCTCCATTTCCTAAATTTGGATGACCAAAGCCAAATCAAACTACTTCATGGTTATTATCTCACCTTCCTATTAAGCTATTAACTATTAAAATTCTAAAAACAAATTACATCTTGTTTTAATGAAATACGGCATATTATGTGTTAATGTGGTTAATGTCCTTAGTTTTCCCATTTTACTTCTGTACAGATTTCTGGGAATTCTGGGATTGTTCATTTATACTATAAGACACAATAACATACCATCGTTTAAGAAAATAGCATGTAATCGTAAATGTTTACTGTAATATTATAAGATGTGTATACAGAGTAGAATCTACGAGACAAGTACAAGAAATATAACGAGATTATATATTCAGTAAATTGCTATTTTATCATTAAATAAGCGTTTTGTCATTGAAATAAAGGTCTTTCACCAAAGATAACTCACCGACTAGCTGGTTTACAGGCACTTGTCTGTCCACTGTTTTCTGTGGAAAAAGAATTAAGAACTTAATTAAGAAGTTACCAAGATTACATCTTATTGAAACACAGGTTGATACAGTTGATTGATATTAATATTAATATTAGCACTAGTACTCAGACCAGTATTTGTGAGCAACAGTTTTAAAGCTTAATGGTTTTATCTGTGTCACGTTGGAGGCATAGAGGCTGGACGCATGTGCGAATGGCTTTTATTGCAAATTCAAAACTTAACAAAGTCCAAAAGGCCCACCAAAGAAACAAATCCATAAAGTAACAAAACCAGAAACCAGGAAACAAACAGAGAAAATTCAAGACAAAGACTGAACCAAACACGGGTAATAAATACACAAAGGGAAAACGAGCAACACCTAGGAAGAACGAGAGGGCGGAGCTACAGACAGCTGAAGACAATTACAAGGGGGCGGGACCAGGGAGGAGACCAAACCAAAATAACAACAAAAGCACATGGAGAAACGTAAACAAAAAGCACATGGCTTAAACAGGGAAGACAAAACTGGACAATCAGTCAGCCCCAAGCGCAGCTCTAAGAACAGCGAGAGGTGAGAGAAGCTATCCTCACTGGAGAGCCACCTGCGGTCACATCATGGGTGGAGCTGGAGAGAGGAACTGCAGGAAGAGAGGGAAAAAAAACGGATGTTCAGTTCAGTAGTGGAGCCACTATGGAGAACCCTTTTAACCTAAAATGACACCAGTGATACTCGTGACTGTTTTTACTGGTGAAAACTCAAATTTGGAGATCTGTAATGATTCCAGATGTGCATTATACAATTTTTTACTAGTCATAATATTACGTACATATATCTATAAAGCTATTTTGAGTAGTTATATTGCTGCCAGGATGACATACCAATAATGTAATCTTCACTAGTCATATGTCACTATTGATTTACATGGAATTTCATTCTGTCTTGTGTATAAATACATTTTTACTAGTAAAAAATAAAATTACAGATGTTGACTGTATTACATTTGTACTACTAGAAACTCTAATACAGATATATATGCTTTAATTTTGACTAGTAAAAAATCCAGGTGCACATATCCATAATTTAATTTTGACGTAGCAATAGTAGCAATACTTATTCAAGATATTTTTAATATAGTTAGAATTAGTTATAATATGCATTATAGATAAGTATAGTTTTAAGATAAGATAAGATAATCCTTTATTAGTCCCACAATGAGGAAATTCTCAGTGTTACAGCAGCAAAGAGAGAGCGAAGCACTCAAGAAAAGAAATAACAAGAAGAGAATTAACAAGATTTTACAGTTTGTTACTTGTTACTTTACAGTAAACATATATAATACTAAAAGTAAAAAATAAAATAAAAATATAAACTCTATCCTTCACAAAAAGCAACAATATTAAGGATTATAATTAAATAAAAGCTAAAACATTTACACTGTAAGGATATTTTACCTGAATTTCACAGAGTTTGGCACATGAGGTACTGATCTATGTTACCCATGGGATGGTGAGGAGTTAACAATATAAACATTATAAATAGTAAAGCAAAAAACTTTACACTACAGAGATATTTTTAAAATATTGCACATGGAGTATTGATTATATTGCACACAGGAAAAGTGATAAATTCACAGTTTATGTTCTGTAGGAGTGTGAGGTCTAATGGGGGGTGGAGGAGTTTCTACTGGGAGCAGTGTTGGAGGTACAGTCTAACAGCAGCAGGAAGGCAGGACCTGCGATGGCGCTGCTTCACACACTTAGATCTCTAAAATGCAGTTGTAGATCTAGAATTTTATTTTGACTAGTAAGAGTAATATTACTGATACCTAAATGTTAAATTATAGCTAGTCACAATGCAGTTTTGACTAGTAATAACCACTTTTTTAACTCTGTATATGTAAGAAACAGATATCTATACTTACTTGAATAATTACTTTAATAATTAATATTAACATTAATAATTGTAATTACTTATTTTGACTAGTATGACTTACAATAGAACCAGTAATAATTAAAAATACCAAAAATACCACTTAGCCCTATCCCTCTGTTTTGCATGTTCAGGTCTAGGGGTAGGGTGTCCTGATTCTTGTTGAGATAGAGGGGTGGGGCGAAGTGTTGGGGCTACATGACCCTCCAAACAGAGGTTTTTCAGAGACTCCAAACAGAGAGATATGAGAAAAAAAGAAAAACCAGCAAGATGGAGAACAGGAGACCAAAGAAACATACAAATGTGAGAATTGTCTCTGTTAAAAAATTAAAATAACTATCATATTATCTTAGTTTAATGTTGTTTCAGTGTATTATGTTTATTTTCTTCATAACAAGCATAAAAAATCGCTAATAGCATGCTAATGTCTCTGTAGCTAGCCTCCAGTACTTAATTCATACTCTGTTCAATGAGTCAGATTCTTCCTTAAATAGTCCAGCAGTTCTGACGCCTGAAGCGCCAGAATGTAACTGCTGCTCCATTTAAGGTGGAACGGGAAAATTCGAACAAGAAGCTGGTGAATATCTGACTTCAGCTTCGTATCACTGAAGAATTAGGGGTGGGCGATAAAAAATAATTGCCCCCTCTTTGAAGGCATATGATGCCCTAAATGTGACTAAAGCCCAGCAGTGAGGAGCTGAACTTTACCCTCCTCTGCTGTCACTGCAGACTGGCAGGGTCGCCTACAGAGCAGCGCTGGTAGCTGTTAATGAAGTGATGCTCTTTTTATTTGAGGGTCCCATTTAGAGGAAGGATTTCAACCACTACCCTGTAACTCAGTTCCAAGGGGCGATGAGACACTCGAGAACAAGGGGTAGGGGTAAAAACAAGAAATGGGATTGAGCCTAGGTCTTACTAGTCAAAATTGTTTCAGATCAACTATGAAATTTGTATTTCATGCATATTTATGAGAGTGACACTAGGTGGGAAAAGGGTGGTATATGTGCAGCAAGTCAGCGCAAGACGGAAGGCGATCCAGAGGGAGAGGAACGAAGGGTAGAGGAAGAATCTGACTCATGAATTAAGTACTGGAGGGTTCCAGGAACATCGACAACATATCAGCAACCAGAAGATCAATTAAATTATTGACAATTATGAACAGTTTAACTAGCTAACACGTGTGCCAAGTAGCTTTACAGGCCATGACATTTTTATGGTGGGTTGGACCCTTAAAATTTAAAATAAAGCAGGGTTTAATTTGTGATTTCCCTGTCTAGGATCTAGTCGCACTGCACCACATAGTTTTAAAAGTAGGTCAACTTGTGATCTGCCCTGTCATTAAGTGTGCCTGATGGATACGCCCGTGTAAATAAACAGCAGGTTGATTCTGAGACCAGTTTGTGTGGATAGGTTGCGTTTCTTCTTCCATTGTAAGTGAAAACCAGGCCTAAGTCCTTTTTTTCTGGCCTAGTTCAGGTTAAAATCTACATCTTGTGCAGCCAACGAACTAAAAAATTAAAACGTCAACCCAAACATAACCAAATAAGCTATAAATGCATAGCAGGTATACAATTTTTCAAGCCATAAAACACATTATTATATCAATAGTAGATCAATGTGAAAGCCAAAGCATCTCCCACCTCCTGCTAAATGCAGGTGAATGTTGGTAAGAGACAGCAACCCTACACAATGAGCGGTCACTGTTAGAATTTCACTCCTTCCATACTCCATGAGTGACTTTTATTTTGAAATATAGTCTAAGGAATCTGTACTAAGCGTGTGACAGAGAAAAGAGGTGTTCTACAAATTAGCATATGTTGAATATGAGTTCTGTACGGAGCCCCGCTGGTGACATCCTGTATAAATAAAAATAATGCGTGGCCACGACTTAGTAAGACGCGGGAATGAGATGATTAAGTCGTGGCCACGACTTAGTAAAGCGTGGGAACGAGATCCTAAAGCGTGGCCACGACTTAGTAAGCCATGATCTCGTTCTCACGCCTTACTAAGTCGTGGCCACGCATTGGGATCTCGTTCCCACGCATTTATAAGGCGTGGCCACGCATTGGGATCTCGTTCCCACGCATTTATAAGGCGTGGCCACGCATTATTTTTATTTATAAATAACCAGCGGGGCTCCGTAGTTCTGACTAGTAAAAAGTCAGTTTTAGAAATCTGAAATTGAATTTATAATTAGGCAGACTAGTCATAATTACCTATCAACGAGTGACGTTTTCATAATGGAGATTATAATATTTATTGCTACTAGTAAAAAAGATGTATGTTGATATCTGTAATTACATTAAAGTGATCTGTAATTCAGTTCTGACTAGTAAAAATATACATTTCAGCAGTTAAAATTAAACGACAGGCCTATAATTATTTATAATTCTTATTCTTGCTCAGAATTTTATTTTGACTTGTATCGCTGGTGTCATTTTTGGCTAAAACGGCTTGCCACTAGCCTCTTTGATGACAAACATATCAGACGAAATAAGAAAGCGTTGCTGAATGAGTGAAAGAGTAAAAGCCCGGAGCCAGAAAGCAGGACAGGAGCCGCGCTGGGTTTAAAGCTTGTTTACAGGGTCGAATCGAAGCCGCAGTCGGTCAGTAACGCTGAGATGCGGTTGTTGTGAATGTCCAGCAGGTCAGACTAGCCTAGCTACCGTTATTACTCACCAAAGGAGAGCAAAAAGCAGGACAAAAATCTGACACTACGTCCCCCGCGCTCGGTCATAGCCAGACTCACTGCTGTAAGGAGACAGTTTAAGGTCTGTGTTATCGGGTGACCATCATAACAGCAACACGCATCCATACAGCCGCGAATAGCCACCCTCTCAGCATCATCACTCCGCCGCCCACGATGCTGAGAGGAATAGTGGGTAAACAGCGGCCTCTGGCGGTCAACAGGCGCAACATCAGACCAGTAGACAGTACAGATTATACACTTGTGATGCAATTTTGTAAGAAAATATTTTATATCCAGTGCTGGACAAAAAACATAGACCATGTACTTGAGTTAAAGTAGAGACACCCAAGGTAAAATATTACTCCAGTAAAAGTAGAACTTCCTCCCTTTAGACCTCCACTTGAGTAAAAGTACAAAAGTATTTGCCTTCAAATGTCCTGAAGTATCAAAAGTAAAAGCACTAAAAGATTAATTATGACTTTAATGTCCTATTATCATTTTTATAACAAGACTCGCTTCATTAACTCATTTTAGGTGAAAATACTCCAGTGTCTCTCTTGTAACACCAATCTTTTAAGAATGTCATTAATTAGTGACGCTGATGTCTATTAAAATTATCATAAGCACAAAACACTGAAGGCAAACAGTTTCCATCAGGTAGAACTGAGTGGCTCTGAAATCACTTTTTACAAACAAGCAAAGTTTCAGTTTAAGATTTATTTACGCTCAGTTACAAGTTTAAGTTTAATAAAAACTTTAAACTCAGATTCACAAATGAGTTTCCCTTTACTAAACTGCATCTGTAGGTCTCTGTTCATAAACATAACCTAGACAAAACTAATTTACTATAAAATGAAATAGTGTTTGTATAAATTCAGAAAAAAGACACGTCAGTCACAACTGCATATGAGTACATATTTCTATATTGTGGTCTGTTTACACAAAGTTAGGTTAGTTCATCATTTATGTTGAATAGACTCTCCCAGATTTTACGCTGCTGCACTGATGTTGAACCGTGTGCTGCACTGGGTCGGTATGACCAACACGTCAAAACAAGCTCAAAACAAAGTGACCGCTGTGCCCTGATTGGTGTTCTCGCTTCACTCTTCTTTCGTTTTGACGTTACGTTTTTATACACACATAAACCAAAAGGAACGACAGATTTCTCATAATGTAGTGGAGTAAAAAGTGAGATATTTGGCTTTGAAATGTAGTGGAGTGAAAGTAAAAAGTCGCCCAAAATGGAAAAACTTCAGTAAAGTACAGATACACAAAAAAACTACTTAAGTACAGTAATGAATTACATTTACTTCATTACTGTCCACCACTGTATATATTATATAAAATGTTATATTAAATTTGGAATTGAGGCCAGTTCAGTAATCTGGGAAGCAGTTGTCTAGTACACTTTGCTATATTCCACAATATTAGTGCAAATGCCCATGACAGCAGTAAAATACACAAACAAACCCAGAAGACAGATTTATTTACAGGGGAATCACATTTTTGTCAATATTACTGCATAACTCATTTGCTGAGATGTAAATAAAATCATTCTGAGTGTTCTGATGTGAAATGATTTATTATATGGAAACGTACCAACCTGGACTTCTTTACAACGGGAAGAGAAACCAGGGAAACCACACAAATACATCCAAAACAATCAGTGAACCTACATGTGTCTATGTTTTGTATGTAATGTTGACAATGGTGGTAAAATAGTGAATGGCAAGATTTATTTGAATACTATTTTGCCCTAAAATGTACCTCTCCATCCTGAATGTATTTTAAAAATATGTTTTGGTCTAAAACTTTATCTCAGAACCATTGTAAAACAATGTCTCAGCCATCAGGCAATACATTCACATCCATTTCATGGTTATGTTATTATAATTGGCATATTAAATGGGTTATTGTTAATGTTATTGTTTCACAATTTGTTTTACAGGTTAGATTCTAAGAGAAACGTGCAAGAAGTACAACAAACTTACTTCTTCAGTAGTAGCTACTTGTTTATCTCCTAACTGCAAAGTAAAGGCAAATAAATTTGCTCCATAGCAGTAAAAGGTCTCTCTTTACCCACCTCTGGTAAAATCCATGACTGTTCTAAACACTGAATCTTCTAGGCATTTAATGAAAATTTAGCAAGCAGCTGTGTGTAAACAATAAAGCTACGATCGTATTTAGCGTCCTCTAGAATTACTGGCAACCTTGATAAAGGTGAGCAAAAAAGGCTGTGAAAATGTGACTGGCTTTTATCAGCTTAAACTTACAACCCTAATTCCAAAAAAGTTGGGACGCTGTTTAAAATGTAAGTAAATGTAAATGAAACACAGTGGTAAACACGCCCCCATCTGCCATCAAATTCTAAATGGGTGTATATTTTTCAAAACACAATAATATTTCTCTGTTTTAACGTTAGATTTGTTGTCTTCGTACTATTTTCAATTAAATATAGGGTTTAAATGATCTACACATCATTGCATTTTGTTTTTATGTACATTCTGCACAGCGTCCCAACTTTTTGGGAAAATGGGGTTGTACATAGTGTAGCTTTAAAAAGGGTCAGATATGGTATAAGTTGTGCAAATATCTGTGACGTATTTGTTTTGTTGAATGTTTTTACCTCTACCTCACTGAAAGGGTAGATTTTGCCCATATTTGCAATGTAAACACAACACATTTCCATTGCACACATTTTTTCCTTATCTTCAAATGTGCCAGTAATTCTGAAGGGCACTGAAGCTCTTGTTAAGCTTGTATCTGTTTATTTACCATGTTATTATTAAAGGCTTGATCAGTATGAGTAGAGGTTTGTAAAGTAGACTGCTGATCTCTCTTGCACATATATTTTTTGCAAAAAAAATAAAAAATACAAAATATTGGATTTTATTTTGATATATTTTTATACATACAAGTCTTAATAATAATGATAATATGAATAAACGTCGAACTCATGTTTAGCAGTCATAAGCATCAGAGTACTCTGGAATCTAACAATATAGCAAGAGGTACCCAGTGAAACGTAGACACAATACTAAGAACAGTAAAGCTGATTTTAGGTAAAGTAGGTGAAACAACTACGGTTTACAGTCTGCTACAGAGGTCACTAATAGGCTGACCGCGGTCCGAGTCCAGACCCAGACGCTGTCCTGTGCAGGCCTGGGCTTATAACCAATAAACTAAGGAGAATTATTTAATTTTGATGGGGTGGTCCTGTTTTAATCGGCATAACCTTTCTAGTCTTTAAGGTACGGCTTAGAGGCCCGGGAGACTCACAGACCAATCGCATGCGTTGTAAATATCACACGTGACACTACTCAGCCAATCAAATCTGTGCATTACGATGAGCACTGAGACTTCAGTGAGTGACGCACACACAGGGGAGGGACGAGGCGAGAAACAGCAGTCGGAGGAGAAAGTGAGTCAGATTATGTTGCATGGCATGATCTAAACAGAGAAAACTGACAATAAATGTTGTTGAAATATAACTGAACTGTACTTTATTTGATTTGACATTCAGTTGTTGACTGTATAAGATGTTGATATACCTACTAGGCTACTTCAGTTTACAGTCTATGGCACTGAATCATGATGCAAGTTAGACATTATGATGTTCTGGACCTTTGCTTGAGGGAATTTTCTATGACTGGACCTTATTGAATTTTAATTAAAGACCTCTAGTCTACCACAGGAGTTTGCATGTTCTCCCCGTGTCTGCGTGGGTTTCCTCCGGGTTCTCCCACAGTCTAAAGACATGCAGTCAGGCCACTTGGACATGCAAAATTGCCCCTAGGTGCGAGTGTGTGTGTGAATGTGTCTGTCTGTCTGTCTGTCCGCCCTGCGATGGACTGGCGACCTGTCCAGGGTGTATCCTGCCTTCCGCCCGATGACAGCTGGGATAGGCTCCAGCACCCCCCGAGACCCAGAAGGATAAGCGGCTTAGAAGACGTGTGTGTCTGTGTGTGTGTGTGTGTGTGGTCTACCACAATATAATTAGAGTATACCTTCATTAGGACACTGTGGCTGCACTACCGACTACCACCGCTAGATGCCCCCCCTGCTCTTCTCCTCCCACTCTGTGTCTGATGAGCGCATGGCTGTGTTTACATGCGCCCGGCTGAAAGAGACACGCGCGCGCTGAGGTGTGGCCCAGTGACTGTGTGGTGTAGCCACGCTGGAGGAGTGATACTGTGCCGTGGCTCCTTCCTGCATCACTACACTCCGAATAAAAATAACATTAAGTGTATTTTTGGCAAATTAACATCATACAATGTTCCATAAGACGAGGCCTGTTGTTGGTGAATTAATAGAAAACAATGCATCTCCCTCTTTTTAAACGACAGACAGAACAAAATATAACCATACAAAGGAGAACATCCAGAGTTTATAGGAGTGAATCCATCTGGGGGCTTTTTGAGTGGGGCAATATGATTGTTTACTATTAGATGAATTAGACTAATAGGGCTGGTCTTGTTTTTGTCCACGCGGTCTGTCTGATGAGGGTCTTTTCTACCTCTTTTCCAGTCTGACAGGCTAATTCGTTCCCTGCATCACTGCAACGTCGTGCCCGTTCCTCTCTCCCCACTGAACGCGGGATAAATGACTGACCCCGCGGTTGTCAGCATACCTGCTGAATCGCACTGCGCGTGTTAAACTATCACCGGGTAAAGCTGACGGACACGCGCAGTTTCTGCCCTCCAACACGCTCTTTGTTGTCTCGAGGAGCATGGGCGAGGGGCGTGGCTTGTTTTACAACTGGGCGGGGCGCGCCGCAGCTCGAGGCCTGCGATTGGAGCAGATTTCAACCCAGCGACTGAGGAGCGACTCCGTAGCAAATGAGAAACGCCCCCCTCCCCGCGCCGGGAAACAAAGTTAAAAACATCACAGCGGCTCAACAGATGAAACAGGGAGAGGGGGAGCGGCAGGAGGAGCAGGTAAAGGAGGATTTCAGCTGGAGGTGACAGACCATCTTCACTGAGGCTGCTTGTTAGGACGAGTTTAACAGCCTAAGCGAGGTAAAAAGCGAGTTTAGGCTTGGTTTAGCTGCTTATTGCTGTCGTTAAATGCGGTCGTTACTCAAAGCTGCCCCGCTCCTGCTGTTGGTCGTGTATCCGCTGCCAGCTGTAGCGTCTGAGGTGAACAGGTGGTGAATGTGTCAGTCTCCGTTCAGGGCTCCGCCGTTTGGACTTGTGTGGGAGAGTTTAGTTCTCATGTCCTAGTGCTGCCAGTCCGCCGCGCTCACAGCTCCCGTAACCCGACTCGGTAACGAAACGAAGTGAAGTCCACTGAAAAGGCGCCAGGATGCCCGAAGCTGGCACGGACATGAGCATGGACAGGCTTTTCGGGGTGAAAGCTCCGACCTCGGTGGCCCCGGAAAGCCTCCCTGCCTCTTCTTTGGGCAGCGGCCCTCCTGGAGACATCCTCCGAAACTTCTACCACACCAAGAGAGTCGGGAACTATCTCATCGGCAGAAAGCTGGGAGAGGGGTCTTTCGCCAAAGTTCGCGAGGGTCTTCACGCTCTGACTGGAGAGAAGGTGAGCTGAAGTTTACGTCTTAAAATAAAGGATTTCATGAACTTTATTCCCTCATGCCAGACATTTCTATTCATCAGACTGTGAGAAATGCAGTTGCAGTTAATGCAAACATGTTTTAGATGGATCTCAAAGAGCCCCATCATCTTTAACTGTGCTTAAGTGTGATTTTAAAACTTTAAAAATGCTTTGGCTCTTAAGAAACTGGTTCTGAGTTAACCAAAACATTCCTAACTAAACTCTCCAATGAAGCTTGAGTAGTAATGAGTGTTTATTACCTCTGACCGTATGTACTTACTGTATGTAAGTGCCCTTAAGTAAGGCAACTAACCCCCAACTGCTCCCCAGGCGCTGCGGATAGGGCTGCCCACCGCTCCGGGCAAGTGTGCCCACTGCCCCCTAGTATGTGTGCATTCACTAGTGGTGTTCCACTGCACGGATGGGTTAGACTGCGGAGGTGAAATTTCCCCACTGTGGGACTAAAAAGTGTCACTTAATCTTAATCTTATCTTACTTCTGCCCAATAAATCATCTAGAACCCTTCAGCACTCTGAAAGTGGTCAAACTGAACAGATAAGGCAAGATAGTGCTTCATCTGTGCTCATAACCCACTAGAACCTGTTATTAATCTGTATTGGTGTAGGTGAAAGCTGACAGGTCTGTCCTTGTGCCCTGAACTTAAGACACCCTCAAGTGTCCACTACATCCTCTAGTTCAGCGGACCAAGGCGCTGACCATTTGGTGACACTCACACCTACGTGGCATTAGGTAACAGAGACAATCCAGCGGGGCTTATTTAGATCTAGGTGTCTGAATTAATCTTAGATTACCCCAGAAAGCAGGAACTGACGTCCAGGCAGAACTGGATGAGGTTTCTTAATGAAGACAATTTTTTTTACAGGTGTGGAAGAGCGAGCGCCTCCCGCCGCTGAGCTGGAGAGAACTTTCACACCAGAACTCCTAGTGGATGTTGCTTTTTGGAAGAGACAGTAGTGAGGGCAAAAATGTGGCTGCCTAAAAGCCCAATTCAACAAAAAAGCCCTATTAATCCTATAAAGGACAACCTTGTATCTCCGTTTTTGTCGTTTTTCAGTTTTTGAGATAATTTGAACATGCCTGTCGTCCTTTATAGTGTTTGTAAATTTCAGGAAGAATGGACCAAAAGAAATGGCCCAAAATGACTTGGAAAAAACTCCATTGACTTCCATTAAAAGCGAAGCAGGTTTTTTCCTTTTCCTGTAAAGTTCTCATTTTGGAGATACGAGGGTTTGTTGTTGTATTATTCCTCACACCCGTCTCTTCCTTTGTCCAGTGTGGCAGTGGTTTGTTCAGCCTATACTGTCTGCCTTTGTTCAACTGGGTGCAGCTTATAAATTTGCATATTAGGAGGGAAAAAACAAGTGTCTCTGTTTTTTTTGAATGAGTGACCTGAAATTTCTGTTTTGCATATCGAGGATTAGCTCAGCCCCCTGACAGCCCCCTTTCACTGTTGCTGTGGCAGGGCGAAGCACTCTCTCCCGCTCTCTTTTCTCAATGATGATGCAAACGGTGGAAATCTCACAGAGGAGCGCGCGCCTCGTGCTGCCGTCTCCTCGTTCGCCCTCACCGACTGACATCACCAGGAGAGAGAGAGAGAAAAAAAAACATGGGGGTTGGGTGGGGCGAGCGACTGCACATGCTTCTGCTGTGTGTTTTCATCCTATGTAACCCACTTTCACCCTCACCCCCTTTGTCTGTGGCTGAGATAAACAACGTGTTAGCCTCAAGCTCTGGGGTGCCCCCTTATCCCCCTCCTATATCGCCATCAGCCCCCCATGTACCCCCTCCAACACCCCTCTCTGGCGAGACTGGGGGTTATCACTGGAGGACGGGTCAAGATTAGGCTGTTCTATTTGCATTTAGGTGACTGTTTAGGATCTGCTGGGCTTTTAAGCTCTTTCTTTACCCCCCGGTAGCCGCTCTGTTAGTCTAATTGATGAAATTATTTGCTCAATTGGTCATGTATGACTTGTTTGCTCACAGCCTCCTTCATTGTTTGATGATTTGTCATGGCATGGCTGGTCACCTTTTGAACCCTCTTCAGTCCAGGCAACACAGAGCTGGGTACTTTGATCAGCGGCGGAACAAATAGCACGAGGCTATTGTCTACGAATTCAATAGGGAATTCGAACCCAGACAAAGAAAGCACGTCTGAGATGATAAAGAAAGACTAATCGCGTCCTTTAAAGTTAAACATGAAATGAAATAAATAAATGTTACTCAATGAGCAACAAGCAGCAGATAATTTATTTATAAATTATTCTTAACTGATTCGTTTCGTATGTCGTCGCTGCCCAAAGAAAAACGTGTATCTCTAAAAAAGTAACTTTACAGTAGAGGGCAAAAACGTTCTTTACTTTCAATGTAAGTTAATGGAAAGGGTTTTAATTCCAAGCAATTTTGGAGCATTTCTTTTGGTCCGATCATCATGAAATTTACGCACAATGTAAAGGACGGCTGCTGAGCTCAAATGATGCAGAAAAGTAAAAATCGCAAAAAAATGGAGATACATGTTTTTCATTGAACAGCGACGATGAATTGTATGGCAGCAAAAACAAGTGTCCTTTATAGAGTCACGTTAATGGATCTTAGATTATCCCATAAAGCAGGAGTCCCTCTGATAGAACCTTTCTGAGATTGACTTTTTTAGTAAGTAGAGGTTTGACGTTCAATTTAAGACTCTTCTTTCCCAAAAAGCCTTATTGTTTCTGTTATATAGGACTTAATAGAGTTATAGTGCCAGCAGAATGTTGCCTGCATTTGTCACTGCTTTGTTAGTTTGAGTGTTTGTTCAGCATTAGTGGTTTGCGGTGTCTGTGGTGACAAATGGATGGCATTAACAAGCCATTTGGAGTCCTACCCTCCGAGTGGACCTGGTGTAAAAGGCTTGGGAACTGTTATATTTAGTCATTTGTCCAGAGACCCCTCCCCCCACGTCCCCCTCCTCCATTGACTTCATCTGACAGTCAGACTATGGGCGCCACGCAGTGAAATAAAAATCCACACATGCTTAGCTGAGCCTTCCTCACCTGTTACTGACCGCTATTCCTCTGCCAACTTCTCAGACCTAAACATTTGAGACCTGGACTTACAGTATGTTGTTGTCCGCTCTTTCTCCTAGGTGGCGGTGAAGGTGATAGACAAAAGAAAGGCCAAGAAAGACTCGTATGTTACGAAAAACCTTCGTCGGGAGGGCCAGATCCAGCAGATGATCCGCCACCCCAACATCACCCAGCTTCTGGACATCCTGGAGACAGAGAACAGCTACTACCTCGTCATGGAGCTCTGCCCAGGAGGAAACCTCATGAACCACATCTACGAGAAGAAGCGGCTTGACGAGAGGGAGGCGCAGAAGTACGTCCGCCAGCTAGTCATGGCCGTGGAGCATCTGCACAGGGCTGGAGTGGTACACAGGTGAGAGACCCAAACAGTGAAACATAAGCTTGCTTTATATCTCGCTGTTGTTGGAAGAAAACTTCGTATCTGCGTGATGAGAACTTTACAGGAGAGGGAAAAAACCTACTGTACTTTTAATGTAAGTCAATGGAACCAGAATTTTTTCCAAGTCATTTTGGGTCATTTCTTTTAGTCCATTCTTTATGAAATTTACACACAATGTAAAGGGAAACCGGTATTTTCAAATATGTCAAAAACTGAAAAACGTAAAAAATCGAGGTTTTCTTCCGACAGCAGCGATACGTAGCATGTAGACGAATTTAGCTTGAGTAACTTCCGTCTGAATTCACTGACGTTCAGGCCAGACTTGGAGAAAACTATGTTGAATTCATTCTGGAATTGAGAGCGTCTGTAGACACACCATGATCTACAGAAGGCTAGAGGCTCCCCAGAAAAGGACAATGGGCTTAGAAATCTCCACTGTGACCCATATTGCCCAATTCATGGGCAAATGCCCTCTATGCAAATGACCATTGTTCGTTTATCTGCAGCTAAGATTGTCAAAAGAGTTTTGACAAAAGATCATTCTTTAAAGTAAACATCGGTTTGTCTTTGTTTCCTACAGAGATCTGAAGATTGAAAACCTTTTGCTGGACGAACAGGACAACATAAAGCTGATAGGTAAGTTTAAGTACTTCTCGAACGTTTTCCTAAATGCTCCTTTCCAATCCAAACGTTAATGTATTCCCAACACAACTCCCAGGTCTTTTCACAATGCAAGAGCAACCCGCATCAGGTCTTATTAATCTAAACTAAGGAAATAACCCTCTTCGGCATGTGGCAAGGACTGATGGAGCAATCAGTATCTCATTAAAACCAAACAACCTCTCACCTCTGTGAAAGTCCACCTCAGCATACAGAGTTCCTAGTTAACAGCTGAGTGTGAAAGACAGGGTTGGTCTGTTGGTGTTAGACGGCCATAAACCCCCCTCAGTTCGCTCCAAAAGGGTGCAGGACGCATGAAGGCAGTGCCGGGATCTTTTCCCCCACAGTGCCTAGAAAAACAGACCAGATTCAGGCTGTTAAAAACCTTCTCTATTCTTTTGATAGATTTCGGGCTGAGCAACTGCGCAGGAATCCTCGGATATTCAGACCCTTTCAGCACTCAGTGTGGCAGCCCAGCCTACGCCGCCCCCGAGCTGCTCTCAAGGAAGAAGTACGGGCCCAAAGTAGACGTCTGGTCAATGTGAGTTCACTCAGCTCCATCTCTGTCTCCTCTTAAAGACTAATGGCTATTGATTCACTCTTGATGAACGCTCATAAGCTAGCCTTTCATCAGGAATAATAAGTATGTGTTTTCCAATGCAGCGGAGTCAACATGTACGCCATGCTCACCGGCACCCTCCCATTCACGGTGGAGCCGTTCAGCCTCAAAGCCCTTCATCAGAGGATGGTAGACAAGGACATGAACCCTCTGCCTCCTTCACTGTCCTCAGGTACACTTAAACATGCTTTAACCGTGTAGAATACCGAGAAATTAGCATTCATTTTGCTGTGGTACAATAATAAGCCATTCAAAATGGTCACCAGCAATTTCCTTTGCCAGACAAGCCTCCATCCAGCTATGAATTAGAACCTAATAGGCAACACGCTCTAAAGGTTTCCCATGAAGGCAGCCATTGTTAGCCGGGCTCTTAGTTTGGTCCAGTCTGCTGTTTTTCTGTCTCATGAATGGGTCCGATGTTAAAGTAATTACAAAGGATGGACCGAATATCATCTAGCGGCCTTAAATGTACTTCTGAGAGTCTCTTTAGGAGACTAATGGTTTAATGTTCATGCTTGCTGGCTGTCGTCATGTTGTCTATATCTTTTTTTTTGTTTGTTTATTTGGGGTTTGCTATCTTATATAGTCTTTAAATTAAGCGCTGACACCCAGCAAATTAAAACTGTGGGCAAATAGATGCATGCAAGAGTGACCATTTGCATAAATTAGGGGTTCTGGTAATGAGTGACTGACTTTGTACAAAAAAATGTATGTGGTTTGCGACCAGGATGTGTTTAATATATAATTTGTTTCTTTAAATACTTGTTTTGTCTGGCTCCTCTTATCGTTTTGTGAGGTTGTTTTTAGTTACAATAATCTATGAAGAAGCCACAGATAAGCTTAAACAAACCTACGACTAAAGATTCAGCTTATGGTTACTGCATGTAGTGCAAATCCAGAACTAGTTGCATTAAAAAACACTTTTTTTAATTCATATTTTGTCAGTTCTTTAAGCCTCTTGACCAGAGGCTGAATTCTTATGCTTTTTAAAATTCCTGAGGGCCCAAAGGCTGGTGTGAAATTACCCTTAATGGTCATTTTTCAGTTTTAGTTATGGCCAACAGCTGACGAAGGAATGTCTTAGTGACACATTTTGAAATACCACAGGCATTTATGTCTCAGTGTCAGGGTAGTGCATCACAACAGGATGATTCAGTACTGAAATGAGATTAGCCTCCTTATGTAACAGCCGTATTTATTATCAATGACACAGGGCTGTCTTCTTATCAATCTACTTATGCAAGACATTATGGGGGAGGTAGTCAGTCAATTGGATCTTACCGGACAGAGGACAGTAGGGTTTTGTTTTGTATGGGTTGCGAGAAAGTGGCGTCGTATTTCTGCAAAGCTTTGTATAAATGCTATAAACGCTACTCTGATCATGTGTCTGTCTGTAGAGCTCGGCTGAGGGGCGCATTGATAGTAAACTATGGATTTGCTGATCTCAGTCTCTCTGCTTAATGAAGCAGAGAATAAGATACTCATGGCTGTCATTGAACCAAATCTGATTTGGAGAGACTCACACAGTCCAGTGTATTTACCATTCATCAATTCTGTCCACAGCTGCAGTCAGTTTACTGAAGAGCCTTCTAGAACCCGACCCTGCTAAAAGGCCCAACATCCACCAGGTTATGGCAGACTCATGGCTACAGCTGGGCAACCCACACACTGGAATCCCTTACTTGAACCGGTAAAATATGTATTTTTTTCTCGTTCGTTTATCTGTTTCGTGATCAGGCCAGACAGGAGCCGGTTCACAAAGATGAGGCTGATAAGTTGTTTTCTTGCTCAGGATCCATATCGAAGAGATTAACCACACAGTTCTTCTGCACATGACTGAGCGGATGGGCTACAAGCACAGTGAAGTCCTCAGCGCTGTCCTCACAAACCGAGCCTGCCACACTCTCGCTGTCTACTTCCTCCTGAACAAGAAGATGAAGAGACTCTCCAAAGAATATCGGGTAAGTGTGGTTTAGCTGAACTCGAACGACTTCAGTAGTTTTAGGTATCATACATGATCTTCTGTTGTTAATCAGACCTTTCAGAGTAAGTGTGCTGATCTAGAATCCATTTAAACCACTTGTTTCCTTATACACTTAAGTTTTAGGGACCCTAGATCAGAACTCTCTGGCTCTGCATCGTACACGGTACCTGATTTTGGCTGTGTATCTTTGCAGGAGAAGCAGTACAGCATGGAGAAGGAGAAAAAGAGCGAACTGTTCCAGACGCAGTGGAGAAAGCACATTGAGAAGATCACCATCCCCCCAAAACAGACGCCAGTCTATCTTGCTGTGAGCAAAGGCCCCACCAAGGAAAAGAAACAGAAAACAGGTGAGGGGTCAAACAGAAGCCAAGGCCAAATCCAGCAGCGCCTTAAATTAAAAAGTCCACGACTTGAGATAAAAAGTACAAGCAAATAAGCTTTAAAACACAATCATTGTGTACGAGACTTATCTGGGCATCGTTTTAACAAACATACCTCTGCAGTAGTTGCGTAAGTTTGAGAAGCCGTCACCAGGAGCGCATGTTGAACATGTGGAACGGGTTTGTGCTGCTCAACAGTGCAAAGCCCTAAGGCCTTGTCTGTACTGAGCAGTCTACACAGAGTAAAACTTAACCTCTGTTATTGACCCATTTCTGCTCTCTCTCTTGTTGACACTCATCAAGTCACGCTACCAAGGTTAGCGTTTCAAGGCCTCAAAGAATGTCTCTAAATTCAATTTGAGAGCAGGATCAAAAGAAGACCTGTTTCTTTTTTTTTCGAAAATGGTTCCATGATGTTCCCCAAAGAATAAAAACAAACTGTTTTCACTTTGCGTACAGGGAGACTTGGGGCAGTAGCGCATTCCAAAAATCATTGTTTTCCTGTGTGTTTTCCTTTCCTTTTAATAAACTGTAATGGTCACTGGCTTAAAGTAAAGACACAGAATGTGTTATAGTCCAAAGAGGAATGTTCTGTGAATAGCAGCGAAATACAAACGGTATTTATTGTCCAGTCAATTCCGAGTTTTGTTTTATGTCAGATGACTCACTGTTTGGAGTGAGTTTTTGGGGCTTAGACAGCGACTCTGACGTGTCTGACTTGAATGAATCTTTTGAATTTGCTTACATTTTCTCCCTGTAGACTGGAGCTGGCCTCCTCTTTTTCTTTAGTCTTTAGGCTTTTTGTACTATGAATCTCACTCCTATACTGAGTAGAGGATGTTGGCGAATGCAACATTATTACAAAAGAAATTTCCCTTGTGAACCATTGAATCGGACATTTAAGCAAATAGGTGTGGTAAACTGAATCGTCTCATAACCGTCTTGTACTAAGAGGATGTTTCTCTCTCTCAGGGCTCCTTAAAGCGATGACCGGCCTCAAGGAAGCTTATTCAGGCCAGGGCGGCTGCATAGCCTCCTCCTCGCTGGAATATCTGGAAATCCACCCTCTGTTTCCCCAAGAAGCTCGCCGACTGGACGCCCAGCCGCCCCCGAAAGAGAGCTCTAAAGATGTAAAAGCCGTGGACGTCCCAGCCCGGCCGCCCTCCTCTCTCGGCGCTCACTCCTGGGCTTCTGCGAGTAAGGAGCCCAGCAAAGAGGCTCCGCCATCGCCCTGGTACAAGCTTACCAATGGCGCTCTCTCCCCACCCCGCCATGTGTCAGCTTTCCAACCGGACAGTTCCTACCTGAAGAAGGCTACCATCCCCAGCCCCCCAGTGCTCATTGTCAAACCTCAGCCCAAGAAGAGCCCCCCCACCACGGACTGGCCAACCCCTAGCCCCCCTGAGTCCAGCAGTGGGGGCAGCGGAGGCAGCGAGGAACCTGACAGCCCACAGCACCGCAGCAAGTTCCCCTCCATGGGTATCGGACAGATTCTGAAGAAGAAGGTGCCACCGTTCACCTTCCAGGTGCCTCCGTTTAGGCCAGAGCCAGCGGTGGAGGTGGAGTCGCCGACTCCCTACCACATGCAAACTCTGCTCTGTGCCTCTGGGGCCCTGAAGACCCTGTGCTGATTAACGAGACTTTGTAAAGTTTAAGTAAAACACAGTTAAAGGAACAGCTCGACCAAACGTGCTAATGTGACTAGCAATTAATGGAAGATATTAGCCACCAGTTGGCATCATTTAATTTGGGTACTGTTAACAGGTGGCTAACATTTAGCATTTTTGACTGAACCGTTCCTTTAAAAAAAAAAACACATAGAAATTATATGCAGTAATCGTATTCACCACCATGGCTTTTATTCAATATGAAGCACCAGGGCTTCCAACGTGACTGGGCGATTTAGCGTAAACCCTTTGGGGAGTTAGTTGACTTCTGTCCTTAATATGCACAGATAGAACAGATGCCTGTCTGTAGAGAGCACGCACACTCCAGCTCCGAACACTGTGTTAGATTTATTACCTCTTACGCAACACTGCCAGTGGCGTGTCTGTCGCTAAGACGGACCCTCACGAGCGTCAAGAATGCTGACTTTAATATCTGTTTCCATAAAGCAGTTTTTTCGCCATCTGCCGCTGCAATCCCCGCTCGAGGAACAGATAATCTTCATTAGACCACTCACGTTTCACAATGTTAAGAGAGATGCTGCACCACTGCCAGTACGGTATATTTGCATGTGGACCTCGGAGCTCCCGTGAAGCACCACAGCCTGAGAACGTTCGTACGCCATCCGTTTTTATTCCATAGCTGTGTGAGTCATTTGCTGGATAGTTACGCCTCACAAGTTACACCGACACTCAGGTCTAGCTGTACTTCACAGATGAAGTCTTCTCCCTTTAGCCTTGCTGCGAACCTGTTGCTCAACTGTTAACATTCCTTTGTCCCGCTTCCCTCAAACGAAGGAGGTTGCTGAACTTGTATAGCCTTAAATATCTTACCTTTTTAAGCCCTTTGGCTAAAATGGGAGAACCTGAAGCATCACGTTACATCCTGTAGCCTACGTGTTATCACTTCAAACGAATAAGGGGGGGGGTCATCGTCACCTGTGTAACACACATGATCATGTTGAATGATATGGTAGACTGTGCAATAGTGCGTACATATTGATAGTCCCCATGCTGTACATTGCCGAGACGCTGTTTTCTTTCCGGTTCATCGGACGGTTGTGGTCCCGTGATGTGAGAACTGCTTGTAAATATGATCTCCAAGTGTCTTTCATCTCATGCGTACTCATGTTCAAACTGCTCTCATCGCACACTACTGTAGTTGAGGTAAAAAGCTATTGGCTTTTCAGAGTCTTCACTTGCACAGAAGGCTACGAACTGTTTATAAATGAACTCTTTTCCAACGTGAACTACTTCTTTGCATGCACTGACAATGTTTTTTTTTTGGGTGGGCTGGGATACTCGGTGTCAGTTTTTGGAGACTTCTTTGTACCTCTTTGTTACGGCGAAGAACGGATCTGAGATTGAAAGTCTTTTGAACTCTGAAGGTCCTTTTGTAAGCTTTTGTAACGAGTTGCTGTGCTTAAGTGAGAAGAGATTTTTATGCTGTAAAAAAGATTTTAAATATTTAATATTTAACATTTCCAAAATGAATATTTGTGTACCGAGTTTTGCTTTTCCACTCAACACTTGACACTTCTTATTACACAATAAAAATGTAAATGCTGATTTACTTGGACCTGTTTCTTCAGTACAGTATGTTTTATTACCTCGGTTGGCGAGCAAATGTTTCTTTTGTATCGCTGTAATATGAAACGAGGGGCATTTGCTGTTGCGCCGTCCGCTTTTCCCACGAGACACCTGTGGGGAGCATGAAATGAGTGACAGCTGAAAGACCTCCTGGCCTCATTTAATCCAGTCAGCTGCGCTACAAGAGCCCCCCCTGCACTCACACATGTACTCTCGCACCCCCTGATAAATGAGACGAAGGGGGACGGGGGGGTACCCCGAGACAAGCCCTCAGATACCCACACCCAGATCAACTGGAGCGGCTAAGCCGATAAGAGCTGTGGCCGCAATAGTGGCTGTAAAGTATATTAAAGCAAAGCGCTTTGTTTACAGTGAACGGTATAGTTATCTCAAATCCTGCGGCGGCTCAAGTGACATAAACAGCCCCTGACGAAGACTCCAGTGATGAAGAGTGATACACAATACTCATATTTAGAAGTGTGCCGATACTGGGATATCAGGTACACCGAGATATTCAACATGCAGTATTGATATCAGGACACCTCAAAATGCTGCCACTGTATTTTAATAAATATAACCACCAACTTATACCGGTCAGGCATAACTTACTATATAGGTGCACTTTGTAGTTCTACAGTTATAGACTGTAGTCCATCTGTTTCTCTGATACTTTGTTAGACACAGCAGTGCTGCTGGAGTTTTTAAACACTGTGTCCACTCACTGTCCACTCTATTAGACACTCCTACCTTGTCAATCCACCTTGTAGATGTAAAGTCAGAGACGATAGCTCATCTGCTGCTGCACAGTTTGTGTTGGTCATCCTCTAGTCCTTCATCAGTGGTCACAGGACGCTGCCCACAGGACGCTGTTGGCTGGATATTTTTGGTTGGTGGACTATTCTCAGTCCAGCAGTGACAGCAGTCATGCATATTACACACCAGGTTAATCACTAGCAGCCCTCAACAGATGGGGAACATGTGGCGAACGAGATAGAAGTATTATTGTAACAAGTTGTACTTTATACTTAATATACTTAAACCTTTTTAAAAATGTCTCTATATAGAACCAAAAAAGGGTTCTTCTATTGTTATAAGCTTGACATCATAACAATAAACACCTATCTACCACCATTTTTAAAAAGGTTCTATGAAGAACCATAGACAACACCTTCTCATTTTCACCATGCAAAGAACCATTTTTTTTCAGGAAATGGTTCTATATAGAAATCATGGTTCTAAACGAACAACTGCCTTTACTAAAGAACCAACTTTTCAAGTGCACTCTTAAAAATGACGGGTCTTCAAGAGTTCTTTAGTAAAGAAACGGTTCTATATAGAACCATGAACACTTAAAGAACCCTTTGCATGACTAAAGGGTTCTTTGCACTGTAAACGAGTTGGTCCTTCAGACTGATGAGAGAATGTGTTCTACATATAGAACCTTTTTGAAAAGGGTTCTGCTATTGTTACAAGCTTGACATTGGTGCTCTTTCTCTCTCTCTCTCTCTCTCTCTCTATATATATATATATATATATACGTATATATATGTATGAGTGTATATATATATATATATATACACATACATGTGTATATGTATATATATGTCACATTACACACTTCTATAATCTAAAAACAGCTCAGCCAGTTTGTACTGAAGTCCCTGTACTTACTGAATAATAAGTCTTTCTTAACAACACATCAAACAGAAAAGGTGCCATAACTTTTGCACAGGCCACATTTTATGTTTTATTTTTTCCCCCAATATGTTGAATTCAGCCAATAAGTAGTGATTGTGTATTAAAAAGGATGTGTTCACTTAGAAAATTAACAAAGCGTATGTGTGTATATATACATATATATATATATATATATATATTATAATACACATACATATATATATATATGTATATGAATGTATACATAACAATGTAAAAATACTTCAGATCTTAGATATTTACAAGGATTATATTATGGTCTATTTAAACCCGAGGCATTACCTGAGATATTAATAAGCTAAATAAGTACAAATCATAACTTATAGGGTACTTTCTTTTGGGAGATGGCGGTCCCAAACCCTAACCCCTAACCCCTAACCCCTAATGCCTAACGCCTAACACCTAGACTTCAACTAGTGAAAATATACTTAATTTTTTAAATATCTTAAATATCTTTTCTCTGAAAGAAAGATACAATTATCAGTTTCATTTTTAAATATGGGGTATGTTCAAAGATGTGTAAAACTGTACAGCTCATTTTACAGGCTTTAACTTCAAGATCTGATACGGTGGAGATGTTAAAGATGTCGTGTCAGTTTTCACTGCGTAAATAATGGCAGTAACTCAGAACTCGACACTCGACAGAACTCCTGAATAAACTTCTCAGGAAAACCTTTGTGCACAAACCACTAAAACCATGTCAACACACCCATGACCTAAACACACCCAGGACTAGACTTCCGAAGACGCTACCGAAGACTTCCTCAAATACATTTTTTACTTGGCACCGCGCCAGCTTGCCTATCAATAGAGCACAGAGAGTAAACAACAACTACAGGCACCAGTGCAAAGCACACAGATGTCAATAAGAGCAGGATGGCAAAGCCAATCTGTGGCTTAAACTCTGCGGCCTGGGTGTTAAATGCACTGTAAGCTTTTACTGGCTGTTACTGTGGCTCAGGCCTTCATTAGAGTCAACGGCAGGCCAGAGGCCTCTCGCTGCGTAACGGCCTCTCATCCTAGTCAATCTGTTCAGGCTTAGAAATCAACTGAGACTAATCCTGTTTTCAAAGAGCTTTTCCAGTTGAGCGAAATAACAGTTTCTTTGTGTCTGAAAAACAGACAATTAATCGGATGTGGGTACAGGAGTGATGGAGGTCACACGTCTGAAGTGACGGACACTTGAAACATTTTGACAGATAAAGCAGATGCGTCACAGAAACATAGTGTCCATTTACTATGATCCCGCCAATTTCACTGGCCTTGAACCATGTGCAGAAAACCAAGGCAGAAAGAACCCTACATTCTTCCAAATAAAGGTTCCTTAATGGTTCTTGACTTGGATCTACAGGAAAAACCTTTAACTGATACAAAATCTTTAAATTTACACAGGGAGTTTCTTTAAAACCTTTCAAAAACAAAAGATTTTGGAAAAAAACTATTCACACATCTTATTTGCAAAAATGGTGCTTTAAAGGAGCATCAGTAGCATTTCACAGATAATGAGTAATAAAACTGTATTATTACGGTAACGAGCTGTACTTATCCATACAGTAAGTATCTTAGTTGTCGCTTTATACAACAGTTAGTTCCGGCCACGCAAGCTGACTGTTTGAGACTTTGACAGCTGTAGGAGCTCAAGACATTTGAACGTTTTTATTTCTTACTTTGCCACAAACAGAAAATGGACACTTTTAAGATCACATTTGACCGACAGCCGATTTGGTCAGACTCTGAAGATGAGACGACACTAAATTCCCAAACTGTCATCACCACTGAGCAGCTTTTCAGTCGGCAGCTGAGACAGAAGAACAGCTGAACAACCTGGAATCAGCCAGAAATGAACCCAATACCATTCACCAAACTAAATGGGCTGTAAGATGCTTTACTAACTGCTAACTGCCGGCTGTGCACTGAGTGGGCGGAGTTCGGAGAAATGTTTATGTATTGATATACGCAAATATGTACATGAACTATATTAGAAATCTGTACCGGCCCCTTTACCTGTTACTTTTAAAATGTAGGCCGACCAACAGACAAGCGTTTTTACTGTTAAATATACTGAGATTACATAGAATCAGGACAGGAAACTGCACCACATTCCCTTTGAGAACCTGGGAACACAGAGTTACTCTATTCCAGAACATCGATCTAGCAAGAAAGACCCAGAAATGAGTTCGGCGATGGACATGCTGTACTGCGCAAACGAGAAAATTATATTTAAAAGGCTGTTTATCTGGACAGTAAGTATTCGTTTGCTCAGAAAACATTAATATTACAATAAATACCAACAATACAAGAAGTAATGATTGTATGTTTGTCAACATGTTTGTTTATCCTTTTCGAAATCTGTACTTGTGGCAGCCCAGTATTAACTGTGTCATCCAATGCCAACGTCCATGAAGGCTGGCGACATCGAGGAGAAATCAGGAACCAAATCAATTTTTAAACTATTACAAAATAAATTCTTTCTAAATTTTCACAGAATTCTTTGGAAATTGAAAAGTATTGTTATTGTTATAGTACTTTATAAATCACTTTTTAAAGACTCAGTGTGAAACCTACCTGTTCTTTATTTACATATCATTTTGTCTTTTTGGCCATTGACCCACTACACTGCTCTTTGGACCCTCAAGACAAAAAGTTTGGCCCCCCTATTCTATAGCATCAGTCCCAAGAACCCTTTTTGGTACCTTTACTTTTGGTACCTTTACTACACACACACACACACACACACACACAAATTATGTTTTTTGTAAGTTTATTCTTGATGCTGTACACTATAAACTTAAATTATATATATATAATTATATATATATATATATATATATATATATATATATATATATGTATAAAATTTAAGTTTATAGTGTACAGCATCAAGAATAAAGTTACAAAAAACATAATTTATGTGTGTGTGTGTGTGTGTGTGTGTGTAGTAAAGGTACCAAAAGTAAAGGTATATATATATAATATAGTGTATATATATATATATATATATTTATATATATATATATATATATATAAATATATAATATAATAAATTAATATATAAAATTAAATTAGTTGACCAAAACACCATGCAAATTTATTGCCTCGAAAAATTAAGCAACGTTACTTAACAGCTTCATGCCTAAATAACTTTATATTTTAGTTATAGGTACTTCATACTTTTCATTGATCCACAGCTGACAGTACTCTACTTTCTTTCATGTTCTGTTTACTCTCAGTTTAATTAGGTTCACCCGAATCAGCCTAGTTAGGTTAACCTGTCATTTAATTTGCTGTAAATATTATTTTAAACAGATTGTTTCATACAGTAACAAACAAATGGCTGCATATCTAACAGCTACATGTTGTCTTAGCGATTTCTTCATGCAGCAATGAAGGATTGGATGAGACAAGTCATTCTCTACTGAGGACCCAAATGATCTAAAGCATCTCATCCATTCTGTCATAAACGTTTTGGGGGCTGCATCTACCACCTGATAGCACTTCCGTCCAGTGTGCTTTTTGGGTGCTGTTCCAAATTTCTTGATCTTATCTAGATTTGATGAAGTAACAAAGGATAATACAAGAAATGGTGTTATTAGAACTGCATTAGTACGTTTAACAGATGAGTAAACCAAAACAAATTAAGTGCTATTTAGAATCACCTGCAGTTCATCATCCTGCACACATCTAAATTTTCCTTTTCCCAGCATCCTACACTGTAAAAAAAAATTCTTCAAGGGTTCTCCAAGCATGAACTGGTTCTATACAGAACTCATAGTTTTAAATAGAACCATTTCATGTGTAAATGGTTCTTTGCGTGCTGAAATGGTTCTTCAGATTGATGGAGAATGTGTTGTATATTTTTAAAAATGGTTCTATATAGCACCAATAGGGGTTCTTGACATCATAATAGCAGAACACTTCTTGGTGCTATATAGAACAATTTTTTAAAAAGGTTCTATACAGAATCATATACAACACATTCTCCATTTCGCCATGCGAAGAACCTTTTTTTTCCTGAATTGTTTCTATATAGAAATCATGGTTCTAAACAGAACCATTGCCTTTGCTAAAGAACCTTTGAAGAAACAACTGCACTCTTACAAATGATGCTTCTTCAAGGGTTCTTTAGTAAAGAAAATGGATCTATCTAGAACTCTCAAAGAACGCTTTGCATGATTAAAGCATTCTTTGCGCACTGCAAGGGTTCTGATGGAGTCTGATGATTCTACATAGAACCTTTTTGAAAAGGGTTCTTCTATTGTTATAAGCTTGACATCGAAACAATAGAAGAACGCTTTTTGGTGCAATACATAGAACCAGCTACAGCATATTCTCCACCAGTCTGAGGACCCCTTTAATCATGCAAAGGGTTCTTTGAGTGTTCATAGTTCTATATAGAACCATTTTGTTTACTAAAGAACCATCATTTTAAGTGTGTGTATTAATAATTACTAATAACTGGAAGTTGAAGTTGAACAGGACTAACATTACAGTTCTTTTACGGTTTCACCCGAAACCAACACTATTATTCTACTGAAAACAAACTTCTGAAGAGCAGAGCACGAGGGTCCCGCTGGGCAGCCTGTTTCTATGGCAGTAGCTGTTCCTAAGTGCGAGGGTGGCTGTGTTGCTCCCTGATTGCTTCAGGAGGTTAGAGGAGGAGAGGATACGTTCCTCCAGACAGCCTGTCTACATTATTCATCAGCACACCGCCTGTCCCCACCGCGCGGGACTGCGTGTGTGTCTGGACAAGGTGAAGGAGCGAGGGGCGGTGGGCGAGCGGGTGGGAGGGTGTGTGGAGGGAGGTGGGGGGTCAGTTTGCATCGATCACGCTGGAAAGTGCCGAGCATCAGCGCTTCGGCCGCGGCGGGCTGCAGCGCGCAGACGCAGGGCTCGAGCACATTCATCAAAACGACAGCGTCTGGCGCAGCAGGTGAAATAATGAGGCTGAAAGAAAAATCGCGGGCTCCCGAACAAAGAGCTGCACAGCCCAACATCTGGACAGCTGTGCCACCTCTAGGACAGGCTGGAGAGCTGGTGGAGAAGCAATTCCCAATCCTGATCCTGGAATACCTGCCCTGTGGAGTTTCTGCTCCAACACACACAACCGATTAACGCCTTAAACAATACAATCTTAAAAAAAAGGGGGTTCTGTAGTAAAGATAATGGTTCCCTGCACCAAAAGGGTTCCACTATTGTCACAAGTCAAAGAACCTTTCTTTGGTACTACGTAGCACCATTTTTGCTAAAAGTGTAGACCTAAAAAATGTTCAAGTGTTCTTTAATAAAAGCAATGGTAATATATAGAACCATGAACACAGACCAATTCTGTGTTCAACGGTTCCTGTTTTATAAGGTTCTTTAATTTTTTTTTTTTTAATGGTACTGTATAGGCCCAAAATGGGTTCCACTACTGTCACAAGTCGAAGAACCTTTCTTTGGTACTACGCAGCACCATTTTTGCTAAAAGTGTAGACCTAAAAACGTTCCTCAAGTGTTCTTTATTAAAGGCAATGGTTATACATAGAACCGTGAACACAGCCCAATTCTGTATGCAAAAACGGTTCCTTAATTAATTTTTTTTTTTTTGGTGGTACTGTATAGGTCCAAAAAGGGTTCCACTATCATCACAAGTCAAAGAACCTTTCTTTGGTATTATATAGTACCCTTTTCGCTAAGTGGGAACATCCTTAAAAATGTTTTTAAAGGTTCTACGCTGAAGGCAATGGTTATATATATGGAACCAGGAACACTCAAGGAACCATTGTAAATATATAGATGGTTCTTCTCTATAATGTAACCTGTTGTATATTCTTCTTTACAAAACCTTTTTAAAACGGTCCTATGCAGCACCAAAAGGGTTCCACTATTGTTACAAGTCAAATAAAAATGGTTCTTTAAATAAGCTTTTTTAAAAGGGTTCTCCCATGTTTAAAAGTCAAAGAACCTTTCTTTGGTACTACGTAGTACCCTTCCTTAGCGTGTACACCCTTAAAATGGTTCAGAACATCCACCTTTTTTTGTCTTGAGGCTCGACCCCTGACCGCAGTGTGTCAAACTGCCAGTAAGTTGTGGTTGTGATGTCACAACACATGGAGGTTTGGTTGCCTCTGATTGGTCTAACTCACCTACAGGCCGTTCACAAACTCTTATTAGGTTCCGTTTCCCCTCTTAAAACTTAGAACAACGTTTTTGCTGACGTACACACTTAATAAAGATGGTTCTTCAAGGGTTCTTTAGTAAAGACAGTGGTTCTATGTAGAACCAGAAGGACTCAGCAACCCATTTGCATGCATAAAAAGTTCTCTGCATGGTGAAATGGTTCTTCAGATTCATGGAGAATGAGTTGTATATGGTTCTATATAGAACCTTTTTGAAAAAAGTTCTCTACAGGAGCAAAATGTTCTTCTATTGTTATAAGCTTGACATCAACAAGCAACAAAGTAACAATACCAGAACCCTTTTTGATGCTGTACAGAACCACATACAACACATTCTCCAATCTGAAGAACCATTTCACCATGCAGAGAACTTTTTATGCATGCAAATGGGTCTGAGTGTTCATGGTTCTATATAGAATGACTGTCTTCACTAAAGAACCATTTTTTAAAGAACCTTGAAGAACTATATTTTTTAAGAGTGTAGCTATAATTAAAGAAAATCGCGGCTCTTAAATTGTGATTTCGATATAAAACTGATATAAAAGTGTTGATGTGTTTATGTAGAAATTATACACACATTCGAGTCAATCAAATTCAAAGCATCACTGTGTACAGTGGGGTTTAAGGTGTTAACAAGTCCTTCCTGAGTTAAAGTGGGTGTGTTAGGCTAAAATGCACTCCACGACCAGGATTAGTGACCAGTGTAGTAAAGGAACAGCTCCGCCCAATCAGAGAACACACAAACACTGTCATAAACAAAGCCATGCTGCCTGTTTGTTTGTTTTTTTGTACTCCTTTCCTATTTTTACTATTTTGGAAAGGGAAGAGGAAAAGGGAGGGGGAGCTGGGGAGAGATGGAGGGAGAGGGAGATCGATGAAGGGAGGGAAAAAGAGAAAGAAAGAAGGGGGGGTCGTTGAGAAGGAGAAAGAAAAACACCCAGGGGGATTAGAGGCTGGCGGCTCCACCCCTGCCAGCCAATCAGCAGGCCCGTACGGTGACGCGGGCTGACAGGCAGGCGGCGGGGCAAGCTGGCTGGCTGCCTCCTAGACCAGGAAACGGATGACGCGATGGCAACAGGAGCAGCGCAGCATGTGCGCCCTGTTTCCATGGTAGCCGTGCCTTGGATACAGCGCGCTGGTTGGTCTGCACGGATTGCCTTCAACATCCGAAGCTGTTGTTGTTATGCTACCCCGGCACTCCAGGTTGGGGGCTTTCTTGCCTGCTCTCTCAGCTCAGGGGGCTCGGTGCCCGCCTCCCGGCCCAAAGTGTTGCTAGGCACATTCGACGGGAAATGTAAACAAAAAAGAAAGGCACGAGCCGCCCTCAGTCACCCCCACCACCACCACCACCACCCACCATCCAGCACTTGTTATTGAAGATGAGTGAAACTGCACGTGCGTTGGGGATTGTTTTGATCCCAAAGGTTAAACATCACACAAACAACAGGAAGAAAATAAACAAAAACAACATGGCAACAAGGATATTTTTACTTAACAGACAGGATTATACATTATAAACTCAGTCATGCAAATGAAAGAACAAAAAGAGCCATAATAACCAACAATAAACAACAAATCCAGAGTTCCTGGTCTGAGGCTGGCGTCACCTGACTTTCTAGAATTTTTCTGGACAAAAAAGGTCAGTGAAAAGCTCTAATGAAGTCCACTGGAAAAGCTGATAGGCTGAACATCACTCTGCAGGTGCGTCTGTAGCCTCACTGGTCTCCTAAATCAAAACCTTCAGTCAAACATGCTTGATAACTGCCTAGTCTACAAAAAAGGCACAAGCCGAACAGTCGCAGGTATAAGGAAATAGAAAGAACTCTGTTTAGCTAAGAAAGAAAAGGACAAGACCTCACAAGCAGCTCCCATCTAACTGCAGCTCATGTTAGCTTCTGACTTGCTCTGGAGGTCAACCTCGATCTCCAAGAGCCGCTGTCCTATCGTCACTGCTAGAGATTTGATCTGTAAAACATATAAGAGATGGGACACGGAGTGAGGGAGAGCAGAAAAGGACTAAGATTTCACACGAAGGGGAAAATATTCATATTATTAATAGCTCCATAAAATGAACCCACATTGAAAAGTTAATAGCTAAAGGCAAATTACATTATTCCACCTACAGAGGTGAAGCTCACAATACATTAAAATAAAAATGCTTGTACATAAATCAGAAATGCTGATCTCTAGGTAGGATTTTTAATTGACCTCTTAATGAAAACAAAATAATAATAATAATAATAATAATAACTATTAAATAATAACAAACTATTAAAATTCAGTGGAAACCAGTATATTTGCTCTTTGAACTGAGGAACAAGTTAATTATGAATATATGAAGGAATCTGCTGGGTGTCTCTCGCTGACATCACTGTGTCTGAAATTCTTGAACAGGTCCTAATAGCTCTTTGTTTGCCGGACCCGCTCATACTGTCGCCTCTAACAAAGAACTCTCCCTTCACAGAAAGACCGCCCTCTGCTGTCCGTTCATATCATCAGAAAAACAACACACGCTTTCGTATGAAGTGTTTACAGTGAGAGGCCAGCACAGGATCAGTGCCACTCCAGAAAAACTAGACTTGTTTTTCAAAAGTGAGAGCTTTTTATTTAATAAGCCACCATTGGTCTTCTATTGTCGCTGGCTATCACACTTCAGTAAAAAATAATAAGGAAATAATAATTTCTGTAACCTCTCTTTATCTCTCTTATATTGTATAATAACCTCTCTGAACCACATTTGTTTAAAAAAAGCATATTTAAATATGTAAATTAATTCTAATGCCTATTAATATTTCTTTTGTGAAAATAATCTAGTGAACCAAGTTCAGTTCTGACTTGGAAGTAATTAATGCTGTGATAATGTTAGATTTTATTTCATTTTTTTAATTGTTTAATAACCTTTAAAGGTGTCAGAATAATTCAGCATGGCCAGCAGACAATGATACACCTTTTTACGCATCTTTAATAAGATCAGAGGTTTACAGTAAACTATTTGACAGAATACGCCTTGCTGTTGGGCTGTAGGTCACAGTGTTTGAATGAAGTGTTAGTATATGATTACTAATACGACTACATTACTCATCAAATTCAATCCAGGCATTCTTTTGTCCAGATAATGAGTTTACCTTTGTCATTTGCTGCTCAATGATGTCTTGGAACTCTAACGTCACTGGCCTCTCTTCGCTGTTCACTGCTGCCATCTGCTGGTCAGCAGAACCCAACACATAACTAGGCAGAAAATGACAGCAGATTATAGACAGGCAAAAAGAGACACCATTCACAGAGAACAAATAAAATCTGTAGCCTGGTGAGGGGGGTAAAAGCTTTCTGTTTCAGCTCTGTGAGGATTCATTTAACCTCTTATTCTCCAGGGTATATTTTGGTTTGTCCATCTGAATCTGCATGACCAAATCGTTAGGCAAATTATTCAGTAACAGCATGAAATAAATGCAATTTTTATTTTATTTATTTATTTATTTGTAAAAGTTCCCCTCAAATTAACAGAAAGTGTGTTTTATGATCACACATAATGCTATATGCTTACAATTTACTGCTGAAAACCAAAAATCTGAGACGCTCTTTGTATTATTTTATAAAAATAATTTTTACAGAGCAGAGCACTGAAGAGACGCCATCTGTTTATAGTTTACAGCCCAGATTTGTGGAAAAATGGGTCGACTTTCAGTAGAAAAAAAAACTGAATTCAGCTTCTTTTATTATAAGGGTTTAAAATTACATCACCCATCTATTTGACTGGAGAGAAGACAGTTACAGCTCTCATACAACCCCCACCTTTAGAATGTAGCTTGTGAAATATGAAAGTTATGAAGAATATGACGAAGTGACGTTTAAAAAAAACAAAGGACTATCAGAGTTTTGATCTGTTTACCTCTCGATATTTTCAACACTGAAGCAGAAAAGGGACCTTTTAAAATCTAACTCTTTTGGGGTTGATGTGTACATGAGTCCGAGTGTGGAGCCACAACCATGACAGGTAAGATTCACAACAAGGCTGGGGAAAAAGGGAAACATGAGTCAGTGTCATAAGGTTGAGAATAACTGGACTGCCTGATTGAAGCCAAGGTGATTGGACATGTGTAATCTTTAACCTTATATCAAGACTGCACCACAATTCCATTCACCTACAAGATGTTCAATGACTCGGATCAGTGTTTCTCAACCCTGGTCCTAGAGGCCCACTTTCCTGCCCATTTTAGTGCTTTTCCTGCCTTTTTAACAGTCACTTTAACTCTATAATGTGCTGTTAATGAGCTGATTAGTTGGAGCAGGGAAAACACTAAAACATGGGGCAGTGGGACCCCTACAGTGTTAGAAATAAAGGTTCTGTTCTGGTACATTTTTCATTCTTCAAAGTACAAAAAGTGTAAATGTTCTCTCAAAGCTCCAACAGTGGTTTTAAGGTCTGATTGTGAACCTTAAATAAGTTTTTCCAGGTGAAAAGTTTGTATTTGTACCTTTTCATAACCGAATGTTTTAAAACAGAACAGTAAAATAAAAGCCTGGAGACGAGACGGGGTGTGTGGAGTCAGTACAGCTTAGAACATATCATTTCAGTGGATTATGGTTCAGTTATGTTCCCTGACTAAAGGTACTGAGATGGAGCCTTGAGGGAACCAGCCCCAGTGACAAGAGGGGGACTGACCCAGTGACAGTTTAGGACCTTTATTTCTGAGAGTGCAGGACCAGGGTTAAGAAACACTGACCTGGATGACTGTAAACCATCACACAGTCAAAGATGGGACACAGGAATCAGGAAAAGGAAATGTCTTACCATCCCGGCTCATTCTGTGTGCAAGAAACGTAAGGCTCTTTTCCGATCACGATATTTTCATTGACCCCTGAAATTGAAAACCAGGAAAAAACTATACAATATGAACACAGAACAACAGAGTTTTCAGTCACAGTCATCAACATCCATGACCATAAAGTGTACACTGCCTTTTATAAAATCACTTCTCTCTGTTATTCTCTGAGTATTTCCCACACTTACATTGCATATTATATACATATTGTATTTACACCAATCAGGCATAGCATTCTGACCACCTCCTTGTTTCTATGCTCATTGACCATTTTATCAGCTCCACTTACTATATAGGTGCACTTTGTAGTTCTACAGTTACAGACTGTAGTCCATCTGTTTCTCTGATACTTTGTTAGCCCCCTTTTACCCTGTTCTTTAGTGGTCAGGACCCCCATGGACCCTCACAGAGCAGGTACTCTTTGGGTGGTGGATCATTCTCAGCACTGCAGTAACACTGACGTGGTGGTGGTGTTAGTGTGTGTTGTGCTGGTCTGAGTGGATCAGAGATCTGGAGTTTTTAAACACCTCATTGTCACTGCTGGACTGAGAATAGTCCACCAACCAAAAATATCCAGCCAACAGCGTCCTGTGGGCAGCGTCCTGTGACCACTGATGAAGGACTAGAGGATGACTAACACAAACTGTGCAGCAGCAGATGAGCTATTGTCTCTGACTTTACATCTACAAGGTGGACTGACAAGGTAGGAGTGTCTAATAGAGTGGACAGTGAGTGGACACAGTGCTTAAAAACTCCAGCAGCACTGCTGTGACTGATCCACTCAGACCAGCGCAACACACACTAACACACCACCACCACGTCAGTGTTACTGCAGTGCTGAGAATGATCCACCACCCAAATAGTACCTGCTGCTATAGGGGGTACAGATGAGCAGATACCCTCTCAGCTGACATTTCTTCTGAAATCAAAGGTATTAAGAGGGAGTTTGTCCTCCCTTTAATGCAGCAACAGCATCTGCTCTTTTAGGAGGTTTACACTAGATGTTTGAGCATTTCTGTGAGGATTTGATTGAGCTGAAAGAGCTTTAGTGAGGTCAGGTAGTGATGTTAAATTCTGAATAGCAAACAGCATTTTAGCTTCAGAGCTATTGGATGAAGTGTCGGCGCATGCGCTGATCGCCACTGGCTTTAACCTGCTGGAGTGAAACTGGCTCTGCGGCTCAGCAGCCAGATATTATTATTATACACACATTATTAAGCTTCAGTTCCAGCAAATTCCCAACTATGAAGAATCAAGAAAACAACACATTACTATCTAATAGTGTTTCTCAATTACAGTCCTGTAGTCCACCCACACTGTACAGAGCAGCAGTTGATATTCTCTTGCTGTCAGTGATGGACAGTAACTAAGTAAATGTAATTCATTACTGTACTTAAGTAGTTTTTTTGTGTATCTGTACTTTACTGAAGTTTTTCCATTTTGGTGACTTTTTACTTTCACTCCACTACATTATGAGAAATCTGTCGTTCCTTTTGGTTTATGTGTGTATAAAAACGTAACGTCAAAACGAAAGAAGCGCAAAGCAAGAACACCAATCCGGGCACAGCGGTCACTTAGTTTTGAGCTTGTTTTGACCTGTTGGTCATACCGACCCAGCGCAGCACACGGTTCAACATCAGTGCAGCAGAGTAAAATTTTGGGAGAGTCTATTCAACATAAATGATGAACTAACCTAACTTTGTGTAAATAGACCACAATATAGAAATATGTACTCATATGCAGTTGTGACTGACGTGTCTTTTTTCTGAATTTATACAAACACATTTCATTTTATAGTAAATTAGTTTTGGCTAGTTTATGTTTATGAACAGAGACCTACAGATGCAGTTTAGTAAAGGAAACTCATTTGTGAATCTGAGTTTAAAGCAAGATTTTATTAAACTGAAACTTGAAACTTGTTTGTAAAAAGTGATTTCAGAGCCACTCGTTCTACATAATATAAACTGTTTGCCTTCAGTGTTTTGTGCTTATGATAATTTTAATAGACATCAGCGTCACTAATTAATGACATTCTATTAAAAGACTGGTTTACCAAGAGAGACACTGGAGTATTTTCACCTAAAATGAGTTAATGAAGCGAGTCTTGTTATAAAAATGATACAATAAATAATTAATCTTAGTACTTTTACTTTTGATACTTAAGTACATCTGAAGGCAAATACTTTTGTACTTTTACTCAAGTGGAGGTCTAAAGGGAGGAACTTCTACTTTTACTGGAGTAATATTTTACCTTGGGGGTCTCTACTTTAACTCAAGTACTTGGTTTGTGTACTTCGTCCACCACTGCTTGCTGTAACACCTCTAATCCCTCAATGACACTTTAATGGTTAAAGATCTTCAGTGGTTCAGATAAAACCCGACACTGTGCGCTTGAGGCGGACTTTAGTCCTGACTGTGGGGAACGTAAACATTAGCGTTCTCACTCTTCAGCATGATCTGGTTGAGCTCCTCGTCGCTGCCCGCCCAGGACAGAGAGTCTCCCACCGGCCGCCGGCAGTGCCCGCACAGAAACACGGCCGGAGCGTCTCCGTCCTCCTCCTCCTCCGCCGCCGCGCTGCTCTGCACCACCGACGCGCTCTCAGACACCACGTACGTGTCGTCGCTGCAGCCGGACCGAGCGTCTGTTTGGGCCGCCATCGAACAGCAGGGTCTGTTTACAGCTCAGCTCCGCCACCTGCCCGCCGAATTTCGCGGCTCTTCTTCTCCTTATCAGTGACGAACAGAGCAGGCTCGTTACAGCGCCACCTGCTGCACCAGAGGCGGGAGCTTTACTCCATAGATATCCATTCTTAGATGCAGCGTTGCCTGCTGTTCTCTATACGTCTGCGCGTCCGCCATGTTGGAGAGGTCAAGATCCACTTGTGAACAGATTCACTTGTATTGAGAGACGAAGAGTCTCAGGATTAAATCAGCCACAACTTCTTTATTACTCAACCGATTTTCACCAAATCTGTTTAGTTATAATCCTCAGACACAGATTAATCCAGGCTGCACGGATCTGCTCTCGGTAGCTTTTATTACTTTAATAACTGATCGTGATAATTAACCGTCCGGACCAGCAGGAACGTATTCAGTCTGCACCTGACGTTAAAAACTGAGTTTAGCACAAAACACAATCAGACTCATCAGCAAATCCATCAATGTGTGAATCACTTCTGATCTTAATACACATAAAAATAAAATAAACCCCCAAAAGAAGGACGAAGCTAAAGTTGACTTCCTACTCGCCAGCTTCTTGTTCTGAGTTTTCCCGTTCCACCTTAAATGGTGCAGCTGTCATTTTCTGGTTCCTGAAGCTGCACCATTTAAGGTAGAACGGGAAAATTCAAACAAGAAGCTGGCAAATAAGGTGTCTTCAGGTTTGTGACTTGGTGTAAGAAGGTGCTAACGTTAATCTATTATGAATATCTACACAGATTAAGGAATTATATAATTTACCGAGCTACAAAGCTTTAACTATTATTGTAAATAAATAACTACTACATAAAGTTAAGACCCCCTGAATAGACTATTAAATGAAACAAGCTTAATATAAAACCAGAGGAAAAACAATCACATCAACAGGTTCTCTGTGCCTCATTAACCACACGGCCACATCTACACAAACACCACACAAACAATACACATCACACAGACGTGAGTGTGGAACTCTGTGTTTTCTCCGTTATTTAATCCTATCCCACTTTCTGAGAGTAATATTCTTGAAATAGTGTAATTTTGGACAGTATCTTTATTAAACTGCTGCTCTGTAATGGTACTGAATGCAGTCCAGCAGCGATGTTGACCGCCCTAAAATGGCGGCGCCAATGACGTGTCTGGCTGGTCTATTGGCAATAATACATCTCAACACTATATCTCATAATTGTTCTGCTCAAGATCCTTCCAACATTGCTCTCAGAAGCTACCGGACACTTCATTCTTTTATTCTGTATGTATATTTACTTCATTGCATTTTATTTATTTTAATAGTTTATATATTATAGTCTATAAGGGTGTTAATACATTTATACTTCTATAGTTTTACCTTTAATTAGGCATCCACAGGTTTGCTCCAAATGACATCTCATTGTACAGAGACAATAAAGATATCTTATCTTATCTATCTTATCTGATTAGTCAAGTAAGGTATTGGATGATCACTACAAATAATACTGGGCTGCTATCAGGAGAGGTTCGGAAACACTGACATGTAAAATCACTACCTACTGTATTAATATTATTTGTATTTATTCTAATATTAGTGTTTTTCTGAGCAATTTTGTATTTTGTACTTTATATTGCTCCAGTTCCTCTGAATCTTTTGATGATATTATGTACTATAGATGGTGGGATATCCAAAGTCTTGGCAATTTTACATTGAGGAACATTTTTCTGAAATTGTTCCACCATTTTCGGATGCAGTTTTTCTCAGATTGGTGAGCCTCTGCCCATCTTTGCTTCTGAGAGCCTCTCTAAAATGCTCTTTTTATATCCAGTCATGTGAGTTAGTTGCAAATTGCTCCTCCAGCTGTTTTTCATTAGTACCACTTACTTTTCCAGTCTTTTGTTGCCCCTGTCCCAACTTTTCTGAGATGTGTTGCTGCCATCAAGTTCTAAATGAGTTAATGTTTTTCATGAAATGGTAAAATGTCTCACTTTCAACATCTGACATGTGTTCTATGTTCTATTGTGAATAAAATATGGGTCTATGAGATTCGCAAATCATTGCATTCTGTTTTTATTTACAATTATTTACATTTTACACAGCGTCCCAACTTTTTTGGAAGTGGGGTTGTATTCATTTACATGTGCTTAAAGGGAAATTAATTTTTTTTTATTCAAAATTTCTTTACAATTATTAGTAACTATTGAGTGAAGAAAGTAGGTGGTTTTAGTGTAAACTGGTTCATCTGTAGGGAAGCTTAGTGATTTAGTGATTTGTTTACAGTGGTGGTGATAGAAACCAGGGATTGCAATGTATAGAAAGCAAATATAACCATTTTATTTACTATCCAGAGTTATCTGTGAACCTAAATATGTCTTTTGAGTTTTTAAATGTAATATTATTAATGTTAAAATTAGTGCTAAATCTGCAAAATTAAGTTTTCTTTGGGTGTTTCCTTACAACACCTCCTGCATGTGTTCATCTGTCCTGCATGTATTTGGAAAAAGAAAAAAAAACATTTTAAAAAATCAGTGGAATGTACCCTAAAGAAGAAGTGAAAAAATAGATTCTTTGCAAACAATGAAGTTCCTGCTGAAGCCTGAGGAGACTGATAAATCAATGTGATCAGTTATTAATCTCAGCGTTACTGAGCTCTGCTAAAGCCTGAGTAGACTGATAAATCAATGTGATGATCAGTTATTAATCTCAGTGTTACTGAGCTCTGCTAAAGCCTGAGTAGACTGATAAATCAATGTGACCTGCCAATTATTAATGTTCATTATCTCAAGACAACAATCCAAAAAATTATAACTGGTCTCTCTGGACTTCTGTAGTGAAATAACAAGTTACTTATCTTGTTATCTCGGGATAACAAAAGTTGTTATCTTGGGATAACAAGTTAATCATCTTATGACATCAAGATAAAGTTGTTATCTTGAGATAATGAGTTATGTATCTTGTTATCTCAAAGATAAAAAAGTTGTTATCTTGGAGCCCCGCTGGTGACATCCTATATAAATAAAAACAATGCATGGCCACGACTTAGTAAGCCGTGATCTCATTCCCATGCCTTACTAAGTCATGGCCATGACTTAATCATCTCATTCCCATGCCTTACTAAGTCGTGGCCACGCATTAGGATCTCGTTCCCACGCGTTAATAAGGCGTAGCCACGCATTATTTTTATTCATGCAGGATGTCACCAGAGGGTCCTCCGTACTTATATGATTCTAAATTAATACTTATAACTTCTTGTATTACTGTTTAACTTATATATATATATATATATATATATATTATTATTATTATTATTATTCTGTGCGTCCAGCTGAACACAGAGTGAACTCTCCTCCGCCTCTGAGCCAATCACTGATCAGCACTCTCCCTCAGCGCCACGCCCCCCTCTCACAGGAGCGACACTTTTCCTCTAAAACATTAAATATGTCAGGAACGGCGACTTTATCCCCGCGAGCTCCTATAAATCAGCGGAAACTCTCACGGAGACCCACCCGGGGGCTCGGCGGGGTGGTCTGAGCCGCGTGCTCTGAGGGACTCGCACTTGTGGCGCACTTCTTATTTCCTCGTCTGCTGGCAGGGAGTCACTCCTGAAACATGTGTCTGTGTGTCACCCGCGGATGTTCCGTCTCCGGGCTCGCTCTTCTCCCGAGTTTCCTCTCAGAACCGGTTTAAACCAAACGCACTCGAGGCGCGTTGACTGTGGGGTAGAGTCTGTCTGTCTGTCGAGGGGGTCTCAGGCGCGCCGTTACGGTTACTGAGCGCTCAGACTCTGACAGGTGAGGGAGGCGCTGGTTGCCGTTTTAATTGGGATTCCTGGTAACCCCCCCACTCCACCCCCGGCGGGGCTTTAATGAAGCTTTGATGCAGAAGCCGAGGTGTCGAGTATGATGAGCTCCTCCTCAGAGCACGCGGGCTGCTGTTCCCCCAGACCCGGGCGGGCTCTTCAAATCCTCTACAGCGTCCTCCTGCTCTGGAGCAGAGAAATGCACGGACTCTCCGACTTCTCAAGTTAGTGCCTTCAGTTCTCTCTGAAATGCCGAGCGCAGTGATCATATGACGGTGTTTAAAGCTTAATGAAGTCGGTATGTGACTCGTTCACTCAGTTACCTGTACACTAAGTACGTTTGTGTTGGATTAGTAGCAGCCTGTCTTAGTAAAACAGTCTCGTTTGCTGAAGTGTTTGTGAGCAAAGGAAGCTCCTTTCGCCGTTTGCAGGGTCATAATTCCCTGTTTTGGGTTGAGTTTAGTCTGTTCTGTTGGCTCAGCATCAGTACTGTTGTACTGCTGCTCTCATCCCTCACCTCAGCGTCTTTTTAGACCAATCATTATCTCTAAAATAGAAGAAGAAGACCTAATAAACTCTCTGTGCTGATATTCTGGATGCACAGTATGGAAAACTGTTTAGAAACTGGAAAAAAAATGTAGCAATGTAGTAAGTCATGATAATGAGAAAGTCGTATGACTTAGTATCTCATAATTATGACTTACTTTCTCATAGCTATGAGATCCTATCTCATATTTACGACTTAATATCTCATCATGATGAGTTGGTACCTCTATTATCACTTGGTGTGCCACATTTATGACTTAGTATCTCATAATTATGACTTACTTTCTCATAACTATGAGATCCTATCTCATATTTACGACTTAATATCTCATCATGATGAGTTGGTACCTCAATAATCACTTGGTGTGCCACGATTATGACTTATCGTATCTCGTAATTATGATTTACTTTCTCATAATTGTGACTTAGCATCTCTTAATAATGCGATTCAGTCTCATAATTATGACCTAGCATCTCATAATTATGACTAAATATCTCATAATTATGATTGAACATCTCATGATAATCACTTACTGTCATAATTATCATTTACAATCTCATAATTATGACTTAATATGACAATTATGACTTAGCATCTCATAATAATTAGATTCAGTCTCATAATTATGACTTAGCATCTCATAATTACGGCTAAATGTCTCATGATTATGACTTAGTATCTCATAATTATGATTTGCTTTCCCAAAATGATGACTTAGCATCTCGTAATAGTGAGATTCAGTCACATAATTCTGACCTAGCATCTCATAATTAAGACTTTATTTTAGAATTATGACTTAGCATCTCATAATTATAACTTATCATTTCATAATCATGACTTACTGTCACAATCATGTCTTACCTTCTCGCAACTATGACTTAGTATTTCATAATTATGACTTAGTTTCTCATAATTTTAAACTTACTTTCTCATAATTTGGAGAATATTTTCTCATAATTATGAGGGACTAATTGTTATGAGATATTAAATCATAACTATGATCAACCTTCTCATTATTATGAGAGCTTTCTCATTATTATTAAGTCATAACTATGGGATAGCAAGTCATAATGAGACGCTATCGTAATTATGAGGTAGTCATAATTATAGTACTGTAGAACGTTTTCATTATTGTGAAATACTAAGTCATATTTATGAAATAGCAAGTCATAAATTGAGATGCTGTGTTTATAATGAATGAGTTTTTGGACTCTTGATTTGCTTCGCCCTTTTATCTGAGTAGTATCTGCTCAGCCGGTTCATCATACACTACTGTGAGCTTTGCTGTTTGATGAAAGTGCGTGTCCGTCTGTCAGACTACTTGTTCAGGATCATAAACAGTCACTCAGCTCGCGCCCGTGACGGGGAGCGTGCGCTGCTGTCGTGCCCGCGCCACTCTACCATCGCCGTGCACGCAGCTTTCTACGGGCAGGACGGGGCGCTCACTGGGAATGACATCAGCTGCTCCGCGCGCACAGCCTTACAGGTGAGAAGCCCTTCAGATGCACTGTTTATTCCACACCTGACACGATAATGATGTGTTATTTGTGTAATTATGAATGAGATACAGCAGCTCTGATTGACTCAATACAGCCTGCATGGAGAGACCAAAGCTTTTCAGTCAGTATTATTAACTGAAATGATGGTGGAATAATAGAGGTGTATGTGCCTCATGTTGAGTGTAGAGAAGAACAGAACAAGCCTGTTGCTTTACTTTATAGGCTTAGGCTGTCTGGCAGTTAGGAAAACAGGATCAGGACATCCTAAGATCAGCACTGAGATCATAAAATCAGTGTAATCAGTTACTGAGATCTTAACACAACATTACAGAAACAAGACTTTATAAAAACAGGACATTAAATGGCAAATTACACTGAACCGCTGATGGATCAGACATATGTTTTTACTGTTCTTTTCTCATACTGGAAAACCCCAATGTCTCCTCTAGTTTGGGATCAACACCTACATTTATGTCCAACTGGACACAAACGCTGGAAGAGTGGATTCAGCACAGGGGGTTTTACTGTGTACTGTGGGTTTTACAGAGAAGTTAGTTGTGCTTTTGCAGATCTCAGATCAGATCAGCCCTAATCTTAATCCTGAAGCTAATATCCAGCAATTTAGTCAAATTTTCTGAATAATTCAACTGTTAAGATGTAAACCAAGTCAGAGTGGTTTGAGTCAGAGAGCTGTTCTGGAGTAACTGAGCCCAAATTACGGACATTTGTAGAGAGATTAGAGAACATTTTGGCCTAAATACACACATATATATATATATGTGTGTGTGTTTATATATGTATATATACACCTTTGTATACATACATATTACTGTTGTCGGAAGAAAACCTTGTATCTCCAAAATGGTAACTTTATATATATATATATACATATATATATATATATATATATTTCCCTCCTCATTCCACTGGTCCACCCATCTCCTTTATGTCTATATCACATTTCTGACAAATCAGAATGAGCTAAAATTCTAGCCTATACAATATGCATCATACCATTTGCTCCACTTGGTCGGTGTAGTGTAGTGGGTAACACCTCTGCCTTCTAGAATGTACGCTGGGGTTCAGTCCCCACCTGGGTAAGCACCCTACACTATACCAATAAGAGTCTTTGGGCAAGACTCCTAACACCACCTTCACCTACCTGTGTAAAATGATCACATTTTAAGTCGCTCTGGATAAGAGCGTCTGCCAAATGCCATAAATATAAACGCTCCAATCTTTTTTATCACATCAAAACAAACCTGCTTCCATGTCTCAGGAGGAAATCACTGCTGTCAGAACAAAACCTCGTATTTCCATTTTTGTCATTTTTCAGTTTGTGACATAATTTGAAAATGCCTGTTGTCCTTTACATTGTGTGTAAATTTCATGATGAATGGACTAAAAGAAACGTCCCAAAATGACTTGGAAAAAAGTCTGGTTCCATTGACTTACATTAAAAGTGAAGTAGGTTTTTTCCTTCTCCTGTAAAGTTACCATTTTGGAGATATGAGGTTTTGTTCCATCAACAGCGAAACGCTCTAGCTTTATTGATTCTAGCTGTGGCCAGTTTCCACTATGTAACATAGCTTAAACAGCTAGTGTTGTACACTAAGATTATGTGGAGGAAGCCATTTCTGAGCAATGTTTTTTTAGCCAATGTTAAACCAGCGAGCCATATCCTTTGTTTTCCTCTTAGGGCTAAATTGGAGTTATCGTTAAACAATAACTACTGGCCTAAAATGTCTTAAAATAGTCAGAAAATAAAATGTATTTTTTGGTTTTACTACTCTTTTAAAATGATTACATTACATATAAAAACTCAGAGGACATTTGTAGCTTCATTGGCTGTTTTTGATAGTAAATAAAGTGCCCAGATCTTTACACCACCACTGTAAATCAAGCTCTTCATTGCACCACTTCACAACAAACCATGACTGTATTCACATCAACAATTCAAATACTGCAGAAATGTAGAAAAAATGTGGACTTCCCCTTCAGCCATCACAGGAGAGGAGTAAATGGTAGGTAATGGCAAAATAAATGTACCCCTGAAACTCCACACTAAGACACCTTTGCATTCTTCTCTCCACCAGAAGATGCTGTCAGAATGCCAGGGCCATAGACACTGTCAGGTTCTGGTTCACCATCATTTGTTTGGCCGAGACCCTTGCCCCGGGACCCCCAAATACCTTCATGTGTCATACAGCTGCAAACCCAGTGAGTACTGCACCCATATTTTTTGACTGCAGTCTATAATATTTCCCCTGTAAACCCAGCTGAGGTCTTCTCCTCTCAGCGGAGCATAAGAACAGGACCAGGTGTGAGGGAGATCAGATGCTGCTCCACTGTAAGTATCCAAAGGTGCTGAACATCTATTGGGCCGTGTACGGGAGAGAACTTGGAGAGAGAGAGGCTTGTCTGGCAGAGGAGGAACAGGCACCGCCGTATGGTGAGTACAGCAGTCAGTGTAATGTTTTACCCAGTAATTCATTTCTGCACTCTCAGAAATAAAGGTACTAAACTGTCACTGGGGCAGTGCCCCTCTGGTCACTGGGGTGGGACCCTCAAGGGTACATCTCAGTACCTTTAGTCAGGGAACATAACTGAACCATAATCCACTGCAAATGATATGTTCTAAGCTGTACTGACTCCACACACCCCGTCTCGTCTCCAGGCTTTTATTTTACTGTTCTGTTTAAAACATTCGGTTATGAAAAGGTACAAATACGAACTTTTCACCTGGAAAAACTAATTTAAGGTTCACAATCAGACCTTAAAACCACTGTTGTAGCTTTGAGGGAACATTTACACTGTTTGTACCTTGATGAATATAAAATGTACCTTCACAGAATCTTTATTTGTAACAGTGTGGAGCATATCGCTGTTGTCGGAAGAAAACCTTGATCTCCAAAATGGTAACTTTACAGGAGAAGGAAAAAACACACTTTACTTTTAATGCAAGTCAATGGAACCAGACTTTTTTTATAAGTAAATTTGGGTCATTTCTTTTAGTCCGTTCATCATGAAATTTACACACAATGTAAAGGGTCACAAGTATTTTTAAATGATGTCAAAAACTGAAAAACGACAAAAAATGGAGATACGAGGTTTTCTTCCAACAACAAATTCTCAACCAAAATGATTGAAATATTTCTGGAGAGTTTTGTCAGTGAGCATTTTATCCTTTTTATGTTCATGTGTGTTGAACAGAGTGTTTATATCATGGGGCCTTAAACGCAGTGAGAAGTGTGTGTTATGGAAAGCAGAGGTGCCTGCTTGCCATTGATGATCAGCATTTCAGAAACCCCTGCGCCCCTGGAACAAAGAAGTACCTCACCATCTTCTACTCTTGTGGTATGAAGATTTTCATCGACTTATTATTATCAGTAGTACACTTTGTAGGTTTACTGTGACTGTAGCTCATCTGTTGCCGTGCTACACGGCATCCCTGGATGGACTGGGACCACCAGTGACCAGACATTATCTGTATGGTGGACAGTACTCAGTACAGTGATGTGGTAGTGATGTGGTAGCAGCTCTGTTCCACTGTTGCGCTGGTGTGACAGTATCACAGCACAGCACAGCAGTACTGCTGGGGTTTTTACACCAAAACCAAACATGTCCAGTCAACAGAGGTCCTGCGGTCAGAAATGTGAAAGGACTGTTGCACGACTAACACAAAGTGTGTATGAGCTTTAGTCTTTAACCGTACACCAGATAAGTGTGTGCCGTTTATACAGTGTTGAAAAACTCCCACATTGTTGTGCCTGATACACTTTTATGAAAAATAAAAATACCACACACAATAACATGCCACTTTCATGTAGCTGAAAATGGTCTGCCACCCAAATAACATCTGGTTAGCGGTGGTTCTAGTGTGGTCCATCTCCAGTGCTTGATAGGTGGAGTGCAGCTGATATATTGTGCAGCATCAGTTAATAATTATATACAATTGTATGCAAAAGTTTTGTTGTTTTTCTACGTGACAGTAAATACATCGAACACACTTCTACCTCCGTTAATGCACAATTACTGTTTATTTAACATATAGGAGAAAAAATAAAGCATAAAATGTTGCATATGCAAAGGATATATCACATTTGATATAGTCACTGTCAAAATTTATCTCCAAAATGGTAACTCTATATCCAAAAACTAAAATGTTCTTTATTTTCAATGTCAGTTAATATAAAGAGATTTTAATTTTAAATTTTAGAAAAAAATAGAATTAACAGCCACAATATATATTTTTTCTGAAATGTTAAATTCAGCAAATAAATAGAAATTATGCACTAAAATTTGTAGAGCATGACCAGGTTTAAGTTAAGGAAATCAAGAACAGTTCATTTGACTCTGGGTGTTAAACTTTTGTATATGACTGTACTTACGAAGTGAACTCATATTTATTGTGTTCTCTGCTCTAATATGGCCAATCCCACACTGACTGGTTGGATCTGGGCCCACAAAGCATCTCAGAGTAGAAGTGCTGATCCAAGATCAGAGTCCTCTCTTTTTTTACTATGACTGTAATGACAGGAACAGATCTCAGACCAGTTGGGGGTTAGGTGTCTTTCTCAAGGGCACTTCAGTCACGTACTGTCGGCTCAGGGCAGCGAACTGGCGACCTTCCGGTCACAAGACTGGTTCCCTAACCTCCAGCCCCTAAAATGGGCCCAGCTGTGTTAGAGAAGGAAAAACACCACATATGCTGTGCAGTGGAACTTGGGAGCCACTGAAGGAGCCTATACCCACCTAAAATGAGCCTGTTGAAGCTCTCTTGTATGTGTGAATTGTTTCTGAGTGTGGGAAAGTGAGACGTTATGTGGACTCCGCCTGCAACATGTTGGTTTGTTGTTTTATCCATACGTTTTCTTCCTGAAGTACAATGACAGAGTAAATACAGAGCACTGTTCAGGAATAGATGCAGGGAATGTGCCTGGCATTTGGAGACGTTGTGGCCTTCCTGTAGGACTTCCTGCAATTGGTTTGAATGCCAGGCCTTTGTTGCTGATTGGCATCAGGCACTTTCACATGAAGAATAGGATTACTCATCAGCCTCTGTTTGAAAGGGCCCTGGAGATGCTATACTTCCGTGCCAGCTTGGTTCCTCAGGCAGAACCTTGTGCTGTGCTGCTGTTTGAACAGTGGATATTGCGGTTCGTTTAAGACTGGGTCATGTTTGTCTTTGCTCTGATAGTTTTCTTAGTGGTACAACAGAGTTACAGATCAACTTTCATGCCTTTCTGTTTTCTTTCACAGAAATGTGTAATAGTCTAACTGGGAAAGTGGATGCTCATTTTATTATAATTTAAAAAGGATTTTTTACTATATAACTTATTGTCAATTTAAACGTCTAGTGCAGAGGTCTTTAATTAAAATTCAATAAGGTCCAGTCAGAGAAAATTTCCTCAAGCGAAGGTCCAGAACATCATAATGTCTAACTTGCATCATGATTCAGTGCCATAGACTGTTTACTGAAGTAGCCTAGTAGATATATCAACATCTTATACAGTCAACAACTGAATATCAAATCAGATAAAGTAAATTCAATAATATTTCATCAATATTTGCCAGTTTTCTCTTTTTAGAGCACTGACTCACTTTCTTCTCCGACTGCTGTGTCTCGCCTCGTCCCTCCCCTGTGTGTGCATCACTCACTCGAGTCTCAGTGCTCATCGTAATGCACAGATCTGATTGGCTGAGTAGCGTCACGTGTGATTTTTACAACACATGTGATTGGTCTGTGAGTCTCCCGGGCTGCTAAAGCTACCGTAAAGGCTAGAAAAGTTACGCCGATTAAAATAGGACCACCCCTCAAAATTAAATAATTCTCCATAGTTTATCGGTTGTAGGTCCAGGTCCGCGTAGGACAGCGCCTGGGTCCGGACTCAGACCGCAGTCCGCCTATTAGTGACCTCTGGTCTAGTGTCTAAAAGTATTTATAGTCATGAAGATGAAGAATAGACTTGTTTAGTCCTGATTCCATTTTCTTGTGACTTACTTTGATTGAAGTAATATTTGACCTCTACTTAGTGGACACTTTTGCTCTGTCAGTTCCCCAGAGTTTGCTCAGAGAGGCTGACCCTGACTTTTTCAAAACTACCTCGGCTCCCCATGAGACCACCAAGGCAGGTAATGACGTGCTGTTCCATAACTTGGAGACCTACAGCACATGACTGTGTAAATAAGTGTGTATAATGTTTATACCTCATTATTCTTAGGGGACTTTCCACATGTCAGAGATTCCAGATTACCAGAAAACAATGGAATTATTTTGAGCAGCTCTCTTATGGCATATGGCTACATTAAAGGTAGAGGCAAATATTTTCTCTCTCCACACATCAGCTACTCATTCATTTAAACATCCCTGCACATTGACGTTTACCCATTTAAGAGTTTCAGTGTGTATTTTCCCCAAATCTGTATATCTCACTTCATACAAGCTTATTAAACCTAACCTCTCTGAATGGCTTTGTTTACATCTTAACTACTGAATTATGCATTTTATAGGGTGAACTCAGCAAAAGTGGCACAATTTTTGGTGATCACACCAAAAAACTCTCATATAGTATTTATACTCAGATCTTTCTGTTTTCATGAGTTGTCCCAAGCCTCCAACATGTAAATATGTAATGAATGTGCAAACTCAAACTCAGAAGTTATAGGGATAGTATATCCCTATAATATCCCGTATATATTCATTTATTCTAAATACACCGATCAGGCATAACATTATGACCACCTCCTTGTTTCTGCGCTCATTGTCCATTTTATCAGCTCCACTTACTATATAGGTGCACTTTGTAGTTCTACAGTTACAGACTGTAGTCCATCTGTTTCTCTGTGTACTTTGTTAGCCCCCTTTTACCCTGTTCTTCAGTGGTCAGGACCCCCATGGACCCTCACAGAGCAGGTACTATGTGGGTGGTGGGTCATTCTCAGCACTGCAGTAACACTGACGTGGTGGTGGTGTGTTAGTGTGTGTTGTGCTGGTATGAGTGGATCAGTCACAGCAGTGCTGCTGGAGTTTTTAAACACTGTGTCCACTCACTGTCCACTCTATTAGACACTCCTACCTTGTCAGTCCACCTTGTAGATGTAAAGTCAGAGACGATAGCTCATCTACTGCTGCACAGTTTGTGTTGGTCATCCTCTAGTCCTTCATCAGTGGTCACAGGACGCTATTCTCAGTCCAGCAGTGACACTGAGGTGTTTAAAAACTCCAGCAGCACTGCTGTGTCTGATCCACTCAGACCAGCACAACACACACTAACACACCACCACCACGTCAGTGTTACTGCAGTGCTGAGAATGACCCACCACCCACATAGTACCTGCTCTGTGAGGGTCCATGGGGGTCCTGACCACTGAAGAACAGGGTAAAAGGGGGCTAACAAAGTACACAGAGAAACAGATGGACTACAGTCTGTAACTGTAGAACTACAAAGTGCACCTATATAGTAAGTGGAGCTGATAAAATGGACAATGAGTGTAGAAACATGGAGGTGGTCATAATGTTATGCCTCATTGGTGTATGTGTAAATACAATTTTTAATATATACACCTGACTCTTTATGATTTATGTCCATATATCACGTTTCTTCATGGGCGATTTCAAATTGTGAACATGTCCACAACAACCATGTCGGGCCATTATTGTAATAAGTATCCATAATAGTTACATCTGATCAGCTGGTGTCGCTCAAAGAGCAACACTCGTCCCACCCTAAGAACTGAACTGGACCACTGCCTATTATTAAACCGCTGCCAACTGTTAAGTCTCACATAATGAAGTTTTGAACTAATTGTTCTATGACCAAGCTCTCGTGAATGAAAGTGCACTTTTATCTTGTAGACCATGCTGAGATGGCGGGCCTGCTCTTCGTCTCCGGCGTGTGTCTGGGGCTGCTTGTCATTCTGCTGGCCATCTCCGTGAAGCTGACATGCACCAGGCATCTTCAAGGAACAGGCTGTCTGAAGAAGAAACAGCCAGAGGAACCAAAAATTGAAGATGACGATGATGATGATGATGACACTGATGACGAGGAGGAGTCCGAGCCATTGATGGACAGTTCTATGATGTCAGACGTGGGCAGGACAGTGTATTGTTGGGAGGAAATGACATATACCACTGAAGCAGCAGAGCTGATGGAGAGGCTGGAACGACGGGAGATGGTCATCCAAGAGATCAGGATGAATGCGTACCTGAATGGTACCTCCTGTACTCTTCACTGACCAATGCACATTATTTTGACAGGTTTGCTTCCTTTGCTTTGTTGTAATGGATAAATGCATGTACACGTATTGCTGTCAAGTCATTTAGGAAGTCAGATGGATCCTCAGGTGACGATCACTGTGTGGTCATTACACGTTACTTATGCACCTTTCATATATTTCTTATTAAGTTATTTAATACTGAATTAAAAAAGTTTGAATAAGTGTCGAGTGTTGGTGTTAAAGGACAAGGGAAGCATACCTTTAAATCAATGACCCTTTATTTCACACTTTTAAACAAAGGAGGCCTTATTTCTCAGAACAAATATAACCAAAGAGAAACTAACGTGCTTTGACTATTAAGGGAGTCATGGAGAGCAGCGTGGCACCCAAGTCTGTCTCGCTGATCGACTCACAGCGCCACACCTCACTATCCCGTTGCTGTTCATTTGGCCTTGAGGAACTGGAATGTTCAACAATCGCTCTCCCTGGATGAAGCGCACAGCCCTGGAGCCTGAACAGTAACGTTCTGCGTGTAAACAGCCTCGGATTTCAATGGAGCGAGTGCCAGGATCGCAGACAAAGAGAGGAAATGTGTTGCATCCTTCTTTCAGCATTTTTTGGAAGAGAGCTCTTTAAATTAATACTTATTCGAGGCCTTTAAACGTCATATTTCCATGACACAAAACAGTCATCGGAGCTGTATTTACAATCTTGTGAAAATGTTTTTAAAAAAGGTAGATTTTAATATTCACAGCATGTGACAAAATCTTGTTTGTGGGTAAATAAGGCATCAGAATCTTCATTTGAGTAAAATACCCACATTTTTGAGACAAAGTTACTTCTGTCCAGTTATCTTGGACCCCATTTGATATTGGTAAGTCCCTGAAATTGCCTCTTTAAAGCATGCCTGTCTGACCATTCGGACTGCAAATGGGAATCGTCATCGGCTTCATCCAGTTTCTGCAAAGGAGGAAAAACATCCCAGAGTCAACTATGTGAATAAGAGGCAGTGAAGCTGATGCCTGTGAAAGACTGTGACTGTGATTTTTGGTGTTAGGATAATTTTTTCTGTAATTTTTTCAGCAAGTTATATTAATGCATAAAGAAGCTTCACCCAGAGCCTCACCTTGAGTTCCTCCTGCCTCCTGTAGTAGTGCAACATCATCTGTTTATGCTCCTCCTCGCTAACCAAAGGCTCCCTTCCTGGTGCCCCCTGACCCCTCTGTGAAACACAGAACAACTAAGGTTAACGCTGGGTGTGTTTACATGCAGTTAATAATCTGATAACTGCAGAAAATCAGATTTTGTCAGTAATCTGATCAACACGTTTAACATGCTCTTTAGTAATCAGATAATAGGGAAACTCTAGGTCTACATGAGTCAGGCAGTAATCAGATTTCTGTTTTATAACCAGCCAATAGACTCACAGAAGACAATGTGACGTAAACATAATGTAGATCTCAAACTTCATGCCACAGCTTTTTTCAAACATCGCGCCACTTTAGCTAAAAATATGAACATACATCATCTAGAAGATGAAGAATATTTGAATCCCTTATTTCGTCAAGCATGTATTTGGTTTCAGCGTCGCTCCAAAAGTGTTTTGCTACTTGTTTATTTGTGCTACTGCCGTCATTCTCACGCATGCACAGACTGAGAAATCCGAAAGAAATCAGAGTAAGAGTTCACATGCACTGAGAAATCTGACTACTGAGCTAAAATCCAGCCTCTTCATCAGATTTCTCAATCGGAGTATGGTGTTTACATGACGAGTTGAATAATTGGATAACTGCAGAAATCCAATTATGATCGGATTATTGAGTGCGTGTAAACGCGCTCACTGAGGTATTCTGGTCAAAGCTTTAATTTTACGTATTTACATTTTGTGTCGTAGTGAAGTATAAGAATAGCAGGTATGTAATGTAGTATGTAAGAACTACAAGTAATAAAATAAAGGGGTCTCCAGAATAAATTAGGAAGACTGAAAATAATAAAGGCATGAACGTATAAATATGAAAATAAACACATAAATATAAGCATATGAATAGCAGCCAGCCAGCGGCTGAAACCCAGATCCTGCTGAAAGCATGAACACGGCTGACACTCACTTTCTGGATCTTCACCACAATCTTTGTTTTCTCGTTTTTTCCAACATAATCTTGGAGCTTTTTGCCACGTTGCATCTCTTTGGATGCCCACCATAGCTGAGCTTCTTCCTCTGGGATCACCTGCAGAGAGGCCTTCAGAGAATGCACTGTGTTAGAATCTACTGCATCCATTTTTATCAGCTGTTACAGTGAATTCCATACAACAACAACAACAACAACAACATTATTGTATAGCGCTTTTTACAACTAGTGTTGTCTCAAAGCAGCTTTACAGAAAAGCAGTTTATGGAAGGAAAGCAGTTTATGGAAGAGTTATCAAAAGAAATAAAAATAAAAGAAAAGAAAAATAAAAAGTAGTCCATGTATAGACGTAAGGAACTGAATCTGGGTCCAAGCCCCCCATGAGCAAGCCAGAGGCAACGGTGGCGAGGAAAACTCCGTAGGAGTAAGAGGAAGAAACCTCGAGAGGAACCCAGGCTCAAGGGAGGAATCCATCCTTCGCTGGTCGACCCCGGATGAAGAGAGAATGACAACAAAGAAGCTTAGAACTTGAACATCTTTCAGAAATATTCTGATTGATGTGAAGTAAGAACCATCTCATAGGTTCTCTGTCAAAGTGAGAGATAAGGTTCATGATCAGTGCCACACCCTGGTGGCTCCACTGTGGTGATTCTAGTCATGCAGGCTGACGAGCAGGAGAGCATCATCAGGTCAGGCAGGAGGGAGTGGTGATCAGGCAACGGAGGTGGAGCTCTGGTGACTGAATTCTGTACCTTTTCCTACTTTTTTAGTTTCTGTTCCTGGTCATATCAAGCACGATTCATCATACCAAAACAGATAAAAGACAAAATTCTTGTTTTCCTGTGATCTTTGACTGATGTATCTCTTCTGAGCTCTGATTCTGTCACCATGCCTGAGAAGGGTCTGGCTGCACTCTCAGCCTGACATGCACCGCCAGCCTGTTAATGACGTCACGCTCTGCCACGACAGTGTTTCTGTCAGTTTTATGAGGAAAAACAGTGAAACGCAAACTGTTGGGCAAAAAGAGTTACACTGAACATTTTGCTTTGGTCGGAAGAAAACCTCGTATCTCCAAAATGAGAACTTTACGGGAGAAGGAAAAAACCTACTCTACTTTTAATGCAAGTCAACAGAACCAGACTTTTTTCCAAGTCATTTTGAATCGTTTCTTTTGGTCCATTCATCATGAAATGTACACACAATGTAAAGGACAACAGGCCTTTTCAAATTATGTAAAAAAATGAAAAATGTAAAATATGCAGATGAGGTTTTCTTCAGAAAACCGATAAATTAACGTTGTCATACTGATAATAAGGTAATTATATATGGAAACTTTCAAAATAAAACCACGACGACAAAACATGAATGTCGGGTTTATTCGCTGAAAAAACAAACAGGCTACTGAAACTCATGAAAGCCATGCTGAAGACAATTAGATCTGTTAGTTTTGCTTCTTAAAGGGAGTTGGCTTGATGGTTGTCGTTAGAGACCACTAGGAAATGATCTAATGTATCTAGAATCAGTCCTAAAACACCTGATTAAATGATCTGAACTCTTTACACTGATATCAACCCATTAGGAAAACACAGAATATCATTAGTGACTACTGGACACCACCAGGAACCAACAGACACTTTTACTGGGTTCTATGATTTTTTTCAACAGGGAGGAACATTAAATGTAACTTCCTAGCTGTGTTATGGATGAAAAATGGATTAAGCCGTTGTGCTGCTTCTGCTGTTGTGGCAGAGAGTGCATGTGCACGTGACGTCACTGGGGCTGAGAGTGCATCTGGCTGAGAGTGCATGTCTGCAGCCAGACTGTACTGGGGCCATACACCTGCAGGCAGGGAAAATACAGGGAGATTCACTCGAAAGAGGCCCCTTCTTCCTAAATTCACTCTGACACTGCTTAAACGAATTGGCGACCCAATGGGTTCACACCATGAAGACACGCTGCTCAATACTGTACACCACCATCCTGATGAGAAGTCGAGTGACTGAGTGAAGAGGTACAGGGGTACGCACCTGGAAGTTGCAAACGGAGGTTAAACGCCGTGACGGCTGCTCGGCGCCAACCTCATCTCTCCGACGCAGGGGCATCCCGGCTTGTTCGATGCTCCATATACTGAGGAGCTCATTGCACATTGTTTGGTTCAGATTGCTTCATCCTACCAAAAGTTATTACAGAATATTCGGGGCCTCTTTCGAGTGAATCTCCCTGTAGTATTACCCAATAATATTACGTTTTAAATCCCCCTTCTCCACCCCCTCCTTTCATCGAGCCAAATGTTCAGCTAGCTCACAGATCCTCCCTAATAGTGTGTCTCACTAGAAAAGATGCCACAGTATGAAAGAAAATTACGCTGTGATTTCCAAATCATGTTGGATTTAAACACCGACTGCAGATGCCAGAATTTCAGTGGAGAACAAAATGGATCAAAGAGCAGAGAGCTATGAAAATCCCTCAGTGACTAGACTGTTCTACTGATTCAAGCTTAAAAACCAAAATGCTGGATGACATCTAATAAAATGTCAGCGCGAATAAATAACTGTAGCCCTAACATTGATCCAGGGGTTGATTACCAAACCCTGGTGTCTTTATCACTTCTTATCCAAGGCTGAGCCTCTAATATGCTCCAATAGTTGCCAGATACCTGTGTTCCAGAAAGGTCCTCCTTATTTTCAAACTCCATCCTGATTGGGTCGTGTGGTGGAAGCCCCATTGGGTACACTATCATAACTGCCCCTCGCAACTGGTCCAGAGCCTCTTTCACCATGTCCATGGTCACACACACATTCGCCTGAACTTGTTTCTTCAAGAGAAAAGAAAACAATACAGGTTACATGTTCTCAGCACACACTCACTAAGCCAGCAGTTGAACAGTTCAGCCTACACCGGTCAGGCATAACATTCTGACCACCTCCTTGTTTCTACACTCATTGTCCATTTCATCAGCTCCACTTACTATATAGGTGCACTTTGTAGTTCTACAGTTACAGACTGTAGTCCATCTGTTTCTCTGCATACTTTGTTAGCCCCCTTTTACCCTGTTCTTCAGTGGTCAGGACCCCCATGGACCCTCACAGAGCAGGTACTATGTGGGTGGTGGGTCATTCTCAGCACTGCAGTAACGCTGACGTGGTGGTGGTGTGTTAGTGTGTGTTGCGCTGGTCTGAGTGGATCAGACACAGCAGTGCTGCTGGGGTTTTTAAACACCTCAGTGTCACTGCTGGACTGAGAATAGTCCACCAACCAAATATTTCCAGCCAACAGCGTCCTGTGGGCAGCGTTCTGTGACCACTGATGAAGGACTAAAAGATGACCAACACATACTGTGCAGCAGCAGATGAGCTATCGTATCTGACTTTACATCTACAAGGTGGACTGACAAGGTAGGAGTGTCTAATAGAGTGGACAGTGAGTGGACACAGTGCTTAAAAACCCCAGCAGCACTGCTGTGTCTGATCCACTTGTACCATCACAACACACATTAACACACCACCACCACGTCAGTGTTACTGCAGTGCTGAGAATGATCCACCACCCAAATAGTACCTGCTCTGTGAGGGTCCATGGGGGTCCTGACCACTGAAGAACAGGGTAAAAGGGGGCTAACAAAGTCTGCAGAGAAACAGATGGACTACAGTCTGTAACTGTAGAACTACAAAGTGCACCTATATAGTAAGTGGAGCTGATAAAATGGACAATGAGCGTAGAAACAAGGAGCTGGTCATAATCTTATCCCTGATCAGTGTAAGTTGGAGCAAATTACTTACTTTAGATATTAAAGCTTTGGCTTCTTCCATAGTTTTCTTCAAAACATTCTTCATCTTATCATTGGGAGCTGAATGAAAAGAAGAGTGTGTTTCAACTGAATTGCTGGAGGTAAATGCAGAGAATAGTTCTAGTAGGTAGCACAAAGTCTACGGTAGACTTACCGTGTCCATTCCTACGACCAATTTCGTCCTTCTTAAACTCTGCGCCTCCACTAGGGACGCACTTCACCTCCCATTCATCCGTCAGTTTTAGCTCTGTGATCTGATCCTCTGTCAGGCCCTGCATGTTGGGAGGAAGTGTGATGCCATGATCTGCGAGTTCTGGGATTTCTGGGGAAGCATGCAAACAGAATATTGAGTCATACTTACAGTCTCTTATGAGAACCACAGTAATACTACATTAAGTTCTACAGGATTACTGTAACAACTTACACCGGTCAGGCATAACATTATGACCACCTCTTTGTTTCTATGCTCATTGTCCATTTTATCAGCTCCACTTACTATATAGGTGCACTTTGTAATTCTACAGTTACAGACTGTAGTAAACACACAGTAAACACACTATAATGCCTTCTGTCCTTCATTCAGGGCATTTTCCCCTAAATTAAAAAGACAAAATTCACACACACGTTCACCCAACATTCTTACTCTGATGTTTTAGGGCCACTGTTAATAAAAATAAAAATAGTAGACTTCCACAATAAAGTCGTACTATTTCGAGAAAAAAAGTTGTAATATCTGGAGGATAAAGTGGGCTAACTGTAGGGGGGCTAACTGTAGGGGGGCTGCCATAACGCGTTGGGGTCTCGGTTGCTGTACTGGCGCCGGAGCTCCACTCACTCCTGTCTCTCTGTGGATCATTCTGATCATCATTCTCACTGTCTGTGAAACTTCATGCCCTCTTTGAATGGGGGGAGATGGAGCCCCGATAGCCGTGTAGACGACCCTGCCTGAGATTCTCCTTCAACAACACAGACAGACAGTTTCCTCCGAGTCCGTCTGGCTCTTTATTCTAGATAAACACAGTTTCCTGCTCAGCCGTTTCAGCCGGTTCTTATACTAATAACAGGCTGGTGCTGATGTGCAGGAGAGACAGGGAGACTGAGTGTTTCTTTATGGGTGAATCGATATGAAAGTAGAACTCCACCAACTCACCGCCCCTCATTTAACACGAGGAGGTGCCGCTTCCCTTCGCAAAGCCTTTGGCCACAATATTGACCTTCCCTGGTATTAATGCCACTTTAACATCGTAATTCTACGATTTTTTCTCGAAATATCACTTTTTTTTTCGAAATATCACGACTTTTTTTCTCGAAATATCACGCCTTCATTCTCCAAGTCTACTGTTGTTTTATTAACAGTGGCCCTGAAGCGCCGTCGTACATTCCTCCGGCTGGATCAGTTCTTTTGAATCACCAGAGCAGATCCGGTCCACTTTCAGTCTGCCGTTGTAGATCTCGGTAACTCGCCGGACGAGCGTCCCGACGGACTCGTCCACGGTGGTGCTGAGGAGAAACTGGCTCTCCTCTCCTCGTTTAACGTGAATCTGGACCATGACTGCGGACGAAGATGAAGCCAGAAAGCGAAATGAGGACTTTGTGATAAACTAACTGAGGTAAAAACGTTCAGCCACCACAGTTCGCCCTCGTTGCCATGGTACCTGTTTGCTCACCCCCACCGCTGCTAGAAAGTTCTGCAGCCCCTCCTGCTTCAGCGCTCAGCTCCGGAACAGGCGTTCAACTCTGAAGCAGCGACGAAGGTTATAAAAAGCCGTAGAAGGACATTAAAACGTTTAACTTGCTGAAACGAGTCGTTATCGGCGGCTAAAAGCCTCTGTAGCCGGTTGTGTTTACTCCCAGCTTCCTCTGTGTACTGCAGTGCAACATCCGGGGAACACTAAGTCACTAGAGAGCCGTATTCTCTGTTATAAACGGGGCCACACAAACGCCGTTCTCGCCAGGGCTGTTCGATTCCAGAGTCGACTCCGATTCCCAGTGACGGTAATCGATATAGTCGATTCCACACAGTAATTTCGATTCCAAAAAAACCAAGACACAGAAAAGAACACAAATAAGGCAAAAATAAATAGAACAATTTTAATTATGTTTGCCATTAGCAATTGATTTTGAAGAGCTAACTGGCTAACAGGGCCATGTTCTACCTGATCAGATGGGTAACGTTAGATGTTAACTTACTACTAAATTAAAAAAAAAATACTAAAGTTTACAAAATTTGTCTTTGCTTTCCACAAGTTGTGTTAGCTGTAGAGTATCTAGAATCTAGTGACAGCAAAATACCTTAGGCTACGTTCACATCAAGAGGTTGAAGTGGCCAAATCTGATTTTTTTGCCCTAATGTGACTCAGATCTGATGTTTTCAGGGCTGTGTGGACACAAATCTGATCTTTTCAAATCCGACCTGAGCCACTTTCATATCCGCTTCGTGGCCATACGACCTTAATGTGACGCTCAGATCGGATTTCATTTACCATGGCAGCAGCGCCGAACAGAAGTTAACGCCTGTAAATGGTGGAAAAGCAGCTCACCTCACCTTTTTCTCCTTCGTCTCGCTCTAATAATGAAGCTGAGAGCTGATCAGAGTTAATTATCTTCTCAGCAAAGCTGGTTCTGCTCGTTAGTTTGTGCTGATGATGCACGTGATTCATTCACGTGACGTTACTGAGTAGGATGTGCTCATGCGGGTCATTTCAGGACACCGGTTCGTTCACATTAATGACAGATTTGAATTACTTACCTAAACAAGTGTGAACCATCGTGTCAGACAAATCGGATTTGAGCAAAAAGTCGGATTTGAGAAATGAGGCTTGATATGTGAACGTAGCTTTAGTCAAACGTGAGCGTCACTGTGTGGAATCGAGTCCGCCTCGAATCGAGGAGTCGACTCTTTTTGACATCAACTCCCCCAATCCACCATTCTCACTCTCAGAGAACGTACCGACACACAGGTCAAAAATATCCAGAGACCAAAAAAATACATGTCCATTTACATTTATTATTGCATACGTACAACACCAATTAGTCCATACATCTGTGCATTTGGATATGCACTTAAATCACAGATTGAATACTAAGTACTGAATCGCAGTCAGGGTTTGTGTGAATACATAGATTACGGATAACACCACAGGGTTCTCTTCACTACCGAGCTAAAGCTACAAAGGAACGTCAACCTCACAGAAAGGAGTTAATAGTTTCCTATAGAACCTCTGCATGACGTAAGCACTGGCTAGTAACGTAGACCGAATGTTGTCTTTGTTAGCTGAATACAACCTGAACAGTACATGTAATGCTTTACTTTTCCAGTGGTTACATCATCTCCAACAGCTGAAGGGGGAAAATGAATTGGCCCACTCCCTCCCCTCTTATTTTCAGATTTAGGAGACATTTTTATATTCATAATTGAGCAGTTTCAGTAAAGGTCAACACCCCCCCCCCACATTGCATAAAATACATAAAATTGCTGGCTGACTTTCTTAGACCCTGATACCCTGGAATGGACAACTCTGCTTTACTGTGTTGATTATTTCATGCTGTGTCTTAAAATGATCATTCTGACTATTTGACACTTTAACTGGCCTGTGACTGAATTTCAGACACTGCATTCATTCACAGCTACATGTAAACTTGGCCTGCATCTCAAAGAATTTCCTCTTCCTCTGTTTTTCTCCCTCCGGGGGCCTTTTCAAGTGTTGTAGGCTGCAGGCGTGAACGCGGAGAATGAAATACCTTTCCTTTATATCCACGCACTTAAATTTAAATACAAATGAAACGCGTCACGTCACAGTAGAGCCTAAATGACACTCACTATAAAGATGGAGAGAGGACCATGTACGCTGGAGTCGGCCTTCAGGTTGCATCTGTACATAGAGATGCTCTCTTCTGGTTAAGCGAAGGGAACAAGAACTAAAAGCATACTGATACGCAGCCTTGGGACTAGAGAATGACCGAAGTATGATGTACCATACTGCAATCGCAGCAGTACCAATACATGTAGGCTACAAAAAGTTGATGTAGCATAATGAACACAGACATTTACATCACCAAATACCCAAAACCAACACAAAAATAATCAGTGCCTGAGAGCAAATCACCACATCAAAATGGAGCAATACAGTGTGGAATGCGCTGCAGTCAGAAAGCTGTCACTACAGACAGGATAGACTCTCCCCTCTCGTTGTAATGTTTTGTACAGAGAGGTCATTGACAACACTGCGCATCAGTTAGATAGTGTTAGCAGAGGTAAATGCTAACTAGTCGAACAACTGAAACTGGTACGCTTTCCTACTGTGCGTGATTAGACATGCTTAAAGGCCTCCTGCATGTATTCGAAAGGCTGTTCGCTTTAGTCGAAACCAGGAGAACGAATGCTAAACTGCACTCGCTGACCAATCTAACCTCTAGGCCAGCTCTGACAAATCAAAAACAAAGAGTAGCCCCCTCACCCCTACAGCATGAGCACATATGTTCACACACTCGTACATACACACACATAGACAGACAGCACTGGCCACAGTATTTCCCCCCACAAAAGAATACATACACTGATCAGGCATAACATTATGACCTTGTTTCTACACTTGTTGTCCATTTTATCAGCTCCACTTACTATATAGGTGCACTTTGTAGTTCTACAGTTACAGACTGTAGTCCATCTGTTTCTCTGATACTTTGTTAGCCCCCTTTTATCCTGTTAGGACCCCCATGGACCCTCACAGAGCAGGGACTATTTGGGTGGTGGATCATTCTCAGCACTGCAGTAACACTGACGTGGTGGTGGCGTGTTAGTGTGTGTTGCACTGGTACGAGTGGATCAGACACAGCAGTGCTGCTGGAGTTTTTAAGCACTGTCCACTCACTGTCCACTCTATTAGACACTCCTACCTTGTCAGTCCACCTTGTAGATGTGAAGTCAGAGACGATAGCTCATCTGCTGCTGCACAGTTTGTGTTGGTCATCCTCTAGTCCTTCATCAGTGGTCACAGGACGCTGCTCACAGGACGCTGTTGGCTGGATATTTTTGGTTGGTGGACTATTCTCAGTCCAGCAGCGACACTGAGGTGTTTAAAAACTCCAGCAGCACTGCTGTGTCTGATCCACTCAGACCAGCACAACACACACTAACACACCAGCACCACGCCAGTGTTACTGCAGTGCTGAGAATGATCCACAACCCAAGTAGTACCTGCTCTGTGAGGGTCCATGGGGGTCCTAACAGGGTAAAAGGGGGCTAACAAAGTATCAGAGAAACAGATGGACTACAGTCTGTAACTGTAGAACTACAAAGTGCACCTATATAGTAAGTGGAGCTGATAAAATGCACAATGAGCGTAGAAACAAGGAGGTGGTCATAATGTTATGCCTGATCGGTGTATATTTGAAGAACTTTACCCCCGAACTGAAAGCGAAGTACCAGCTCACTGAGAAAAAAGCACGACCATGAATACACCCCCACAGCTTTAGGCTACGGCGAGGGTCCCTCATCTCGGCATCGAAGACACCAGAACTCACTAAAACAAGCACATTCATTAAAAGTACAGTAGCACTGTTAAAAGCTTTGGAACAGATGAAACACAAGAACCAACCGCTGTTCAGGGAAAAGGGGCACAGATACAGCCCTCATGCCAGGAAAACAGATAAACAGATATGCCGTCTCATCATAAACCTGAAAACTCAAAAACTCTGGCTTCAACAGACACTTGAAGACCTAAAGGATAGAGCTTTTCAGTGCATTACCAGTATGGCAGGTATATATTAAGAACAAAAAATTATATGTACACATTTTAGACTAGTTTACATTTTTCATACTGGGAAAAAAAAACATACAATTCACTATGTAGGCTATAATAATATATATATTCACAACTTATATACTTAGCACGTTGGTCTGGAGATACAAGAGAGTACAGAGAGAAGAGTGGGCCTGTATGATCAGACACAGCGAGTGTAACCATCCAGAAAGCACAGTGACGTAAGCTGCCACCACACAGGGTGGTAAAAATGTAGACAATATAACAGACTAAACATACATTCATAATGAGAGAGAAATTATGCGACGGGTTTAAAGAACCACCAAATCCTGCAACTATTATCGTTAAAACTCTAGAGGCCGCATTAAAAGGTGCTGCAGGAAATGGCTCTCTCCTTTCAAGATTCTGTCGAAGATCCAGTATAATGTGCAAAACAGTTATGTTCCCAAGGAGACATCTGCAATTTTGCAACTTTCCAACTATCTTTTAAACGCTTAATGCCAAAAATATGCATAAAATTAAAGGATATTATACGTGATAAGAAGCATCTGGCCAAAGAACGCTAAAATATTGCACAGTATTTCACGTACAGCTGTGTGCGTGTCTACGTATTCATAAATATGTGTACAGATACAGGCACCAGTTCTTTGCCCACCATGATTTAAAGATAACAGGAGTGTGTTGTGTTGTACTTAGGCCTGCTCTGGGTTAAAAGAAGTGACTGAGCCATTTCAGCAGGACAACTCAACAGTTCAGAAACAGCACACTTTTATACAAACCATACGCAAATACAGAATTATATTCCACTTGTTTTCCCACGCACACCTCAGTCGAGCGTTACACAATATATTATCATCATCTTTCTGTGAACTCGTTGGTTCTGCCGGGGATCGTAGGGTTCCTTGTGGTGACGTTGGGATTAGTCCTGACTGGGACGGGAGGGGGCAGTGTTGGGAATGCTATGTTGGAAGGGATCGCCCAGTTGCTGTGAGAGTCAAAGCCAGAGATGCTCTGGGGCTGCTGGAATGTTGCGCTGGAGGACAAAGACAGCAGAGAAGGCCCTGTCGCTTCTGCTGTTGCTGGAGCTTTTCCTGATTTGGTGAAGTCCGAATCGTCGTCAAAGGTGACCCACTGCTGGGCGCGCTTTGGTGGCGCTGATGCGGGAGCTGGAGCTGTGAGTGGAGGTCTGGAGAATGAGTTGGGGAGGGTGGCGCTGTGGCCCAAGGCTGATCCAGGCCTGGGGAAGGCAGGCTTGGACGCCTCGGCCTGCTGCTGGGCATAGAAGTCGGGCGTGAGTGAGCGGCGCTGGGGTGCGGCCAGAGTGCTGGTGAATGGGTTGGTGCTGTTGGGTCTCGGCTGGAGGTCAGACAGGAAAGGGTTCGGGGAGGAGCGGAGGGTTTCCTGCGAGCGGCTGCGGGAAGGTGGAGGAGGGGCCAGCAAAGAGGCGAAGGCGTTGGGGAGTGGAGCCGCTGTTGGGGTCTGCAGGGAAAACAGAGATGTGGAATCCAGGGACAGGGAGGCAGGCAAGGTGGACGAGGAAGAAATGGAACTGGAGGATGAGGTGTGGAGGGAGCTGCTCCGTGACAGGGAATTGGTGTTCAGCCAGGATGTGGAGGAAAACAGGTCGGAGGTGAGCGAGTTCAAGGGGTCTGCTTTCCATTGTGCTTCTCTTTGGATTCCGTTCATTCCATTGGTCTGCAAGAAAATAGATACACACAGGCAGAAGCAATCAAGGTTAAGCATCAGGGTGTAATGTGGGCTTAATAAATGCAGGATTCTCAAGTTATAATGATCACAGCTGGGTAAATAAATGGGTCATTCTACAGAAACGTCCACTTTTCTATCTCTCCACAGGAGTCACTGGTGTTACTGATCATCATTGGTGTTACACATAATAAAGGTAACACCAGAGACATTTTTAATGAAAAATGCATTATACAAAATGGCTGCTACAGAACATCAAACCACATGTTGTCAATCATCGAACATCCACTAAAATATGGAATTTAATCCATCTGTATTCTATTTTTTCACAATGACCTCAGAATAAAGTCGGTCACACCAGTGACTTCAGCTAAAAGCTTCATATGAAATCATCAGCTTAATGAGAAAATATCTGGTCTCTGAAAAGACACAGTGGACTCACCATGTGCTTTTCTTCATAGATCCTCAGAAAACAGGTACAAGAAGTCAAGTGATGTCATCAGTGTGATTTTTATTTCAAAATAAGAGGTTTTTATCTTACGCGGTAACACCAGTGACTCGACTCCTGGGGAACTTCCATTATATATTTCATAATATTTATTTGGCATTTGTTTTCTTTATTTAATTTAATGTATATAATCCATCGTCATGTATGGATTATTGTACTTAATATTGCAAAAATTGCTGTTTTTTTCTTCAAAATTTCACTCACCCTTTACACATGACTGTGAGGACGAGCTCTTCTGGGGTACTTGCAATTCTATATAATTGATTTAAAAACTAATGTTGCTAAATTGAGGCTCAAGAAGGTGTAATTGTTAAAATAACATTGTTTTATTTTAAAATAGCAACGCTAACATGTTTTTTAAGTGTAATATATCTGTAAACCCTAGGGACACAAAATTGGACGTTCCTGTAGAATGACCCAAATACCGACACAAAGACTGTGAAATATCAGTCGATATCTGGATGACTGGCACTATCCCCAACACACAGTCTTTTAAGGTATGGACATAAACATATAACATATAAACTTATAAATACTACATCAGTTATGTTACACACAACATGAATGTTACCAGACTGTGTTATTATGCTTTTGTTTTCTTAAACAAAAATAAAGCCTCATATTATGAACTAAGGTAAGTCGTCCTTGCCACATCCATAAAATTCAGCTTCGTGAAGTATGGGATGTTCAAAATGACAACTGAAAAAGACCAAAACTCAGCGAAACTTTCCTTGAACCATCTGTTTATCCATATAAAAAGAAGTGGCTTATCCTCATAAGTGGTAATACTAGTAACACTACCCATATAAGTAGTACTAAAATACTTTAGGGGTTCAAGTTAAGTTTTACCAAACACGCACATACTAGTAAAAATAATAAAACATCTATAAACTTAACTTAAAAACAGCCAACTGAAAAAAGTGAAGGAGGGAAAAATAACTAGGACATGGAGGTCACTACAATGTCTACAATGTATGAGCATACATTGTGAAGGAGGACTATGGTTCTGTGAAGACAGTACTGAGGCCAAAATTGGCATTAAATACCTGTCAACCTGAGGATTGCTCCTGCTTGAGAGAGAGAAAGATAAACACACACACAGACATGCATCAACAGAAGTTGGAGGTATTACAGATAGAGACAGTAGCAAGGGTAAGATTATGGTAAGAGAAAGGAAATTGAATCTGTTCCAACACAGACTTAGAGAAAGTAAGAGAAAGCAGTGCTGATGACCCTGAGCGTCCATCTGTATTGTATCTCTGACCTGTAGTGCTAATCTATTACAGCATCAGCATCTACGGTTCACGTAGTGGTACGTCGGATACAGGCAAAAACTTACACTGATGCTCAATGTGCTGATCTGTTGAGGGTGGCGTTGATTATTAAACCTAAATCTGTTAGTGCTTTTCCACTCAAAAATCCTCTCTGATACAGAAATAGGAAACGAATTAAGTTTGTACAGCAGTCAGGCTTGTAAAGAATAAATCGTCATCCTAAATTACTTCACATCCCTACGTAAAATGAATACAGCTTGAATCGGTTTTAAGCAGTGGTGGACGAGGTACACAAACCATGCACATGAGTTAAAGTAGAGATACCCAAGGTAAAATATTACTCCAGTAAAAGTAGAAGTTCCTCCCTTTAGTACAAAAGTATTTCCTTCAAATGTACTTAAGTATCAAAAGTAAAAGTACTAAAAGATAAATTATGGCTCTGACGTCCTATTATCATTTTTATAACAAGACTCGCTTCATTAACTCATTTTAGGTGAAAATACTCCAGTGTCTCTCTTGGTAAACCAGTCTTTTAATAGAATGTCATTAATTAGTGACACTGATGTCTATTAAAATTATCATAAGAACAAAACACTGAAGGCAAAGAGTTTCCATCAGGTAGAACTGAGTGGCTCTGAAATCACTTTTTACAAACAAGCAAAGTTTCATTTTAAGATTTATTTACAACTTTGTTACAAGTTTAAATTGAATAAAAACTTGCTTTAAACTCAGATTCACAAATGAGTTTCCTTTACTAAACTGCATCTGTAGGTCTCTGTTCATAAACATAAACTAGACAAAACAAATTTACTATAAAATGAAATAGTGTTTGTATAAATTCAGAAAAAAGACGTCAGTCACAACTGCATATGTGTACATATTTCTATATTGTGGTCTATTTACACAAAGTTAGGTTAGTTCATCATTTATGTTGAATAGACACACATTTTACTCTGCTGTACTGATGTTGAACCGTGTGCTTGCAGTGGGTCGGTATGACCAACAGGTCAAAACAAGCTCAAAACAAAGTGTGCACTGTACCCTGATTGGTGTTCTTACTTTGCGCTTCTTTCGTTTTGACATTACGTTTTTATACACACATAAACCAAAAGGAGCGACAGATTTCTCATAATGTAGTGGAGTAAAAAGTCAGATATTTGAAATGTAGTGGAGTGAAAGTAAACAGTCGCCCAAAATGGAAAAACTTCAGTAAAGTACAGATACACGAAAAACTACTTTAGTACAGAAACGAATTACATTTACTTCGTTACTGTCCACCACTGGTTTTTAAGTGATTACCAATGAGAACTGGGATGTTAGTCCAGCTTGTGTCTGCAATGTCCACAGAATTTACAACTAAGGACAAGGCAAGTCAACCTCACAGCAACGTAATAACAGAAACTGCTAAAAGACATGGCAGTGTGCCGTGTTGTTATTGTTATTGAACGTGGAGCCTACTGCTTACATGCATCCAAGCTATGGTGTGTCAGTTTGGCTATTTTTGGTAATTTGGAGATGACCTGTGTGAACTGGCCAGCCAAATCCTTTACAAATTACTCGGGATGCAACAATATCGATACTGGCATTGGTTGTTGGACCAATACCATGTTCCTTTACTCTTACTCATTAAAATTCACCAATACCAACATCTGATACCCGCTAGGAAGCCGATTGTATACTGCCGCGCTAATGAAACAACTCAAGCTGGCAGTAAGAGGGTCTGTTCACACAGTGAAGTGTTACTGACTCTGTGGAGGTCACTGTAAACATTCTACCTCTGTAAATTCCTGCTAGGAATACACTGTGATTTTAGCCCATTTTTGTACATGATCATGACCGCTTCCCCAAAACAGGTGGAAACACATAGGCTAACAATATAGAGGCAAGAAAGTCAACATTTCATAACAAAGTCTGTACACGCCAACTTTACTCTGAGTAGAATTGTGAGGTATAAATGTTGTTTTTTTTCTCAACTGTCTTTGCAAACCTTTGTAAATTGTCCTACCATGTATGTTTCACTGAACAGCATGGTTAGCAGTGCTGTTGCAGCTTCTCAGTGTTTCTGCTCAGTACTCAGCACGCAGCGTGTTCTTTTGAATGAAACAGGTTTAAAACTGTTTGTGGACAGAGATGTCTCTAGAGCTGCGTTTCACGTAGTAAGGACCAAGCGTTTTCATACAGTGTGAGTATATAAATTGTGTCCATACATGATGGACTATTGAAATGTACGGTGTAACTCATCAAAGAACAAGGTTTCTAAAATCGTACCATGTATGTCTAGCTTTAGAGAACGTTCAACTACAGCCCAACCAGCCAAACAAAATACTTCAGACGTAAAACTCCCCAAGTGAATACCTTGGATGCATCAACCTAAGATGTGATTTCTGCTGTCTCTGTGCTACAGAGACTGGTGTTGAAAGAGACATATAAGAGCATCGAAACTATGGAACGTACTTTACTTACAGCTGTAGAGAAGCGTTCTTCTGATGTGGAATAGAACCCACAGTTCTCCACTGCAAGGCTACTCAATCGAATGTAACTAATATAATGTAGCTAGCTATTGCACTTCATTTAAATTCAGCTAGATTTTAATGATTTAACTGTTAAGGTACATCGCGCTCATTTACAATAAAAACTACTTAATTCTAAGCAGGTAATTAGTTATGGTATCAGACTCCGTATCGATGAGTACTAAAAATAAGTATTCGTACTTGTACTTGGTCTGGAAAAAATGTCTACATTGTAGAACCTTACCTGGTTAAACTAATCCAGCTCCAATACCATTAGAAACAAGGTGTGAAATGCATGGAGTGTGTTACACATTGCAGGACTAACCTGAGAGGAAGGAGCAGGAGCAGGGGCAGGTGCAGGGGCAGGAGCAGCAGCAGCCTCAGGTGGAAGAGCATGTGAGGAGCGGCTACGGGGTGGGGGCTTGGGGGAAGCCAGACCAGGCTGAGGAGGGGCGGCTGCTCCTGTGGCTGCAGCAGCTGGCTGAGGCTGCAGGGGGGCAGCCAAAGTGGGCTGCATGGGTGGGGGCAGCTGGGGCACCATGGGCGGCGGCAGCTGTGACTGTATCGATGGCTGCATGGGGGAAGTGGCCTGAGGCTGCATGGGAGAGGCCATCTGTGGCCTCATGGGGCCAGGAAGAGATGGAGGAGGACCTGTAGGGACAAAAACACAACAGTGTTCAGCCATGTGACATTATTGGTTCACCAATCAATTTTGTAATATTGAAAAGTGTATCACAATCTCAATATGTAGCAACAGATTCACATTGTACATATTTTGCAGACCTACAGTATGGTATTATTAATATAGTGTAATTTGGGAACCTCTTTCTCTAGGCATCCTGGTCCTGGAAAACCCCTGCCTTGCACATTTTAGTGGTTTTCCTACTGTATCACAACCACTCCAAATCAAGAATGCCTTGTTAATTAGCTGATCCTTTGGATCAGGTATGTTAGAGCAGGAAAAAGAGCAAATGATTTAAGGCAAGGTTGGTTAGAACCACTGTATGAGCATGTTGATGGCTGTTCACCCACCCAGAGGGAGCTCTGCTGGTTTGGTCTGTGGTTCTGGGATGGGTCTTGGGGCTCCTGGGTGGTTGTCTGGGGCAGGTCGAGGGGCCCCGGGGTGAACTTCAGCTATGGGTCTGGGAGCTCCAGGGTGAGCGGGAGGAGGTGGTCGGGACTGAGGTGGCACACTGATGACTCCTGCTCTAGGAGGGATGTTCTGAAATACAAATATAATTAGCCTTAAATTCTTGAAGAGAGTCATCCTGGTCTACCCAAAAACTGCTCTTTTGAGGCATATAACCACTTTTACTTCGTAAAGACCTTCTCTAAAGTAAACAAATCAGTATATTAGCTTAGCATTACATACTAAAGCTTTGCTTTTATAAATTGGAAACAGAAAACATGATAAAATACACCAACGTTCAAGAAATAATTTCGTTTACTATTAATGATAATCACAATAGTTTGTTAACAGTAGACCAAGCAACTTATGAGCTCTACAAAGAGCAATTTTTTAAATAATTTGGCACGTTAATACCAAATTTAGCTGATGTGTGCGATCATGTGGGTAAACTGAGTATTTTATTTTTTATAAAAGCTATACTACATGTTCGTTTTCAAGGTCTACCCACCGGCCTTGGGACGCCTGGAGCTCCAGCAGATTGGCCACGTCCTGAAACACACCAGGAAGAGCGCTTATGATTAACAGCACATATTCAGTCATCCTCTCATCAGGACAAAAATATCTTTCATTTCTTTATTATTATTATTCTCAATGGATTCAGCTTCAGAGTTCACCTCCTGTCTAACCCTCTTCCTTCAAACTCACTCACCTCACTGAGTCGCTATTTGACAACATGCCCAGAAAGCCACATTTATACCAACCAGCTCATGCGTATCGCTTTCCGAGCCTGCTGGAGGACTAAGGCCTTAGAAGTAAAGGCAAACATGTGAGCCATTGTATGCACAATAGCTGCAGTGCTCTCATCTTGGGCCGATCTCCCCACACTCCTCCTCCTTTCCTCCCTGGCTCTCAGCACGGCTCTCAGAATGACTCACCTCTTCCTGGTCAGTGGGGGGTCAAGCAGCACTGCTGCCGCCAGGCCGAACTACCTGGCCAACAGCGTAGCCAGATCACTGAACTATTCTTCGGCACCAGAGCACACACCCTTTCCCACGCAACTTAAATGACTGAGATGGCCCGAATGGAGAAACCAGGAAAATGCTATTGACAGTGGCCAAGCTGGGATCACAGTATCAGCCAGGTGAAGACAGGCCAACCTTCCTAAGACTCGCCCCGTTCCGGAAGACAAGTTCGGGATTATGGCACTGAGACATACACAAGGCCTGCATGCCTTCTCTACTGTCAGCTACAGGAGGACACAATAAAATGAATGACATTACGCCTCAGTGAACAGATACTCACCTGCAGCATCTGCTCTGGCTAAAGCAGGGCTTTTTTGTCCTTCGCAGCATGGAGGGGGGGAAGTGATTCACTATTATTCTCAGTGTACTGATCACAATAATAATAAACTATATTAGAACTCTTTTGAGAAAAGGCCTCATGAATGAATAACTATTCTTATCTTACCTGGCAGAATATGACCACATTATACCACATTTATTCCACTGTAACACTGTCTTGGAATTAAAAGGCTACAGCTATAACACTACATCCACACACATCTGACAACAGCTGAAGGAGAAGAACAACTGGACGTCCATGCTGTAAAACAGTGGCTCTTAACAAATAAAAGCAGGACTTTTCAGTCAGGGAACTAGACAAACACCATTTGCTAGGGCATGAACTTTCAGTTGCAAGGGTGTCAATGATGTACAACAAACACTGAAGAGGGAAGAATTACTCTGAAACTACTTTGTTCATAATTACCTTCATTTTCAAACAAATCAAAAAGGCTTAGAGGCTCTGCAAAGCCTTCAAACGAGAATTTGCAAAGTTTTCAAGTGTTAAACAGTGTTTAAAGACTGATATAACATCAAAGAAACTATCTGGAAAGTGGTATGTAATATCCACACCGATTCTGAATATAAACATCTGTAAAGTTTTACATAATATCCAGAGCCATGCTGAATATAAGTACATATACACCGATCAGACATAACATTATGACCACCTCCTTGTTTCTACACTCATTGTCCATTTTATCAGCTCCACTTACTATATAGGTGCACTTTGTAGTTCTACAGTTACAGACTGTAGTCCATCTGTTTCTCTGATACTTTGTTAGCCCCCTTTTACCCTGTTCTTCAGTGGTCAGGACCCCCATGGACCCTCACAGAGCAGGTACTATCTGGGTGGTGGATCATTCTCAGCACTGCAGTAAAACTGACGTGGTGGTGGTGTGTTAGTGTGTGTTACGCTGGTCTGAGTGGATCAGACACAGCAGTGCTGCTGGAGTTTTTAAACAACTCAGTGTCACTGCTGGACTGAGAATAGTCCACCAACCAAATATATCCAGCCAACAGCGTCCTGTGGGCAGTGTCCTGTGACCACTGATGAAGGACTAGAGGATGACCAACACAAACTGTGCACCAGCAGATGAGCTATTGTCTCTGACTTTACATCTACAAGGTGGACTGACTAGGTAGGAGTGTCTAATAGAGTGGACAGTGAGTGGACACAGTGTTTAAAAACTCCAGCAGCACTGCTGTGTCTGATCCACTCGTACCAGCGCAACACACACTAACACACCACCACCACGTCAGTGTTACTGCAGTGCTGAGAATGTTCCACCACCCACTGAAGAACAGGGTAAAAGGTGGCTAACAAAGTATGCAGAGAAACAGATGGACTACAGTCTGTAACTGTAGAACTACAAAGTGCACCTATATAGTAAGTGGAGCTGATAAAATGGACAATGAGCGTAGAAACAAGGAGGTGGTCAGAATGTTATGCCTGATCGGTGTAAAGTGCTACATAATATCAAGACCCATACTGAATATATATGACCCATGCTGTATATAAGTATGCGTAAAGTGGTACAAAATATTTCGTCTCATTCTGAATTATAAGGCTAAATAGTTGATAACAATTTACTTTAACAATCAAGTCAGAAATGACCAGATATGGTACGGTACATCAAAATTGAAAATTACATAGAAACTATTGAATGAATCACCACAGCCAAAGCACACTGCTTTCTTAACTCTTTGCTACTGCACACACAACATTACCTTCTGATTCTCTCCTACCAGGTGTAGGGCTTCTATCTCCTTTAGAAGTAATCAGTCGATAACGTTTTAAAATCAAAGCACGGATGTAAAGCTAGCTGTAATTAGCCAACAAGCAATTACAAACGAGATTAAGTCTGATTTCTTTGCAGTCACAGAAAAATAAAAGGTCAGCAGCATTTACTGGCATTAGACCAAAATATGGTTATAGCAAATGGGATATCGCTGCTGTCGGAAGAAAACCTTGTATCTCCATTTTTGTCGTTTTTCAGTTTTTGACATAATTTGAAAATGCCAGTTGCCCTTTACATTGTGTGTAAATCTCATGATAAATGGACCAAAAGAAACGTCCCAAAACGACTAGAAAAAAAGTCTGGTTCCATTGACTTACATTAAAAGTAAAGTAAGTTTTTTCCTTTTCCTGTAAAGTTACCATTTTGGAGATACGAGGTTTTGTTCCCAACAGTAGCGATATGCAAGCTGAAAATGAAATCCACAGGATTTACTGAATGACTGTGCCATTAAATCAGCCTTTGCAGTGAAGGCGCTAAAAAGGAAGGTTGCCTTACCTGAGGGTGGTGGGGGGCGCTGTGGGGGTGCAGGTCTGGCAGGGGGAGCGTTGGGGCGTGGAGGAGGGGGGCGTTTTGGTTCCAGTCCTTGGGATGGAGGAGCTCCTACTGCTTGATTTTCCACAGGAGAACCTAAAGAGAACAACTACTGATTACTATCACTGTCGTGAGGATTAGCGCCATCATCACCATGCAATAAGAAGTTTGCAGCCCTACAAAAGCACAAGCGTTAACATTCTGGGAGCCTGCACTGCACACGCAACACACCAACGGCACCTCTAGAAGCTTTCACTCTTTACCTGCCAGCTCCCTCCTACATGTGACCGGGCTTAGGCCACCTTTCACACACAGTGAAAAAAGTCGAATGAGTTTGGAGAACGCGATCAGTAGCAGACCAAAAACATCATATATGCTTTAATCTGCCTTTCATGGTTAGATCTGAAAGCAGCAAAACACAAAGTGCGTGCTCTACCTTGTGGTGGTCCGGCTGTGCGTGGGGGGGCTCTGCTCGGCCGGCAGGGAGGGGCGGGCTCCCCATGAGTCGGGGAGGGGCAGGGACTGGAGCGAGGAGAGGCAGCGGGCGATGTTCCAGGACCCATGCCCAGCCCGGGCTGCAGGTGCTGAGGGAGAATGTCCTCTATCTCCTCATCCACATCACCTTCAAACACAGCAGCATCAAAGATTACTTAATGTTTTTATTCTGACCCACAAAACAATCAGCTCATTTTTATGGTGGCTCAAAAGGTACAGCAGGAAATATTGCTTGGAATGTATCATAACAGATGGATGCTTGGAACAAACTGGTACTATTTTGTATATACACTCATCGTCCATTTGATCAGGTCCACCTACCATATAGGTGCACTTTGTAGTTCTATAATTACAGACCGTAGTCCACCTGTTTCTCAGCATCATTTGTTGGTTTTTACCTTGCCCCTTGGAACTGAGTCACAATGGGTAGTGGTTGAGATCTTACAAAATGGGACCCTCAAATAAAAAGAGCATCACTTCATTAACAGCTACTAGCGCTGCTCTGTAGGCAACACTGCCAGTCTGCAGTGACAGCAGAGGAGGGTAAAGTTCAGCTCCTCACTGCTGGGCTTTAGTTACATTTAGGGCATCATATGCCTTCAAAGGGGGGGGGCAATTATTTATTATCACCCATCCCTAATTCTTCAGTGATATGAAGCTGAAGTCAGATATTCGCCAGCTTTGCATTCAACCTTTTCTGTTCTACCTTAAATGGACCAGCAGTTACATTCTGGTGCTTCAGGCATCGGAACTGCTGGTCTATTTAAGGTGGAACGGGAAATTTAGCTAGTTAGCTAATGAGACATTAGCATACTATTACCGATTTTTTATGCTTGTTATGAAGAAAAGGACCATAATACACTGAAACAAACATTATACTAAGATAATACAATGGCTGCCGCATTTTTTAACAAAGAAAATTCTCACATTTGTGGGATTCCTTGGTCTCTTGTTCGGCCATCTTGCCAGTTTTTCTATTTTTCCTCTTTTTCCTCACAACACCCTGTTTGGAGTCTCTGAAAAACCTCCGTTTGGAGGGTCATGTAGCTCAAACACTTCGCCCTCCCCCTCTATCTCAACAAGAATCAGGACACCCTACCCCTAGATGTGAACTCGCAGAACAGAGGGCTAAGGGCTGATGGGTAGGGGCAAGGGGTGAAATGGGATTGGGCCTTTGTCTGTGTCAAAATTTCATGACATGTATTGTGTATCGTGAAAAAAAATACTGTGATATATACACTCCCCCCCCATATCGTCCACCCCTAGTGCAACACCATCCACTACTGAAATAATAACTGGTCAGTGGTTGTCTTGTGGGGTTCAATGATGATAAGGTGATGTACGGAGTAATGAAAGGCTAACAACTTACGCAAAGACAGAGAGGAACTACAGTCTGTAATTGTAGAACTACGAAGTGTACCTATGTGGTAAGTGGACCTGATAAAGTGGACAATGAGGGCGGATACGAAGAAGGTGTACTTAAAAAGTGGCCAGCATATGTATATTAAGCTATGATGATGCAAATTAGATGCAGTTGATGAGCCAAAACCTGCTCCTTTAGTTTTGCATTGGAGCTATGAGGCTAATGCAGTAAATGAGCTATTACTTTTGGTCATCGTTTTATACCTATAACCTATAACCAACTCCAGTCCCTTTTTCTCTGTGATTTAAATACAAATGCTGTGATCATTACCCACGTACCCTCCATGTCGAACTCATCTCCCATGATAGTATCCTCAGCAAGCAGTGTGGAGCTAGCTGAGGTGGGGATGCTGCCACAGATCCTCTCCACACTCATCTCCTCTTCTAGGCTCTTGATCCAACCAGGGCTTTTCAGACGGATGTCGATGGTCTTCCCCATCACCTGAATTTACAGTGAGAAAAATTATTCATAGGGTGTCTTGGTTCCTTTTTGGGCTTATTGCCCTAATCAGGAAGCACCACAGTGTCACACTGAACCTTTGAAAATGACTGCAATAATTTTGCAAGATCAGCTGCAACGATCAGCAAGTATTTTCACAATGTTCTCTATTAATAGACTTAGAGGAAGTCCCTAGGGTGACCATGGCTCTAGGTCTCCACAAAACATGATTTGTTAATCATAATACTGGCTTCTAGAAAACTGACACATCTGAATTAGAAGGTAGTACCCTCTCAGCAGCTGTGAGCAGAACCACAGATGAATTTACTGGTATTAAAAGTGGTCTGTAGATTCAGTCAAACATCTGAAATACCGTCACTTACAGTAGAGGCACTCAGTGAGAGCGCGGCCAGGGCAGAGTACCCCTCCAAAAACGTCACCCACATCTTTTCCTCCACAAATCTGTTCATGAGAAATATAAACAGCTGTATCAGAAACAAACAGTGAAACACAGTCACTGCATGGCTGCATGTACCGAGTAATATTCCCATTCATTCGTCATAAACATGCATTTTTATGTATGCTGTTTTTTTGCGTGTCACTTCAAACCACTAGATGGCGATATGCAGTGGATGGCACAGGTCAGCCACAGCAAATACATAAAGGGAAGAATTTGGGTGGATGGCAATGCCTCAGCCTACTGAGGGCACATAGCAGCATCACCTAGACATCACCTTATTGGATATGCAACATTTTTGTCTGTAAACCTTACAAATATATGCTCTAACAATAAATGGAAACAGTAGATGTTAGTTTTTTTTCTTTGCCCATTAAGAACGTTTCTATGCACCAAAGCAAGTGGTTACAAGTAAGTAATCTGCTTGGAGTCGCTACAGATAATTAAGTAGCAGCCAAAGCAACTTCCATCAGGTAGCTGCAGGTGCAGTCCTCCTGCAGAAACTTGGGCCTAAATGCCATGCAAAAAAAGCTCAATGCCAAATGGGATCAACCCTATAGCCTTTTATTCAGGTCAAATGGTCAGTGTACAGGAGTACTGGTGCCTTCTGAGATCTTACCTGATCAGAATGACTTCTCCAAAGTTAGCAAACTTGTCCAGTAGCTCATCTATCAGGGCATCATCAAAGTAGTCATCAGGCCCAGAGCTGCACAGAGAGACCAGGATGGTGCCATCGGGAGGACCCTGCAGAGCGATCACGTCTTTATACACTTGGTGACGTGCTTCCGGGTCCACTTCAAGAACGTCCACGTCTATGACAGCCACCACTGGCCTGGAAGAGGCACGCAGAGAGAACACAGTTTATTACAACAGTGACTGCAAAAATAGATTGCAAATCCTTAACCAAGTCGAAAAAACGTTTAGTTTTGGACTGGACCCGTGTCTCGAAATACAGCTCTGAGTTAAGCAAAGCACTTGCCACAAGAAAGACACATGTAAGACAGGAAGAGTTATGAGATACTTTTCATAAAAAAACAAAAACAAAACAATTTAAACCTTTTGAAAGTTCAAAGGGGCTTTATGGAGCACAGATGCAATATACAGAAACAGACTTTAATAAAAGGTCTTCAACAATCCCTCTCAACGTTGCTGTTATACACTGCTTTGTCTGATCCACTTGCACCAGCACAACACACACTAACACACCACCACCACGTCAGTGTTACTGCAGTGCTGAGAATGATCCACCACCCAAATAGTACCTGCTCTGTGAGGGTCCATGAGGGTCCTGATGACTGAAGAACAGGGTAAAAGGGGGCTAACAAAGTATCAGAGAAACAGATGGACTACAGTCTGTAACTGTAGAACTACAAAGTGCACCTATATAGTAAGTGGAGCTGATAAAATGGACAATGAGCGTAGAAACAAGCATAATAATGTTATGCCTGATCGGTGTATCTCACACACACACACACCATAAAAAACAAATGAAAATTAACTAGGTATCAATCACAGAGAGCATACACAAATACAGGAACACCGAAAAAAAAAATCATTCCATTTTCACTTAAGCCACTTGCTTAATGCTGGGTATAAAAAAAGTTTTTAAATCAATTGCACCATATCTTGGGACGAGGGTGTCAAACTCAACCAGTAAAAGGGCCATATCAAAAAATCTCAACAAATCTGTGGGCCAGAGAAAAAAAAAGTTTTTATCTCATCTTTAATTAATGTTGTGCTACATCTGAACTGGCCATTGTTTATTCAAAATATGCAAAAACTTCAACAGTAAAATAATGGAATATTACATTAATACTTAAAATACACAAAATTGAAACGTCCCCAGGAAAAGTAGTTTAAACCTACCTGTGTGCTTGAACTAGACACCTGGCATCTTTTCTTTGTTGCAAGTTTATTAATACTTGGGCTCAGTTTCAGAGCTGCTGAGCTGAAATGCAGGCTAGTGTATTTGGTGATATGACTGGTGTGGAATTGTGTAGAACTGCGTGAAACTGAGCTGTAACCGATGTCCTGTAGACTGTTGTTGGGGTAGGAGAGTCAGAGTTACTGACACTGATACTGACAGAGTTATGTTGCAGTGCATGCTGGGGACTGTAGTGCAGCACACAGTGAAACGGGCTAATTTTAACAGAAAATTAAAATACTTTTGCGGGCTGGATAGGATTGTGTGGCAGGCCTTATGTTTGACATATGGGTCTTAGGAAGTCAACAGTGAGAAATTTCTGAAATTTCTCATTTAGAGGATGACTGTCTAATAAAGTAATCAATGTGACCTTATGTAAGGTGCTGGCATCACATAAGATTCATAATCTTTGTTGCCAAACTGAACTGAAATGCTCAAAATCACAAAATCTTGCTCAGTTTATATTTAAAAGCAACACTTCACCACTATGGTTTTACTGTACCTGTGGTCTGAGGTCTTGAGCTCTGCTCTGCCATAGTACTTCAGCTCTCCTGGGCTCCAGGGGTGCTGATCTTCTTCACTTACTGGAGCTCCAACTACATTCAGCTCCATCTCTTCAGCTGGATAATCATACAGACAGATAATCACACACAAATGTATGACCTGCTTCAAACTCCATGTGAAAGAGCACTGAACTCAAATAGTTTAAAACTAAACAGCAAACTCACCAGTTCTATCAAAGTTCCACTTCCTCCTCTTCCAGAGCACACGGTCGGTCCAGGCCGGCGTCCGGCACTTCTCGCTGTGTCGTAGTCATCAGAGAAGAGGTCATACTTGTAAGTGGGAGCAAAGTCCAGCTTTCCTTCAATGAAGCCCCTGAACACCTGAAAGCAAGAGAGAAAGAGTTTAGAGGCATTTTGAAAGGAGAGGTTTTAGCTCAGTTTATTCATTCATGATTCTTTCATTACTTTATCGTAAAGAAACGTCATATGACAAAAAACAAAACAGTAATTTTGTTAAGCAATGTAATATAAAGCAGTGATTACCATGCCTGCATTCTTCTGTTCCACAAGCTGGTCCCCAGCGATGAGGGCATCCCAGTTCTGCTGCCTGATCAGTTCTTTTACCTCTTCGTTGGGTATGTTGATCCGGTAGTTGAAGTCTCCGCACCAGAACACATAATCATGGGAGTACAGCAGACGGCCCTGGGGATTAGAAGAAAAAAAAATAGTGAGGAGAGGAAAATTTCAGATACGAATCACTGTTTACTGAGCAGAATAAGGTTAATAACAAAGTTCATTATTTTACTTTATCTAGATGTGATTCTTTTTGAGCCACTAGACAGCATGATATAGTATGAAAGCATGCTATTTATGTGAAAAATTACATTAGACTCTTTATTCTACTTTCACTAATTTATACTTCATTAGAGGATATTTGCTGCCATAGTTACCATAGGGAATGAGAGTCTGCGGGTAATCTCGGCATAGTCATCATTTCGCTCCTTGACCTGTGACTGTCCAGCAGCGAAGTGGGAGCACACGAAACAGATACTGGTGGTGTGAAAGAGCATACGAATAGCCACGCCCCCTTTGTTCCCAGTGGCTCCACCCATGCCAGTCTTGACAGTGTCTACAGCGACATCCCTGTTCAAAAAGGTAAATAATTCTTAGCACTAAACTTCATTATTCATCTGCAACAATAATGTAAACCAAAGCAAATCCTAAAAATCCAGATACAGGTCATTCAAAAAGATACATCCGATTTCAAAGTGCCATATTTTTACAACTGTGAGGCGCCTAGGAACAAATCACAATCCAACGGAAAGAGGGGATCATAGAGTTTCTGACTGTCACGGAAAGACGATTCCCTTCAGTCTGTGAGGAGATGAGACGCCTGAGCAGAAAGCGTTCTGCGTTCTCCACTTCAATAAGAGTGAATCCGTCATAACTGTGCAGTGTGATTTTCGTGGGCAGTGAAGCTCCAACAGCTCAGAGCGTTCGGCGTTGTTTCCACAACACTGGATGATCTCCGAAATCGCACTGTAAGAGCCGTGAGTGCAGCGACACCCGACATGCTCAATCCAGTATGGGATGAATTTGACTATGGCGTTGATGTTGTCTGTACAGTTGGAGGAGGTTTATACTGAGACCTTGTAAAACTACATAATAAACTTTATGCTCATTTAAACCATTTACAGTTTACTGCATTGATCTGTAATGATTTACAAGAGAAATAAATCATTTTGAAATCAGATGAATCTTTTTGAATCTCCCTGTATTTACCTGTATTATCATACAAAAGGGCTGTATATAAACTTTTTGTACAGGTTGCACTGATGCTAAAAAGGTTGCAAGTGCCATATCACATATTAACATATTGTTGTGCTAAAATAAAAACAATCTATTATCAGTACTAACAAATATAAATTTTCTAAAAAGTACGGCAATTTGTCATTTTACTGTGGAAAAACAGAAGCAGCATGTAGACAATCTGCACTTTAATTTTCACTTTGTTCATTTTTTAGCAGACACATGATAAAAGCCCAACTCATTGCAGGTTTGACAGATGATTTTACAGCTACAATCCCTGTATGGGCCACGCATGGTTTGAGCAGTCATGGTTAGGGAACCAGCCCTGTGACCGGAAGGTCGCTGGTTCGATCCACTGAGCCGACAGTACGCGACTGAAGTGCCCTTGAGCAAGGCACTTAACCCCGAACTGCTCCCCGGGCGGCGTGGATAGGGCTGCCCACCGCATTGCTCCTGCCCCCTAGTGTGTGTGTCTTCACTAGTGTATATGTGGTGTTTCACTGCATGGATGGGTTAGATTGCGGAGGTGAAATTTCCCCGTTGTGGGACTAATAAGGGTCACTTAATCTACAAACTAAACACATTCTGGGCATTTTGGACTTCACAGAACCCTCCTATTACAAACATTTAGATTTCCTCTATAGCAGAGGTCTTTAATTAAAATTCAATAAGGTCCAGTTAGAAACAATTTCCTCAAGCAAATGTCCGGAACATCATAATCTCTAACTTGATTAAAATAGGACGACCCCGTCGAAATTAAATAATTCTCCATATCGGTTATAGGTCCAGGTCCGCATAGGACAGCGTCTGGGTCCGGACTCCGTGGTCCGCCTATTAGTGACCTCTGTTCTACAGTGTTCAAATTACTTGTACTTCGGCCACCATAAAAAGTAGAAACCACATTTCACATTTGAACCACATTCAAAGGCTTGGACAGTGGTGAAATATTCAACACTGCACACACCACACACACACACACACACACTTTCTAAACCGCTTATCCTTCTGGGTCGCGGGGGGAGCTGGAGCCTATCCCAGCAGTCTTTGGGCGGAAGGCAGGAAACACCCTGGATAGGTCGCCAGTTCATCACAGGGCAGATAGTCAGACATCAACACACACATTCACACCTAGGGGCAATTTAGCGCGTCCAACTGGCCTGACTGCATGTCTATGGACTGTGGGAGGACTGCACACACCATGTAGTGAGAAATGTTCATGAATAATTGATTTCAACTTCCATGAGCACCAGGACTTGATAAAGTATTGGTATGGAGATGTATACACTAAGTCTTTCACACGTGCCCTGTATCAACATAAGCCTACGTTACTAACGCTGATTAACACAAGCAACAAACAGGTGTAGCAGAGCATGCAGTGTACACGTGTACCTGATGAAAGGAGCATGCTGGGGCCGAATGAAGACGAAGAGGCAGACCCCCACCAGCTGCTCTGAGGCAAGCAGTACATACTTATGGTCCCGTGAGATGTTCTTCTGCAGCTCTGCTGCCCACAGCTTCTGATTAGTGGTGCTGTATGTGAAGAGAAGGGCATATTTGGTTTCTCTTAAATGGTACACTTGACGACAACACTGATAATTACCCTATTATCAGGTTTCAACTAAACATCTTGTCAAGTTTCATAGGAGGATGCTACGGCTGAATGGCTAAACAGTTCTCCTTTATTGAAAAGCATGCATGAGTGATTTTAAAAGGGCTTAAAAATGAAGCCACTGTGAGTGCGTGTTTTCTTCTTGCCTTGCACTGACTATGTTGCCAGCATTCAGTTCCACCATTTCCTCAAAGCCGATGGCAAAGATATCTGGAGGATGGACTTTGTTGTCTATGAGGCAAAGTGATCACTATCAGATATGTTTGCAGTACACTGGACACCTGTCACAGTGCATAGCTAACCAATGAATAACAAAGAAACAAGCGTATTTGACAGGGTCACTCACCCTGGAACTCGGGGTGGCCAGCTATCTTGGGAGCGTCCAGCAGCCAATCATTGAGGGTCTGGTTCCTGAAAGCGATGCTGCGGAACTGTTTGCCCCCATTCACATTCCACGTGCCCACACACACGCGAATCTTTTTAGGCCTGGTGTACTTGTGATGGCTCTGACACATTCCCAGCAACACTCTAGGAGAGGCTGGAAAAACAGAAACAACACTGACAGTCACGCATCACAACCACGGAGAATGAATCAAACTCTCACAGCATGAACAACAACTCAAATATTTAAAATGACACAACATGAAAGAGGAAATATGGCCACTACACAGACGCTTGAATGAAAGGAAAGGTGAGGCATATGACATAGCTTTAAATACATTTCTAAAAGCTGAAATATACATGAAAGAGTTGTTTGAGTGGGTCTGTGTCCAGTGACTGTTAAACGAATTACCATGGTAACAGCCCCCAGTGAAGGTAAAAACTAAAATTTTGTTGTTTATTTATTGTTTAATGCAAACATAATGCTGTCGAGTCTTAGCTTTTGTGAAATAAGGCTGAGGTAAGCAGCTACAGTTTGTGTAACACTGCGTTGTTCTTTATTACTACAAACCCATCCAATCTCTTGCATTATCACTGTGTTTGCTTCCCCATCTGCTTCACTGTTAGGAACCGTCTCAAAATGACCAGAAAAAAAAGTGTGTAAGTGTATCTGCTGATTCTTCTGGATCAAAGATATAGTAGAGGGTATACTACTGAAGCAACTGCTCCAGCGGCACGGCAGTAACCATTCCTCATAGCCTTGCACTGTTTTCTAACTATTTTAATTAGATAGATAGATGGATGGATGGATGGATGGATAGATGGATAGACAGATAGACAGATCAACACTAAATCAACATAAATAAAGTTTCCTGGAAGCAACAGCAACTGGACATACAGAATAATAATAATAATAATAATAATAATAATAATAATAATACTAATACTACTAATAATAATGATAATAGCAACACTTTCTTGCCGCTATTTTGAGATGGTTCCTAACTCTAACACATAAGCAGGAGCAAACAGTGATTAAAGCGTAATCTTTGTCAAATAAAAGTGGAACAACAACCCAGTTCAAACATTTATCGCAGTTGTTTCCCCACATGTTTAGCCAAATAGGAGGATTCAGTAACTGGCAAAGGTTTTTTTATTTGAGTAAAACTTTCACTGAAGGGATGATAACAAAGAAAGGGTTGTAAAAATACAGCAAACAGGCAATTAACCACACGAAAAAGAAAACACGTAAAAACAAATGAAGCCCGTTTGATGAGGCATCATTAACATTTATGACTGAGCTGCATATACTGTACCTGATTGTAAAATGGGCTCAGAGACTAACCATGTAAGCAGTAAAGAGAGAGAGAAAGAGAAGGAAAGAGGCAGCATGATTAGTAGTTTGCCGGCAAGGCAGATAACAGCATTAGCACAGAGTTTTTCAGAGCTAATCTCACACTCAGGGCAGCTGAAGCAGACAGATTAAAGTGCTAACGTGGGAAAACGCCCCTTTCATCCCTCTCTGCATGAAGGAATAAGTGTTCTATGACAAGCTCATCTTCCATCCTTTCGTTCTGACTTAAATATATTCCTAAACTTATCATTGGTACTGAATAGGGCTGCACTGTATACTAATACAAGAAATACCAGCAATGCAATCATATTGTCGACATATGTAGGCATGTACTTAAACACCCTTGATGTGATGTGGTTAAAGATTGGCTTGTTTTATTTTTAACCAAATGATTTAATTTTTGCTGACTCACGTCAATGTCTAGATTCATCCAAACACTAGCCACGTTCACATGCAGCCTAATAATCAGACTAATAGCTCAATCAGAATAGAATACGTCCATGTAAACACTTCAATCAGAATAGACTGGTCCGACTGAGGCCATTCGGAATACAGTTCCTATCCGACTGATCGAGGTGGGTAATCCTGTAAATAATCTGTTAAATAGAAGAATAACATCCGTGATAACACCTGTATCTGATTACATTCCCTATCAGAAAGTTTAAGTCCGTTCTGATCATGTTCGTCACGTCATAGTGAAAGTTTATATCGTTCAACATGGCGGAGCAGAAACTGGTCTGCAGAGGAGACGAAGTTTATGCTCTGATCTTTAAAAGACGGCGGTGGGACGGACGTCCAGCTTATGTGTCTCAGAAAACGACGTCTTCCTCTCGGCCTTCTTTAATAAGGACATGTGAAGGACGTTTTCCTGAGTCTGACATCATTTTAAAGCAGTTAAAAACACAAGCACTGCTCACTGCTGCTCGTCTCACTCTGACTGGACTCACGTGATGTTCGCTGTCATGGTAACGTCTACAATAAGTGGTTCTCTACGCATGAGCATAATTTTGGATCGGATTACTTGTACTGAGTGTGTAAATGAAGATTTTCCATCAGATTGTTGAGTAGAGTGAGAATAAACACAGCCAGTCACAGGACAACAACAGAGTGATCCTGGAGCTGAAGCCAGTTTTTGGTTTCTGGTTAGAAACCAGTGAGCTGTGAGTGGCTGAGAGCTGCTGTTTTTTTTTTTTGACAGTGCCCCATCCCACAAACAAAAACTAATATCATAATATCATGATACTTTAAGAAGTTTTCATGATACACAATATGTCATGATACTTATTTTTTTCTGGCATCTGACAATTTGGAAAAGACAAAAGTGGTGCCACGTTTAAAAAAATGCTATCAAAAACCATGAATACACTGAGTAATATTCAACATTTCATACACTGTACTGCACTAAATCCAAGGAAGAAGAACTGATTATGCTCCCTTTGTTATTACCAGGCAGGTGGGAAGTGTTTTTTTAATCCTCTTTAACTCTGCGGAACCAAAACGCACCTCGTCATATTCTTTACTTCATAACTTTCATATTTCATAAGCGACATTCAAAAGGTGGGTGTGATATGAGAGCTGTAACTGTCTTCTTTTTCAGTCAAATAGGTGGGTAATGTCATTTTAAACCCTTATGATAAAAGAAGCTGAACTCACAATTTTTTTTTTTCTACTGAAAGTCGACCCCCCACAAATCTGAGCTATAAACTAGATCTCAGATGGCGTCTCTTCAGTGATCTGCACTGTAAAAAATATTTTTTTAGAAAAAATACAAAGAGTGTCTAGATTTTTGGCTAAATTGTCAGCATGTGGCATTACATTTACGATCATAACACATTGTCTGTTAAGTTGAGGGGAGCTTTTATAAAAAAAAATAAAAAAAAACATTTTACATTCATTTCATGCAGTTACTAAATAACTTGCCTCAAGATTTGGGCATGTAAATTCAGATGGGAAAAACCAAAATATACCCTGGGGTATAAGAGGTTCAGTACTGACGATACCCACAATACACTCAGAAAAGCATACTGTCACATTTTGTAGCATAATTTATCACAATAATGATAAATACTGTCAATTTGGCCCTACTAGCATTAAAGGAAACAGAAAACAAGGGCAAACACAAATAGTGAGGCCTCATGGCAGCCCCCACAGTGTTTTCATAGAAATCGTGGATACAGTGAAAATGATCAGTAAACATTATTTTACAGCTCTAGTACTGAATCATTTAAAGCAGCGGTTCGGCCAAAAATCAAATGTACACATTTTTTCACTCATCCCAGAAATAGTTAATCAGCCAAGACAGTTCAGCATCCAAATTTTTCTTTTCTTTAGTTTAGTGCTGGCTTTCAGCAGTAAATTGTAAGCATATAGCAGTATGTATATGATCATAAAACACATGTTCTGTTAATTTGAGGGGAGCTTTTACAAACAAATAAATAAATAAAATACAAATTTACATTTATTTTATGCAGTTACTGAATAATTTGCCTTACGATTTGGTCATGTAAATTCAGATGGACGAACCAAAATATACTCTGGAGAATAAGAGGTTAACTGTGGTTGCAAAACTGATCTTGATAAAACAACCAATATGTCCAAATTTTAAGGACTGTTTTTTTTTAATATCTAAACAATCAAGGCCAATCTTGACTCAAGTTACATTAGGTATTTCCAGTGTGTTTCTAACATACAAAACATATTGCAATATGTTATTCCTTCGTTGGTCAACAGCATTTAGAAACTGCTGGTTACATACCATACAGACTGCTGGTAGTAAGGAGAGCTCGAGCTTTATCGGCCAGATCACTGTTCAGAGTGCTGCCCAGCCTCAGAATATCAATAGCCTCCTGCTTAGAACTGTCGAAGAAATTGTTCTGGATGGTCCTGGTGACCGAACGCGCTCCATCTTTCAGCTTTCCCCCCTTCACAGCGACATGAGGACAAAAGTAGGAAAAAAAAAAACACTTGATAAGCTCTTGTAACAGGTAGACTGTTAATCCAATACATTACATATCCATGGGAAATGTTATGAATGTATAATTAAAAAAACACAAGGCAATACAATCACATTCATTTTTACATGTATTCAGTGTCCACCACAAAGCCAGCTATTTATCTGTGCTGATAGGCTCACGTGGCCTTAGGTTTAAGGCAGAGTAACAGCCCTATCAAGTGGGGTGGAAACAGGCCTAACTACATCTGACAGCGCAGCCAACAGCACTCGCTCTTTCCGCCTCTCCTTCTCTAAACATCAGATGGACAGAAAAGAAAGGACGACACAGAGACGTAGCGTATAAAGAGTCAAGCCACAGAGGCTGGCTTGTCAACTTACCACACAAGTAGAGAAGTGTCCAGAGGAAAGCAGAGGACAACAGCACACATATACGAGTGTTAGAAGACAGATCCAGATTTACAGAGGTGTATAAGAAAACGTTAAAGCTACAGTAAGAGCCTTTGGTAATCAGGTCTTTGGAGTCTCCAAATCGTGGAGCATGAAACAAAATCGATAAAACTCGAAGCTCTGCTCAGTTGCAAGCACGTTTTAGAACACCTAGTGTTTTGTTTAAGTATCGCGGATCATTTTATGAAAGTTCAATTTTATTGATGAATTCAGAAAGGTAACATCAGTGAGTGTGTTTACATGCACTCAATAATCGGATCATAATCGGATTTCTGCAGTTATCCGATTATTCAAATGGTCATGTAAACACTATACTCCGATCTAGAAATCTGATAAAGAGCCTGGATTTTAGCTCATTAATCAGATTTCTCAGTGCATGTGAACTCTTACTCTGATTTCTTTCAGATTTCTCAGTCTCAGAACAGACAGTGGTACCAAAAATAAGTCAGCAGCGTCACCGCGAGATACAGTAACACTTGTGGAGCGGCGCTGAAACCAAACGAAATGAAATAAAATATTCTTCATCTTCTAGATGATGTAAGTTCATATTTTCAGGTAAAATCACGCGATGTTTAAAAAAAGCCACGGCATGAAGTTTGAGTTTTACTTTATGTTCACGTCACGTCACGTCTTCATCTGTGAGTTTATTGGCTGGTTGTAAAGCAGAAATCTGATTACTGTCTGACTCATGTAGACCCAGAGTTTCCCATTATCTGATTACTCAAGTGCATGTAAACATCCTGATCGGATTATTGACAAAATCTGATTTTCTGCAGTTATCGGATTATTCAGTGCATGTAAACACGCTCAGTGAGTTCATATGAAATCCAGGTATGTCTGTCACAGTTACTTGAATGAGCTCGATTAAAAAGAAATAAATGAATACTTTATTAAAATACATCCTTTTGATGAATCAACAATGATTATTTGGCAGTTGATGATAATATTTATATTAATATTTTACATTCTTTTACTGGTCTCTCTTCTAGTAAGAAATGGAGCCTGATGGAGGTTTTGACTGTTTAATTTTTTTAATTAAGTATTGTTAAAGGCATTCTAGCTTATTTTTTTCAAATATAGTATCTTGGAACTTTTATAAGGCTATGCATGATTTTTATATAGTTCAGTATTTTTTTAAATCTTTCTTTTAAACTCTGATTCTCAAATTATTAATATAATTGATAATGCCAGTCTTAAATTCTTGAACTGCTTAAAAGATAAAAATGCAGGTCCCACGTTTTCTTCTTATGTTTGCTACACAGAGATGTGTACCTTTGCCTTGCCATCCAGAGCACCTGTGCCAGCATAGATCTTGCTGACAGAGTCTCCATTGACTGACCACATGGTACGGAATACCTCCTGAAAGCGTGCTACCAGCTGGGGTTTCTCTGTAAGCCCCATGACCTCTAGTTGTTGGGGCAGCATCTGAACAAAAGACAAAGGGGAAAAATTAACCAACACAATTATTTGATATTAAAAGCTATCTCTGCTGCACATTAAATAACAAAATGGCGAGTTTACAGCTGTAGACCTTGTAAACTACTGACTGCTTTTATGAAGCATCAAAAAAGTGATTGTGAGTTAATGATTTAATGAATGTGAGTATGAAAGTTAATAAGTGAGTTAGTATGTGAGTGAGTGAGTATGTGAGTGAATATGTATGAGAATGAGTGAGTATGTATTAACGACTGAGCTAAGACCTGAATGAGTGAGTTACTATGTGAGTGAGTGAGTGAGTGAGTGAGTGAATGAGTAAGCACGTGAGTATGCAAGTGAGTTAATGAGATAATATATGAGTGACCAAACGAGTGAGAGAGAATGAGTGAGTGAGTGAATGAGTGAGTTATTGTGTATGTGTATAAGTGAATGACGTGTATGTGATTGAGTTAGTATATGAGTCAGTGAATAATTGAGTTAGTATGTGAGTGAATGAGTGAGTAAGTGAATGAGCGAGTAAGTGAGCTAGTAAGTTAGTTAGTCGGTAGGTCCAAGTGGTGCTTCTAAATATTGCATCTAAAACAGTTCTACTAGTGCAAGTATTATATAAAACAGACCTCAAGTGCAACGAAGGCTTGGACACTGTTTGTTCTGTCCAGACAGTCCAGACAATTGACTCGAAGGGTTCCAGTCTGGCATCTGCAAGGAAAGAAACAGAAAATGCACTTTGCACAGCAAGCAGTGGACTAAGCTGTCGAGGAATGCTAGAATCACTGATTCCCACCAAGACCTCTATTCAGACTAAATATAATCTTTCCACAATCCAAGGGAAAATAATACAAATAATATTTGGCACCTTTAACTAATTCAAATATTTCTATAAACCCACCTCTCAATACCAGTCTCAGCAGAGTAATAGAAGAAGCCACACTCGTCCAGGAACTTGCTGATCTGTGGTTTCAGTACCGTGGTCAGCTTCTCCGTCTTCCCTCCCTTTACCATCTGGTGGTAGTCGAAGGTCAACATCTTCACAGCGTTGGCATGCTCAGAGGCCTTTAAATGACTCTGTGTGGTGCCAAAATGGAAATAAGTGACAATATGTACCCAAATACTGTGTACTGACACACCTCTACAGTTGCTATAATATTTTAATGACAATCAAAATGTACAGACAAAAGAAAGTATGGCGATTTATTTTTTGAAGATTAGAAGAAAACATAAGGAAAGGTGATCCAGGAAAAGCACTAACTAACCTGGAAAGCTTTGCTGAGCATGTGCTCTCCCTCTTTCATGCCCAGCAGGTTAATGATCACCTGCTTGCCATAGAGCCTCCGCAGAGCTGTGAAGTGCCTGCACAGGTGACATTACACAGGTGAGCTGGTGTATGTGTAATGAAGCACTGGCATTTGAGTCAAAGCAGCTACATGCATGTTCTGATAGTGGAGTAATCTAGACGTACATTATGAACAAAGCGCATAGCAAACGACTGTGATTCTGAATCTTGGCCCTGGGGATCACATGGACTGTAGCTGAGTCAAATTTGTTAGCAAGGGATCCCTAAGATAGAGCTTGAAATTTTGTCCGAATTGACATTATTTCACAAAGACGGTCAGGTTTCACAAATTTCATGCCCAGGTTCTCACGACCTGCCTAACAGATTTTACCTTGCATTTACCCAGCTCTAGTACATCCTTACATTATTCTTCCTCTGTACTTTTATCACCTTAGAAGCTTTAAAATTTGGCTTGTTGGAATCACCCAATTATTAATTTAACTGAATTAATTGATTAAGTCAGTACGGGCGGCACGGTGGCGCAGTGGGTAGCGCTATCACCTCACAGCAAGAAGGGCCTGGGTTTGATTCCCGGCCGGGTGACCAGGATCATTTCTGTGTGGAGTTTGCATGTTCTCCCCGTGTCTGCATGGGTTTCCTCCGGGTCCCTAGGTGTGAATGTGTATGTCTGTCTGTTTGCCCTGCGATGGACTGGCGACCTGTCCAGGGTGTATCCTGCCTTCCGCCCAATGATGGGATGGGATAGGCTCCAGCACCCAACCGCGACCCAGAAGGATAAGCGGTTTAGATGATGGATGATGGATGGATTAAGTCAGTACCATGGCCAGAGAGATTCTGTGATACCGTGGCATGAGAGATTCAATTAATTAATTGAATCTCTCACGCTAACTCATAGATTTATTTTATCTACCTGCACATATGGACACCTTACTGAACACATTGCACTTTCTGCACACCTTATTGCACATCTTGCACATCTGGACACTCCACACTTTAGACACTTTTATTTCAGTATCAGTATATGCACATATTTATTCAGTGTTGTCATTATATGCTACCTGCACCTCCTTGTAAATTCATTATTGCACTGCCTTTTTTTTATCTCAGGACAGATCTTATAGCATATTTTTTGTATATTTCTATTTGTATATATGCCTGTACATGTTTTTTTTTGTATATACTCTTCTTTTTATATTGTATGACCCTTATTATTATAACTGTCCTGTGTTGTGTGACTGATAGCGGCTGTTACATTTCCTTTGGGGCCAATAAAGTACCCGCCCGGCCAAGCGGAGTTTTAATCTGACATCAATCTATTTTACACATTTTAAAAATATTTTAATCCATCATCTAATAACAGCTGTTAATATGGCTACATGGTAATTTAAAAACCGCTATGATGTGTTTATTTGGCACTTTGGGCACTGAAAGATTTTGCTGGACAGAATTTTGCTGGACTTGGGCAGGGGTGCTCAATCCTGTTTCTGGAGATCTACCAACCTGGAGAGTTCAGATCCAACACACCTGGCTCATATAGTCAGATGACCCAGAAGGGGTGTGTTACATTAGGGTTGAAGCTAAACTCTGCAGGGTGGTTAATCTCCAGGACCAGGATTGGGCAGCCCTGGACTTGGGACAGATTTGGACTCAAAACCTGATAATGTAGGTCAAGTTGGGTCAGGACTCAAAACTTAATGATGTGGTTCAGGTCGGTCGGACTCAGACAAAGTTCTCAGGCTGTATTTAAGTCCAGACCAAGATTTCGGGCTTGATTAAAGCTCTTCCCTAGACATGGGACTTAGAACCACCAGCCTTCCGTAAAGAGTCCAGAAAACAAGCTGGTATATTAAACAGACCTTTGGAAAAAAAGGACAAAAGAAGGTAAAGATAAATGTGATAAAGACTATTCTAGAGAACTGAAGACGCAACAGGGATGGGTTCTGAATTTTAAGTGTTTCAGAGAAGCAAGGAAGGACGAGAAAATAAAATAAAAGATGAGTGCACTGTGTATGAGCCTTCTTCTGATTTCATCATTGCTCATCTCAGCACTCCGGGGATCTGAACAGTGACTCATACTAAAAGCAAGACTGGCGGTCATCTCGAGTAAACTCACACTTCACAAAGAAACAGCTGGGTGAAAAATGCTATCATTGCTAGTAATGAATGTAAGTATATAGTGATTAATTTGCATAATTATGCAAATGAAACCACACTAAGGCTACGTTTCCACAGCAGGTAAAAGTGGCCCAAATCGGATTTTCTCACCAAATCTGATTGTTTTGTTTGGCTGTTCAGATTATCTTTTAAATGTGATCTGTATGCGACATCAGTCTGAACAGATCAGCTCCTAAACTGATCCGCATGTGCAAAAGAACAGAGCGTCAAGCTGCTTCACGGCTCATTCTGAGGTAAACAATCACGACCGCCAACGAACGCCAGTCGCTCCCGGAGGATCAGCTTCATCTTCACCAGCATCACAGGAGCCATCATGAAGCTTCACTGACTGACAGCTGGGCTCATCACCCAGAATGTGTTCAAGCTCGTCGTAAAAAATGCATGTTAATCGGTCACTTCTTTGGTTCGTGTCTTCGCATTCTTTAAACTTTGTTTTCAGATTTTTAACTGTTCTTTGACGCTGCAGCCTCGTTCTCCTACAGCTGCCTTCGGTGATTTCTTTCGAAATCTCTTTGAACACGGAAGGTTTTAGATGAGTCTCTTTTAATTTTTTAGCATAGAAACATCATCCCAAATGTTTGAGATATCAGCAGTGTGAAATTATGACGAATGTTGAGTTGGATTGATGTAAAATTCCGATCTGGGTGTTCACACTGAGTCGCATTGCTGCATATCGGATATGTATCGGATTTCAGTACCACATATGAAAGCTCCTCAAATCGGAATTGAAAATGTCAAATTCAACGTGTTTTTTGCTGTTCACACTAACACACATACACATCTGTGTCACATACGAGGAAAAAGACTGGATTTGGGCCACTTTTACCTGCTGTGTAAACATAGCCTAAGTGTTGGCTACTAGCTTTACTGCTATTGTTAGCAAGTAAGTTGGGTACAGCCAGAAAGAAATAAATCTCTGCTCCTAGGAGCTGATTTATGTTACTTAAACATCCACTTAAAACCATATTCTCAACTACATTATGTCAAACACAACTGATCAAGGATCAAAGCTCATCCTTTCAATCCTAAACTAGTATTAAAGGGATAAAGAGATAGACTGGTCTGTGAATAGCAGTTATGACTGGCCTTTAAGGATGCAATAAATAAATCACAGCCCAAAGCCATCCCCCTCCTCCTCCTCATTGGTGGAGATCCCCGAAGGAGGCTCTGCCCATGTCCTGTTTGACCTTGACAATACTATGATGTCAGCTGCTAAAGCTATGGCAGCATTCTGTCTGGTAAAGCTGAACAGAGCAGAACGTGTTGGGCAGATTTTGAATAATCAGTTGTACTTGTATCACAATCTAGAATCAGTTTCACAGCAGTGGCAGCATGTAATTCATCCCTGAGTTAGTGCTGCAAAAGGAACAGGCTGGGTCATGCACATAGTTTGTCTACAATCTGGGACTGGATTACTTGAAGGGGGGCTGTGTGAGTCCGCTCCATTGTGTGTGCTGGAGCAGGCAGCCTCTCTGTAATGCGGCAGTGATACCGGAGCCCTGCCACAAGCAGCTGTACAGTAGCTGGCGCACCAGCAGGGAGCAGCACATTTTAATTACCTCTCAAAAGCTGGCGCGTTGGCCTCAAAGCCGCGGGACAGCTTGACACGGTGGGAGCCGACCTTTACGTGCAGAAAGAGAGAGCACAGAGAGAGGCATACGTCACATGATGTGTTTAATATAGTGCCATTAAATACAGGAGAATGGAGAGAGAAAGAAATAGACAGAGAGAGACAGATAAGCAGATAAAGAAAGAGAAAGGCTATCACAGGCCTGTCACAATTACTACATAATTGAAATTACCTGAGCTGATGGCTTGTGCTGATTATTTATGCTAAATGCAATTATTGTCCACAGTCGTTATCTTTCACAGTGACATGTTTATGTCGCAACAAGTAGAATGTGAGCTGAGTGTGTTTTCATCTGGTGCGCTGAAGCAGATAGATGTAAATAAAAGAACGCAGAAAACACATTTACCAAGACAAGTCATGGGTCTTATGAAAACAGTTCTGATTTGGTGCTATTAAACCTGTAACAGTGCTGAGTGATGTTCATTGGAGCTTGAGCTGTGTTTGTCATCAGTTGGAAGCTAATAAGTACTGACAGTTTGGTAGCAAGATAGCTAATGAGCCAATTTGGCCTTTACTTTGTAATTTACTAGCTGCATACTGTGATCAAAAAAACAAAATAAAATTCTTTATGATTGTGATCCAATGATTGTGACAGGCCTAGGCTATCAAATTCAGTCCAGACTAGAGAGACCCTTAGTCCACTGTGCCATGCATTTTTCACTCTGGAAAACATTTGTGTAAGAATCAGTGAAGACACTGAATCCCTAAAGCCTTGAGGACCCTGAACCATACCTGCACTTAAGCAACAGAACACGAGAGGGAGTGCATTATCGCAAAATAACATCACAGCTGTGATTTTATTCACGATACCACACACTCCTCGAGTGTTCTATTGCTTTTATACAACAGTTAAATAAATAAAGTAATAAATTAATAAACTGGGCCGTGAACGCGGCGTTTAATATGTTTTAATGTTCGCAGTTCCTTCACCAAATTATAGTTCCTTAACGAGCAGCTTGTTGCTACGTCAGAGTAACGAGCTCCGCCCACTCGCTGCACAGTCTGCAGTTCGTTCTCCAGCTCCTTACACTAAATTCCCAAACTGTCATCACCACCGAGCAGCTTTTCAGTCGGCAGCTGTGACAGAAGAACAGCTGAACAACCTGGAATCAGCCAGAAATGAACCCAATACCATTCGCCAAACGTGTAGTCTGATCTTCAGAGTCTGACCAAATCAGACTGAGCCATAAACCTGCCGCAATATCAAGTTTAGCTCAGTTTTGTCACTTTTTGCCAGATCAATATTAATGTAGTTTTGTTCCAGCCAGTCTGTAAAGCATCTTATAGCGCATTTAGTTTGGATTCGGTACCATTACAGAGCGTCAGTTTAAGAAAGATACTGTCCAAAATTGTACTATTTCAAGAATATTGCACTCAGAATAGGGTTATATATAATGAAGGGAACGCAGCACCAGAAAGTAACTGCTGCACCATTTAAGGTGGAACAGGAAAACTTGAAATAGACGCTGGCAAACAGGAAGCCAACTTTAGCTTTGTCCTTCTTACTGTATTTCGGAGGGTTATTTTATTCTTATGTGTATTAAGATTATAGGTGATTCACACATTGATGGATTTGCTGATGTGTGTGAGATTATGTTTCTACCGGAGCTCACGCTAAATTCGTTTTTTATGTCAGACGCACGATCAGAATTATTAAAAGAGAAAAGCTACCAAGCCGTCCGTGCAGCCCAGATTAATGTATGTCTGAGGATTATAACAAAACAGATTTGGTGAAATCGGTTGAGTAATAAGGAAGTTGTGGCTGATTTAATCCTGAGACTCATCGTCTCTCAGTACAAGTGAATTTGTTCACAAGCGGATCTTGACCTCTCCAACATGGCGGACGCGCAGACGTATCTACGCGCATCACTATATATACATATGTGCATCACTTTCCACTGCAGTTGAGCACATTAACTTAAGCCTCCTTCCTCTTAGGAGTGTAAACAAAGGTAACTAAAGCTAGTGCAGAAAAAAGGCCAGCTATCAGGTAGTCTATGCAAAACAATTTTGGTTATAAAACAATAAAATAATAATTCATGATTTACACAGTCCAAAGACATGAGGTCGCTGAGAAATAGGGCCTTCACATTTAGCCAACAGCTTCTTTCACTTTTCTAATGAGCCACAGCTGGTTCACCAGTCAAGAATCACTTCTGTAAAGCCAAGATTCTGCAACCAAAACAAGAAAAAAACTGCCCAAGCCTCAATTACTGTTTCTGGTCTTAACATATTTTGTAAACTGAACCCCTGTCATATTGTCAATTCAAAACTACTACCAGTAGGAAAAAAAATCAAAGCAAATGCTTATGAAGAACAACAATAAAAATGGTTACATTATCACTGCAGCTCAGTTGCTGAATGCTGCTACATTCAGCCTTAATCTAGTTCTGGAGTAATCTGTTATAGTTACTGTGGTAACTGTGCACTGAACTGTCTAAGCTTGTTCTGGAAGAGGAAGGAGGGAGTGAGAGAGCTAGAGAGAGTGAGAGAGTATGAGAGAGAGGCTGGTCACGACACAGTCAGCTCACATCCTGCCGCACCCTGCCTCGCCACGCTCGCTGGTTCCGCCGTGCCACTGTAAATATCTTAATTGCACACTTTGTCTCAACAAACAGAACGATTAAACAGTGATCATCATTTTTCCAGGACATTCTTACTTAAATGAATATTTATCTGTGTTGACATCACTTTTCTCCAGTCGACTGCCAACTTCAGTGGCAGAGACAGCAACCAAAGTCCTGCAGCAGGCGTGTCTCAGACCCACCCAAGTTCCTCTCTCTCTGCAGGTTTCGGCCATCAATATTTAACACTGTTTCAGTTGCTACATTCAGAGCATCTCAGGTTACTCCCAGTTTCTTGGTGAAACATATCAGAAGCTTCCTCCTGCACATGTGATATTTCTACAGGAAAACAATCTAAATCATTTAAATAGAGGGTTAATATGACCTAGAAAATTATCTGGAATCAGTCAAAGACAGGTATTCGGTGTACCTAGGACAATTTCCCTACAATTTGTTACACGACTCACTTAGAAAATGTTAGATATACACTGATCAGGCATAACACTATGACCAGCTCCTTGTTTCTACGCTCATTGTCCGTTTTATCAGCTCCACTTACTATATAGGTGCACTTTGTAGTTCTACAGTTACAGACTGTAGTCCATCTGTTTCTCTGATACTTTGTTAGCCCCCTTTTACCCTATTCTTTAGTGGTCAGGACCCCCATGGACCCTCACAGAGCAGGGACTATTTGGGTGGTGGATCATTCTCAGCACTGCAGTAACACTGACGTGGTGGTGGTGTGTTAGTGTGTGTTGTGCTGGTCTGAGTGGATCAGACACAGCAGTGCTGCTGGAGTTTTTAAACACCTCAGTGTCACTGCTGGACTGAGAATAGTCCACCAACCAAATATATCCAGCCAACAGCTTCCTGTGGGCAGCGTCCTGTGGGCAGCGTCCTGTGACCACTAATGAAAGACTAGAGGATGACCAACACAAACTGTGCAGCAGCAGATGAGCTATCGTCTCTGACTTTCACATCTACAAGGTGGACTGACAAGGTAGGAGTGTCTAATAGAGTGGACAGTGAGTGGACACAGTTTTGAAAAGCACTGCTGTGTCCTTGTGGCCCAGTGAAAAAACCCTCAAAGAAAATTCCAACAATTCTCTCAGAAAAACATTTTTTCTGAAATTTTACAGTGTTTTACAGTGTTTTCTGATGCTTTCTGAGTGTAATAATGACCTCCCGTAAGGTCCCACAGACCGTAACGTGAGACAGCAAAATTGCTAATTACTCTAATATTCTGCTAAAACTCAAGTTTACCCCTAAACATCTTATATTAAGACATGCTAAAGAATAAAATATGTAGTCTTACTCGTCCAGGGCTACTAAACAGCTTTACATTGAGTTGTAATGCATTACTACACATCATCGCACAATAACCCAAGTATGTGATGCTGTTGAACCGTTTTATGTGTAGCTGTACAACAATATTTTGAACCTAAAATCAGATGTGTGGTAGCCTATGGGAGGTCACGTACCACATCGTCTCCACATCTACACCACATCGTTATAAGCACAGAAACACTGTTTTAAAACACAGCAAGAAATATTTTTTCGATAATATTTTTCAATAAACTGTTGGAGTTTTCCTTTAAGAATTAGCAGCATAAGCAAGAGATTCCCTAACCAGCTCCCGACTGAAAAGGCACATGTAAAGCCACAACCTTTGCTCAATGCCAGTGGAAAGAAATTTCACAAACTTTTTCATTAATATGCCACATTTCACCTCAATTTTAAGAGAGTTTTAGTAGTCCAGGACTGAGTACCATCTTCCCCAATGACGCCAAGACAATTTACAAGCATTACCTTATCGCCACTGACATTGCACAAAGCCTTCAGAGCTTTAAAAAGGAAGACCATCCACCCATTACACTGAATTTAAGACTCAAGCCTTCCAAATACCAGGTGTGGCTTCATGTCCTTCCTGTTCGTGCCTGAATGGCGGCTTTGATTCAGATGCAACAAAATTCCCTGGACAGAATTCTTTCGACAAAATGAACAAACGTGGTCATTTGCATTTGCTAGGTTAGTTGGGCACTGACTGAGTAGTCGTTGATGAGCCCCTTTAATGGTTTACCTAGAGGTCCCACTTCCAACGAATTGCAATGATGTTTAAATAGAACCATGCAAATGTTCTTCATGCTTACCTGTATACCTGGCTGCTCCCAGAACAGAGGTATCGATCCACGAATTTGAATAAAGGATGACACTTTGTCATCAAGGAAAATGACCTGTGGGTACAAACACGGCATAAGTAAATATATACGCTCACTGGTTTTAAATAGTAGTACACAGCTCTTCCTGTCTCAGCACTGGAGATATCATCAATCATCAACATTCACTTCCAGCCCCGACTAACTCAGCGTGATACATTAAATGCTGCCTCCACAATTAAATAAATAAATAATTAAATAAAAAAGTCTATGACAACAAAATTAAGATGGCTCACCTGCTCTGTTTCCACAAAGTTGGCCACCTGGCCGTCGTCGTTGGTGCCTCGGACGTTGAAGCGTGTGCCTGCCCGCTCTGAGCTGAGGCGCGAGATGACGCAGGCCTTGGCCTGCTTGTGGCCAGCGTAGATAGTGCGGATCTCCACTCCACCACACATCAGCCTCAGCAGCCAGTCGTCACAGTTCACCCCATAGTGCTTTAAGTGCAGGTGCAGAGACTGATTCCTGATTCAAACCAACACAGTACACAGTAACAGGCAGACATATTAACGGCAAGTGTGGGTTTTGAGGGATTAACTGAGATTAGCAAATTCATTTTAGGGCAGTAGAAAAAATTATCTTTGTCCTTTCAGGGTGGGTAAGATGGCCCGCCTTCTCCCCAGTCACTCATAGTGATGTAATAACATTGGCAGTTAGTGTTCTCCTCCAAGCGTGTTGAGCTATTCAAGGATGTTGCGTTAGCAGCACTTTGAAAAGTCGCGGTCGTTTGAAAACATGCAATGGCCGGCTTTAGCCGACTTACAGATACCATGTGGTAGTCCTCTCCCTCCCAGCTTAGTGGCATCATGTGATTGAGGGAGATCTAGCTATTGGGTTGCAATTAGCAAGAACCAAATTGCAGACATGAAAACTCAATAGAAGTGGAAAAAGGTGGCATGATCAGAAATCAATCCGTGGTAGTGAGATCCATTGGTCAATGCTCCTAAGAGAAAATTTTAACATAAAAATACTGTAGCACTCTGAGACTAAAATACACTGTTAGAAATAAAGGTTCTGTGCAGGTACATTTTTGTTCATCAAGGTACAAACAGTGTAAATGTGCCCTCAAAAGGTACAACAGTGCTTTTCAGGTCCAATTGTGCACCTTAAATACGTTTTTCCCGGTAAAATAGTGCACGTTTGTACCTTTTCATAACCGAATGCTTTAAAACAGAACAGTAAAATAAAAGCCTGGAGACGAGACGGGGTGAGTGGAGTCAGTACAGCTTAGAACATATCATTTCAGTGGATTATGGTTCAGTTATGTTCCCTGACTAAAGGTACTGAGATGAATCCTTGAGTGACAGTTTATTATCTTTATTTAGTGGCAATAGCTGTGGAATTATTTAGTTAATTCATATTTAATTTAATTGAGCTCAAAAACTATGCAAATACAAGTCATGTCCAAAAATTACAGAGGGTTCTCTGCCAGCAACAGACCCACTTTCTACAATGAAGAATTCCTCAAATCTACATAACTGCCATAAATGGCATATTTAGCATTCAGAAAAAATCTTGTCGAAAGGCAATGGGTTCGCATGCATAAAAAAATAATTATAATAATAATACTAAAAAACACATATGGTACTAACAACTGTATGATGCCAAGATGCAAACTGCACATCAGTATCAACTGTCAGTATTTCGCTAATACTGATATTCAAAAACAGATTTAATTTCTCCATTTGAAAATGCAGGAGAGGCATCTCTCCTGCAAAGGTCTGAGAGAAAACGCTGTCCAGATATGCAAGCAAAAAGTCAAACAGTGTCATTTGTAAACCGTGAGGGCAAGACAATGCATCCAGACTATCCTTGGAAATGCAAAACATTTACAAATTTTGGAGGCTGCATCACATTACGCTGGTTAACTCACCAGAAAAAGCGATTGTCTGAAGTGTCCTCTCTGATCCTGCGGTGTGCATTCAGACTGAGGTCCAGGCTCACTCCAGTGGACGACCAGGCAAAATAAAAGCTCCCAGAGTTTAAAACCTTCCGCACCTCAGCGATCCTGTCCTCATCCGATGGGTCATTCTTCAGAGAAACGAAGTCTGTGGCTGTGACCCGGAATACTTCCGAATCCTGCACCTTCCCCACTGAACTGCACCCCGTCACCACCACCAGACTGTGGAGCATGGAGTCCCCTAGAGATTGAATCAGTACAGAGGAAATAAAAAAGAAAGAAAGTAGGGAAGCTCATTTCACACAACAGGAAGGGCTGGTAGGATCAGTCCAACATACAGTTTTGCAACATTTCATGTTGTTATTTTAGTCTTACACTGCAGCTATACATTGCAGCATCACCAGCACAACAGTAAGAAAATTTAACAGCCTAGTTAAAACTTTATTATGAAGACCAAGCTTTGCAATTATGTGTCCATAATAACCAAAGATCCCACAAGGCACACTAATCTACTCACTTGCTTTGCATGAACAGAAAGGTCAAAATATCTTGAACAAGATCAAGAACTTTCCTTTAATCTGTTTTGGGATTTAGCACTGTTGTGGCAACAACCTTGGAAGGACAAAGCAGAAGCTCCAGCGGTTCATTATCTTTATTCCAGGGAACGCTGGAGGGCCTCTGCACTCACCGAGGTTAAGACGAAGAACTCCTAGTACACCATAAGCGTCCAGCATCTTGGTGTATGTGTTTTTGATGGCCTCTTTCTCTGCAGCCGCTGGAAAAGACACGAAATTTAACGATGATGCAATTAGACTTTTTGCAATTATGAACAGAACAGTCTTGAGAGGCTAACGTGCACCTACATCTGATTTTTTCATCTTTGGATTAGCTAAACATCCATTTTTTGACTGACATATAAATTTCAAGATCTGAATCATATTAAAAAAGCCATACAGGAAGAAATACAGCAGACTTAAAGTGAACTGCATCTCCAAAGAGTAGCATGGAGAGTTCTCTTACACAGCACAGCCACTGCACCCGACTCGAACATCAAGCATTCGTCCCGATTCCTCGTTTCCACGATCACGCTGTAGGGTGGCGGGTCCAGCTTGTGATAGATGCGATATCCTTTACTGAATGCCATGGCTGATGTTCGACACAACTTCCTTCACACCTGGTGATTAAAGAGAAGGAACGTTTGAGCTGGAATGCACTCAGTCTGCTTACAGCTTTTCTCAATAGCTGTTCAAAGAAAACAAAACAGCTACCTCTTCTTCAAACAACCCTTCCTGGTGTGACCTAAATCAACACACACACACACACATATATTTAAAAGTGCTAATCACTGCTGCAAATCAGGGCCTCCTAATGTGTTGTGCAACGTCTAAAACCAGAAGGTGCTCAGCAGGTGCACACAGTGAAAGGCACAATCAGACATCTCCTTAAGCATCCACGGAATGAAGCAAGATAAACGAGATAAACATCATCTTAGCCAACGTATCATGGTTAAGGCTCAATGCTACCATGTTCTGTCATTCAAGGCTTCAAATTACCTCGTGAATCGTGCCAGAATAATAGAAACCAACCCTTGTTGCCATCCTCATTTGCCCCCCATCCACCAGACGACACTTTCAGCGAATTATGCTCTGACACAAACGGCAGCAAAGCTGCATTAAGTACGCGACATTTCCGATTAACTACTAATTTGGCATTAATTAACATAACATACACGTAGCCGGGCAGCTACACTGAATAGCACACAAGCGTAGTGTTAGCAAGCCAGCTAAGCTAACGTGCTAATGGTTCCTGGACGCGGTTTAGCTTAGCGACACGGTCAGGCGCTTAAAGCCTGAGCAAAACACATTAAACGATCATCTAAACTGTATCATATTTTGCCGTTATCACTGTCGGTTTGACTGTACACGACAGTAAAAGGTGTACAGCGTCTAAGTAAAGCTAGCTAACGTAGCTAGCCAGCCAAAAACAAACGGGCCATAGTGAGGAAGTGAGCCGAGCCAGCTTTAGGCAATGCAGAGAGAGGAGCTAAGCTAAGTTAGCCAGCTGGCCAAGGTTGTTTTGAACTGACTGGCATTTTCGCCGAATGGGAAGCAAGAAACAGTTTGCTTGATATAAAGGGAGACAAATATTGTTAATTAAGCGCTGTTTGGTGCTGAAGGTTAGGTGACTAACCGTTAACTGTACGCCTTGGCAGCACCGCTCGTTCACATAGCTTCGTCAACACGACTGACCAGTAAAATTCAAACCCCGATCCGCTGCTGGACCGAACTGAAGCAGCTCCGTTCGCCTTAGCTAACCGAGGCCAGCCAGCACGGGCAGCTAACATTTCACACAGAAACCTGCCAAAATGTCAGCTCCGGGGACCCCCGAGAACACGATTTACAGACCCCGATACTGACAGGTCTTGCACGCTAAAGGCGAAGAACAGAGCAGCCGTACCTGGCAGTGTTGTGTCTCCGCCGGTTTGACAGTCGCTGAATGACGGGGCGGTTCGGCAGGGAGCGGATTAAGCCCCGCCCATCGGCTAGAACTGGGGAGTACGTAATCTACGCGGGAACGCCCATCACGACCGGGGTTTGCGCCATAAACAGAAACAGGCCACGTATAAAAGTAAGTATAGAACTTATTTGATAAGAAATTAGGTGAAAATAATAAGCCTACTCAGCTGGAAAGGAGCATAGCAAGATATAGAATAGAATAGAATAGAATAGAATAGAATAGAATAGAATAGAATGGAATAGATAGATAGTGGGGCATAGTGAAAGTGTCATTACAGCAGCAGGTTATGATATATTGCGCAGTGTCTATTAACAGGAGAGGTGATATATTGGCGTGGTTCAAGAATAGAATAGAATAGAATAGAATGCTTCTAAATTAATAAAGATACTGCAGCGTCCAGGCGATGAAGAACCACAGGGAAACTGCGCATGCGGGCAAATGCTTTTATTAAACAGGCAGCATGGATAGGAAGCCCCGCCCAGCGTTGGGAACCGCAGGTAGGTCACCTGCAGTCATACACTTTTTCCCCCTACAGTAGGCACTAATAGTGGCACTAACCACCCCAAAGCCAGGGGCGGACTGGGACTAAAAAACACCCCTGGACCACCACAACCAGCACGGGCACACACAGCCCCTAGCAGGGTTGTCATGATACTGTTTCACAATCCTCTATTATTATTATTACTATTATTTAATATGATGACACTTTTGTTTCATATGCATTCATCTGGATAACTCAAATGGCACTATCATTCACAAAAATGATTATTATATTCCCTTTTGTCTTAATTCCTTTTGGAAATCCAGAAATACTTTGAACAAAATGTAATGTTGTTTGTGCAAAATGTAAATGACAGCAGAAATGCAATGATGTGCCAGTCATTTCCACCCTATATTTAATTGAAAATAGTACAAAGATAACATGCCCATGTTCAAACAGCGACACATTTCAAATTCATTCCTGCTTACCACTGCGTTTCATCACGTCTTCTTTTAACAACACAAAAAGCGTTTGGGAACTGAGGAGACACTGCTGTAGTTTTGAAAGTGAAATGTTTTCCCGTTCTTGCTTGATTTCAGCTGCTCTACAGTTCATATTTTCAATTTCATAATGTTTTCAATGATTGACAGGTCTGGACTGCAGGCCTGCCACTTTAGCACACAGACTCTTTTGCTATGGAGCCATGCTGTTGTAATACGTGCAGAATGTGGTTTGGCATTGTTTTGCTGGAATAAGTGTTCACAGAGAGTGGTTTTCAGAAGTGTTTCTGAGCTGAGGGCCCGAAGATCACGGCCTTCAATGTTCACGGCCTCGTCCACTGCATACAGAGATTTCTCCAGATTTTCTAAATCTTTTAATGATATTGTGCACAAAGATGACAAAATACCCAAGTTTTTTGCTAATTTACATTATTCTTGAATTGTTGCATTATTTCCCCATGCAGTCTTTCACAGAGGGGTAAGCCCCTCCCCATCTTTACTTCTGAAAGACTCAGCCCCTCTGAGATGCTCTTATCATCTTACTGATTTATTGCTAATTAACCTAATTAGTGGTGAGATCATCCACCAGGTGTTTTTTAGAATTACACAGCTTTACCAGTCTTTTGTTGCCCCTGTCCTAACCTTTTTGAAACAGTTGCTGGCAGATTTTTCAGTTTCAACATTTGATATGTTGTCTTTATGCTGTTTTCAATTAAATGTAGGGTTTAAATGATTTGCAAATCATTGCATTTTGTTTTTATTTACATTTTATTAACTTTTTTGGAACCAGGGTTGTACATAGACTAGCACCACACAGGTAATGTAGGCTAATTGCGCAGACCTAGTTGATAGAAGCTAACTATAGTGTGAAAGGGGGCAACGGCAACCTGAATAAGCATAATTGTGTCCCTGGCTACTTACCAGTACCACTTGCCCATATGAAAGTCCCTCTGCTGTCTGTTCCTCATCGTGAGCAGCCTGCAGATGTTGCTCAGGCTCAGCCGCCTCCTGGGCCTCAGCACTGGTGATTTGGTGATTGTGTCACTACTGCTGGCAGTAGCATCAGTGTCCAGTGACTTTGCTTTATTTTTCTTTGTTTTTTCCACCCACTTTCTCCTTTTGTTTTCTGCATGCCATGACCACTGAAACAAAGATGACCAAAAAACTACTCTTCTCTGCCTTTGTTTCAGTAGGTTTTTTATGCTTAGCAAATAAATTATTCATTTATTTGATGCATTAATGCTCTCTGCTGTCGCCGGTCAGCGTCACTCTATCTGATGAATCATCCAGGCCAAAGGCTGTCAAATTGACAGCCATTCTGAATTTTTCCAGAATGTCCAGATGGCCAGTCCACCCCTGCCCATAGCCCAGCACAGAATAGCATAAATAACACTGCTGCACTAGTAACATCCATAAAACAAATATCATAACAATGGTCTCTCTTCTTATCATGCAAAGAGGCCCGAGAACCTCTTCACATGGCCACTTTGCATAACCACGCCTCCACCCTGCAGTGCGGCCAGTGGCGGACACCACATAGCCCCCCTTCAAGGGTCAGCCATCCTGGTGACCTCACAGAGGTCAAGCAAAGTCCTTGGGGCACACTGTCCAAACCCCCATGTTGTGTCTACAACAGGGGTTTTGGAATGGATGCGCTCATCCCCAGCCCTCTCCAGGTGGTGCATCCTCTCCATCACTACGCCAGAGCAGGGAGACTGAGCCCTGCATCTTCCTTCCGTCAAGTCCCATGTTACTTGGGGTTACAGCAGCAGCAATGCAATTCAAACTCAGCTGCTCTCTGCTTTCTCTGTCGCCTGCCACACTGTTGATGCTGCAGAGGGTGCTGGAGCCGTGACGTTCTGCCTCAGCTATGGTGGATTGAAAGCTCGCTGGTGCAGTGAGCCACACATGCCGTCCCAGCTCTGCCAGCAGCAATGCACCTGGGAAGTGCCCCAACCTCTCCTGCACCTCCTTCTTGAACGGATATGCCAACCGAACCGAACAGGCCCTGCCCCGACGCCAGCTTGCCCATACACTCTTCAGGAAGCAGCCACCTGGCCAACCAGCACCTGCCCGAGGTGTCACTGGAGGGCTGTAGTCGATGGCGCCAGGACACCACCCTGCTCTGCCAACAGGTCCTTGCCACCACCCGCCATCCAGGCATCCCCTCTGCCAGCCACCATTCAAGTGTCCTCGCCAGTGCCTTTTTCTCCATCCTCCAGCCCAGCTCCACTGCTGAGCCACACTGTGCTGTTTCCTCTTCCTCGCCATCCACCTTTTAGTTTGTTGAAAGGCCATTCCTTTCCAGACCACTGGGGCACGCTATCCCACAGCCCAGCACTAAATAGCACAAATAACACTGCTGCACTGGTAACGTCCACAACAATATCAGAACAATTGTGTCTGCTGTATCTGCTGCTCTGCTAACACTGTAATCTGTGATCAGTCACCCATTACAGAACTGACTCTCTGTGTGTTTTTCCTTTCTTTCTTTTCTTTGCCGAGTTGAACAGCTGCCCATCCTGTGTGTCTGATGCTGCTGCCTCTTCTGCCTTGATCGGGTGCGACTGCTGCCAGCCCTCTGGACCAGCTTGACCACCATTGAGCTTCATGCTGTACAACGCCGTGCAAACCTCACCCTCACAACCTGACCCCACTGGTGCTGCTGCTGCTGCATAAACTAAACTAATCAAATTAATCATTTGCTCCACCTGTTTTCCCCGTTTCTGTACTAACAATGTTTACCATCTGGTGTCAACCAGAGGAGGATGGGTTCCCCTTCTGAGTCTTGGTTCCTCTCAAGGTTTCTTCCTGTTTCTCTTAGGGAGTTTTTCCTTGCCACTGTCGCCTCTGGCGACGCTCATGGGGGCTCAGACCCGGATTTCTTTCTGTAATGCTGATGTAAAGCTGCTTTGTGACAACGCCTGTTGTAAAAAGTGCTATAAACTTTGCTTGCTTGCTTGCTTGCTTGCTTGCTTGCTTGCTTGCTATCTCTTCTCACCAGGATTGTGGCTCCTGAGAGTCTCTTCACATGACCAAAGCGGCTCTTGGGAGGAGCCACACTCCTGGCGTAAAAAGAGATATTAGTTGTTGTTTATGTTGTTGGTGTTGTTAGTGTGTTATTGCATTCATTAGAATTACTGCGTCCAAAGAGGGCAGGCTTCATAGTATAACAGGTAGTTAGAAGTGTCTACCCTCCTCCTATGTTGTGTTCCTCCACGTTACCCCCTCCCCATGTTTCATGTTAGGATAGCGCTGGGTTGGGCATTTATTGCTGTTGAAGTACCTGTTCAAAATAAAGAGCGTTTGCCTATACGCGTTCTTCTCATATTCTTCTGAGCCGACACTGAAAGGTTACATGAAACTCAGAAGACAAAGATAGCAGTATATTACCAAAATCTGTCCATTTTTTTTCAAAGCCTTATATATTAAATATAATTTAATCTGAGAACGTTTTCAGATGTTCTTACCTTAACTTATGGAAGTCATATACAGGGCCATTTCTTGCTACAGTTGACATAAGCGGTTGCTTAGGGAACCATGAGTACATAGTTTTTTTCCTTTAATATCTTTGTGTCAATCACAATATTCGTCAATTAGAATATCTTATGAACACATCATTGATGACTTTCCATATATTTGTATTTTTTATTTTATTATATTATTTATTAAGATAGATTAGACAAGTGTTATGCTTCTTTTGTATAAAGTTAATTATTGTTTCTCGTGTTTACTTTGGTGTTTACTGCATTTTGTGGGGATAAAAATAATTGAATTGTAATTAACTTTTTATTGCATACAAAATAATGATTGGGGTGTTAAATTTAAAGGCATATACATTTTAAATAGTGAGTCTTGAAAAATGATCTCTATTATTATTAGTATTATTATCATTATCAGTGGTGGACAGTAATGAAGTAAATGTAATTCGTTACTGTACTTAAGTAGTCTTTTCGTGTATCTGTACTTTACTGAAGTTTTTCCATTTTGGGCGACTTTTTACTTTCACCCCACTACATTTATTATTATTATTATTATTATTATTATTAATAATAAAGGTCAACTTCAGCGTCTTCCATGTTTTGTAACCGCTCTGATGTTGTGTAATAAGGAGGGACCTTTAGAAGTCGAGTTGAGTCGATTGCACCAATCAGAAGCGGCGCTGCGAACGCTTTCACGCTAAGCCCCGCCTCCTCCCACCGTACTGAATGACTGACAGCGTCACAAGCCACTGAGAGAGGCTCGCTGAAGCAAACTGTCCAATCAGAACGTACGACAGGTCCAAAACAGGAACACAACAGCTCCATAAGTGGCCGCAGTAGTTTCATAAACAGTGGGAGCATCGCAGACGATCAGCAAACAGCGGGCATCGTAAAGAGAGGTTATTCATCTGTTAATGTCTAAGGTGGGTTTTCTGTCCTTCTCAGGGGGTGATATGGTTCAGTTAGACTGGTGTGCAGCGCAGTGTGACCGAGACTGAGGCGGTCAGTGGGATTAAATGGTTTCCGCGAGCTGTTAACTGAAGAAATGTGAAATATCTCGTGAAAAATCACTAAGCTAGACAAAAAGACATAACAAGAAGAACGTACTCGCAGTTTTATTTACATCAGGTAATATTACCTTTTAAGACTTTTTAACACTGATTTGTTCGGGTTTTTTTTTCGTAATCTGAGTGTCACCTGGCTAAACGAGTCTAAATAGCCTCTATTGCACGATGTTGCCTCAGGGCAACAAACTCGTTTTCCTCACTTTACAGTAAGATTATCCATATTTAAAGACAATTAAGGGGGAACAATGAAGGGAACCGTTTGCGTGTGTCAATGAAAAACATGTTCTTGGTCATACTGTCTCTTAGTGGCCACTTTTAAACCTTTTTTTTAACATTCAGTATCAATTTTTTTTGTTATGAGAATTGGCGGAAATATGTTTGTTGCCTAGAAGCAACATTGTGCGACAGTGGAATGGATTTGACCAGACACAAGCCAGGTCTCACCACCTCAGGGAGCACGGCTCTGTATCAGTTCTTCCCATTGTCGCACAATGTTGCCTCAAGGCAACATACCCCAAAATGACCCCTGCACACATTATTAAAAAAAAAGTTTTGATGTTTAATAATCAGGTCCATTTTATGCAAGAATAAAAACTTGCTTTCATAACGCGTGCAGTAGAGGGTTAAGAACGAGTCGTAACAGTTCTTTATTGTGTTTATCTGCAGAGTCTGTGTGAGCCGGAATGAAGAGGTTCTATTTTGTGGAGCCGGTGGTCGCCGTGTACGCCTTCGCCAGTTTCTTGGGGTATCCTCTGATACAGCAGTATGTGTACCGCCGACTGTGGAAGGAGATTACCAACACCTCTTACCCAGCAATGGACACTTCTTCCAGATGTAGCACGAACAGCAGTAATCATTCAAGCCTCCAAGACGTGAGTTTTATCCCCTCAGCTTCCCCCCAGTTGTATACAGCGTTATGTCAGGCATACACCCATCAGGCATAACATTATCCTTGTTTCTGCGCTCACTGTCCATTTTATCAGCTCCACTTACTATGTAGGTGCGCTTTGTAGTTCTACAGTTACAGACTGTAGTCCATCTGTTTCTCTGCATACTTTGTTAGCCCCCTTTTACCCTGTTCTTCAGTGGTCAGGACCCCCATGGACCCTCACAGAGCAGGTACTATTTGGGCGGTGGATCATTCTCAGCACTGCAGTAACACTGACATGGTGGTGGTGTGTTAGTGTGTGTTGCGCTGGTCTGAGTGGATCAGACACAGCAGTGCTGCTGGAGTATTTAAGCACCTCAGTGTCACTGGTGGACTGAGAATAGTCCACCAACCAGCAATATCCAGCCAACAGAGTCCTGTGAGCAGCGTCCTGTGACCACTGATGAAGGACTAGAGGATGACCAACACAAACTGTGCAGCAGCAGATGAGCTATCGTCTCTGACTTTACATCTACAAGGTGGACTGACAAGGTAGGAGTGTCTAATAGAGTGGACAGTGAGTGGACACAGTGTTTAAAAACTCCAGCAGCACTGCTGTGTCTGATCCCCTCGTACCAGCACAACACACACTAACACACCACCACCACATCAATGTTACTGTAGTGCTGAGAATGATCCACCACCCAAATAGTACCTGCTCTGTGAGGGTCCATGGGGGTCCTGACCACTGAAGAACAGGGTAAAAGGGGGCTAACAAAGTATGCAGAGAAACAGATGGACTACAGTCTGTAATTGTAGAAGTTTATAGTAAGTGGAGCTGATAAAATGGACAATGAGCGTAGAAACAAGGATAATGTTATGCCTGATCTGTGTATGTTGTTCATAAGGCATTACCTTCTCTAACTTTAACAAAGCCTGTTGGTGGATATTCAGGGATTTGCACCTGTTGTGGTTCTGAGCGCATACTTGATTCCTACAGATATTAATAGGTATAACAGTTCAGCATTATTCTTTCTTTTACTCCCTTCTGCTCTCAGCTTCCTTTTTTCATTAGTGTTGTTTTCGCACCATGAAGGTCCCCTTTGTTTCTAGAATTATTGCCTTATACCAGGGGTGCCCAAACTTTTTGTCAAAGAGGGATTAAAGATGCATGAGGCCTCTTTTATTGTTGGGTTGTTCATTCAGAACAGTTTGGATCGATAAGCGCTTATAATAAATACTTATATTGTTAAAGAGTAGCAGTACAAGATGTCTTATGTTTTAATCATTTTCTGATTCATGTGTTAACTTGTTGAAAAGTATACTTTGTGAGACAAATTAAACAAAAATCTATACATTTTTGGTTTTGTTAGATAATGTTCTTTACATATCAAATAAACGCAGCGCAGCGTTAAAGGGTTAATATTTACTGAATGACTGAATTTGCTCTGATAAGAAGTTTTCCATCTCGCCAGTTCTCAGTGTTTAGTTTGAGCTTTGTGTCTGTAGTCTTGACTAAGGTCCAATCCCATTTCACCCCTCGCTCATACCACTGTGCCCTTAGCCCTCTGTTTTGTGTGTTTACATCTAGGGGTAGGGTGTCCCAATTCTTGTTGAGATAGAGGGGGAGGGTGAAGTGTTGGGGCTACATGGCCCTCCAAACTAAGGTTTTTCAGAGACTCCAAACAGAGAGTTATGAGAAAAAAAGAAAAACCGGCAAGACGGCTGAACAAGAGACCAAAGAAACCCACAAATGTGAGAATTAAAAATTACGATATCCACTGTATTATTTTAGTTTAATGTCGTTTCAGTGTATTTTGGTCGTTTTCTTCCTAACGAGCATAAAAGATTGCAAATAGTATGCTAATGTCTCGGTAGCTAGCTCCGACGCCTGAAGTGCCAGAATGTAACTGCTGCACCATTTAAGGTGGAACGGGAAAATTCGAACAAGAAGCTGGAGAATATCAGACGTCAGGTTCATATCGCAAAAGAATTAGGGGTGGGCAATAATAAATAATTGCCCCCCTCTTTGAAAGCATATGATCCCTAAATGTAACTAAAGCCCAGCAGTGAGGAGCTGAACTTTACCCTCCTCTGCTGGGCAGGGTCGCCTACAGAGCAGCGCTAGTATCTGTTAATGAAGTAGTGTTTTTTTTTTATTTGAGGGTCCCATTTCGTAGGGCAAGATTTCAACCACTACCCCTTGGAACTGAGTTCCAAGGGGTTAAGGTCACACTTGAAAACAAGGGGTAGGGGTAAAAAGAAAGAAATGTGATTGGGCCTAAATGTAGTTCAGTAAATGAAGCTGCAGGTCAGGTCAGCTGCCACCATCAGGTCAAAGGAGGAACTGCAACGTACTGGCTAGCGGGCCGCTTAAAATACACAGTAAAACAGAAGCCACAGGCCAATGAAAATCTGTCTGGGGGCCGGACTTTGGACACCCCTGCCTTATACCTTCGATTTGTTGCCTAGACTGGTATGTATTGTTCAGATCAGGTTTCTGTTTTTTTCCCAGGAGGTGCAGAAAGCCACTTCACAGTTCTCCATGTACTCGGAGCTCTTCTCTTTGATCCCGAGTCTCCTAGTGACCCTCATCCTCGTGGCCTACAGCGACCAGCGGGGCCGCAAGATCACCATCATCCTCCCCCTCATTGGCTCTCTGGTCTACAGCCTGTCCTTCCTTGCCATATCCATCTTCGAGCTCAACCTCTACCTGCTCATCGCAGCCTACTTTGTCAGCGCCCTGTTTGGGGGCATAGGCACCATGCTGGGTGGCTGCTTCTCCTATGTGGTCGACCTGTGCGAGGACGGCAAGCAGAAGACCCTGCGCATGGCTGGTCTGGACATGGTAATTGGGCTGTTGTCCGGAGTGGCTTTGATCTCCACTGGCTACTTCTTGAGGGTGGCTGGGTTTAACTGGCCCTTTTTCACCGCTGCTGTGTGCCATTTGGTCAACCTGCTGTATGCAATCTTCCTTCTGGAGGAAAGCAGGGTGGTCGAAAGCACAGTGGACAGCAATACGTGTGGTGGAGAGGTGAAGAAGCTTACGTTTGGGATCTATAACCTCTTTGCCCAGGGCAGCAGGAGAAGGAACGGTCTGTTGGTGCTTCTCATAGTCATCTTCTGCTCCTTCAGCTTCGCCAACTTCGGCGGCCTAACTGTGGTCACGCTTTATGAGCTTAACGAGCCGCTTTGTTGGAGCGAGATCCTCATCGGCTATGGCTCAGCTCTCTCCACAGTCGTGTTCATCACCAGCTTCGTTGGCGTGTACGTACTGTCGCGCTGCCTGCCTGACTTGGCCATCGTCTTCATCGGGATGCTGTCCGTCTTCACAGGCATGACGTTGATGGCCTTCGCCAGAACCACACTGATGATGTTTCTTGGTGAGTAGGAAATGGCGTGATACTGCTTTTTCTTTTCTAACACTTATGCTAATATCAAAACTCAAGAGTATCAGCTGATACTCATACAGATTTATCTTCTTTAAAAGCCACTGTGCTTTAAAATGATGATTTAAGCCCTTCCCTTAAGAAGTCAAGCCACTTAAACTATTCAAACGCTTTACTGCCCTGCACAAAGAGTTAAGTCAAGAGGCTTTTATTGTCGTTCTGTCTGTGTACAAGTACACAGTGGAGCGAAATTACGTTCCTCCAGGACCAACATGGTGCAACCTGGAACAAAATAATACAGTACAGAGAAAGTGCCAACATGCAGACGTAAGTATGCAAACATTAAACTAGAAACAATACAATAAATACGATAAATAAAACGGACATCAGACACAGTAAACAGACAGGACAGTGCAGCACCGACACAGCACTCATTTCTGAGCATGAGGTAGTGAGAATAAGATGCAGACATACACCGATCAGGCATAACATTATGACCACCTCCTTGTTTCTACGCTCATTGTCCATGTCCATTGTCCATGGTCACAGGATGCTGCCCACAGGACGCTGTTGGCTGGATATTGCTGGTTGGTGGACTATTCTCAGTCCAGCAGTGACACTGAGGTGCTTAAATACTCCAGCAGCACTGCTGTGTCTGATCCACTCAGACCAGCGCAACACACACTTGTGAGTGTAGAAACAAGGAGGTGGTCATGTTACGCCTGATCACATAACAGCAGTTACTGAGGTAGAAATATACAGAATAAAGTGTTAGCAGCGATGTTCCAGATTGTGTGTGAGTGTGTGAGTGTGTGTGTGAGGGGGTTTTCAGTTCCGTCAGAAATACACAGCTAACCACATGACATCACACAATGAGTGTGTGATATTTCAGACTAGATTTGTAGATTTGTTAACAGGAACGGATCAATTTTAGTCTACTCCACCCTCCCCAATGTCCAGTCCAGGATTTTCTGCTGATAACAGCCTAATTAAAACAACTCAAATTATTTTTTTTTGATCAAGGTCTTTTTATTAAAGATTTCACAAAATACAAAAGACAAACAGTCCCATACCCCCAAACCCAGCCATCCCACCCACCCTCCAGACCTCAGTAAGAGAAACTGTATAGATACTTTGCAGCTTTTATAAAAAACTGAAATATTATAGCTTAAAATAAATACATATTATGGAGTTACAATACAGGTCTATGTTATTCCAGTAGTGAACACCAGTCGTTCACCATCTCATATTCAACCGTCCATCACCACTGAGAGCAGTACTGATTATTACAGTAGTAAAGGACATCCCCGGAAACGTTACTGGAGCAAGTTAAAGAGCTACAGAAGATACAGGATTTGAGTAATCCTGACATTCAACAAATCAGCATTTGTGCAAATGTAATTGATATAATGGTCAAGTGACTCTCCCCAGCAGTGCTTAGTATTTTTTCAAGGTTTAGTTGCACTACAGTGTTTCCAGATATACTAATGTGTGCCTCTCTAGTACCACATGAACTGAAAGCACTTCGTTTGATTTTCAATACAGGATTAATTTTTATGATGGGAGTATGTTTAGTTACCGCAAGACCTAATATTTACTGTCAGTGATGAAGTCTGGCAGCCTTATGTAATCGTTGCTTATTACCTAAAATTGCTCCATCAAACAAAAGCTGGATATTAAGACCTTCTCAATATAGTCTGAGCATCATAAAATTAATTGAATTAATCTTATGATGAAATTTCACAAATGCTGGAACCGAAAACAGCCAAGCCTTTGTGTCTATAGCTGCTGAGTATGTTGGGATCTGTGCTCATCTGACACACTTCAGTTAAGCTAATGTTTGTGTTAATCTCTTTCTCTGCAGTGAGGATTCCTATGCTCCTGGCCATCATGCCTTTCCCGGTCCTGCGCTCCATGTTGTCAAAGGTGGTCTCAAAGTCTGAGCAGGGTAAAGTCGTTCACTTGAACTGGTGTTCCAGAACTGAAAAGCTCTTACTCAGCCAAGCGTCTGTCCCAGGAGTGCTCTCCTCTTAGTTCTGCTGTTTTTCACGCTGCTGCACCCAAGAGAGCACGTCCACTCAACTGTGCAGAGCTGTTAAACCTTCAGCCCCACTTACATTCTTTACATTTAAAGCCACACAATTTGAGACGTACATTGTTGTGTAGTTGTATTTGGCAGCAAATTGATGGTATAATCCAGTGATTTACAATCCCACACTCTTAAAGATTTCTTCAAGGGTTCTTCAGTAAAGACAATGGTTCTATATAGAACCATGAACACTCAAAGAACCATTTGTATGCTTGAAATGGTTCTTCATATTGATGGAGAACGTGTTGATGGTTCTTTTTTGAAAATGATTCTACGTAGAACAAAAGATTTGTTCTTCTGTCGTTACAACCTTGACATTGTAACAACAGAAGAACCCATTTTTGGTGCTTTATAGAATCATTTTTGAGTGTTGCCTTCACTAAAGGACTCCTCCCACCCCAGCCACACACTGGTTAACCTCCTCCCAGTTTGGACCAGAACCAGTCGGCTCAGGTCCAGCTTCTTTCCCTCCACCATCACCCTGCTGAACTCCACACCACTCCACTAATACTCACACCTGTATGTTGCACACTATATTTATTTATTATTTATTATCCCAAACATTTCCATACTTACTTACTCAGTACGTACTTAACAGCACGTACCATACCTTATATTGTGTATTTATAGTATTATGTGAATATATACATGTATATATCATTCATAGATATATTTATAATTGTGTATATATTGTTCATACAGTTATATATTTCATAGATATGTCATATTGACGCCTGTTATTGCAGAATTGCATGGCATGTTTTGCACTATTGCTACTATTTGCACATTATCTGTCTGTCTGTCTGTCTATAGAACCCTTAAAGAAACAGCTTTTTTATGAGTGCTGTCAATGTTCTACATATGTTTGCACATTTGTCTAATCTAAAAACTCCTCAGCTAATTTTCAAAGCCTTCTTGCTTTGTTCCAGTTATTGGAGCAGGAAAAACACAAAATATGCACATATGTGGTTTTCAAGGCTAATCAGTAGCTTTTAATGATTTGGGGGTTTGAAGGCAAAGTCGATGTCTGGTTAACATTTAATTTTCTCTGCATGTTTCAGGTGCCCTCTTCGCCTGTTTGGCCTTCACTGATAACCTAACCACTAATTTAGGGAGTGCAGCGTTCAACAATGTCTACAGCACCACGGTGACCTGGTGGCCCGGCTTTGTCTTCCTCCTCGCTGCTGTACTCTGCCTCATTCCAATGAGTCTGCTATGGTGAGAAACAAGTGCCTGCTTTACTCACACGTTAACATTTTACAGTTTTGCATAGGATGCAGAATAAACCTTGGTACTAGCTAATTTGCATTTCTCATAGTGTTTTTTTTTTATTAGAAATGTTTTTTTACTCAGATTACTCAGAGTTGCGTTCAACACCATTTTTGTATTTGGGCTGTAATTGAGTAATCATTAGTCAGGGCCAACGCGTCCAATCAGACGCCTTGGACAAAACTATAAATTCTGCCCCTAAACACTACCCAAAGTAGAGAAAACCATGTTTTCATCAGCCATTTCAACTGATACCTTATACTAGGGGCGTAACAATGTAATGTGGCATTGTGATATCGCAATTCAAAACTGTGACCGTGTATCATTAAGATATGATGATGCATTTTATACTACAGTTAGTTCCGGCCACGCAAGCTGATTGGTTGAGAAGCGTTCTAACTGTGCTGTTATTTCGCCATAACATCACGTTTTTTTCACAAACACTGTATCACTCCGCTGAGACGCCGTTGCTAAGCAACGACTTTGACAGCTGTAGGAGCTCAAGACATTTGAACATTTTGACTTCTTACTTTGCCACAAACAGAAAATGGACACTTAAGATCACATTTGACCGACAGCCGATTTGGTCAGACTCTGAAGATGAGACGACACTAAATTCCCAAACTGTCATCACCACTGAGCAGCTTTTCAGTCGCCAGCTGTGACAGAAGAACAGCTAAACAACCTGGAATCAGCCAGAAATGAACCCAACACCATTCGCCAAACTAAATGGGCTGTAAGATGATTTACAGACTGGCTGGAACAAAACAACATAAATATTGATCGGGCAAAAAATGACAAAACTGAGCTGAACTTGATATCGCAACAGTCTTATGGCTCAGTCCGATTTGGTCAGACTCTGAAGATCAGACTACACGCTTGGCGAATGGTATTGGGTTAATTTCTGACTGATTCCAGGTTGTTCAGCTGTTCTTCTGTCACAGCTGCCGACTGAAAAGCTGCTCAGTGGTGATGACAGTTTGGGAATTTAGTGTAAGGAGTTGGAGAACGGACTGCTGGCTGTGCAGCGAGTGGGCGGAGTTCGTTACTCTGACGTAGCAACAAGCTGCTCGTTAAGGAACTATAATTTGGTGAAGGAACTGCGAACATTAAAACATATTAAACGCCGCGTTCACGGCCCAGTTTATTAATTTATTACTTTATTTATTTAACTGTTGTATAAAAGCAATAGAACACTCGAGGAGTGTGTTATCACCAATAACATCACGGCTGTGATGATCTACGGCGACCAAATCACAACAGTGATGTTATTTCACGATAACACACTCCCTCTGTGTTCTGTTGCTTAAGTGGAAAATGGACATGCCGATAATAATGCCATCTTAAGCAACTGCAAGGTTTGAACACCAAAGTTTGCAAAAAAAAAAACACACCTATCAGTGACCCACTCCATCACTCCTCCTGCCGCCAAGCTGTAGTCTCATTAATAAAATGTGCAAAAACGTGATTATAATTTTATGCTGTCTTCATTTGAATTCTGTTCTCGAAAATACCTCATTGTGAACCCAGTGTTGTGAATCAAATCGCATTGCGGAATCATGTATTGTTACACCCCTACACCATACAATCAACCTCACAATGTTCATAATTGAAAAAGAGGGAGAAGATGCTACAAACTAATCCAAAAATAGGCTAAAAAAACATTTTCATAAACTGTTTTACATGATGCTAACATCCAGTGTCAGGGCTGTGTGAGCTGTGGTGCAGGTCAGGTGTGTACTAATTCGAGTATGTCTGCAGGACTCAAGAGGAAAAAGGAACTGAACCTTGTTTTGATGTGATGCTGCGAAGTTAAGATGGTTTAGTTTTGTTTTTTTTGTCACACAGACCCCGGACAGTTTAGACAGCAGGTAAGTAGCAAATAAAAACAGAAAGAACGGCTCTGAAAGCTGTAAGATTTGCGTGACTGGTTTACTTTCTCCATTTGTGTCAAAGTCTAAACAAACAGTTCTATACTTGACTGGCGTTCAGTAGAGAGTGAGATAAGGTTGGGGGCCCTTCTGAATTATCACCTCTACCTTGACACACAACAACAAGCCTAGAAACATAAATGTGACTTCCATTCTGAAACTTACTCCAATCGTCACAACCAGAAAAGCAGCCTTGTATTGGATTTTTTTGACATGTAAAAACTTCCCCTAAGACATGAAACTACTTCTGTTTTTATTCAGCTGGCAACTCTTGGTTCCCATTTCCTCTTTCTGCATATGTGTGTGTGTGTGTGTGTGTGTGTGTGTGTGTGTGTGTGTGTGTGTGTGTGTGTGTGTGTGTGTGTGTATGAGTGCCTGCTGACTCACCCTGACGTGTTTTTTCTCCTCAGCACTCTTCGATTTGTCCAGTTAGAAGATGGCGGTGAAACAGAGGGACTCTTAGCAGGAGAGGACACTCAAGTAACAGACAACACTCCTGTGGCCTAACGAGCAAAGGGAAGATGCAAATCTCTGCCTTTGTCTGCACCCGTTAGAGGCCTCCATGTGTGCCTGGGGACCATCGCTGCATTACACACATTATCTTGAGTGGTATATGTCCAATTACTTCTGGTCTAAGCAGCCCTTTGCACTTTCAGGTATTTTATAAAAGCCAAAACTGCAAGAGTGCAGTGAGAAAATGAAAATGCTGAGTGAACGTAAAAATAAATATGCTTAGTAAGATTATAAATCGAGTTGCTTAGGAAGGGCATTCAAAGGGAGGTTACACTTTACGTCTGAGGAAATGTATCCGCAGTTCTTTGCAAGCTATGTTTGCAGAAGGATTATGTCAGTGAAATATGTTTGAAGCTGTGTGCCGTCAAAACATTTTTTTGAGTATACAGTAAGTTTGCAGTTCTTAAAAAAAATACAAAAAAATAAGACCTTCACCTCACAAAGGTGGTCTGCCTAAAATAGACTGATTATAAATTACAGTAAAGGAATACTGCAGAGTTTTTCAACCTGTTCTCACATCTGTAGCATGAAAAATGCTGGAGTATCCTTTTAAGTGTAGGTCAGTGGAGCTGTTGAGCATCATTGTGGTTCCGCCTTTTTCTTTGTATTTAAACGGGAGAAAAAAACTCCCTCAAAATTGCACTAATTTGTTGCAGATTTTTACATGGGAAAAGTGAAATATGTGGGATTGTGCGAAAGACAGAAACCATCCTTCATCCTTCAGAAACCATCCCTCAATTTCTAGTTATGCATTTTTCAGATATTTTCAGTTATTTATTAATAGAGCTTATTTTATACATCGCTGTTGTTGGGGAAAAAACTTCGTATCTCCAAAATGATAACTTTACAGGAGAAGGAAAAAACCCACCTTACTTTTAATGTAAGTGAATGGGACCAGACATTTTTCCCCAAGTCATTTTGTGCCGTTTTCTTTTAGTCAATTCATCGTTAAATTTATACACGATGTAAAGGACAACAGTCATTTTTAAATTATGTCAAAAACTGAAAAACGTCAAAAATAGAGATACGAGGTTTTCTTCTGACAGCAGCGATATATTTATATACCTCCAAAGTTCAGTCTTAGAAGTTGGTTGCATTTTCATTTTCTCATGATCCAAGTAATCGCAAACACATTAAATAGTGTTGAGGTCTGGACTCTGGGGTGGTCACTCCATTGTTCTGAGATGATCAGCAGCTTCTTTGCTTGATTTGCAGATTTTTCTCCTTTTTTTTATTGTCTTTCTTTTCTCAGTACTGGTTTCTTGACAGCTACACATCCTTTCAGACCCATTGACTCTTTCTTGTCCTTTGACTTTGCCCTTCCTTATGCAAGTGGATTATCTTATTTCTTACGTTCTCAGAAATACCTCCTGAAAAATGAATAACTTGTACTTAATTGCTGTTTCCACTGGAAATGAAATAGATAAAAGGGTGGTCCCTGACTTTTGCACAGTATTGTACATGGTACGAAACTGCTTTGGCTCACTGCTCACTCTCTGTTACAGGTCAGGAGTGTTCTGCCGTTACTGTGTGTTGAATTTGTGTGCTTTAAATGTGAACAGCTACTGTCTGATACTACTTCCTCATCACTTTTCCCTGCATGGTTTGACTGTGTGAAATAGGTCAGCAGTTCACATTTAAAGAAATACACTCAAAATGAAAAACACTTAAGGTAGGTTGAACCGTCATGAAGATTGGTGCTTTCGTAGAACCTGCGTTTGATTAAAGACTGAGCAGGAATATGTTTCTCATTGAGTTACATGGAACAACAGCTGCTTATGCCACTATTTCTGTTTTATGTATAACTACCTGTTAAAATGATGTTTTACTAAGTTTTCTTTACCTCGTGTTGCTTCTCTAAGCAAACTTTAACTCTTTTACCCAATACAAACCTGTTGAACAGGTCCATTTTAAAAAACCATCATAATCAATCATCCAGAAAACTGCAGTTTTGCACCAAAAAAGGAAATCTGTTAAACATATACTGAAGTAGGCTTGGTCTCAGCCCTCTGTACTGAATTACTTACTTATATTAAATATCCAGCGGCAAACTGTGACTATTAGAAATACGCCGATCAGGCATAACATTATGAGCTGATTTTATCAGCTCCACTTACTATATAGGTGCACTTTGTAGTTCTACAGTTACAGACTGTAGTCCATCTGTTTCTCTGATACTTTGTTAGCCCCCTTTTACCCTGTTCTTCAGTGGTCAGGACCCCCATGGACCCTCACAGAGCAGGTACTATTTGGGTGGTGGATCGTTCTCAGCACTGCAGTAACACTGACGTGGTGGTGGTGTGTTAGTGTGTGTTGCGCTGGTCTGAGTGGATCAGACACAGCAGTGCTGCTGGAGTTTTTAAACACCTCAGTGTCACTGCTGGACCGAGAATAGTCCACCGACCAAAAATATCCAGCCAACAGCGTCCTGTGGGCAGCGTCCTGTGACCACTGATGAAGGACTAGAGGATGACCAACACAAACTGCAGCAGCAGATGAGCTATCGTCTCTGACTTTACATCTACAAAGTGGACTGACGAGGTAGGAGTGTCTAATACAGTGGACAGTGAGTGGACACAGTGTTTAAAAAACTCCAGCAGCACTGCTGTGTCTGATCCACTCGTACCAGTGCAACACACACTAACATACCACCACCACGTCAGTGTTACTGCAGTGCTGAGAATGATCCACCACCCAAATAGTACCTGCTCTGTGAGGGTCCATGGGGGTCCTGACCACTGAAGAACAGGGTAAAAGGGGGCTAACAAAGTATCAGAGAAACAGATGGACTACAGTCTGTAACTGTAGAACTACAAAGTGCACCTATATAGTAAGTGGAGCTGATAAAATGGACAGTGAGTGTAGAAACAAGGAGGTGGTCATAATGTTATGCCTGGTCGGTGTATATTGACACTATATGGCCAAAAATGTATAGACCCCCTTCTTAATTATTGAGTTCAGGTGTTTCAGTCACGCTCCTTGGGGCTCATCATAAGGGGCTCGGTCCCTCGGTTCCAGTGAAGAGTTAACGTTACAGCATACAAAGACATTTTAGACAATTATATGCTTCCAACTTTGTGGCAACAGTTTGGGGACGGCCCTGTTTTATTCTAGCATAATTGTGGCCCTGTGCACAAAGCGAGGTCCATAAAGATGAGGTTTGATAAGTTTGGTGTGGAGGAACTCCAGTGGCCTGGACAGAGCCCTGACCTCAACCCCACTGCACACCTTTGGGATGAATTAGAATGTTGTTTGTGAGCCAGGCCTTTCCGTCCACCATCAGTGCCTGACCTCACAACCTACTCTTTTGACAGAATGACCACAAATTCCCACAGACACAGTTTAAACATGTGTGGAAAGATTTTTTTTCCCCCCAAAAGTGGCTGTTACAGCTGCAAAGGAGGGGTGAGCTCTATAGTAATGACCAGTGGTGGACGAAGTACGCAAATCATGTACTTGAGTTAAAGTAGAGATACCCAAGGTAAAATATTACTCCAGTAAAAGTAGAAGTTCCTCCCTTTAGACCTCCACTTGAGTAAAAGTACAGAAGTATTTGCCTTCAAACGTACTTAAGTATCAAAAGTGAAAGTACTAAAAGATTAATTATGACTTTAATGTCCTATTATCATTTTAATAACAAGACTCGCTTCATGAACTCATTTTAGGTGAAAATACTCCAGTGTCTCTCTTGGTAAACCAGTCTTTTAATAGAGTCATTAATTAGTGACGCTGATGTCGATTAAAATGATCACAAGCACAAAACACTGAAGGCGAACAGTTTCCATCAGGTAGAACTGAGTGGCTCTGAAATCACTTTTACAAACAAGCAAAGATTTATTTGCAACTTAGTTACAAGTTTAATAAAAACTTTAAACTCAGATTCACAAATGAGTTTCCTTTACTAAACTGCGTCTGTAGGTCTCTGTTCATAAACATAAACTAGCCAAAACTAATTTACTATTAAATGAAATATTGTTTGTATAAATTCAGAAAAAAGACACGTCAGTCACGACTGCGTATGTGTACATATTTCTATATTGTGGTCTGTTTACACAAAGTTAGGTTAGTTCATCATTTATGTTGAATAGACTCTCCCAGAATTTTACTCTGCTGCACTGATGTTGAACCGTGTGCTGCACTGGGTCGGTATGACCAACAGGTCAAAACAAGCTCAAAACAAAGTGACCGCTGTGCTCTGATTGGTGTTTTTGCTTCACTCTTCTTTCATTTTGACATGTTACGTTTTTATACACACACAAACCAAAAGGAACGACAGATTTCTCATAATGTAATGGAGTAAAAAGTGAGATATTTGACACTGAAATGTAGTGGAGTGAAAGTAAAAAGTGGCCCAAAATGGAAATACAGTACAGATACAGGAAAAACTACTTAAGTACAGTATTTACTTCATTACTGTCCACCACTGGTAACGACTATGGTTTGGGAATGAGATGCCCAACAAGCTCATGTTGGTGTGATGGTCAGGTGTCCACATACTTTTGGCCATATAGTGTAACACAACTGTATGAAAATGGACTGGGATGTACAAACACGTTCATTTCAAAGTGAGACTTGGTTGATAATTAGTCTGTAAGAATCCCTTTAAACTGAAGTGAGCTTGTCTGCCAGTGAGTAGCTGACCACTGCAGCCTGGAGTGTAGTTTAACACTTTTCTGCATGGCCACCAGGTGTCACTAAAGACCTACATGTGCGTAGAGTCTTTACCCATCTGGTCTGGTCATCATAAACCCAAGGATGAAAAGCGCACAAAGGACTTTGTGTAGTCTTGCTTTTACTAATGATTTATGTTTGTTGACCGATTGTGTGACTGACATGGCTGTGAACAGATTTTGCATTTGCACAGGCTTTTTGGAAATCAGTCGTGAAAAATAAAATGAATCAAATGAAATTCACATAAAAAACAGTGTAACTGATCTCCATGATGTTGTTGTTTGAGGAATATAACCATTTTCTTTCTACAGCACAACACAAAAAAATGATGTCAAGATCTATAGGTGTGTCTGCTGCAGTGTCCTTCAAAAATAGTTCCCCAAATTAAGAGGGCCGTATCCAACATTTGTCTTATTTAATTTCTTTCCCTAATACATGTCATAATTGTTTATATATGAATATTTTCTAACAACTTTTTATCCCTTTGAAATGTTTTTTTTGTTACTGCTTATTTAAGACATATTTACGCAAACGTTCACAATATTCTGATTTACTGCCCTGTGTTGTGTCTCTGTTTAAAAAAAAAAGGCCCTGAGACGTCACTACGATGAGGACGGCTGTCTGGCGACTTCATTATAGCTAAATCATATTATACAACAGTTAGTTCCGGCCACGCAAGCTTTTTCACAAACACTGTATCACTCCGCTGATAACTTTGACAGTTGTAGGAGACGCTCAGGCCATTTGAACGTTTTTACTTCTTACTTTGCCACGAACAGAAAATGGACACTTTTAAGATCACATTTGACCGACAGCCGATTTGGTCAGACTCTGAAGATGAGACGACACTAAATTCCCAAACTGTCAGTTGGTCTGTGTGGAGCTGGAGAACGAACTGCCGGCTGTGCAGCGAGTGGGCGGAGCTCGTTACTCTGACGTAGCAACAAGCTGCCCGTTAAGGAACTATAATGGTGAAGGAACTGCGAACATTAAAACATATTAAACGCCGCGTTCACGGCCCAGTTTATTAATTTATTACTTTATTTATTTAACTGTCGTATAAAAGCAATAGAACACTCGAGGAGTGTGTTATCGCCAATAACATCACGGCTGTGATGATCTACGGCGACGGAATCACAGGCGTGATTTCGCGATAACACACTCCCTCTGTGTTCTATTGCTTAAATAAACATTACCCACACATTACTGCAGTCAGATGGGTTAAAACATTTCAGTTTTAAACACAACACACAGTTGCTTATTTTGCATTTAACATTTGGCGGAAGTTTGTTACTATTAACTGACAGCTTACCAGAGAGTGAGTCAAGGCTAATAACCAGAGTCTTAATTAGGCATAGATTTCTAAAGTGAATGCTTTGTCCCAAAGGCCAAACTTAGTTTGTGGGTTTGCTTAAGTGACCCTTATTAGTCCCACAACAGGGAAATTTCGCCTCTGCAATCTAACCCATCCATGCAGTGAAACACCACATACACACTAGTGAACACACACACTAGGGGGCAGTGAGCACTCTTGCCCAGAGCAGTGCGCAGCCCTATCCACAGCACCTGGGGAGCAGTTGGGGGTTAGGTGCCTTGCTCAAGGGCACTTCAGTCATGTACTGACGGCTCAGGGGTTCAAACTGGCGACCTTCTGGTCACAAGGCTGTTTCCCTAACCTCCAGCCCACAACTGCCCCTTAAGTGTACACTAATGTGACGTATTTCCAAATTTGTCCAAAAGGGTGCGAGTTCTCTTTAAGGCCACAAGTCTGGGAGTATGGATAGGATCTGTGTGGGACATGTTGCAGTTGACAGCCTCCCAGTTTTAACATTTTCTGCGATATTTCTGAAATATCACATTAAAATGTCACCATTGCATTGAACTGTGGGACATACTTAGCCTAATACCGCTTCAAAGCAGACTTCAGGAAGTGTGAGTTTAGTGCGGTCATGCACGCTGTGTTTTTGCACATTTGAGAAATGGAACACACTTAAACTCTTACTGGAAAGCACACGGACGCGTGTACGAGTACACAAAACCGCAAGTGTGAACTTTGGGACAAGCCGAAAGAGAAACAGTGGCGCAATGCAGTGTTTACATGTTGGCGTCAGGCCTGTCACAATTATTTTTGGCCAACCACAATTATTTTCAACAGTTTTTCGCTTTCACAATCACATGTTTACATTGCAGTAAAACAGCATGTTAACCGGGTGGATTTTCATCATTGGGTTCAAGCAAATGCATGTAAACAAAGGAGAAAAGGCACCTATTCAGGCACGTCGTGGGCCAAAAGTTTTGAGTTCACCTTCGCGTTTTAACCCATCCATGCAGTGAAACACCACATACTCACCAGTGAACACACACACATACACACACTAGGGGGCAGTGAGCACACTTGCCCAGAGCGGTGGGCAGCCCTATCTGCAGCGCCTGGGGAGCAGTTGGGGGTTAGGTGTCTTGCTCAAGGGTACTTCAGTCATGTCCTGTCAGCTCAGGGGATTGAACCAGCGAACTTCCGGTCACAAGGCTGGTTCTCTAACCTCAGGGCAGCAGTGTAATGTTTGTCTATTTGATGTTTGTCAATAACACATATAGAGGGCAACAGTGAATATTGTTTATTTTTATATGATTTGTTTAAAACACCTTTAGAGGGCAGCGAGCGGTGAGTAATGTTTGTTTATTTAAGCTCGAGTGGGGCTGTCGTCAGTTAGGGCTACTGAGTATCGACAGCTAGGGATCGAGATAGCTGATCAGCCAATTTGGCCACATTAGGCTCGTACTTTGATGGTTGCATTGCAACTTATAATTAATTGATTGTCAGCTAAATGATCGTGACAGGCCTATTTGGCCAAAAAAAGTATTTTGTGCCTTTTTTGCAGACATGCTGTGTAAACGTTGCCGTGGTGACAGCTTCCACTGTAAATTTCTTCTGATCTTTGTCCGTCTATATGTTATTTATTTAAGTTAAAAGTTCTGAGGATACAAGCACACAGCACTCGACAACTTTGTTTTCATTGCCACCGTATTTTTTTATGATTAGATTTGTGAAATCAAACTTGGCTGTTTGTGCAGCTTTATTTCAGCGTATGCACTGTGGAGTGGATGGTGTGTTTTGAGACTTCAGCCATGTTTACACACTCAAACTCTTATTTAAAAAAAGAGAACGAAACATTCAGTTTTCCATGTTATGGATCATTTAACGTCGAAATAGTTGCTGCAGTCTCTGAATGCATAAAAGAACAGTTATGCGTTTGGAGAGAATGCATGATGGAAATGGAAAGGCAGTATTCCGCTGATCTGGATCTCGCTGTCTGTGGAGATAAGATCACAGCCGCGGCGAGGAGATGCCATGATGCATGGAAACGGCCTGAAATGAGGTCGTCTTGTGTCTCTTTCCCAGGCTCCCCTGGGTTTGATGTGCTGCTCAGGAGCAGTAGCGCATGATACGGGAGCAGTCAGAGAGTCTGCAGTATGTCCGTATGATAAACCAGATGCAGGGGAGTGGTGGGCTTCTCTGGTTTCCACTCTGTGGCTCTGTGGGGCTGACTCGGCATCATCTTCACCACCAAAGCACGGTGGGAGATTTCCTTGTTTTTCCCCTTTTCTTCACTCTCTCTCTCTCTCTGTCTCTCTCTCTTTCACACTCTCTCTCTCAATTACTGACTCGCCCTGCACTCTCTCTGCTTGTGGTGGGCCGCTTCATCCCCCAGATAGCTTTCACACTGGGGGTATGAATAGCAGGCGGTCTCTGAACAAACAGTGGGGCACATCACCAAACGGCACATCTGGGCCTGGTTGGGCACAGCTGTTTGTGCGTGTGCCCACACCCCACACACCACGCTGGGGATGTAAGCGGATGCAGGGGAGCCTGTGTCACGTAAGGTACAAATGGGTTCACATAGGCCTGTTCTGAGTCACAGGATGAGATGATGTCAACCCTCTAAACCATCTAATAATGATGAAAAATGCAAGCAGACGTGGGTAGAATAGCCTGAACTCATACTCAAGTAAAAGGATCGATGTAATACTGAGCGCGTATACATGCACTCAATAATCCGATCATAATCAGATTTCTGCAGTTATCGGATTATTCAAATGGTCATGTAAACACCACACTCCAACCTAGAAATCTGATTAAGAAATCTGATAAAGAGGCTGGATTTTAGCTCAGTAATCAGATTTCTCAGTGCATGGAAACTCTTACTCTGATTTCTTTCGGATTTCTCAGTCTGCGCATGTGCGAGATCAGATGGTGGATGTCGCAAGATGGCAACACACTGTTGGAGCGGCGCTGAAACCAAACACGAAATAAAGGATTTGAATATTATTCATTTTCTAGATGATGTAAGTTCACATTTTCATGGAAAGTGGTGAGATATTTAAAAAAAAGCTGCAGCATGAAGTTTGAGTTTTACATTATGTTTACGTTATGTATTCTGTGAGTCTATCAGCTGGTTGCAAAGCAGAAATCTGATTACTGTCTGACTCATGTAGACCCGGAGTTTCCCCATTATCTGATTAGTCAAGTGCATGTAAACGTTGATCGGATTACTGACAAAATCTGATTTTCTGCAGTTATCGGATTATTAAGTGCATGGAAACGCACTCAATGACTCAAGAAGAATTGTTTTTCCAAAAAATCTCAAGTAGAAGTACAAAAACTACTTAAGTGCTAAGTAAGTTTTAGAACTGCAGTGGAAGTTCTTAGTATGTCTATCAGTATAGGAAAAAAAATATATTTCCTAAGTGACGTTCCTATTGGGCCTCATTCACCAATATCTTCTTAAGTTTTTCTTAAACTTGTTCTTGAGAACGATCTTAAGAAAAAGTCTCTCAGATTCATGACGTGTTCTTAAACTGCAGAATTGTTTGCACCTTTGTGCTCTTGAGTGAGTGTAGATTCTGTTCTTACCTAAAAACTAATCCCACAAAAGACATTTGTGAATATCAGAGTCTTCGTGAGAACTGCGCAAGTTTCTTTATATGAATGGTTCATGAATGAGGCCCATCGTTTTGATGCTCTCTCGATCTATAAAGAAATAATCTCTGAGAACCAGTTTCATGGACATGGATTAAATCTAGTCTTGAACTAAACTGCAATGTCAGTAGTGTTTCACAATTGAACAAGAACACAGTGTCATTAATTTGAACCACATTTCTTATGAAGCATCAAAAGCTACTTGAGTGGTAATGACACCCTCTTGTGGAGAATCTTCAGCCTGCTAAACATGAGGCAGTTAGCAAAATCTACATAGGAAAGTTTGTCCGCTCGGCTGCCATCTTGGCAAAGCCCCCGAGCAGTTATTCTCTTTGGGGACTGAACTATAAATCCATAACTGAAAACCAAGTAACATTTCAAAATCAGATTTAAAGTCACTGGTAAAAGCTGACAAAAATCACATAAATAGTTTCAGGTGTTTTGCTCAAATAACGCACAAAAGTATTTTTTTCACATTGTCCTGGCTGGTACACATGCGCAGATCTCCACAACAGGGGTTTCCCCACTTGCGGCTTTACCAGCAAGTTGGATCTTTTTGTTTCAGGATGGGATTTGCCCTGTAAACAGAAGCCAGGTTGAGCACTACCAGGTTTCCCATTATTTTTCCAGCCAGTGAACTGTCTCCTCCTCCTTTATAATTTTGCAATTTCCCTTTGGGATCAATAGTTCTATCTATCTATCTATCTATCTATCTATCTATCTATCTATCTATCTATCGTCGGGACCAAGGGCCATCCCCTTCAACTCTAGGCCTCCAACATAGTATTATGAATAAAAAGAAATCTTTTAATACTGTCTAAACATTTTCACTAATAACTGTTTTAAGTCTACGTTCTCAAAAGATGTCAATAAGGGGGACAGATAGTTAGTTCTGTTATGGGTGTCTGAACAGAACAGAGAGTTGACAGAGTGCAGCGGTAGGCCTGGCTATGGCAGCATAACTGAGAGGGAGAGCCAGAAGGTAACAAGGACATGAGGGCTCCCTGAGAAGTCGGCGCCCCTCTGCTCCATCGTCAGTAAACTTGAGTGAAACGCGTAAGAGCAGTGGGACGACAGAGCAGCGGGACGACAGCACCAGCATTCCCAGATTACCATAAGACTCTCTGCCTGTGAACCCCCAGATCTGCACCTTTTCTAGCAGGAAAACTAATTAACCAAAGGCTCGACCAAACAGGTACGTTTTTAGCCTAGACTTAAAGATGGAGGCTGCGTCTGAGTCCCGAACACAGACTGGTAGGCTGTTCCAAAGCTGGGGGGCTTTGCATGAAAAGGCTCCTCCCCCTGACGTAACTTTATTAATTCTGGGTACTAATAATGAGCAGCACCTTGTGATCTAAGTGGGCGTGTCGGTTGATAATAGGAAATAAGGTCACTGAGGTACTGAGGATCAAGGCCATTCAGAGCTTTATACATCAGTAGAAGAATTTTGTACTCAATGCGGAATTTAACTGGCAACCAATGTAAGGTACACAGAATTGGGCTAATGTGGTCAAATTTCCTGGTTTTGGTGCATCTCTTCCATCAATTTGGTCATCTCATGTTGCACTGACTCCTAAAAACTGGTTTCAACTGGTTTGTACCAGTCTGCTTTACCTTTCAGGGTCAACTTGTCCCTCTCTTCACTGGGTCAGTGGGTACACACAGGCCTGTCTTTGAAGCCAGAGGCTTTCTAGTGTCTAGAATCTGCAGACAGACTAAGGCCGACCCTTTGTGAGAGAATTAATATTCTCTGTTAGCCAATTCTACCTATTTGGTTATTGATTGCAAGATCTAATCTATTTGATAAGGTAATATTTATTCAAAATCTCTGTCACTATCCATCCATCCATCCATCCATCCATCCATCCAGTCTCTGGAGTTAGAAAGAAAACTATGTGCATCATATCTAAAAACCCATTTGCTTAGATGTTGATGCTGTCAAAAATCTAAAACCTAATTAAATTAAATATAAAAAATGAATTAGTAACTAACTGTAACTGAGTAGATTCTTACTACCGCTACTTAATTATCATTTGAAAGTATTCAGGAAAGTACAAATCTGTTCAAATTTGTACTCAAATTTGTACTCTGTACTCTGTACTCAAGTAAAATTTGAACAGATTTGAACAGATGAATTTTGTACTCAATGCGGAATTTTAACTGGCAACCAACATAAGGTACACAAAATTGGGCGAATGTGGTCAAATTTCCTGGTTTTGGTGCCCAATTTTGTGTACCTTGTGTTGGTTGCCAGTAAAAATTCCGCATTGAGTACAAAATTCTTCAAATCTGTTCAAATCTGTTCAAATTTTACTTGAGTACATGTATCAGAGTAAATGTAACTAGATACCCAACTCTGGGACTTGGTAATGAAATCCACACAAAGGAGAGGATTTCAATGAAATTCTCACTTCAATTCAAAATATTTTCTTCGTTAAAAAACACTGACTGGTGGGCTGTTCCAAAGCTGGGGGCTTTGTATGAAAAGGCTCCTCCCCCTGACGTAACTTTATTAATTCTAGGTACTAATAATGAGCAGCACCTTGTGATCTAAGTGGGCGTGTCGGTTGATAGTAGGAAATAAGGTCACTGAGGTACTGAGGGGCAAGGCCATTCAAAGCTTTATACATCAGTAGAAGAATTTTGTACTCAATGCGGAATTTTAACTGGCAACCAACGTAAGGTACACAAAATTGGGATAATGTGGTCAAATTTCCTGGTTTTGGTGCATCTCTTCATGTATACCCAACTCTGGGACTTGGTAATGAAATCCACACAAATGAGAGGATTTCAATGAAATTCTCACTTCAATTCAAAATATTTTCTTCGTTAAAAAACACAGGTATTTTCCCCAATCAGCCTTACAGGAATCCTGTTCCAGATTCCTAATGAGCCGAGGGTAACGGTGCTAACTTGATGAAGAAACACTTGAAAGAAACTGTAACTCAAAAGTCCTTCTGTGATTGACTTGGGATAGTGGAGTTATGATACAAACAGGACAAGTAATTCAATCTAAACCGCACATTCAATCCACCTTTTTGTTGTAATCTGAACCCAAACAGATCCGAGACAAGCAGGCGAACTGGCTGGGAACCTCAGCGGCTCGTTTACATCTGCTTTAACTTGAAGGTTTTGGTCAGAAAGTTAGATCACAGTAACTACAACTGTAGACTGAAAGTGATAGTTCAGTGTCTGAAGTCTTCTTTAACTTCAGCTATGATGCTAATGTAGCTGGTAGTAGATGTTTATACCCCAAACAATTAGCATAAGAAACTTGAGTTGGGTTAAAAAGCAATTTATCAGGTTACTTAAGCTTTGACTCATCATCATCTCAGAAGAAGTTAGCGTGCACTGTCTTTGGTGCTCTGGTAAGTGATGGCTCAGTGTCAAATCTCCCGTGGTGACAGAAGCTGCTGACGCAAGCCAAGAGCACCACCAGGCTCCACAGAGCAGCCACAGCCTGAGCTACGTCTGCTCCACCAATATGCACCATGTTTATTTAGCTGAGGGAGAATTATACAGTACAGGCATTTCCGAATGGGTACACAAAGGGAAAGGGCACCAGTGCTGACCTCCAGAGTAACACCAGGCAGGGACAAAACCATGGATCAGTCTTATTTCTTATGCATTCGTTCTATAAATGGTCCCACCCGCCCCCTCATCCTTTTATGAGCGTTTTAAGTCAGAACACGCCGTTGCTGTTTTTTCTTTTCTCCTCCAGACTGCTCCCATATCACGCTCCCCTCTCTCCACATGTAATTTCTTGCAGACGTGTTTGTATATAGGTGACGCTGGAGCCGAGCGAGAGCACTTTGTGCCTCCGCCGTAATTACAGAGCAGCCTTGGCCTGGTGTTCCACACTGCGGCAGGGTTAGCGTTTCTTCCTGCGTGCAGGGCTACTGTCTGCTACTTCCATATGGAACAGCAAAATGAACGCTTCATGCAGCTCTTAATGAGACTCTCAAATGGAAAGACTTTATCAACATTTAAACTCACAAAAAGTGAAATTCATGATTCATATATTGCCTCAAACCACATGATCTCAAACATACTTGCTTAGGCTGTTTCAGATACTGTATGACATACTAGATAGATAGATAGATAGATAGATAGACAGACAGACAGACAGACAGACAGACAGACAGACAGATAGATAGATAGATAGACAGACAGACAGATAGATAGATAGATAGACGGATAGACGGATAGATAGACAGATAGACAGATGGATAGATGGATAGACAGATAGACAGATAGACAGATAGATAGACAGACAGACAGATGGATAGATAGATAGAAAAAGACAGATAGATAGATAGATAGATAGATAGATAGATAGATAGATAGACAGACAGACAGACAGATGAGATAGATAGATAGATAGATAGATAGATAGATAGATAGATAGATAGGTAGACGGATAGATAGATAGACAGATAGATAGACAGCTAGATGGATAGACAGACAGACAGATAGATAGATAGATAGATAGATAGACGGATAGATAGACGGATAGATAGACGACAGATAGACGGATAAATGGATAGATAGATAGATAGAAGGATAGACGGATAGATAGATAGATGGATAGGTAGACGGATAGATAGATAGATAGATAGACAGATAAATAGACAGATAGATGGATAGATAGATAGACAGAAAGACAGATAGATAGATGTGTAACAAAAAATCTCTTATTTTGAAATAAAAGTCACACTGATGACATCACTTGACTTCCTTTTACCTGTTTTCTGAGGATCTATGAAGAAAAGCTCATGGTGAGTCCACTGTGTCTTTCAGTTATCAGAGATTTTCTCATTTAGCTCATGATTTCATATGAAGCTTTTAGCTGAAGTCACTGGTGTGACCGACTTTATTCTGAGGTAATTGTGAAAAAATAGAATACAAATGGATTAAATTCCATATTTTAGTGGATATTCCATGATTGACAACATGTGGTTTGATGCTCTGTAGCAGCCATTTTGTAAAATGCATTTTTCATTAAAATGTCTCTGGTGTTCCTTTATTATGTGTAACACCAATGACGATTGGTAACACCACTGACTAATATGGATAGACAGAAAAGTGGACTCTTCTGTAGAATGACCCATTTACAAAAATATGCGATAAGATCTATCCTGAGATTAAAGAGGCAGTACAATAATGAGTGTACAAGGAGGCGCAGGTAACAGCATATAAAGACAACACTGAATAAATATGTGAATATATTGGTACTGAAATAAAGTGTCCAGGTGTGGAGTGTCCAGATGTGCATGACGTGTGATAAGGTGTGCAGAAGTGCAGTATATACAGTAAGGTGTCCGTATGTGCAGATGGATAAAATAAACCTGTAATTTATCATGAGAGACTCAGTCCTCATCTCTCCTCTTCCCTCTTCTCTCTCCTCTTCTGGCCCCACTGGGAAGAGCTGAAGAGCCTGATGGCTCTGGGGACAAAGGATCTCCTGAGTCTGTTGGTTGAGCAGCTCTGTGACAGCAACCCGCCACTAAACTTGCTCCTCGTGTCCATGTCGATGGTGAGCAGTGGGTGGCCATCATCCTCCATAATGGAGAGCAGTTTGAGTCCTTCTCTCGGCCACTTGTATTATCTACAGTCTCAGCCTCGGTTTGCTCCACCCATAGTAGTACACAGACTGGTTCATATTCATTGTACCGTAAACTGGCCACCGATTTTGTCAGTTCTTTTGTCAGTCATTCTTACTGGCTATTTGAATGTCCATGTTGTTACGGGATGGCGGGGAGGGGGACCCAAGTGCAGAGAGGAAACCTGTGAGAAAGGGTCTTAAATGAAGATGATGGAGTGTGAATTGAGCGCTTGTGCACATTGGGGATGAGGTGGATCAGAGCCAGCCTCAAACCGCTGATGTACTGAGTGGTGGTGCGAGGAGTTACCGCTGCACCACCAGGAATTAAAAACGGCAGGAAAAGGCAAACAAAGGGGACGCTGAAAGCAGCGTGCTCAAACTAAGGCTGAGATAGAAAAAGTGAAATAAAAGATAATCAGGAACAAAAAACACTTCCTCTTGATTATGAGAGGAAGGTCGACCTCATGTTTTGCCTGTTTGCTCTTTGTGGAGCAAACACTTTTATATGGCTTGGAACCGTTTTGGGGGAATTTCTCTCTTTTCTTTTTTGTTTAAATACCCACCTGGGCTAAGTACCATACCGGTCAGCCCTCTACAAAGGTGCGACAAAGGCTGCTCTTTGCCACGGCCTTAAGTAGAGGAGTCCACAGGTGTGCCAGGTTGGGCCTAATCAGCCCAAGGGCTTCTGGGAATTGGAGTTCCCTGAACTTGTGGTGCCTCACTGCCATCGCCCTCTGCTGCACAGGCTGGGCCTGAACACGTGTATAGTTTCCTGCCCTGCACAGAATGACATATTTACAAGTTGAACTATTTAAAGCTAATAAGTGAGAAATCTTTGTGTGTTTTTTGACAGTCATGCCACTTTGTTTCAGGCTGGTCTGGTTTTCTTGTAGCACCATTTTGACCCTCGCTTTCCCTACACATCAAACAAAACAACAGGCTGTATTTGATCTACTTGCATCTTAGTCAGATCCCTATTTTCTGTCATAGTAGGTGATTCATGACCACATTAAGTGACCAACCCTACCAGAATAAAGGCAGAAGTCTGGCTTGCGAGATTTGGCTTAAGAGTCATTCCACAAGATCAGTGCAAAAATGGTCAGGCAAATTTTTTTTTTCATGTCAAGAAATAAGTTCTTTGTCCTATATAGTTTTTTTTTATCTTATATCTCATTAAAAACAGATGTTCCCACTTTAATAACCATTTTTATTTTTTCTATCAAGTAACACTGAGTAGTGCATCCCACCAGGCCGGAAGGGAATGTGACAGGATGGAATTTTTCATTCAAAACTGGCTGCCACGCTCCTTGTTAACAAAGATACAGTGCTGTGAAAAAATATGTGCCCCCTTCCCAAATTCTTCTTGCATATTTGTCACACTTGAATGCTTCAGATCATCAGTCTGTTTTTTTTTAATATTAGAGAAAGATAATCCAAGTAAACACAAAATGCTGTTTTAAACAGTGATGATATTTATTGAAGAAAAAATGTGGTTCAGCCCTACCTGGCCCCATGTGAAAAAGTAACTGCCCCCCTTAGCTAATAAATCAACCAGTTAACCAAATTCAATTGACTATTGAGTTAAATTTCACTGTCGCACCCAGACGTGATCACTGCCAGACCTGTTGAATCTAAACATCACTTAAATAGAACATGCCTGGCAGTTTAAAGCAGCTAGAAGGTCTCAAAAAGCAGCACATGATGCCACGTTCGAAAGAGATTCAAATACAGATGCGAAACAAAGTCATTGAAATCTACCAGTCTGGAAGGGGTTACAAAGTCATTGCTGAGGCTCTGGGACTCCAGCAAACCACAGTGAGAGCCGTTATCCACAAATGGAGAAAACTTGGAACAGTGGTGAATCCTCCAAGCCAATGCTATCAAAATTTGACCAAGAGCACATTGACGACTCACCCAGGAGGTCACGAAAGAACCCAGACTAACATCTAAAGAAATGCAGGCCTCTAAATAAGACACTCAGCAAAAATGGTACCCATGGGAGAGTTGCAATGTGCAAATGCATATCGCATTTGCCACAAACATCTAGATGACCACCCCCCCCCCATTCTGTGGACTGATAAATCAAAGATGGAACTTTTTGGAAGACATGGGTCCCATTACATCTGGCATAAAGCTAACACTGCAATCCACCTTGAGAACATCACACCAACAGTCGAACATGGTGGTGGTAGTGTGATGGTCCGGGGCTGCTTTGCTTCTACAGGACCTGCACAACTTGACAGAATTGATGGAACCATGACTTCTGCTCTCTATCAGAAAATCCTGAAGGAGAATGTCAGTCAGTTTGTGACCTAAAGCTCAAAGTCCTGACTTGAATCCTCTTGAGATGCTGTGGCAAGACCTTAAACAGGCAGTTCATGCTGATGACTTGTGAAAGCTTCAAGTTGTAAAAATAATAAAAAAAAATGTTTAAAAATATAGGAAGGCCTCCAATCACTTCAGAGCTCGATCAGAAAGCTATAGATTGACTCGTTTCTCCTATCACACTGCCAGATCATCCACATCAACCACTTCTGATCGAGCTCCCCACATGGAAAATTATTTCAGATTGTGAAAATTTGTCAGAAAATGCAAAACTGGTTTAAAACATAATGGGATTTACAGTATTATGTTAGCGCCATGCTAACAGGGGTGCTATAGCAGCTGCATGTGGATGTTTGGGTGCTATAACACAGATGTTTAAAGCTTGTAATTGCTTGTAAAACACATTCAGGTAAGATATATTTTGAAATTTATATTTTGTTGTTTTACAGAGTCCTTAAGCAATGATTCGATTTTAAAACTTGCCATTTCCTGCTCATGCTGTAGTCGATGTACTATGACTCTTGGCTCTCAAATGTGATGCTACAATGAGTGCATTTACATTTACTTATTAATCTGATAACTGCAAAAAATCTGATTTTGTCAGTAATCTGATCAGCATCGGATTTCTGCTTTACAACCGGCCAATAAACTCACAGAAGAAGACGTGACGTAACTTAACGTAAAACTCAAACTTCATGCCACAGCTTTTTTTAAACATTGTACCACTTTACCTGAAAATATGAACATAAATCATCTAGAAGATGAATATTTAAATCCAGTATTTCATGTTTGGTTTTAGCGCCACTCCAAAAGTGTTTTGCTGTTTGTTTATTTCCGGTACCGCCGTCTATTTTCGCACATGTGCAGACTGAGAAATCAGAAAGAAATCAGAGTAAGTGTTCACAATCACTGAGAAATCTGATTACTGAGCTAAAATCCAGCCTCTTTATCTGATTTCTTATTCGGATTTCTAGATCAGAGTATGGTGTTTACATGAGGATTTGAATAATCGGATAAGTTCAGAAATCTGATGATGAACGGATTATTGAGTGCATGTAAATGCACTCAATGTGAGCTACTGATAGGTATTAATGTTTCAATTTTATGACCATCCGTCACGGGTACAGACAAATTTTCCAAGACAGCTGGTGCTACAGATTTAAGCTATGCAATACCCTCCTGTCCATTTTTCACGAAGCTTTTAGTTCAAGCATACAGTAAATTTGCTTCATGCTCATTACTGTTCTGATATATGCTTCCATCTCTCTCATTGTGGGATCATATTGTTCCACTTAAATCCTCTTCTCCTTTAGAATGTCCCTATCCAAACTTCTTAGCGTTTACCGTTTTATGCCATTTAGATGTCAGCGTGCTCTCAGACTGTAATTATATCACTCTGCTTGAGTCTGATGAGGGTCTCTCTCCCTCCCTCTCTCTCCCCCTCAGCCCCCTTCCTCCCCGACCACATCTCCATGGCAAATTGACAAGCTTTTTATTTTGTGATCTCGAATATAGATCAGTGAGCAGAGTTTCAAACCACAGCCCTCGTCTAACACGAAGCCGTCTGTCTCCAATAAGACCGGGCCTAGGAGAACCTCTGATCCAGAAGGAGTGGAGCCCCCCGGGACGTCTCATCTCTTCTGACAAGGCGATATTGTGTCGATCCTGCAGGAATCTGTGCTTTTTTTTGTAGTGAAAAGAGAAGCAGGGGCCTTTGTGCGGATGGTGGTTACGGCTGTGATTATTTCAGCTGTAGATTTTCACGGTGGTTAGAGAGGGTGGATATGCCCTCGAAATCGCTTTAAAGTCCTGCCACTGCAATTGGATTTCAGGATGAATCAGAATTGATTAAGGCGCCAATGCCTTGATAGCTAGGCGGTAATCAGATAATGACAAAGAGCCTGAAAGGAGAGTAATGCGCTAATCATGGTACAGTGTGTCCATAGCAGAACAGAGAAAAGCACAGAGATGGAGCTGTTCCTTTAAAACATGCAGTCTAATCAGGGTACAAATGCTGTCACTGTGGTGATACAAGTATCTGTACAACCCCATTTCCCAAAAAGTTGGGATGCTGCGCAAAATGTAAATAAAAACAAAATTCAATGATGTGCAAATCTCTGAAACCCTATATTAAATCAAAAATAGTACAAAGATAACAAATCAGCATTAAAACTGAGACATTTTATTGTTTTTTGAAAAATATTTGCCCATTTTGAATTTGATGCCAACAACACGTTCCAAAAAAGTTGGGACGGGGGCCTGTTTACCACTGTGTTTCATCACCTCTTCTTTAACAGCACTCTGTTAGTGTTTGGGAACTGAGGAGACACTGCTGTAGTTTAGAAAGCGAAATGTTTATCCATCTTGTTTGATACAGGATTTCAGCTCCTCATCAGTTCAGGGCTCATTTGTCATATTTTTCATTTCATCATGCGCCAAATGTTATCAGTGGGTGGCAGGTCTGGACTGCAGGGAGGTCAGTTTAGCACCCAGACTCTTTTACTACGGAGCAATGCTGTTGTAATACATACAGAATGTGGTTTGACATTGTCTTGCTGAAATAATCAAGGCATTCCCTGAAAAAGACATTGTCTGGATGGCAGCATATGTTGCCAAAACATATATATATCATTCAGCATTAATGGTGCCTTCACAGATGTGCAGGTCACCCATGCCATGTGCACTAATGCCCCCCTATACCATCATGAATACTGGCTTTTGAACTGTGCGCTGATAACAAGCTGAGTGGTCTTTAGCCCGGAGAACACAGTGACCATGATTTCCAAAAAGAATTTCAAATGTTGATTAGTTGGACCACAGGACACTTTTCCACTTCCTCTCAGTCCATTTTAAATGAGATCAGGCCCAGAGAAGGTGGCAGCACTTCTGGATCCTGTTTATATCTGGTTTCTTCTTTGCATTTAAGAGTTTTAAATAGCATTTGTGGATGCAGTGACAAACTGTTTTCACAGACAGTGGTTTTGTGATTTTGGAGCTGGATTTCTGGCTGATGGACGGTCACAGCTGGATGAAATCACTCTGGATGGTGAAGCAGAGTCTGATGAGTGATCTGGTTTGTGAATCATGTCGCTGTTTTAACCCTTTGTTTATAATATGAAGGCTAAAAGCAGAGATGTAGTATAACAGTAGCGAGTGGGGTTTGTGTGATTTTGGAGCTGGATTTCTGGCTGATGGACGGTCACAGCTGGATGAAATCACTCTGGATGGTGAAGCAGAGTCTGATGAGTGATCTGATGTGTGAATCATGTTGCTGTTTTAACCCTTTGTTGGAATATACAGGCCAAAAAACAGAGCAGGTGATTTTCCGAGCCGAATTACTCACTGATGCTTATGTCAGAGCTAGATGACATCATACTAGCTAGTTATGAAAGCTACCTATCATTTTGTCCACATGAAAAAGTACAAATGTGCACCTCTTTTCTGGGAAAGTGAATGAAATGTATCATTAAAACTTATTCGAGGTACATATTTGGATCTTAAGAAGGGCACACTTACATTGTTGTACTTTGTGGGAATAATATGTACGGTTTATTGGGTAACTGGGTTCCTGAAATCACGTTTGTGGAGTCGTATGCAAACATCTGACATGTTTTGTTCAATTTCTATATAAAAATAAGTAAATTCAACCTCTAGAGGAACGCACATCTGCACATTTTAATACACAATTACTATTTATTTGAATAACATATTGGGAGAAAAATATACATAAAATGTGGGATGTGCAAAAGTTAGAGCACATTTTATATTTTATTTTTTACCAATAGTTTAAATTCAGCAAATAAATACAAATTGTGCACAATAATTTGTAGAAGAGAGTCATATTTAAGTTTTACACTGTTTTTTACACTCTCAGAAATAAAGGTACCAAACTATCTCTGGGTCAGTTCCCCTCTTGTCACTGGGGTGGAACCCTCAAGGGTCCATCTCAGTACCTTTAGTCAGGGAACATAACTGAACCATAATCCACTGAAATGATATGTTCTAAGCTGTACTGACTCCACACACCCCGTCTCGTCTCCAGGCTTTTATTTTACTGTTCTGTTTTAAAACATTCGGTTATGAAAAGGTACAAATACGAACTTTTCACCTGGAGAAACTAATTTAAGGTTCACAATCAGACCTTAAAACCACTGCTGGAGCTTTGAGGGAACATTTACACTGTTTGTACCTTGATGAAAAAAAAATGTACTTGCACAGAACCTTTATTTCTAACCATATAGAACAAACCTTTGAAGTGACATTCTCTTAGAAAATCAACAAAACATGCAGTTTGACCGGTAATATTCAGTCTTTGCATACAGCTGTAAACTCTGTGTGTTTTTTAAAAAATGAATTGAATTTAGTTGAATTGTATCAAAATAATCCAATCATAGAGAAAATCTGCATTTCATGATGCAACGTATAGTTTCCTGAAGAACACACAACCGTGAGCGTTCTATTGTTTTTATACAGCAGTTAAATAAATAAAGTAATAAATTAATAAACTGGGCTGTGAACGCGGCGTTTAATATGTTTTAATGTTCGCAGTTCCTTCACCAAATTATAGTTCCTTAACGAGCAGCTCGTTGCTACGTCAGAGTAACGAGCTCCGCCCACTCGCTGCACAGTCTGCTGTGAGCCTCGCCTTTTGAAGTTCGGACTGAGCCATAAAACTGCCGCAATATCAGGTTCAGCTCAGTTTTGTCAGTTTTTCCAGATCAGTATTAATGTTGTTTTGTTCCAGCCAGTCTGTAAAGCATCTTACAGCCCATTTAGTTTGGCGAATGGTGTTGGGTTCATTTCTGGCTGATTCCAGGTTGTTTAGCTGTTCTTCTGTCTCAGCTGCCGACTGAAAAGCTGCTCAGTGGTGATTTGTGGCAAAGTAAGAAGTAAAAACGTTCAAATGTCTTGAGCGTCTCCTACAGCTGTCACAGTCGTTGCTTAGCAATGGTGTCTCAGTGGAGTGATGCAGTGTTTGTGAAAAAAACGTGATGGTGAAATATCAGCACAGTTAGAACGCTTCTCAACCAATCAGCTTGCGTGGCCGGAACTAACTGATGTATAACAGATAAAAGCACCCCTAATAAAGTCCTGTGCTTATAAATGTACGTACCTAAAGCGTTTCCTTCTGACCAACAAGCTTTTTGTGATGTGTTTGATAAACAGTCAGGGGGGTCTGAGATACGCTCAAATCGAACGCTGCGTCTTGTGGTGAACCGGACAACAGTCGCAAAAAGGTCAGTATGTCAGTCGATACATATTTCATATCAGGCCCGGTCTTGCTTTGAAAGCCTGTTAGCCTCAAATACCTCCTGCACTCTCATGATTTAACTCCTGCTTCATTGCATGCCATTTCATTGAGTATTGATTTTTTGCTCAGCTGTAGAGCAGAAGCAATCAAACAGTACCCATCGCCCCCCCCACCACCACCCCCCGCCCCGCTCTCCTGAGTGTTTGAAGAAGCCTCGGTGGCCTAATGAATGACGGCACTAATTGCGTTTGTTTAAGAGGCTCTTGATGCACTAGGCCATCCCCCCGTCAGCCCTGCAGCTCCTGCTGGAGAGGGAAGAGGATGGAACGTACGTGTGGACTCATCTGTCTGCTATTGACCTCTGCCGTCTTGGTCCCGGTCCCATGCGAACGTTTTCCAGGTTATCTGTTACACTCCTGTGTTTCTGATTTCCTGAAAAGCCAGCAACGAGCTTGTTTTTGAACCTCGTCTAAAGAGTCCTGTCTGGCGCTATTAAGTACATGCCACGTCTTATTATCAGCATGGGTAATCGGACTTTTCAGCATGCCTTGGACGCAGCAGCGCACAATGTGAATTCCATGTGCGCTGCTTTTTTTCAGCTCCTACTCATCGCATTCTGTTGTTTTGCTTTTGTTGATTAGTTACGTTTTTTTTATTTTGGCCTTTATTTTTTCAGGAAGCTCTTTGGACTTGAAAAAAAAGTAGATCAACATATAAAGCACTTTGAACCAAAAGGAATTGTTGACCACTTTCAAGATTTCTTTTTCATGATATACATTGTTGGGAGTGGTCTGTATTATAATTAAGAAAAATAAAAATGTGTTTTCCGTTATACATCAGCTATTATTCTTTTTAAAAACTACCAAAATTGCTACAAATTGGATAAACAGCATTTTCGAATGAAACTCTTCATATATTTTTATGCTGCTGTCGGAAGAAAACCTCGTTTTTCAGTTTTTGACATAATTTGAAAATGCCTGTTGCTCTTTACATTGTGTGTAAATTTCACAATGAATGGACTAAAAGAAATGACCCAAAATGACCCAAAATGAAGAAACTCTGGTTCCATTGACTTACATTAAAAGTAAAGTATGTTTTTTCCTGCTCCTGTAAAGTTACCATTTTGGAGATACCAGGTTTTGTTCTGACAACAGTGATATGTTACATACACTGACCAGCTGCTGTATTAGAAACACTTACTTGTAGCTCAACCTTGCTGGTGTACAGTTCAAGACAGTGATCCTTCTGTTGTCATGCACAATTTGTGTTAGCCATTCTTTAGTCCAGAGCTGGCCAAAGTGGGACTCAGAGACCAAAGCTGGCCCACAGGGACGTTTGATTTGGCTTACCAGAAACCCTAAACCTTCCATTCACTCAACCAATAAGAGAACAACTTCCTACTTTTAGTAACAAAGCATAGAGTTTAATGTAAAAATATAAAATGTGAAAAAACATCTACGACACCTAGAAATGTCACTGACTGCAACGCAAATGTAACGTCACACATATAGCCAGCACTACAAGCTGGTATGATGCAACAGATGGTGGCGCACACAGAGCTTTCCACTTTAACTTCAAGGCAAGGCAGTGAGTGTTGTATGTAAAGAAACCATTTAAGTATTTAAAGAACAGTTTGTCCGTTTATACTGGAACCATGCAAATCAAATCAATTCAAATCACGTTTATTGTCACATCACGTTTACACAGGTGTGAAGGTGAGTGAGAATCCTAGGTGCGCAGCCTCTTTGTAGTACTTAAATATACAAAAACACGTCATATTTTTCAATGACGTATCGTTGAAATGTTTTTTTTCTCTCTCTTCTCTTTTGCGTATGCTTCTGCTTTCTTCAGCTCCTCGCTCTCCTGTCTAGAATAACCTCCAGGTGTTGCTGCTGATGGAGGTGCAATGGCATGCACTGATTGGCTGTGCTGAGATTGGGGCAAGAGCGTATAAGCCTGGTCGCCGGCTTCCTTGCTGCCTGACCAGCCAGACCAAGAGTTCCAAACACGGAGTAGTTGGGCCTGCTCTCTGTGTAGTTGCTAGTCTATTGTGATGTGTTAAACTGCCCACTGTGGTGGTGTGTGAAGCCTTTTGTTAAAAGACTTCTAGATCTGAAGCCGTAGGGGGCGTAGCCTTGTTTTCTTTGGGGCTTGTCTTTGTTTTTGTTGAGGGAGGTCGGTTATGTTTTTGTATTTTTGTTTCTTTTATTTTGTATAGGTAAGTTAGTTGATTGGGGAGGTATATTTGTCTTTGTTCTTTTTAAGCACTTCTGAAGCTTAAGCTTCCACAATCTATAATAAAGCTCATGAGACTGGTAACATGTGTTTGAGTGTGATTGGTCTGGCGTGTTGGTAATTGGAAGTTGGGGGAGACACTTTTATGTTGCGGCCCTAGACGGGTTGTAACACACACATACACAATACACACATTAATATACACCAGTGTTGCACCATTCCAATATACAGTTTATGTACAGTAATTTAAGTTATGAAATAAAAGCTATGATAGGTACAGTTGTTCACTTTTGCATATGTGCAATATGTGAGTCTGAGGTAGATAAATAGATGAGATGCAGGGAACACAGGGGATAGAATACTGATATATATATATATATATATATATATAGATATTCCAGATTACAATATGGATAGAAGATGTACCAGATATTCATCTATATGTGTAAGTATAGATTTACTAGATTGAAGGTACAGAATATCAGAGTGAGTCTGTTTGAGGTGTGGATGTGGATTGGATTGTCCATGGAGATCATCATGATGATGACTCAGAGGTGCAGTGACAGGGCCTATAGACCGATACACCAGCAGTACTGGCTGTTCAGCAGCCTGATGGCCCGGGGGGGAAGAAACTGTCTCGGAACCGGCTGGTTCTGGACTTTATGCTTCTGTACCTCCTCCCACTCAGCAGCTGTGAGAACGGACAGTGGCTTGGGTGGGTGGAGTCCTTTAGAATCCTCCCGGTCTTCCCCAGGCAGCGGCTGGTGTAACAAAAAAACTAAAAGAAGTGAAGGGAGGTCGCAAATCGGCGCTATCTTGGAAAGATATAATCATTGAGCTAATGAGTTGCTAGCTAGCTGTTGTCTTTTTGGCCCTCGGTCCACCACAAACATTACACTTTGACCACCCCAAGACAAAACATTTGTAAAGCACTTCGAAAGACGGCAGTGTTTGAAATGTGCTACATAAATAAACTTGCCTTGCCTGTTAAATGGTGAATATTTTAACATAAATAACTGATTCAGCCTAATAAAGTTGTAGTTTATGGTTATCTTTAGGTTATATCTATAAAAAACAAGCCTTCTGTTCTCCTCTTTCTCAGTGACAGAGATCACAGAGCAGAAGCCTCTTAAAATAGCTGTATTTTTGCAGCCCTGAGACACATCCAGCCTTTTCTGTCTCACGGTCTCTCGCTCTCTCCCACTTAAACCCATGATGAAAAGCGCCTGCGGTGATCAGAACACTGCGGTGGCCAAATCATAAGAGCAGGAGAGAGTGAGAGCAGGTGTTAGCTGTGATACCATTACTGAGTGGACATAATCTCGTCTGAAGTCGGATTCTGTTTCGGATCAGTTGTTTTCTCCCCGTTACGCTATTTCGGGCGACTTCGCTGCCTTTTCGTGTTTGAGAGCACTTAACTTCACTGCAACATCTTAACCAGCTGTCCAAGCCTCTTCCTGCTTCAGAAGTGGGCCAAGGATGTGTCAGCCATAGCATAAAGGAGTTCTCAGGCGAATGGAGGAGTGCTCTGGCTTTGATGTCTGATATCCTATAGCACAGCAGGACGGTTCAGCTGAAATCCCAAAGCTTTCCATATTCGCCTTCGAGTTTCTGAGAGTTTATAGTGTGTTTCAATGCCAGTATTGTGTAAGCTAGACAAGGCTGAGACGGATTTATGGAGCATCGGTATGTTGAGTAATAATTCATTTGGCTTGTCATGCGTCCTGGTAATCGTTCTGTGTGGCTTTCCTATAGATGTGCACATATGAAGCAACTGGCCACATTATTAGAAACCCCTTTACACAATCAGTGTAATGAAATTAAGCGCTAATGTGCAGTTCAGAGATATTCTACACACTCAGAAAGGATGGTTCTTCATGGCACCATGAACACTCAAAGAACCCTTTGCATGATTAAATTCACATTGATGAAGCATGTGTTTTATATGGTTCTATATAGACCCTTTCTGAAAAGGGGTCTACATAGCACCAAAAAAGGTTCTTCTATTGTGACAGGCTTGACATCATAACAATAGAAGAACCCTTTTTGGTGCTATACAGAACCTTTTTCAAAAAGGTTCTATATAGAATCTTCTATAGTACATTCTCAACCAATCTAAAGAACCATTTAAAAATGTACAGAACCCTTTAATCATGTGTAGAACCCCTTTTAAAAAGGTTCTATATAGAATTGTCTATAGTACATTCTCAATTGATCTAAAGAACCATTTAAAAATGCACAGAACCCTTTAATCATATATAGAAACTTTTTGAAACGGGGTCTATATAGCACCAAAGAAGGTTCCTCTATTGTTACAGGCTTGACATCATAACAACAGCAGAACACTTGTGGTGCTATGTAGAACCCCTTTTAAAAAGGTTCTATATAGAATCATCTATAGTACATTCTCAATCAATCTAAAGAACCATTTAAAAATACACAGAACCCTTTAAGGGTTCTTTGAGTGTTCATGATTCTATAGAGAACCATTTTCTTTACTAAAGAACCCTTGAAGAACCATCATTTTTAATAGTGTTTTTATTTGTAGGTCCACCTTGCTGGTGTACAGTAAGAGACTAAAGCACATCTGTTGCCATGCACAATGATGTGTGATCCATCCTCCACCCCTTCAGTGGTCAGTTTCTGACCACAGAACTGCTCTTTGCTGGATATTTTTGGGTGTGAAAACCCCCGCAACACCACTATGCCTGACATATTTATACCAGTGATAAATGGGGTAGAGGGCAGTTGACAATCTGTGCATGACTGCAGAAGGCCTACAGTCCATAACTGCACACCTACAACATGGTGCAAAAATCAGTGACCAGGCCTCATTTATTTAATTTCCAGTTAAAATCAGCTATTTTTTTAAACAGACACAAGTTCAAGAGAGATTTCTGAGGAGATTAGATATAAGTTGACCCACTTTCATAATGAAAGGGAAAGTCAAAAGAAAATAAGTGAAAAGAACGAGTTTTCAAAACTGGAGGTCAAAGAATTATTAAAATATATACAGAGAATAGGACTCCTAACTGTGCAGACCTGGTATATCATCAAAACTATTCTAAAACAAAACTACAAGTTATTTTAACAATTACACCTTCTTGAGCCTCAATTTAGCAATGTTGTTTTTTAAATCAAGTATATAGAATTCCAGGCCCCACAGAAGTGCTCATCTTCATAGTCATAGGCTATATAGGCCATATTTTAAGGTAAAAAATGTTTTTCTACAATTTTAACTGCAATAATCTATACATGACTATGAAACATATGATTTAAATGACGTAAAGAAAACAAATGCCAAATAAATATTATAAAATATATAATGAAAGTTGTCGTCCCCAGGAGTCGTGTCACTGGTGTTACCGCGTAACAAAAAATCTCTATTTTGAAATAAAAGTCACACTGATGACATCACTTCACTTCCTTTTACCTTTTTTTTTTTTAATTAAAAATGTCTCTGGTGTTACCTTTCTTATGTCTAGCACCAATGAGGATCAGTAACACCAGTGACTCCTATGGAGAGAGAAAAGTGGACGTTTCTATAAAATGACCCATCTGCTCTTGCTTTAGATCTGAAAAACCTGCTCATCCTTCTACTGTGAGAAGATAGAGCTCAACATCATTGAATGTGGTAGTGATTACTTGGATTGTAAGCTGAAAATGCAACCAACTGAACTTTGCAGGAAACCAGACTTTAAAAAAAACAATATCAAGCCTCCCAAAAATAATAGGAGATTTACTAAAGGCCAAGTTTGGACACGCCAGGTAATGAAACATCTGCTAATATGTGTAGTTATTGAGGCTTCTATTGATGCTCTATTATATATTTTGTTGTCTTCTCTTTTGATGCTGACTTGTACTTAATGGCCATTTTGACTGGCAATTGAATGAACGGTGGTCACTGATTTTTGCACAGTACTGTATATAGTCTATCCATAAGACAGGTGGATCTCATAAAGTGACCAGTGAGTCGAAATACAAGCAGGGTGTTTCTAATAAAGTGAACAATGTGCCAATACAAGAAAAACGCAGACGAAGTCAACAACAGTCAATAGATTCAGTCACTACTGACGTACAAGAAGTCAAAATATTTTGCTTCTGCTTCTGCTGCCTGTTGTTGTGCGCTCATATTTATAGCATTGATCTTTAGGCCTCTGTCAGTCCGGCCTGCGCAGAGAGCTTACTCTGGTTTTCATTGCTTGCAGACGCCAGACCAACTCAACAGAAAATCGCTGCTCTGAGTCTGACCACACCAGCGTCTAATTTCAGATAAACACGGGTGGGTAACACGCGCTCACACGTGCATGCATACACGTATACGCACGCATGTTTACGCACACACCAGACTTCTATGATCTTGTGATCTTCTCAAAAGCTCTCTCATTAACTTTGATGTGTTTTCGTTGCCTGACAATCGGTCCACTGAAGTCGATGACCGCAGCGCACAGGCAAAACCAAACAATACACCCTGCTTAGAAATCCCCACGCCGCAGCAGGCCAGGCTATATTTCCATTTAGGATTCTGTGCCCACATGATCTACTGCAGTTGGAGGACAGACCAAAATATGTCCGGTTCAATAGGAAGTCAAAGTGTTGCGGCCATTGACCGGTCCCCTCTTCCTGCCTCGCTGACCTGTGCTGCGTCCAGAGTGGAAAACTGACCATCGCGCCCTCCCATAACCCCAGCAGTGCAGCAAATCATCATGGGAACCACCCCAGAACGACCACACTTTCGGAAATGCCTCCACCGCCCATAACTTCCCTTGTACACACACACACACACACACACACACACACACACACACACACGGTCAGTCTGATATTCATAACCCTGATTCCCTTTTCCTGCTGTAGAAGGAGAGAGATGTCCACAAACACTTTCCCACCACACACACTGTTTCCTCCAGATGCTCACTCTTCTCCTTTTCTCCACGTCTGTTCATACCTCTTCTCTTCTCTGTCTGTGGTTTCCTTCCAGTACTGCAGTAGTGAAAAGCATCTCCTCTGAGCTGAGACTGAGCAAAAAGGTCCATCCCTTTTTCCACAGATGGGGATCCTACAGGGCTGGGCCTGTTTGATGGATTTATAGGACCCTGACTGCAGATATTGGGCTGAGCAACATTAAAGGACCAATATTCCCCCGATCAGGCAGAACATCATGACCACCTCCTTGTTTCTACACTCACTGTCCATTTTATCAGCTCCACTTACTATATAGGTGCACTTTGTAGTTCTACAGTTACAGACTGTAGTCCATCTGTTTCTCTGCATACTTTGTTAGCCCCCTTTTACCCTGTTCTTCAGTGGTCAGGACCCCCATGGACCCTCTCAGAGCAGGTACTATTTGGGTGGTGGATCATTCTCAGCACTGCTCTTTCAACTGCTCTTTCTATGACCCCCTCTTTCAATTGGATTGTGATTGGTTCCTAGGCGCCTCACGGTTGTAAAAATTTGAATTTAGATTAATCTTTTTGAATCACCCTGTACAATAAAACCTGGATACTATTTTGCGCCACTCTTTGGTGTCTGGAAATTAGTAATTTTTTATTAGATGTAAGCAGTTTTTAACAAACCACATCAAAAACAATTAATTCTTTTACATAAAGTAAAACTTCTTTTAAACCTTTAAAATCTTGCTTAAAGAACTATTTGTGTGTATATAAATTTGGCCGACATTATCCTCAATATACATTCTGACACGTTCGAGTCTGCACTTCCAACTTTTCTCACTTGTTTCATGCCAAATTAAGACAAAAACATGGGAAAAAATGGAATGGATGGTTTTTATTTCTGCAAAACAAGACTGTGTCCACAAAAATAGTATTTTAATGACAGTTATGTCATATTAAAATACTTTCTCTTCTGTTTATGAACCTGAATTTGGAAAGGACTTATCTGTTTGATTCAATGAATACATATGTATATATATATATATATATCTCACCACACAAAACTAATAACCACAAGAGTTGAATATTAAATTATGCCGTAAATGTAATGAGACATTTTCGGAGAATTTGAAAATCTCCATCATTACTTCTTCATCGTTCTCTCTCTCATCTATCAGACAGCTGTGAGAGATATGCTGCCGGACGGATATGGAAATCCCGGACACACCCCTTCAGAGCCCTTCATAACCCACTCCTGTTAGATCTCCCCTTTGTTTAGCCGGCCGACCCTGGGACAGTGCGCTGGGTAAATATTGACAATCAAAGTGGATTCCGTGGTTTTGTCTGACCAGTGTAACACTAACAATGTAAGAACAACAAAAGATTAATCTCCAAGGAGGTTTTCTTTGTTTGCATCTTTGCTGCACAAAAGGCCCGTAGGCCGACAATATTTCTGATGTGATTCATGTGTTATGACCTCTGAATCAGGGCCACGTCATGGAAAATTGTTGTTTTCTGCTCTGTCTCTGAATGAACAACACAGCGCTGATCAGACTGTCTTCAATCAGCCTTATTGATTCCCGTTGCATCAGACTGCAACACATCTTCCTTCACAACAAAGGCCCAGTGTGATCCAGTTCGCTGCCGTGCTGCTAAAGTGGTTTCCTGCACCATCCCCATACTTTCACGTTGTGTGGGGAGGGTGTGTGTGGCGAGATGCCTAGTGGTAAAAGAGATTCAACCAAGCTTCAAAAGTGCTGATGCCTCCCTGATGGAGAACCAGAAGCTTTGAACAGAGCAGTCAGCAAGAAACCAACTGATGCTCAAGCCAAAATGCCAAACTGCAGTGATGAAGAAGTGGAGTTTTCCAGGCTGAGACCAGAAAACGAAGACCAGGGCCACTGTGTCCATTCTGTGATTACATGCTTGGCAGTGAAAGCGAACTTTGCAAATGAGAACCTATTCTGATTTGGGTCATTCTACCGAAACGTCCATTTTTGTGTCCCTAGCGTTTACAGATATATTACACTTAAAAGAACGTTAGGGTTACAATTTATTTATATTTTAAAATAAAACAATACCTTATTTTAACAATTACACCTTCTTTGGCCATCAATTTAGCAATACTGGTTTTTAAATCAATTATCTAGAATTCCAAGCACCACAGAACAGCTCATCCTCACAGTCATGTGTGAAGGCTGAGGCCATATTTTAAAGAAAAAAACATGTTTTTCTGCAATTTTAACTGCAATAATCTATACATGACTATGAAATATATGATTTAAATGACCTAAAGTAAACAAAAGCCAAATAAATATTATAAAATATATAATGAAAGTTGTTGTCCCCAGGAGTCGTGTCACTGGTGTTACCGTGTAATAAAAATCTCTTATTTTGAAATAAAAGTCACACTGATGACATCACTTGACTTCCTTTTACCTGTTTTCTGAGAATCTATGAAGAAAAGCACATGGTGAGTCCACTGTGTCTTTCAGTTATCAGAGATTTTCTCATTTAGCTCATGATTTCATATGAAGCTTTTAGCTGAAGTCACTGGTGTGACCGACTTAATTGTGGTAAAAAAACTGGTGTGACCGAGGTAATTGTAAAAAAAAGAAAGAATACAAATTAAATTCCATATTTTAGTGGATATTCCATGATTGACAACGTGGTTTGATGCTCTGTAGCGATTATTTTGTAAAATGCATTCTTCATTAAAAATGTCTCTGGTGTTCCTTTATTATGTGTAACACCAATGAGGATCAGTAACACCAGTGACTCCTATGGAGAGATAGAAAAGTGGATGTTTCTGCAGAATGACCCAACTGCCAAATAACCTCTTTCTATTTGTTTCTAATGGTAGATATCATGCCAACCTTTCAAATACGGAGACAAGCAAAGCAAGATTGTCTGTCTGAACAAGAACCATTTTGTCTAGTTTTGTCTTGCACTCTTTCCAGTCGTCCTCTCAGTGCTGTGGTTTGTAAGGCAGACGTCGGGCCTGCTAATTAACTTTCTTAACTGAAATGTGTCAATTAAAGCTCCACAGCTTCTGAAGCTGAAGCTTTATGGAGGTACATTTGGTTGAGTTTTTCCCCCAAAAATAACTTCAGGCAAATATATTTAGTTTTATTTACTTATTTATTTTTTTGGTGTGCATAACCAGGGGTAGCTTTTGATGAAGGCGCAGCTTGGTGATATTTTTAGAGGAAAAGTCGGCGCGCAGTACTTAACAGGATTTTCGCACACCATCGTAGCTGTAAATTACAACCTGCACTCAGCCCTGGCGTTCTGCTCCTTCAGCTGGGCTCCTGCTCTGATGCAGTTTAATTGGTAGCAGGCCGCTGCGGCCGACCCGCGTGCAAACACACACGAGGGCACGTAGGGGGCTGCGCATGCACCCAGAGCTCACGTTCACATGGCACCCCTCTCACTGTTACACTGTTTCGGGGGGCTCAGGCATTGTTGAAATGTCTCCGTCAGTGGAGTGAGAAGTACTCTACATGAAACTTTTACTTGCGTAAAGATGAAATGTTTCCCAATCAAACCGTAGTTGAGTAGATATGAAGAAGTATCTGCTTTAAAATGTCATAAATTTAACCCTTGTGTGGTGTTGATGTGTGTGTTACTCAGTGGTCTGCTGGACCCACCGCATTATTGTTTTTTAAATCAATACAGCCAAAACAATTTATGTAAAAATACCAGATGTTTAAAATATCACAAGTGTCCAGCGTAGGGTTCTCCTTTAGCAGCTGTAGCCAGTCAGCAGCCTGTTGTCCACCCTCACACACACACATATACAAACACATACACACACACACACACACACACTAACAGCAGGCCATGTAGAAGGAGAACAGAGTGAAGGACACAGCACCTCCACACTTTTACTCCCCGCAGGTTCACCCAACACCACATGTGTAATAAATGTGTGGGGGGTGAACAGAGTGAAGACACTGAAAATGGGTTATTTTATATGTTCTTCACAGAAAATGAGCAAAGGACAAAAATCTGATGGTGAAATAATAACAAATCATCATTTTTTCTTTGGGAAACATTGAAAATGGGTCCCACAGACCTGAACACCACACAAGGGTTAAGTTACTTTGTTACCCCTCTGGAGAGGAATGGTGCTTCCACAAACTCAAAGGCGAGCAGCAGAGAAAATTGCAGAAGAAGAAGTAGACGGGCAGCGGAGTTGGCGGAAAAGGAAGCAGCATGGCGAGGCTCAGCAGTGGAGCCAGGCCAGAGAATGGCAGCTGGACAGGCCGCAGCTTTGACCACGGCCCTCCTGCGGCGCTTTGAGCAGGCGTGGGCAGCCTGGTTGACTGAAGCCAAGTTCACTGTAGGAGAGATATTATTGTAAATAAGTTAGTATTCTTAGCTTAAATATATATGTATATATATATATATATATATATGTTGATTGTGTCATTCTGTGTCAGGTTGTACGGTAGTTTGTGCAGTGATAGTGTTGACTGTCAGGTGAAAGTGTGTGGCTGTTCTCCTTTGCTGTTCAATAAAAAAACATTGGTGTAATGTTTCCGGTGTCTTCTTCTTCACTGATGAATTTATTTCATATCCAAAATAAAATGTTTTTATAGTAAAAGAATATATATCTCCTGGGCACCGAGCCATGCCTAATATTCACTTTACCTTTAAGAGTGTTACTTAACAATCTTTAAGTAAACACAGTTCTGCTTCAGTGATCATGCAAAAAGCTTAAAACAATAACATTCTATATGTGAACTATAGATTAGCCAGATTGGTAAGAGACCCAGCGACCCTCACACAGTCTGGGGAAGCACAAAAATGCCTATAAACAGAAGTAAAAACAATTTCCTTGTGAAATCGTTCATACTGGACAGTAGGACTGAAAGATTAATCGTTTTATATCAAAATCGCAATTTTAAAGAGTGCAATTTTCAAATCGCAAGAGCTGCTATTTTTGTCATAGTCTTCTAGTCTATTTTCCACTACACTCTTAAAAAATATGGTTCTTCAGGGGTTCTTTAGTGAGAAAGTGGTTCTATATAGAACCGTGAACACCTCATAGAACGCTTCGCATGAATAAATGGTTCCTCGTATCGTGAAAGGGTTCTTCAGACTGATGGAGAATGTGCTGTAGATGGTTCTATATAGAATCTTTTTGAAAAGTGTTCTATGTAGCACCCAAAAGGATTCTTCTATTGTTTCGGTGTCAAGCTGGTAACAGTAGCAGAACCCTTTTGGGTGCTATATAGAACCATATACAACACAATCAGAAGAACCGTTTCACAATGCAAAAAAACATTTAATCAGGCCAAGGGTTTCTTGAGGGTTCATAGTTCCATATAGAACCATTTTCTTTATTAAGGAACCTTTAAAGAACCATCTTTTTAAGTGTGAATGTTGATACGTTGTGAGGTTTAAGTAGGGAAATTTAACCTAATCACACGGAGCTCGTAAACTGCTTTTAGATGAATTCGATGAATCAGAAGCAACCAAACAACCGTGTGCTGTGACATCACAACTGCAAATAACTGGGAGGCTGGTGCTCCGTGATAAGAGTTCAAGCCTCAAGACAGAAACGTATACGCTGGTCTTCTTAGTCAAAAGAAAAGTTTATAGAAAACTTTCACAATTTAAATCATAATCACAATATTGGACAGAAAAATCGCAATTAGATATTTCGCCAAAATCGTTTAGCCCTACTGGACACTGTAAAGGGAAAAGTGTGACCCTGGTTCAGTGCCTCCATTTATTTGTGGTGAAACCTCATACAGTTTTAGGCCTGCTGCCATTTCACAAAGCACAAAACATGAAACACAAGTACGGGAGGATGATAAAGACAAGATGCTGAAACTCTGATAAACATCGACTGGAAGATTAGTGGCCTGGATAAAGAGCTACACCAGACTGTTCAAACAGAGCAGGAGGTAAACAGTGATAAAGGCATGGAAATAACAGACAAAACCATGATCCACTGTAATATTTTCCGGATGCCAAAAAAAAAACAAAAAAACAAGGATACCAATTAACATCTGCAGCTGACGCAGAGCTTGCATCACATGGTGATAACTTTGAGATGGCACGTACTGTGTTGGTTGCTGACTACAGCAAGTGTTGCAGTGAGTTTCTAAGAGGGGAAAGTGTGAGAGAAGGAAAAGCAGCAGAGCTGATATGCGAAATTGCACCATTTAGACGTGTGATGTCTAATTTGCTGGATGGTGATAGAAACGCCTTGGGTCCTGGACGTTACGCTGGGTGTAGAGTATAAAAAGCCTTGGTTTGGCGCTGAAGCCTCACTCCACACTGTGCACTTGTTCGCCAAACCTCTGAACCTGAACAGAGACGGGCATCCATCATGCCCGGCCTGGCCGACAACTCAGAGAGCGAGAGAGAGAGAGAGAGAGAGAGAGAGAGAGAGAGAGACAGAGAGAGAGAGAGAGAGCTGCACCACACACACAGAAGATTTCTAAGAAATGTATTGCTTTATTTGTGAGCTATTATACTTGCACTGGGTCGGTATGACCAACAGGTCAATCAAGCTCAAAACAAAGTGAGCGCTGTGCCCTGATTGGTGTTCTCGCTTTGCGCTTCTTTTGCTTTGACTTGTTACGTTTTTATACACACATAAACCAAAAGGAACGACAGATTTCTCATAATGTAGTGGAGTGAAAGTAAAAAGTCACCAAAATGGAAAAACTTCAGTAAAGTACAGATACACGAAAAACTACTTAAGTACAGTAATGAATTACATTTACTTCATTACTGTCCACCACTGAGTATATTATATTATTATTATTATAGTAGATTCTAGTAGTATGTATGCGCAAAGCTCACAGTGATTCATATGAATATTTTTTGGCTGTTGTAAATCAAATGCGGACAGTTGAAAGCTTGTACCAGTTCAGTAAAGAGTCCTGGCGTCCCATTTCTAACGAATGACAGAAACACCTTGGCCAGGCCACCACTGGTAGTAGCAGTCTGTGGCGTATCTAGGACTTCCAGAAGGCTTAGAGTGTCATTTTTCTCAGGAAATTGGTCCCACCCATCGTAAATCAACACATGATTGGTTGTGTCAGTTCCTCATTATTTTAATCTGATGTGTTGAGCCTTCAGCTCGGCTCCTGAAGTCCTAACCACTGGGAGAGCTGGCTTGGCTGCATCTGTCTAGATTACAGGGAGTTGGTTTGGTTTTGTCTCCAACCAAACCAACACTAAAATGAGAGTAGCACTATAATACGTCCAGCGTTTAAATACAGCAAGCATGATGATTCTATTAAAATAACAAGACCTAAAAGTGTATTTTTCTTATTTCACAGAAATCGTTAGGCCATCTCCAAAGGAATAACAGGCCCTGAACGTTCCCCTCTGATTTTGTTAAATAACTTTATGTGATGTCACTTTTAGAGCAATTAGAGGAGCATCTGGTTCCTATCAACACAACCGTGAACAACTGTGATTCAGCAAGTTTCTCTAGAATGGCGTATTTCACGTCAAAGCACTGTTACGTTTCATCACTTTAATTTCCCTTTAAATCTTTATATTTTCTACATGTTCATCCTTCTGGCTTCAGCGATACTTTGTTAGTCCTATAACTAAATATGATCCTGCTAAGTAAAGCTTACTGAGCTGAACTGAAATGACAGAGAGAAAGAAAGAAACCAGAGATGGTCATCTTTGTGTGCTTTTCTGGCATCCTTGAAATACCAACGGAGAAATATCCCCAGCCTCCCCCCTCCACACACACACATCTCCCCCCACTCTCTTTCTGGGTGGTAACGGCTTGTGTCCCCCGAGTGATTAATCCACTCACACACTGCGGTGCAAGATGCTAGTCTGGAAGCAGCTCACAAACACATCCTGCAACACCGTATAAAGGGGTTTTCATTTTTTTGTGATTTTTATGTTTTCCAGTGAGGTAATTGCAGTTCAGTAAGGTCATTTTAGTCATTTGCCCCTGCAGTAAAACTGCAGTGCTACAGATGATTTGGCAGCAATAGCTGTCGTTGGATTGACCACCCTGGATGCGACAGTATGTTGTACTAACTGTGGGCCTGTGAACCAACAGTGCTCTACATCATATGCTTCGGTTACACATTCGGTCTGGGCAGGTTAAGAGTTTAACCAGATTATCCAATTTCATGCTGAACATGAACACTTGGAAAAAAGACGCACCTCTTTTGTTTAAATTTGTTACAATTTTTAATCAAGATAAAGTACAGGATAACAGGGTTCCATTGTTCTTATGGTGACCCCCCAGCACCCAGCACCAATCTGTAGCACATAACTAGCACATATTTTTGTCTAAATATCTAAATTTAGAGCGAGTTATCAGTTTTAAATGATATTTATTTTATATATGTGTGAACTGGTCACACTGTTATGATAGATAGGGTGCATTTTTTGCCATGCTTTTAAACTAATGTTTACATGCTGGCAATTCAGTGGTTTCCAACCTGGCAAGTTTAAGTCACCTACAACAAAGTCAGTCCTAAACATTATATAGCGACTTTAAATAAAAGTGGCTAGAAATTCTCATTAGTTTAAATGGGATTTTGGAGCAATATTTATTAAAGCTTGTGCAAATTTGCCACAGTTGCTGTGACAGACTGTATCTGAAGGTGGGGTGAGTGAGGGGTGCGCTTCCGTGGCTTAGCTACATTAGCCTCCTAACTGCAGTGCAAAACTATGTGGCAAACGTTTTTCACAGTAGCTATAAAGTGTGATTTCAGCCTTTTTTGGAGGTTCCTTTTAGAACAATGTGCTTTTTCCTTCAATAATATTTATGGAATATATTTGTATGATGTGAATGTGGGTGAATTATGCCCACGTTTATAAAAGCATTTTATTGTGTAACTACCTAGCAACACCTAAGCAACTACCTGGGATACCATAACAACCACCAAGCAACACCTAAGCAACTACCTGGGATACCATATCAACCACCCAACAACCACCTGGAATTCCACAGCAACCACCTATCTATACCCTAGCAACCATACAAAATACCATAGCAACCGCCTGGCAACACCTTAGCAACCACCTGGGATACCATAGCAACTGCCTAGCAATCAACAAGGATGCCATAGCACCTGCCTAGCAACACTTTAGCAACTACCTGGGATAACAAAGCAACCACCTAGCCACCACCTGGAATTCCACAGCAACTACCTATTAACACCCTAGCAACCATACAAAATACCACAGCAACCACCTGGGCTACCATAGCACCACCTAGCAACACCCTTGCAACCACCTGGGATACCATAGCAACCGCCTTGCAACCAACAAGGGTACCATAGCAACCACCTTGCAACCACCTGGAATTCCACAGCAACTACCCATCAACACCTTAGCAACCATTCTCAAATTGCTTAATGTGCATAATCACTCTGCATTTTCTTCAGTTAATGCACTACTCTAGTTTATCATGTAAATCAAAAATATTTAAGTCAATTTCCATCCTGACAGCAGAATGACCACCGAGGGCCCTGCACCTGGGATACCACTGCACCACCTAGCAACAGCCTCGCAACCACCTGGGATACCATAGTTACTGCCTAGCAACTACCTGGGATACCATAACAACCACCTAGCAACACCTAAGCAACTACCTGGGATACCATAACAACCACCTAGCAACACCTAAGCAACTACCTGGGATACCATACCAACCACCCAACAACCATTTGGAATTCCACAGCAAATACCTATCAACACCCTAGCAACCACACAAAATACCATAGCAACCACCTGGGATACCATAGCACCGCCTAGCAACACCCTCGCAACCACCTGGGATACCATAGCAACCGCCTAGCAACCACTTGGAATTCCAAAGCAACTACCCATAACACCAACTACCCTAGGACCCATACAACATACCATAGCAACCATCTGGCAAGGCCTTAGCAACCATTCTCAAATTGCTTAATGTGCACAATCACTGCATTTTCTTCAGTTAATGCACTACTCTAGTTTATCATGTTAATCAAAAATATTTAAGTCAATTTCCATCCTGACAGCAGAATGACCACCGAGGGCTCTGCAGGAAGAGGTTAAGACAGCAAATTTGTCTTCTCTGAGGGGAAAATTGCCTAATTTTTTATTTTTTTTTCGCTGCATCTCTTTAAAGTAATGTCAGCTTTAATTCTGCACACGTCTGGCCTGCATTGAGGCCCTTATGACTGATTATATCTTTAATACGGACTCCATTTGAGTTTGTTTCTATAGAAGCACGAACACGTGTGAAAAGATGGAAATCATTATTAGTTGTGTGCTCCCACTCTTTCTTTCCCACTGTGCTCTCTGACACAGAGGAGAGAACGTGGAAGAAGAGGGAGAGAGATAGAGCAGGGAGGAGTGGATGAAAGGATGTGGGACGACCGCAAGAAGGCGAACCAGAAGACGATACGACCACTAAAATGAGAACCACCTGCGGGTCGCTGTGGCCGCACTGCTCGCTGCACACGCAGATGCAACCTGGGAATGATTACCCACGCTCCCCTCCTCCTCTCCACACCCACTCCTTTGGGGTGATATTATTTGTGTACCCAAAATGATCTCAAAATTAAGGATTTCAACCACAGACACTTTTTAGCAGCGCCAAGAAGATTACCCCGAAACTTTTTGGCAGGGTTGGAGATGCATTTTTGGCTTCACCGCCCCTCCCCTGGCAAAAACCGACCCCCCCCCCCAAAACCTTACGCATGAGGCCACACAGCCACAATGACACGTTTTTCCATTTTATACCCCTCACCCGTGTGCACCGTTCAAATGGCCTTCTAAAATCATTACGCACAGCTTGTGTTTATTCCACTTTCCAATACAAAATCCAAGTTCAATTCAACTGTAGCATTTCAATCATTAAAAATGGGGACAAAGGTTAAAAAGAAACAGCGGTTCAATTTCATTACGTGGCTGATTCACTATGGTTTTAATGCAGTGTCATAACTAGGATCTTATGGGCCCCAGAGCAAAAAATTAATGGGGATCCTCATAAAAAAATGACAACCCCATTTCCAAAAAAGTTGGGATGCTGTGAAAAATGTAAATAAAAACAAAATGCAATGATGTGCAGATCATTTAAACCCTATATTTCATTGAAAATGCTTCAAAGACAACTGTGAAGGCACCATTAATGCTGAACGATATATACATCAACAACAACAACATATGACGCCGTCCAGACGACGTCTTTTTCAGAGAAGGCCTTGATTATTTCAGCAAAACAGTGTCAAACCACATCCTGCATGTATTACAACAGCATGGCTCTGTCCAGACGCTAAACTGACCTGCCTGCAGTCCAAACCTGTCACCACTGAAAACATTTGGCACATTATTAAATGAAAAATATGACAAAGGAGACTCTGAACTGTTGAGCAGCTGAAATCCTGTATCAAACAAGAACGGGAAAACGTTTCACTTTCTAAACTACAGCAGCGTCTCCTCAGTTCCCAAACACTTACAGAGTGTTGGTAAAAGAAGAGGTGATGAAACTCAGTGGTAAACAGGCCCTGTTGCTTAAAAACAGACTGGGCATTTACACAGCATCTACAGTGGACCATCCAAATAAAGTGTTACCTTTAACTTCCATTCGAAACGGTCACTGATTTTTTTTGTTTTTCCAAAACCAGGGTTGAATTAATTATTCAAAATGGTTAAAAAATTAGGAGAAAATGGGACTTTCTAGCAACCTAGTAGACAAAAAAACTGCCACCATTAGATAAACAGTACTTAAAGCTTTCATCTTAAAGATGTGGGAGAAAATCAAGCTCCACTCTTGCTTCAGATCTGGGAAACTCACCGGTGTTTCTGTCCATCCTTCCACTGTGAGAAGCCAACTCAGCGCTATGGACATATGCATCGATTTAAGGGGGCATGTGCTAGTTTAATGTTTGGATGGGGGTGGTTTGTTTTTTATGGACTAAACAGAGAAGATCTTTGGTGTAAATCCATATTTTTTGTCAGGTCTTTGCACCAGGCGAAGGTAGGCGGCTGCCTGCGGCCCCATTGACCCAAGAGCCCCATAAAAATACATATTAGATAAACTGTACATGTTGATGTTTTAGTGTTTTTTTGACTATTTGGAAGCCAGATTTTCAAAACAGTTAACAGATGAGAGTAAACAGAGGCTTGCTGGCCAAAATAATGCTTTTCTCTGCTAAATGGTCAAAACTAAACCCTAAACACACAACACAAAAAGTAGACTTTTCTGTCCAGCACTATAACTGTCCATCTGAGAATAAATTCCCTCAGTCACTCGCTGAACAACCAAATAAAATATAGGTTTCGGTTTCATAGGTTTCAGCCCTCATTAGTGTTGTATATCAGTGCTGTACTATCTGACAATACTTTGGCACTGACAATGAAGATTTAGTTGACTCCAGTTTTGTAAAATGCTTTAGTGATAAAGAAAAACTGTAAATAACCTGTTCCAAAATATACAAACATTCAAAAATAGATCACATTTGTGACTGTAGTTATTACTTTCAGTAATTTCTGTGCAGCCCCACCCCTCATGGTGATAATGGACAATGCCCAACAGACAATGATAATGGAGTGCTGCACATGCTCAGTAGACTGTACGTAATGCTTGAGCTAAGGTTAGTATAAATACAGTGCTGGAGTACTTGCTCAAAGAAGTGATCCATCCACATTAATAACTACTTCTCTCGAAATTTATTGGGAAAACATAACATTACTTTTGGTACAAACTAATCTCATTACTCATCACTTCAAATTATGTCACTATATTGGTTGTTTGTTTCAAGCATTATTTCTTAAAACGAGTAAAAGGGTCTACTATAATAGTAAGATAATTTGATCTAAAAATAACTGAAATGTAAAAAAAAATGTATAGAAATATGAAAAAAATCGAATTATATTCTCAAAATAAAAAAATATTAGACTTAAAACCTGAAATCGAAATTGACATTTTTACCATTACTTGCACTGGTTACTAAAGTTTTCTGCCATGCTGCTATGCTGTGTGTGTGTGTGTGTGTGTATAATCTCTAACAATAACCAGGGGCCGTATTACAGAAAATTCCTATCTTTTTGTCTTAAATTAAGTTCTGACAGGTTAAGATAAGATTTTTCACAAATTTGTATTACAGAAGCAAATCTGATCTTAATTTAAGAATCTTATCTTATCTTACAGCATCTTTTCTTATCTCAAGTTAGGAAATCTTAACTTTCTCGATTGAAGTCGACAATCAATTGTTGTGTCTGTTACCTAGCAACCGGCCATACCCGCACAGCTGAATCTAGTAAACATGTAAACAAGTTAGTTAGCCAGACAGCTAACATTAGCTACTGTCACTGAGGTAAAAAAGGTCAAATAAAACTAAAGTCTCAGTGCTTCGTGCTGTTTATCAGAGCATCACCGCTCTAGTTTCAGTCTCCATTTCCCAAACGCTTTAGCCGAGCGCGCTAACGTTATTCCTCCTAATAAACAGACACACGTTCAGCTCCATCTCCTCATTATTCACCACCATCACTGTAATATTTCATCATCAACATTAACACACAAAGGTAATCAGAGGGGCGGTGGAGATCGAGTCTGCAGCGTCTGAGTTCTTAAAAAAGAAAAAACCTCACAACTCAAAGCTCCGTTTTCAGTGTAGGTAAATGTAGCGTCATCACGCTACTGATAGTGAACTGTGCTGCCCATCACCGCATAAAACAATAGAAACAGACGGGTAAACAGAAGTTAAGACGCTCTGGGGTTTATCTTAAAGTTAAGAAAATATTTAGGATGTTTCTGTAACACCGTTTTCTTATCTGGAAATAAGAGAAGATTACAGACTTAAGAACTGTTGTTCTGTTATGGCTTAAGTCTTAAGTCTTAACTGAAGTTGTCATGACAACAAAGCAAATAAGATATGATCTCAAACTTAAGAATTTTCTGTAATACGAGCCCTGATTTATTTTTCTTTTGCCATGAAAGTGTAAGAAAATCGAAAGCAATGCAGATGCTAAACACTAACTCACACTCTGTCTCATCTGTGTCTTAATAAATTAAGAAAAATGTATGTGTTTAAATCAAGTTTTAAGCAATGAATTGTGTTTCAGAAACTACAGAAAATCTACATATTTTACCTCATTGTCTGACAAATTCTGTTTATTTTATTTTTCTTTGTATTTTCTGCAAAACAGATTTTACTGCAGATTCTCTCTGCTGACCATCAGAGTCTGACTCGGTGTCCATTTCAGATTGCACGCTTTTTACGCTGCAATCAAATCCTGATGAATTTAAACTGTCGCTCCCACAATTATTTCCCACCCGAACAGCCTGTTTCACTCCCGTCACTCACTTCTGTTTCACTCCGTTTAAAAGTGTCTTTTTCCTAGAGCCCCAGAATCACAGGCTGTGTTTGAAATAGCCTACTGTGTACTTGTTTACTGTATACTGCATCAGCATAGTGTGTATATTGCATTCTACTGTACAGTGTCCAGTATATGACACAAGCCATATGCTGTACTACAGGGAAGGGGTGCGACTAGACTGCCAACATCAGGCACTGAGCCAATCAGATCCATCTCACTGCTTAGCAACCGTTGCTAGCTGCTTTTCAGCGTGTATGCTCAAATTTTGGTCGAGAGACGGGCCTGTGTGACTTAAAATACACCCCATACCATGACAGAGGGCGGGGTGGTGTTTTCAACCCGTCTTTAAAGCCACAAATACACTTTAAGAAATGTCAGCTTTGAACTGGGAACTGGTCTGTGTGGTTTCTGAGTACACCTGTTTCCCTCTTTATTAGAGATGTTTCATTTTCATTATATTTGTAGTGCACTTTTAAAAAACATGGTTCTTCAAGGGTTCTTTGGTAAAGAAAATCATTCTATATAGAACCATGAACATGCAAAGAACCCTTTAGATAGTGTTATATAGAACCTTTTTAAAAAGGGTTCTATATAGCACTCAACAGGGTTCTTCTATTGTTACAATGTCAAGCTTGTTACAATAGACCGGGGTCGGCAACATGCGGCTCTTTTACTGCCCTGTTGAGGCTCCACAGCAGAATCCGATTTGTAGGTAAAAATAAAATAATCCTCCTTTACAGTAAAATAAAGCTCTGCTGATCGTTCAACACAGTTTAACAATAAATGGTCTTAAACTCTGGAGTTAATGTAGAACTGCTGATTCACCCTTTAACCCTGAAGATCAGCGCAGACTGCTGGTCGCCATAGCAACAACAATCTCACCTGGCTAGCAGCTAACAAAAAGGCAAAGAAAAATATTTAAGGCGAACATCAATAATTTGGAGACTGATGGACTTATTTGCACTTATAATCACTCCAGCTGGTCTCCTAATACGTTTAATGAACGAATGATCGCGTTCCACCTTAAATGGTGCAACAGTTAGCCACATAGTTAGCTACATTCTGGCACTTCAGGCACCATTTAAGGTGGAACAGGAAAATTCTAACAAGAAGCTGGCGAATGAGAAGCGACTTCAGCCTCGTAAAAAGTCAAACATTAGGAGGCATTTTCAAGAAACTGTTCCATTTTTGCGGAAAAGTTTCCTGCCAGAGATGCGAGAAAAGCAGCTATAGCTGAGCTAAAGCTTAAAGCAGAGCAAAGTAAGTCTGGATTTTCGTTTATATTATATTTATTTTGCCTATTCTAGCACATATTGAGACATATTTACAGCCAAGATGGTGAAACGTTGTTTCAATAAAATGGACATGAAATGTTGTGGCTCCCAACGTGGTTTGATTTTTGTTGAAACTTGACAAAATGGCTCTTCTTAACACTTGGGTTGCCAACCCCTGCAAAAAAAGAACCCTTTTGGGTGCTGTATAGAACCCTTTTCGTATAGAATTATTTACAGCACGTTCTCCATCAATCTGAAGAATGCTTTTATTATTGCAAAGAACCTTTTAATCATGCAAAGAGATCTTCTATATAGAACCATTTTCTTCAGTAAAGAGGCCTTGATGAACCATTATTTATAACAGTGTGAGTAATATGAGCTAGTTTGACTGAATAATAAGCAGCATGATTCCAGACGGGAGCCTGAAAACCCGATGCTGAGCAGAGAGATGTAGTAAGTTAGTTAAGGTCGTTTAATAGATGAAGTCAGCAAACCCACCTCAACACCAGCAGAGAAAACTGGTGTGACTCCAGCTTTGCACAGCAGCTGGACAAATGTCTTTCATGTTGCTGTTATTAATGTGTATTAAAGGATGAATCCAGGGCTTTTAAAAGATCCATGTGGTTACGTCCTCCCGAAACAGCCGTCTTGCATTCTCGTATGCAGTATATCATGAAGATAGCTCTGGATATCTTTGGCATATTGGAGAAAAATCATGTTGGTCTCACTGCATACCTACTACTTTTAGCCACGATCAGTACGTAAGCAGTATGCAGTAGGCTAATTCAAATACGGCCTCTAAATCCACCCATTTGCAGACAGACTCATGGGAATTACAGTCTTCTGCGCTGTGCTGTATATAACCATTTCCAACCTCTCTTTATCTCTTAGAATAAAACAGGCTGTTTGTTACTGAATCTTTAAGACTGAGTTATGTGAATGACCTCTGTTCCAGTGTCCAGTGCTGTGGCTCATTCAGGCTGAAACATTACACAACATTAACTTCACATTAATAGGTAGACATACACTAATCAGCCATAACATTATGACCACCTCCTTGTTTCTACGCTCATTGTCCATTTTATCAGCTCCTCTTACTACATAGGTGCACTTTGTAGTTCTACAGTTACAGACTGTAGTCCATCTGTTTCTCTTTGTTAGCCCCCTTTTACCCTGTTCTTCAGTGGTCAGGACCCCCATGGACCCTCACAGAGCACGTACTACTGGGTGGTGGATCATTCTCAGCACTGCAGTAACACTGACGTGGTGGTGGTGTGTTAGTGTGTGTTGTGCTGGTCTGAGTGGATCAGACACAGCAGTGCTGCTGGAGTTTTTAAACACCTCAGTGTCACAGCTGGACTGAGAATAGTCCATCAACCAAAAATATCCAGCCAACAGTGTCCTGTGGGCAGCGTCCTGTGACCACTGATGAAGGACTAGAGGATGACCAACACAAACTGTGCAGCAGCAAATGAGCTATCGTCTCTGACTTTACATCTACAAGGTGGACTGACAAGGTAGGAGTGTCTAATAGAGTGGACAGTGAGTGGACACTGTGTCTGATCCACTCAGACCAGCACAACACACACTAACACACCACCACAACGTCACTGTCACTGCAGTGCTGAGAATGATCCACCACCCAAATAGTACCTGCTCTGTGAGGGTCCATGGGGGTCCTGACCACTGAAGAACAGGGTAAAAGGGGGCTAACAAAGAGAAACAGATGGACTACAGTCTGTAACTGTAGAACTACAAAGTGCACCTATATAGTAAGTGGAGCTGATAAAATGGACAATGAGCGTAGAAACAAGGAGGTGGTCATGATGTAATGTCTGATCTGTGTATGTAAATGTACTGGTTTTTGTGACACAGAGAATCTTGATATTCTACACCAAACTCTGGTCTTTTCCTGCACACTGTAGTATTCTCCCTGCTCTAACACACCTGATTCAACACTTCAGCTTATTAGCAAGTCTTTCCTGAGTTGAACTGGGTGTGTTAGAGCGGGAAATAGTAAACTACCCAGGTCAGTGGTTCTCCAGGAGCAGGTCTGAACACCACTGCAGTAGAGAGAACAGGTGGCTTTTTTATTGTTATGCATATTAGCCTTAATCAGCAGCCACATCACAGCACCCTCTATCAAACTGCTGTCTTTTTCCCCACATTCATAACTGCTTATGCTCAGTGAATGCTTTTAGATGGAGGGTGGCTACCACCTTCACCTCTGCTTAATGTTCCATCATTCTCAATAAAACTTTGAACCAGACGCTTTCCCCATACAAAGCCCCCCACTCACCCCCCCAACCCTCAACCCACGGAATTTAATTACCCCTGAAACAGAGGGCCCCCACATCAGAGGCCACACAGCCCAATGTGTCAGAGCCGTGCTGGGAACAATTCGCTGTGATTTAGAGGTGCCTCGGACGGAGCGAGGGAGAGAAATCGCTTTGCACGACTCATAAAACTGCAGGCCTTTTGGTCTTTATTGGGAAGGTGCTTATCATGCAACACCTTGCAGGCTGTAAAGGTAAATACAGTTTCATGCAGGTTTCTTTTTCAAGTTTTTAAGGTTATTCATAAAGTATATGTCATTATAAAAAAATTGGGATGCTACAATTACTTGATTATACCTGATTACTTAATAAAAAAAAAATAAATCAATCGATTGGCAATGATTAGTTTGATGATAACAGTACATGTTTTTACTGATCTCCTTTACTTAAGAAACAGACAAGTATTATATAAAGGAATCTTTCAAAGATGTTTGTTATTTAAGCATTATTGGTTGAGAAGTGTTCTAACTGTGCTGTTATTTCACCATAACATCACGGTTTTTTCACAAACACTGTATCACTCCGCTGAGTAACGACTCTGACCGCTGTAGGAGACGCTCAAGCCATTTGAACATTTTCACTTCTTACTTTGCCACAAACAGAAAATGGACACTTTTAAGATCACATTTGACCGACAGCCGATTTGGTCAGACTCTGAAGATGAGACGACACTAAATTCCCAAACTGTCAGTTGGTCTGTGTGGAGCTGGAGAACAAACTGCCGGCTGTGCAGCGAGTGGGCGGAGCTCGTTACTCTGACGTAGCAACAAGCTGCTCGTTAAGGAACTATAATTTGGTGAAGGAACTGCGAACATTAAAACATATTAAACGCCGCGTTCACGGCCCAGTTTATTAATTTATTACTTTATTTATTGAACTGTTGTATTAAAGCAATAGAACACTCGAGGAGTGTGTTATTGCTAATAACATCACGGCTGTGATGATCTACGGCCACCAAATCACAGCCATGATGTTATTCACGATAACACACTCCCTCTGTGTTCTATTGCTGTACTTCACTTTAAGCTTACAGCTCTGGCATTACTCACTGCAACTGAATATAAGTCCACAAACCAGAACAGCACTATCAGCTCAGCATTTAAGTCCTTGTTTAAGGACTTCAACAGAAAATATGAGCTTAAAAACACTCAAAAACTGTGCAGTTTCCTTCACGTCTCCTTTCTCTCGCACAGCACGCTCACTTAGCCCTGCCCGTGAAGGCCACTGATAGGCTACGCACTCCTGGCCATATGATAATATAAAAGATCAGCTTCAAAATAAAAATTCTGTATGTTTCGTGCTCTCTATACTCTAACTCTGATTATCTTATTAATCATCAAATTAATCTGTCCGTTACTCGATTATTAACCTAAACAATAATGTCAGCTCTAAACACCATGCGAATTCTACTAAATAACATGCTGTCAGGTCAAAATAAACCCTCTCGATCTTTATACAACATTGAAATAAGTCTTCCATGAAAATAAGAGAGATCAAATTCAACTCTGAAATAAATAATGGACATCATGAGGAACAATAACAAGTTAGCGATTTGCTATGAGAAACATTGAGAACATAATGGAACGCAACTTCAAATGCCTGGAGAAGTTCTGGTCTTGTATGACTGGAAATGCAAATGATTGTGACCCAGTGATAGCCTTGACTTTCTTTGAGTTTGACTCTCCTATAAGTACACTTTAGCTACAGAATTTGTAGAGAGGAGAATTGCCCCTCAGTAATGTCTTCCGGTTTGCCAGAAGCTAGAGGGCGCTACTGAGCAAGTCCAAAATGAATGGGCTAATAAGGCATATTTGAGGATAATCAAAGTTTATAAATGCTAAACATTTTTTGGTCATTCTACAGAAACATCCACTTTTTTATCTCTCCATAGGGGTCACTGGTGTTACCGATCCTCATTGGTGTTACACATAATAAAGGGAACACCAGAGACATTTTTAATGAACAATGCATTTTACAAAATGGCTGCTACAGAGCATCAAACCACATGTTGTCAATCATGGAATATCCACTAAAATATGGAATTTAATCCATTTGTATTCTATTTTTTACAATTACCTCAGAATAAAGTCGGTCACACCAGTGACTTCAGCTAAGAGCTTCATATGAAATCATGAGCTAAATGAGAAAATCTCTGATAACTGAAAGACACAGTGGACTCACCATGTGCTTTTCTTCATAGATCCTCAGAAAACAGGTTAAAGGAAGTCAAGTGATGTCATCAGTGTGACTTTTATTTCAAAATAAGAGATTTTTATTACACAGTCACACCACTGACATGACTTCTGGGGACAACTTTCATTATATATTTTATAATATTTATTTGGCATTTGTTTTCTTTATGTCAGTTAATTCATATATTCCATAGTCATGTAGAGATTATTGTAGTTAAAATTGCAGAAAAATGTGTTTTTTACTTTAAAATATGGCTTCAGCCTTCACACATGACTGCGAGGACGAGCTCTTCTGTGGTGCTTGGAATTCTAGATGATTGATTTAAAAACCAATATTGCTAAATTGACGACTCAAGAAGGTGTAACTGTTAAAATAACTTAATGTTTCATTTTAAAATATAAATAAATTCTAACCATGACATGTTTTTTTAAGTGTAATATATCTGTGAATGCTAGGGACACAAAAATGGACGTTTCTGTAGAATGACCCTTTTATATAGAAGAATTATTCATTAAATTTAATAATTTCATGAACACACAACAGCATACAACATTTTTAGACCACTTATATTTTTGAGCGCTTTTGAACTCCAGTTATAGGGCTTTATAGACCACTCTAGTCGTGTGTCATTCTGTAGTCCACGTTATATTCGTATTAGTCTAATCGAGTCTAAACTCGATTTCTCTATGGCCAAAATGAATGGGGTTTTCGAAACACTGCCTCTATCATGCCCTGTCGTAAAGAAATGCTCAGAACCTGATACATCATTAAGCTACATGAAAGTAAGGCTGAGTTGGGCTACCTTACTGAAATGTCCTAATGTAGCGTATATTTATAGACAGCTCCGTACAGGAAACCTCTAGGTAGGATATTTTGAAGGCCTTAATATCTTTATCAAAAAATACTTCTAGCCTAAAAACTATTAGGCTAAAGTTAGTTGTTTAAATTTTCCCATTCCACCTTGAATGGTGCAGCAGTTGTCATTAGCTATCACAAACATTGGCAAATGGGACAAAGCAATACTGACCTATAGGTTCTGTGAAACAACAGAAAAGTTAAAGTTGCTCACATGTTAAGCAGAAACAGAGCAACCTCCTCATCCATTTTCATGTCTTTTGAGCTTTGATTACCACAGGATGCAAGGCAATTTTCAAAAACTCCATTCATTCTTCTCATAGAGAAATCTTTTAGACCTGGAGTTCCTTATGTGGGCATAACTACAGAATGACTACAGGACTACAGGGGTCTATAACAGGGTGTCGTGTATTCACAACATCAGTGAACACGAATTGCTTCACTCAGCCAATGACCTACTCTCCAACTAATCAGCACTCAATAGCAATGATACCAAGCAATCAGCACTCAGTAGGATTAACGCCTATATATATATATATATATATATATATATATATATATATATACCGATAAGGCATAGACCACTGGTATAAGGCAATAATTCTAGAAACAAAGGGGATCTTCATGGTGCGAAAACAACACTAATGAAAAAAGGAAGCTGAAAGCAGAAGGGAGTAAAAGAAAGAATAATGAACCACAACAGGTGCAAATCCCTGAATATCCATGAACAGGCTTTGTTAAAGTTAGAGAAGGTAATGCCTTATGCCTTAGGTAATGCCAACATACACTGATCAGGCATAACGTTATGACCACCTCCTTGTTTCTACGCTCATTGTCCATTTTATCAGCTCCACTTACTATATAGGTGCACTTTGTAGTTCTACAGTTACAGACTGTAGTCCATCTGTTTCTCTGATACTTTGTTAGCCCCCTTTTACCCTGTTCTTCAGTGGTCAGGACCCCTATGGACCCTCACAGAGCAGGTACTATTTGGGTGGTGGATCATTCTCAGCACTGCAGTGACACTGATGTGGTGGTGGTGTGTTAGTGTGTGTCGTGCTGGTCTGAGTGGATCAGACACAGCAGTGCTGCTGGAGTTTTTAAACACCGTGTCCACTCACTGTCCACTCTATTAGACACTCCTACCTTGTCAGTCCACCTTGTAGATGTAAAGTCAGAGACGATAGCTCATTTGCTGCTGCACAGTTTGTGTTGGTCATCCTCTAGTCCTTCATCAGTGGTCACAGAACACTGCCCACAGGACGCTGTTGGCTGGATATTTGTGGTTGGTGGACTATTCTCAGTCCAGCAGTGACACTGAGGTGTTTAAAACTCCAGCAGCACTGCTGTGTCTGATCCACTCAGACCAGCACAACACACACTAACACACCACCACCACGTCAGCGTTACTGCAGTGCTGAGAATGATCCACCACCCAAATAGTACCTGCTCTGTGAGGGTCCATGGGGGTCCTGACCACTGAAGAACAGGGTAAAAGGGGGCTAACAAAGTATGCAGAGAAACAGATGGACTACAGTCTGTAACTGTAGAACTACAAAGTGCACCTATATAGTAAGTGGAGCTGATAAAATGGACAATGAGAGTAGAAATAATTCCAAAATCTTCAGGCATTCGTTGGAATTTTAAAATTCTCCTTTTAAAAAGTTTAAAAAATTTTGTAGTACCATACATTTGACGTCCTGTAACAGCGCTCCACCTGGTTGTGAAAAGCACTGCGCGTGTTGTGCTGCTATAACATCCATCCATATGCTGCCCATATTTAATTACAAAGGCTGCGTGAAAATGGCCAGATAAGTCCATTGTTAATGAGGGCTGCCATGTTTCAAACAGTTTCCTGCCTTTTGTTCTTTTGTCCCACCTCCTCGTTTTCATGAAGGGGAAAGAAATGAAGCACCATCAAGGTGCAGGTGACCGCCTCTCTCTCTCTGATCTGACCCCAGGCTTGGTGCGCAGTATGAAAATAATTGCACCAGGCTGTGACAGCCCAAGGCTACCATTTGGTCACAGTCCCTTACACCTTGCTTTAATGAACCAATCGCACGGTGACGGAAAAGAAGAAAAGTGCGTTTTGCCGGCCTGGTTTGAATTACACGTGTAGTTACAGCTGTCGATCTTGGACAAGGGACCTTTTTAACAGCGACTGCCCTTTGCGTGCCCTTTTAGAAGCCCTGGTTGGCCCCAGCGACCTCTGCCCAGCAATCAAAGACTCCTTTTCCAGTCTACCAATCATGGTCGAAAACTGTAAAGCCATTGCAATAAACCTGCAGCTCCCCACGCAATCGCTCTGACCATCATCTGCTTCGCCCTGACTGACTGAAACACATCACAGATGGCTTGATGCAAACAAGCACCTCCCTTGGCAAAGGAAGTTATTAGCAAACAGTAATACGCCGAACACTACTGGCTGCCAAAAAGCAATCCTCGCACAATGCCCCCACGCCAAGAAGGAAGCAAAAGCGGTTGTCGCATGTTTAAAGACGCTGTTTAGCCCTGGCTCGTCCAGATCCCTGCCAGATTTCTCTTTCCCTGAGCTCGCCAAGTAAAAGTTGCACACAGAACTTGGACGATTAGCTCATAATCAGCACTTTATTGTGCTGATGTTTTATTATTTATGAAGTTAATGAGCTCATGTTTGCACGGCCTCATCTCCTTCACTGAGACTGAGGAGGTATTGGGCTGATTTGTTGAGGGAATTGTGTGTTTTCAGCTTTGTGTGATGTCTTTCCTGACGATGGGAAACAGCTGAGTGAATCTGATGTCAGATTTTTAATCAAACACACACTGTTTGGATAATTTGTGTCATGCTTTGGTGTAGCTGAGTGATATTGGGTTCTGAGAATTTTCTTCTTCTTGTTCAACATGAAGCCTATTTACACATGTAGTTACTCAGATATTCACATCTCAAATGATGTCAAATTTTTGGGGACACCCTGTACTTTAAAATTTGACAGCAATTTCTGTCTTAATTCTAAAATTCAATATAAGGTATCATTGTTTGTAGATTGAAGGTGTATTGTAGACTGGCTCAGGTCCATGGGGTTGTTTTCTCAGCAGCTTCTAATAGTGATGCACAGTGACATTGAAATCACATCTGTATCGGCCGATAATTGTTTTTGTTTTAAACCATATCGGGCCGGCGCTTAGATTTGCCTGATATTTCAAAGCGATGTTTGATGATGCATGTATTGTATGCTGGAAGAGCACTGTTACCATTTAGGCCTTGCTGTCTGAGCTACAGCAACACAGCTAAAATGTATGAACGTTTTTCTATGGATGTCCGGAGAAGCCATGAGTTGTTGCTATAACTTTCTGAATTGTTATCTTGAGATCACAAGATAATTAACTCATTATCTCAAGCTAACAGCTCTTGTTTTCTCACAATAATAGATAACTAACTTGTTATCTCAAGATAACAACTTCGTTATCTCAAGATAACTAACTCTATTTCAAGATAACAACTTTATCTTGAGATCTCAAGATAATTAACTCATGATTTCAAGCTAACAGCTCTCGTTTTCTCAAGATGATAACATAACTAACCTGTTATCTCGAGATAACAACTTCATCTTGAGACAACAAGATAGCTAACTTGTTATCTCAAGATAACAACTTTTGATTTCTCGAGATGATAAGAAAACTAACTCTTTAATTCAAGATAACTTTATCTTGAGATCACAAGATAATTGACTCATTATCTCAGGCTAACAACTTTTGTTTTTTTGAGATACTAAGATAGCTAACTGGTTATTTGAAGATAACTTTATCCTGTGATCACAAGATAATTAACTCGTTATCTCAAGCTAACAGCTCTTGTTTTTTCAAGATAATACGACAACTAACTTGTTATCTCAAGATAACTAACCTGTTATTTCAAGATACCAACTTTATCTTGAGATCACAAGATAATTATCTCGATATAACAAGATAACTAGCCTGTTATTTCAAGATAACTTTATCTTGAGATCACAATATAATTAAGTCTTTATCTCAAGCTAACAACTTTAAGACAGTGTGTTCTCCCAGCACAGTCTCTCGAATGTCACTGCGGTTGGCAGAGCTGGGTTTGCAGGCGAAAGAGTTTCAACAGGACATTTCTATGAGATGGAACAGGACGTTCTTCAGCGGAGGAGAACAATTGGTGCTTATGCCACTGATTTTGAGTTACCAGCTACTCTGATGGCTGCTCAGTGGGGCTTAATCGAAAATATAATCACACTCCTTGCTCCGTTCAAAAGATTAACAAGAGGAATTTGCCAATCTGAAGCCTTGGAATCAAACATGATTCCTCCAGATAATGCATTAAGAGTTAACACCAGCAAAAGTGCTCTGTGCATCGGCATGCACATACACGGAAAATAACTGATATCGGCTCCGGCCCAGAATTCCCATATCAGTGCATCCTAGCTCCTGACTGTTCCTTGTACTTGGCTAAAGTTAAAGGACGACTGTGCATGAGGCTGTGAAACAGTCTATCTACAGAGATCAGATGAGCTTCTTCTTTAGCTCATTTTAAAACAAGGTTTAAAACGTACTTTTCTGCATTAGCTTTTGGAAACTTTTACATTACATTTCATATTTCCACTTATTTATTGCTGTGCACATCTTTGGATCAACAACAGTGCGCTTTATAAATAAATCCAGCTTAGGTCTGTTCAAGGGAGGCAATCCTTCTGCTAAAGAACTAAAATTTGTTTATTGATTTTTCTCCCAAGCTTTGTTTATTGGATTTAGCAAAGACAGGCAGTTGGATAATTGAAACATCAGATGCAGTTCAGTTGTTAACAGTGCTTGTTATGAAACCCTGAGTTCTCAAACATTATGTGCAAAATTGAATAAGGTGTCTAAAATGGCCATTAAACAGCTTTTTCTCCATTCTGCACATTTTATTCACGATTCAGAGGGTCGAGATAAGCGAAGTGGTCTGTTTTTTGCGGGGGAGGCATGCTGGGCTGAAAGACACTGATTGGCGGTGTCGCTCAGCACTGCCACCGGAGCTGCATTGTTTATGTTGCCTAGGAGATGCTACTGTCAATCATTTTGCGTTCCGATGCGCTCACACAGTTATAAACAGGTTTGGAGCCTTCATCTACTATTCAGTTGTATTATATATAAAATGTAACATATATACACCGATCAGGCATAACATTATGACCGCCTCCTTGTTTCTATGCTCATTGTCTCATTGTGAGTTTTTAAACACTGTGTCCACTCACTGTCCACTCTATTAGACACTCCTACCTTGTCAGTCCACCTTGTAGATGTAAAGTCAGAGACGATAGCTCATCTGCTGCTGCACAGTTTGTGTTGGTCATCCTCTAGTCCTTCATCAGTGGTCACAGGACGCTGTTGGCTGGATGTTTTTGGTTGGTGGACTATTATCAGTCCAGCAGTGACACTGAGGTGGAAAACTCCAGCAGCACTGCTGTGTCTGATCCACTCAGACCAGCACAACACACACTAACACACCACCACCACGTCAGTGTTACTGCAGTGCTGAGAATGATCCACCACCAAATAGTACCTGCTCTGTGAGGGTCCATGGGGGTCCTGACCACTGAAGAACAGGGTAAAAGGGGGCTAACAAAGTATGCAGAGAAACAGATGGACTACAGTCTGTAACTGTAGAACTACAAAGTGCACCTATATAGTAAGTGGAGCTGATAAAATGGACAATGAGTGTAGAAACAAGGAGGTGGTCATAATGTTATGCCTGATCGGTGTATATATACCATATAAAAGTATACATATATATATATATATGGTATTTCTTACTATTAAAAATGTTGACAGGGTCTTTAATGTCATTACATTTTTTCCCAAAGAAATTTTGGACCATTTGGACTATTGATCATGTCGGCCCTTTGGCCATTTTCATATGTTTCATTGATATTTATGTTGCCACAGTAATTTTATGAGATGACAGAGAGTCAAAATGCTAACGTTGAAATACAAACATGGAAGATGGATGAAATCTCATCAATCTCAATGTAAAATGAGCTGAAAGTAAAATTACTTTTAGATAATATTTCACATCCCATATTACAGAAGTTTTGTTTTCACCACAAGACACATGCTGTCAGTATCTATACCATAATCAGTCCCAGGCCGCTCCGTTCCAGCAGCCTGACTATTATTACTAGCCTCTGTGCCGCCAAACAGTCACGTTCAATCTTGATTGAGTTCCTTCTGTTTGTTATTTTTTACCAGGGACTTCCAGCCCTTGCCATGGAAACCCAGGCCCGGGCGGCCTCTAGACTAATCCATAGCCCAATATCACTGAAATAGCCCACTGCATGATAATTATAGAGCCCGCAAAATCAGTAGCCCCTGTGATGTGGACGGCTGGCCGACCTCTAAGTGCTCCAGCAGATTTCCCCAATATTACGCCACCTAGCTTTTCCATCCAGGGGCTATCTGCGTGCAGCGATGGGAAACGCATCGGCTGATCTCTGAGAGCGTGTGCTTTTGCCTGACGACTCTGGAGAGCGGAGGCCATCCTTTTTTTCCCTTTCCATTGGCGGAGGGTGACTAATGACGGCTATGTCTCATGCGCGGAAGCCGTGGTTCTCTGGAAGAGGGACAAGCAAAACCCCGCTTTCTCCAGTTCTACCCCACCAAACACCACCAACCCCCACTGATTTTTTGGGGAGAGTGGAGGCTTTTCTTGAACCCTACAAAAATATAATGGCTGGTTGGTTTTGAGTGATGTGTTTGTAATGGGCTTGTTCCTTAGCCGGCCAGACTGTAGAATCTACGGGTAATGTCTTTTGACTCACTGAGGAACGGGGCCAAACACTAGACATACTTAACTGGAGTAAATGGTGGCGTGTTTGTAAAATCTCTTGGTTGGAATGACCTTTATTCTCTGTGAGTAATTAATTTCAGTTATTTTAGGGGGGAAATAACTATTGAAAACTTCCAGATCTGCATTTTAATGGTTTTGTTGCTATGTTGCTTGTTAGGCTTCTGCTTGTTTACCCCTTTATCTATTACAAAGCTGTTTATAGTATGACATGGCAGATGTTCTTAATATAAGTTATAGATATGAAAACCAGTCCCCATTGTTATGATGTATTGTGTCAAGATTCATTATTTGTGGAAAATTGGCATCGAATGCAGTAAAGTAAGGTAGTGAGAGTTGCCTGACTCCCAGAGTTCAGCTCTCTTGGATTATTTGATTCCTCAATTTCTTTGGGCTCTTATTTAATGTATTGGCCAGGATGAAGTCATTTCCTCTTGAAGCTACCTGGCAGACCAATATCTGACTGGGAGGCGGCTGCTCTGCTCAGAGAAGGGGAGGCCGCTTTGTAACTCACGCTATTCCAGCCATTATCATAAACGATTGTGATAGACATTCTCCAGACATCATCAGATGAGGTCAATGGCTATTTCTTAGCTACAGAGAAAGAAGGAGAAGGTCCTCAATGATTAAGCACAGCATAAAACATTCTCCACTCTTTAAAATAAGGTTCCTAAATCGTGGCTTGGACACGCAGTTCTTGTAAAAAGCCTTTAATTGGTTACAATCTTCACATTATGTGGAGATTATTTAAACATTAAAAAGGTTCTTCACCCTCAATCTCGGTAAATCGTTCTTTAGCCCTTTAATGTTCTGCTCAACCATTTGGTAGAGCACATTTTGAGTCACAATATATGCCACAAAGTGCCATCTCGACTGTGTGGTAGACATGAGTATTTTAAAAATTGTGGGGTAAAAAATAATAATTAACACCAATTGTTTTTATTATCGCCCCAAACAAATAAAAAATACAAAATATAAAATTCCATTGCTTTTTTCTTGGTGAGGACATTAAAGGATTAAGGACTCACCTGTTGAAAGGGCACCTGGGGGCATACACACATACATATAGCATATAATCTGATTTGAGCGCATCTTAGTCAATGTTTTTTAGTAATTCTTCAGTCACCACAAACCACAACTGCAAGTATTATTGATAATAGTTCACTGCTGATTATTACATTATTATTATTTGTTCATTTCACAGTGGATTTCTTCTGGGATTGTTCAAATGCTTCCGTGCAAAGCAAGGTGAATGTATGCATTAATTGATATGGGTTTTTAATGAATGTATTTATGGGTCTGGTAGAGTTAAATGTTTTACAGTTCTATGTGTAAAACTATAACATTTTATATACAGTTTTACACTTTTATATGTAAATGTACAGTAAACTACTGGCTACTGAATTGCATTATTTTTACAGGAGATTACTGTATTTTAATTAGTTTATTGCTAAGTGTATGGCAGAATACCTCACAGTATTCATGTGGTCCAGGTGAGGGTGGAGTTACAGTGTACAGTTGTTATTTTACTGTCATCTACTGTTAATATGGTACAGTAAATTACTCTGAAAGTACTGTAAATAGTAGCCAGTAATTTTCTGTAATTTTACATTGATTTTTTTTACAGTAGTACTTCTACTAGTATGTACTAGTATATGAATGAATCCACAAAGGCAGACTTAGTTAACCATTGGTCTTAGTACTACTACTACTACTACTACTAATAATAATAATAATAATAGTAGTAGTAGTTGTTGTTGTTGTAATAGTAGTGGTGGTGACTGAAGAATTGCTAAGAAACTTTGACTAAGATGTATAGCATAAATAGCATTTAATAAATATTTATTCTTTAATTAAATTAAGTAAACTTACATTTAACAGTAGACCTGCACTGATCAGGCATAACATTATGACCACCTCCTTGTTTCTACGCTCATTGTCCATTTTATCAGCTCCACTTACTATATAGGTGCACTTTGTAGTTCTACAGTTACAGACTGTAGTCCATCTGTTTCTCTGATACTTGGTTAGCCCCCTTTTACCCTGTTCTTCAGTGGTCAGGACCCCCATGGACCCTCACAGAGCAGGTACTATTTGGGTGGTGGATCATTCTCAGCACTGCAGTAACACTGACGTGGTGGTGGTGTGTTAGTGTGTGTTGTGCTGGTCTGAGTGGATCAGAAACAGCAGTGCTGCTGGAGTTTTCAAACACTGTGTCCACCCACTGTCCACTCTATTAGACACTCCTACCTTGTCCGTCCACCTTGTAGATGTAAAGTCAGAGACGATAGCTCATCTGCTGCTGCACAGTTTGTGTTGGTCATCCTCTAGTCCTTCATCAGCGGTCACAGGACGCTGCCCACAGGACGCTGTTGGCTGGATATTTTTGGTAGGTGGACTATTCTCAGTCCAGCAGTGACACTGAGGTGTTCAAAAACTCCAGCAGCACTGCTGTGTCTAATCCACTCAGACCAGCACAACACACACTAACACACCACCACCACGTCAGTGTTACTGCAGTGCTGAGAATGATCCACCACCCAAATAGTACCTGCTCTGTGAGGGTCCATGGGGTCCTGACCACTGAAGAACTGTTGTTATGGTCCAGTCATTTTCCACATAATACCACTGTGTGGTATTGGCAGCTGTTTACCTGAGATGCCAGCTGGAGTGTACAATTGCAATGTTTGCATTCTCCCCCTCCAGAGGGACCCCTCATACACCTGCAGGATGAGCTAAAACCTTAAACCTCAGCTCTGTTTTGAGCAAAGTGTCCTCAGCTGCGAGTGAGCGTAGAAAGAGAACCTTGGCTCGACTTCCAAACCTAATCTGATTTAACAAATATATCACTATGAGTATGTTTATACGGCAAATGCATGTGTGTAAATATTTGGTCTGATTGTGTTGGAAGCTGCTGGAGATGGAGGATATAGACTCACTGGCTTAATCAGTGATTAGCCTGAGAGAGCTCACTGACCCTAATGTATGACGTGTTTACATTCCTTACTGTAGACGGTGTTCATTGTGTTAGTAGTGGCAGCACTTCCACACTGTTGGAAATAAAGGTTCTGTGCAGGTACAGTTTTCGTTCATCAAGGTACAAACAGTGTAAATGTTCCCTCAAAGGTTCAACAGTGGTTTTAAGGTCTGACTGTGAACCTTAAATAAGTTTTTCCAGGTGAAAAGTTCATATTGGCACCTTTTCATAACCGAATGCAGGGGTGTCAAACTCAAGCACTCAAAGGGCCGTTTCAAAATCTCTACAAATCTGTGGGCCAGCTGGGTTTTTACTTTAGTTTTACTCAACATTTTGCCGTTGTTTGTTCAAAATACGTCCAAACTACAACGGCAAAAAATGGGCACTGATTACCTGAACGATTAAAAAATTAATTATAAATAAAAACAAACTGTTTTGGATAAAAATATAAAACAATAGACTACAATAGCTCCAGATGACTGGAACCTCCCCAGCGTACAGTAGGTTTTTAAAACTGCCTATTCGCTTGAACTAGACACGTGGCATCGTTTTGTTTTGTTTTTGTGGTGCTGTGCCATGGATTGTTGTTGGGGAGGGGGTGGGAACAAACATTATGCTGCCGTGCATGCTGGGAACTGTAGTGCAGCTAATAATGAAATGGGCTAACATTAATAGAAAATTAAACTCATTTTGCGGGCTGAATAGGATTGTGCCTGCAGGCCTGACTTGGCCCACGGGTCTTGTGTTTGACACATGGGACCTAATGTTTTAAAACAGAACACTAAAATAAAAAGCCTGGAGACGAGACAGGGTGTGTGGAGTCAATACATACATACATCCATCATCTAAACCGCTTATCCTTCTGGGTCACGGTGGGGTGCTAGAGCCTATCCCAGGTGTCATTGGGCGGAAGGCAGGATACACCCTGGACAGGTTGCCAGTCCATCGCAGGGCAGACAGACAGACAGACATACACGATCACACACTCACTCACACCTAGGGGCAATTTTAGCATGTCCAATTGGCCTGACTGCATGTCTTTGGACTGTGGGAGGAAACCGGAGTACCCGGAGGAAACCCACGCGGACACAGGGAGAACAGGCAAACTCCACACAGAAATGACCCTGGTCACCGAGCCGGGAATCGAACCCAGGCCAGGCTGGGAGGCGACAGCGCTACCCACTGCGCCACCGTGCCGCCTGGAGTCAATACAATTTGTATAATTTCAATGGATTATGATACAGTTATGTTCCCTAACGAAAGGTACTGAGATGCACCCTTGAGGGAACCACCCCAGTGACAGGAGGGGCACTGCCCCAGGGACTGTTTCATACCTTTTTTCTGAGACTGTAGCTTCTAATGCTCTGATCTAGGTGATAAGCCAGAGGAAGTGTATGTTGTGCACTGAACTCATGAACTATGGATTAAATTCACAATTCAGCGACTTAGTGTTGGTAGTGCCTGTGATAATAGACCAAGGGACTGAGCTCAGCCGCCACCAGCGGCAAAGTAGATGCACTATTTTAAGTATCTGTACTTTATTAAAATATTTCCAGTTTTTCAGACTTTTTCTTTCACTCAGCTGTTTTCTGCATCATGTGCTGTTGCATATTATTGGGAATATGAATGCAACCCTCGACGCTCATGTTTCTGTTTCACTGCTTGGCTTCTGGTATAAAACAAGCTGGTGTTACAATAATTTGTGCTGTTGATATTTTATGTTCAATACCAAACAGCGTGCAGTAGACTAGCTGAAGTTTAACCGCGTTAAGCCTGTGTTGACCTAATGACCTATTCTTTAGAAATGTGATGCCAAATATTCAGTTTTACATACATACCACCCCAATAGAACACACACAATGTGTGCATCCTTAGGTAAGTCTCTATATATCGCTGCTGTTGGAAGAAAACCTCGTATCTCCATTTTTGTTTTTCAGTTTTTGTCATAATCTGAAAATGCCTGTTGCTCTTTACATTGTGTGTAAATTTCATGATGAATGGATCAAAAGAAACGGCTCAAAATGACTTGGAAAAAAGTCTGGTTCCATTGACTTACATTAAAAATAAAGCATTTTTTTCCTTTTCCTGTAAAGTTACCATTTTGGAGATACAAGGTTTTCTTCTGACAGCAGCGACATGCCCCCCCTAGAATTAACCCAAGTTGGGCAAGTGACCTGAGTGGTCTGAGCAAGTGAAATTTGAGTGACTGGTACCAGAGTGACAGAAAGACAGAATCTTTCTGATTATTGAAGTTACAGTGTGGGCGGATTTTATTTCTGCTCTGCTTCGTCTCATAAAATATAGAGACAGTGTGCAAGGTAGTGGGGGGGTGGGGGGGTGGGGCTTTTATAATTTGCGAAATAATACATATTGAAAGATCTTCACATTCTTAATGAGGGTTTCTTGGGCGTAATAATACTATATAAAATACTTAACTATTTATTATTCGACATAGAATTTTGTTGTACTTTCAATTATGACTTAATTACAATTATGACGTACAACACAGAGTCGTGTCATCTGCAGAAATTCTCGGACAGAAATTCACGGTGCACAAGGAATGGACAGGAGGAGGAATACAGGAAGCTGGTGAGGGACTTTGTTGACTGGTGTAAACTGAACCAGCTGCAGCTAAACATCAGTAAGACTAAGGAGATGGTGCTGGACTTCAGGAAGTCCAAACCTGCCTTGTCACCAGTCACTGAACTGTCTGAACTGAGCTGAACCACTTCACTGTATCTCCTCTCTGATTAATACACACTGTGCAATATATCATAACTACTACTGTATTGACTCTCACTATGCACTTTACACTGTAATATTGATGCAACTCAGAGTTAGTTATGTCTATAATCTGTGCTTTTAGTTAACCTCATTCCACTCAGTGCCTGCTGTCTTATAAATACAACAAATCTGTCTCATATGCCATGTAAATATGTAAATAGATACATTTTTAATTTTATTTTATTTCTCTTATACTTTAACTTGTCTAGATTTATTTCTATTTTCTATTTTTCTGCATTGTATATGTAAGTTAATGTGCAATTTTATGTCCTGCTACTGAAACACTGCAATTTCCCTCCAGGATCAATAAAGTTCTGTCTGTCTGTCTGGCTGTCTGTCTATCTATCTATCTAAAGGGTACTTTAAATTAATCATGTGTGAGTGTTAATGTTTTCATTTCTTCATTTTCTCCTAAGTGTGTTTTTAAATGCTTAATACTGTGATACCATGAAACTATGATCATAATCTGACAACATCAGACCATAACACCCCTAATTGACTCCTCTACAGCACTGGGCAAGGACTTTTTTATTTGCTCTATTTGCTGAGAAATGCACTAATCAGATTGTGAGAGTTAATTTGAGTAACTGTAAAATGTGTTTCAGTATAATCATCCCTGCCCCTATAATAATTTAAAGATGCCCTGCATTGATTCTGCCCCGGCACTGGCCCTCATCCCATCCAACTCTACCATCGTCAATTGCTATTACAACGCACTTAACCATGGACTGTTCCAGCCAATTTGAGGCTGCCCTGAGTAAAAATGATCAATTCTAATATGTTCAACTTAGCAAGAGTGACTTCCTTCTACACTAGCACCTGTGATAAGGTGAGAGCAACTCTTTCATATTCTCAATTATGAGAGAGCAATGTACATACAATAACATGATAGTCTTTTTTTCCAAGCCATCCACTCAACACAGTGATCCAGCGATGTATGTCTACTCATTTTAAGGCTTTTATTCTGCCTTCACGGTTTGTCACGCTGTACAAATAAACCATAGGACTGCTCACACTGGGAATGCCCCGCGTCCATTTTAATCGGCATCAAACGTGTATGAAAGACCTCAATTTCAAATAGTTTTGGACACATCCTCTCTCTCGGCCTATTTGGAGGGCCCAGTCAGTGTGTGCCAGAGCAGCAACCCGACAGCTGGGAGAGTTATCGCTGCACTGGAGTTGTTCTTGACCCAAATCCAGGCCCAAATAGACCACGAGGTCCTGCGTTCTGATTCCAAGATAGTCCAGTTTTCTGGAGGCATGTTATTCTTTACACAGAACTAACAGTGCTGTTGATTGTTCCCACAATTTTTTTAATACTGAGACTCAAGGAACCAGGAAATGGCAGCGAGTTTGTCATGTTGTTGTTAAGGTATTTAAGTTTATATACATCGATCAGGCATAACATTATGACCACCTCCTTGTTCATTTGATCAGCTCCACTTACTATATAGGTGCACTTTGTAGTTCTACAGTTACAGACTGTAGTCCATCTGTTTCTCTGATACTTTGTTAGCCCCCTTTTACCCTGTTCTTCAGTGGTCAGGACCCCCATGGACCCTCACAGAGCAGGTACTGTTTGGGTGGTGGATCATTCTCAGCACTGCAGTAACACTGACGTGGTGGTGGTATGTTAGTGTGTGTTGTGCTGGTCTGAGTGGATCAGACACAGCAGTGCTGCTGGGGTTTTTAAACACCTCAGTGTCACTGCTGGACTGAGAATAGTCCACCAACCAAAAATATCCAGCCAACAGCGTCCTGTGGGCAGCATCCTGTGACCACTGATGAAGGACTAGAGGATGACCAACACAAACTATGCAGCAGCAGATGAGCTATCGTCTCTGACTTTACATCTACAAGGTGGACTGACAAGGTAGGAGTGTCTAATAGAGTGGACAGTGAGTGGACACAGTGTTTAAAAACTCCAGCAGCACTGCTGTTTCTGATCCACTCAGACCAGCGCAACACACACTAACACACCACCACCACGTCAGTGTTACTGCAGGGCTGAGAATGATCCACCACCCAAATAGTACCTGCTCTGTGAGGGTCATGGGGGTCCTGACCACTGAAGAACAGGGTAAAAGGGGGCTAACAAAGTATGCAGAGAAACAGATGGACTACAGTCTGTAACTGTAGAACTACAAAGTGCACCTGTATAGTAAGTGGAGCTGAAAATGGACAATGAGGGTAAAATCAAGGAGGTGGTCATAATGTTATGCCTGATCGGTGTATATTTGTAAAATATTTTTGTCATTGGTCAGTTAGTGTAGTTGGTCCAGAGTAGTAGCCACATTGCACTTCCAAAACAAAACCAATGAATGACAACGTCTGTGAATAAATATCAGAGTAGCTGGCTTGTGGACAAACTGTCATAACAATGTCCACAATATCTATGCATTAATATCCATACAGCTGGCTGGAGAACATTCTGTCAAAACAATAACTATGAATAAATATGCGAGCAACTGGCTTGAGAACAGACTGTCATTCAAACCCACGCAAGCAGACGGCAAACTGTTCAAAAAGTCATATGCATTACATTTAAAAGAATAAAAAGAGAGTTCTGTCATTCACAGTTACAATCTTCTTCATCCCTCAAAGAACTCTTCAAGCCAGTAGCCTTCTGAGAGCGCTTCCCAAGCTCACACATCCTTCCTCAGGTTCATAGGCCAAAGGCTACTGTCGGATATGGACAAGCTGAATGATTTCATCCCCCGCGTGCACGGAAGCCCTTACAGGAAGCTTGCTCCCATGCTGGAGGTCGGTAGTTAAGCATCTTTATCAACAGAGGACAACACCTCTTCACAACAATAAACAGGAAGCATCTGAGGGATCCGTTCTGCGTGCTTCCAGAGACGATAGGGAGGAAGTGGGGGAATCCTTATGTGACTTTGTGCACTTGACCTTCACGTCATCCTCCTTTTTAGTAAGCATCTTTTGCGTATTACGCTTGCCAAGCTGAAGGACGAAGGAGAAGCAGAGGATGACTTCTCTGACACCGGCTCTGATCGCTTTCACATCAGACCAGGGATTCTCATTCAAAAGCCAAAGAAACGGCAGAAACGGCCCCATAAAAAAGGAAACCAGGCTCCTCGCTGACGACCCCTCTGTGTAACCTTACAATCCGGTTCGGACTGAGTTCTGTGACCCTCTCGGCCTGATAAGCCCAGATGGAGGCTGATAGGAGAAAGCCTACACAATGCAGAGCGAGCGCTACGTCTGCGATAACACGTCAACACAGAAAAGAATGCCAAATAAGTCAATTATGCCTTTTTTTCTTGCATGCACACACTTGTAGCCTCTTGACACGCAGGGGCAGGAACTTTCAGTCTCGCTCCCAGAACACAGACACACACAAGACCGAAAGCGTCACACTCTAAAACTGTCCTGGCTGTAGGTGAAGGGGCTCAGGGGTCCGGTAGTGCTGAGTGACTGAGCACAATGCAGAGGAAAGGCCCAGCGTAGCAATGCCTTTCTCCCTTTCCCACGATGCCGCTCACAGCCAGGCTGCTGCAGGGAAGGAAGCTGGTGGAGAGTTCTGTCGGCCAGGCAGGGGCAGCCATGTTGCTCTCCCAAAACACAGCGCTGCATATGCAAAATAAGCTTCAGGAAGTTCTCAGGATTTTACGCTTCCTGTTTTCTAGAGGGCCGGTTTGATGGACAATGCTGGCTGGAGCAGTGCTTTCACCGGGAATTGAAAATGGGGCTTTTTGAAAAAGACAACATTTTACATCTGAATTGTTCTACTAATATTTCACCACGGTAACATAAGATTATGATAAATTATAATGAGGTCTACAACATATCAGCAAAATTCACAACACTGAAATCAGGGACGTGTTGAAATGTCGGAAAAAACAAGATGTTTCCTTCAGAATGAATGACTACAGGGCAGTGTTGTAGTCAAGACCACTAGAAGTGAGTCCAAAACCAGACTAAGATTTTTTAGGAATATAAAAACAAAAAGACGACAGATTTTGTTTTTGTAGTTCAAATTCACTATCATTCATTCTGACCACCTCCTTGTTTCTACGCTCACTGTCCATTTTATCAGCTCCACTTACTATATAGGTGCACTTTGTAGTTCTACAGTTACAGACTGTAGTCCATCTGTTTCTCTGCATACTTTGTTAGCCCCCTTTTACCCTGTTCTTCAGTGGTCAGGACCCCCATGGACCCTCACAGAGCAGGTACTATTTGGGTGGTGGATCATTCTCAGCACTGCAGTAACACTGACGTGGTGGTGGTGTGTTAGTATGTTTTGCGCTGGTCTGAGTGGATCAGACACAAGGAGGTGGTCATAATGTTATGCCTGATTGGTGTATATATATACACACATCTAAAATGTAACACTAAACAATGTATAGCCCAAAAATATTATGAATTATTGTTCTATTACACTTTTGGTCCAACTTTTGGAAACAAATGATGATGAGGTTTTTCTGTCCCATCTTCTCTAAAATTTATTCAGAATCATCACCTAAAGTCAACTCAGCACAAACCAAACAACATACATACATTTTATTATTAAATTAATTTATTTAATTGATTAATATATTTTCATGAAAGCAGAATAATAATAATTACATTCTGATCTGCCCTCAGGAGATATTTGAATTTTGGAACTAATGAACATCAACAAACAAATAATACCCAGTTAAGCCATCATGGAAAGGATCAATAAGGTCCTCGACCCGCATTAAGCAGTTTTTCTTTTAAACATGTAGAAAAATTACTGTTTTATTCCGCTTGAAGGTATTATGGATATTTATTAATGACAAAAAAATTACTGCACATGTAGGCATTGCACTCAGCTGGTCTCGAGAACAATTTCCAAGTCCACCACATCCTGAGACCGAGACAAGACCGAGTCAAAATGATGCCGAGACTGAGATAAGATAAAAACTTTACGCTCTTAAGACGGAGACCGGACTACAGCACTACTACAGAGCCTGTATTTTCATTATCTTTGCATTGTCTTTCCACTGAGTTCCTGTTCTTTCTCCCAGTGGGACAACTGAAGCTCTATAGTATGAGCTCTATATGGAAACACTTTCTGAAGAGTGAGACGAAAGCAGAAGGATGTGGAAGGTGTCCTGCATTTTATGAGGAGAAGGGAATCCGGAGAGGATGATGAACGCATTAGTTGCTAAAGCACAGTAAAGTCATGCAAAATGATATCAAAACCAGCTCCTCCTGCTTCCTAGAGCACATTAAAACGTCTTTCGTCACACGTAAAACCTTTCTCCAGTAATCCAGGTCCCTGCGCCTCCAAACCCAAAGTTACCATAAAACTGAAGCGGGTAATTGCAGACAGTGAGCGAGCAGTTAACTACTTATCCATCAGAATTCAGCAGGAGGGAAAGGATAAGAAAGGGGTTCAAGAGCAATGCACTTTGTCCGGGAAGGGAGGGCAGGCAGGATGGACAGAAAGGATGATCTATACACTGTTAGTAATAAAGGTTCTGTGCAGGTACGTTTTTCGTCCATCAAGGTACAAACAGTGTAAATGTTCCCTCAAAGGTACAACAGTGGTTTTAAGGTCTGATTGTGAACCTTAAATAAGTTTTTCCAGGTGAAAAGTTCGTATTTGTACCTTTTCATAACCGAATGTTTTAAAAAGAACAGTAAAATAAAAGCCTGGAGACGAGACGGGGTGAGTGGAGTCAGTACAGCTTAGAACATATCATTTCAGTGGATCATGGTTCAGTTATGTTCCCTGACTAAAGGTACTGAGATGGACCCTTGAGGGTCCCCCCACTGACATGAGGAGCACTGACCCAGTGACAGTTTACTGCCTCTATTTCTGAGACTGCAGGAGCTGAAGGAGGAGACTGAGAAAACACATTTTTGGGATTCTTGATGGATGTAAATTACACTGTCAAACAAAAAAGCTTACCTTGTAGGTCCACCTTGATTTTGTACAGTAGAGACACTGCTATGTCTGATAAACTTGTACCTCACGTGGTACTTTGCCACTACTAGGTCAGTGTCTGTCACAAGCATTGAAAAGGTAGCTGATTATGCTTGAATGATGTCTGCTGTAGTCAGTATTGTGCACTAGAGATGCACTGAAATTTGAATTACTAAAAATTTTTGTGAGCTAAAAGTGGAAAAAAGGCTAAACGTTTGACTGCAAAAAGGCTTAAATAGGCCTACAAAGCTGCATCCTTTGTTGCTGGTCAGCACAGACATGATCAAGAAGTTTAAACAGTAACAAATCAGCAGTGAAAATTTCGGCCACGTGCAACTATTCCCCTGAGACACTGAGTACGATTACATGCACTGAATAATCCGATAACTGCAGGAAATCAGAGTTTGTCATTAATCCGATCAACACGTTCACATGCACTTGAGTAACCAGACAATGGGGAAACAGTAGTCTACAGTAATCAGATTTCTGCTTTGCAACCAGCCAATAAACTCACAGAAGACGACGTGACGTAAACGTAACGTAAAACTTTCGATAACATCGCACCACTTTACCTGAAAATACGAACATACATCGTCTAGGAGATGAAGAATATTTAAATCCTTTATTTTGTGTTTGGTTTCTGCGTCGCTCCAAAAGTGTTTTGCTGTGTCTCGCGGCGACGCTGCTCGCTTATTTCCGGTACCGCCGTCTGTTTTCACACAGGCGCAGACTGAGAAATCACATGCACTGTATCTGATTACTGAGCTATAATATAGCCTCTTTATCAGATTTCTTAATAGATTTCTAGATGGGAGTATGGTGTTTACATGACCATTTGAATGATCGGATAACCACAGAAATCCAGTTATAATCGGATTATTGAGTGCATATAATCGCACTCACTGTTCACCCTAGTACAGTGCCCAAGTATTTCCTCATTATGGGTTTGATACCACTTTGAAACAAGATATCCTGCTCAATATGTAAAAAACAGCAAAACAACAGAAGCAAAGAGGCCCCACTAGCATGCTGACACCATCTGTAGCCACAGCTTTGAAATAATGAAAAAAATCACAAATGATAGCACCGAAGTGCAAAATATAACTAAAAATAATGGGATTTATTGCCATAGATGACCATCCAATCTCTGTAGTTAAGGACTCTGGATTTTGTGACATTCATTGTAGTGCTACATTTCAGTAAGAGTATTTTAAACTGTTTTTGTTTAATATCAACTTTTTTGGGCCAGGCTGTCGGACCGTTTCAGTTTCAGTTCTGAATTGTGTTTAAGTGTACTAAAAAGAAGTCCTATAAGAAAGGTGCCTTATAAAATGGTCAGTGAATGAAGGTACAAGGTGTTATTGCAAATCAAAATCAAGTCAAATCAAATCAAATCATGTTTATGGTCACATCACATTTACAGAGGTAGAACGTGAGTGAAAATCTTAGATGTGTAGCCCCCTTGTAGAATTTAAGTACAAATATATATATATATACACCGACTCTGAATATACACATATACACAATATACACTAGTATTGCACTATTGTACTATGAAACAGTTACATATTGTGTTGAAATAAAACTATGATATGTTCTGTTGTACACATTTCCGTATATGCAGTTAGTCTGGGGTAGATAATAAATGAGATGCAGGTACTCAGGGGATAGAATACTGATATAGGAATCTTCCAGATTAATCAAGACATGGATAGAAGATGTACAAGATATCAGAGATAGATATGTGTAAGTACAGATTTGCTAGATTAGAGGTGCAGAAGATCAGAGTGAGTCTGATGAGATGTGGATGAGGTGTAGATTGTCCATGGAGACAATTATTTCTAATAATGTTCATGGCGAGTGTATTTACAGAAACAAGGGAAGGCATTACTTACCGTCTTCCTCTAAACACAAGAAAGCTCGTACAGAGAAGGGTTGAATTGGCTGCCAGCAAGCCTAATTAAAAAACGATTATATATATACAAACATTCCATGTTCATAGTAATAGCATTGACTGACCACACCATCCCCCTATACCCTCCACCCCAGCCCAACCCTTCCCCCTGTGTGTTCCCAGACCATCAACCTCCTCTCATCCTCAGGAACATAGCCTAGCCCCAATTACATCATCTCTCCTGAGTTATTAAAAGAAGGAAAGAAAGCAACATCAAAAAAAAGCTCATCTATGCTCTATGTCTATGTGTGTGTGTGTGTGTGTGTGTTTCTTGAATTATGATCTGATTATACCACTCTTTCCCACACAAAGCCTGGAACCCCATCATTGGACCTAAGCCATTTCTCACACTCAGTTCATTCCTACAGTAAAAATTAAGAAGGAAACGTGTTGGAGATGAATCACGGAGAAGCTGGCAGACGTGGCAGAGGAATTACAAGTGTTTTCCGGCTTCGCTTACTGACTTTTTCTGGCTGGTTGTAGTGATAATTCCTTTAAGTTGGACAATAACTTTCTGTGATGACTCTGCAGACTCGTCACATAGCCAGACATGAAAGTGGAATTACCATAAATTGCTGAGGGTTTCTGAACGTGCATGTTTAATACATTTAAGCCACTCGTATATTATGGAAATCAGTCGCTGAAGAGTGAGCCAAGATTACGGTGGCTTTGGGACAGTGGACCTGACTCACGCTTGCACAAAAGGGTGGATTTAGCCATGGAACTGGGCTACTAATATGATGAAGGAACAGCTCTGGACTTTGAGTTTACATCTTTGAAGAGAGTTCAAAGGAACTTTTTCTCAAAGTCCTACTAAACTGTCCACACAAGCTCCCGCTTTAACGCTGTCAGTCAACACTTCCTAGTTTAACCTACCACAGCAGGGCTGACCTCAGCGTTGTTGGTGGGCAGGGCAGCCAGGCCGCTGTTCTTTCCTGTTGCTTCTTTGGTTCCCACAACCGTTTTTTTCTTTACCTTGTGTCCTAAGAATAGGGCTGAGCTGCCGACGTCAAGACATCCTATGGGTCACAGCGCAAGAGAGGAAAGAGGAAGTAAATATCATCAAGCAGGATGGAGGTTGTTTCCAGAACCACAGCTGTACCTCCTGAAGTGATACTGCGCCAAGACCCCTAAAACACAGCAGCGTTACTCATAATACCCAAACCTGCACTCTTAAAAACGACGGTTCTTCAAGGGTTCCTCAATAAGGGAATGTTTCTATATAGAACCATGAGTTCCATATAGAACCATTTCATGTTAAATGCTTAAATGATTCATTGCATAGCAAAAAGTTTCTTTGTATTAATGGAGAATGTGCTGTAAATGGTTCTATATAGGACCAAAAAGGGTTCTTCTATTGTTACAAGCTTGACATTATAATAGTAGCAGAACAGTGTATGCAAGAAATGTATTGTTCTAAATAGAACAAGTTTCCTTTTCCTTTTACTAAAGAACCCTTGAAGAATCATCTTTTTTTGAGAATGTAAAGGGAATGGTTCTATGTAGAACCATGAGTTCTATTTAGAACCACTTCATGCTTAAATAAATCATTGCCTGGTGAAATGGTTCTTCAAATGGATGGATGATGTGTTGTATATAGCAACAAAAGGGTTCTTCTATTGTTACAAGCTTGATATCATATATGTACATGGTTCTACATAGATCCTTTCAAAAAGGTTCTATATAGAACCATATACAACTCATTTTTCATCAGTCTGAAGAAGCTTTTTCACCATGCAAAGAACCATTTAAGCATGAAATGGTTCCAAATAGAGCTAGAACGATTCTTTTTACTATAGAACGTAAAGGGAATGGTTCTATGTAGACCCATGGGTTCTATTTAGAACCATTTCATGTTTAAATGATTCATTGCATAGCGAAACTGTTCTTTAAATTAATGGAGAATGTGCTGTATATGGTTCTGTATAGAACCTTTTTGAAAATGGTTCTACATAGGACCAAAAAGCGTTCCTCTACTGGTACAAGCTTGACATTGTAACAATAGAGAACATAGTTCTATATAGAACCATTTTCAACACATTCTCCGTCAATCTGAAGAACCATTTTACCATGCAAAGAACCATTCATGCACGAAATTTGTTGTTCACTAAAGAAACCTTAAAGAACCATCTTTTTTTAAGAATGTAAAGGGAATGGTTCTATGTAGAATCATGAGTTCTATTTAGAACAATTTCATGCTTAAATAAATCAATGCCTGGTGAAAAGGTTCTTCACATCAATGAAGAATGTGTTGTATATAGCAACAAAAGGGTTATTCTATTATTACAAGCTTGATATCATATATATGTATGGTCCTACATAGATCCTTTCAAAAAGGTTCTATATAGAACCATATACAACTCATTCTCCATCATGCAAAGATCCAAATAAGCATATGGTTCCATATAGAGCTAGAACCATTCTCTTTACTAAAGAACCCTTGAAGAACCATCTTTTTTAAGAATGTAAAGCTAATGGTTCTATGTAGAAACATGAGCTCTATATAGAACCATTTCATGCTTAACCTTTTTAAAAAATGGTTCTACATAGGCACAAAAAGAGTTCTTCTTTTGTTACAAGCTTGACTTTGTAATAATAGCAGAACCTCTTGTACTAAAGAACGTAAAGGAAATGGTTCTATGTAGACCCATGAGTTCTATTTAGAACCATTTCATAGTTAAATGGTTCTATGCGCGGTGAAATCATTTGACACGTTTATCTCATCCTTATGAAGGTCCTGAACTGAGTCGTCGTCTACTGAAGGTGTCCTGGGAGAGGCTGAGTGTATGAGGGTCCCTTTGACCTTTGATGATGACATCAGATGATCTAATATGGGTCATTACTCTAAAGTCACTGTAGTGACTGATTTCTTTGTAAGCAGCACAGCTTTCTTTCAAGTGCAGAGAGATCCAGCCTGGGTTGGAGCCTGTAGAGCACTGAGAGCTGTGTGTTTGCAGCTGTCGCAACACACAAGCTTCGGTTTCAGCCACAGCCGTGATTGACGTTAGAAAAAAGCATCTCTCTTTGCTAAGGGTGGGCAACATGACGACATTTTATCATTATTGTGATAAATTATGTCACGGTATGCTTTCCTGAGCATATCATGGATATCGTCAGTACTTCAAGAACACTGACTAACTATGTTTCATTGAAAAATGACCATAATTAGGCCCGTTTAATTAGATTTAGTGCAGTGCAGTTTGTAAAACATTGATTAAGGCCCAATCCCATTTCACCCCTCGCCCCTACCACTCAGCCCTTAGCCCCCTGTTTTGCACGTTCATGTCTGGGGTAGGGTGTCCTGATTTTTGTTGAGGTACAGGGGTAGGGCGAAGTGTTAGAGCTACATGACCCTCCAAACGGAGGTTTTTCAGAGACTCTCCAAACAGAGTGATATGAGGAAAAAAGAAAAACAGGCAAGATGGCCAAGAAACCCACAAATGTGAGAATTTTCTCTGTTAAAAAATTACGATAACCATTGTTTTATCTTAAGTTAATGTCATTTCAATGTATTATGGTCGTTTTTTCATAACAAGCATAAAAGGGAGGGTAAAAGACAATTATTTATTATCACCCTCCCCTAATTCTTCAGTGATACGAAGCTGAAGTCAGATATTCACCAGCTTCTTGTTTGAATTTTCACATTCCACCTTAAACAGTCCAGCAGTTCTGACGCCTGAAGCGCCAGAATGTAACTGCTGCACCATTTAAGGTGGAACGGGAAAATTCAAACAAGAAGCTGGTGAATATCTGACTTCAGCTTCGTATCACTGAAGAATTAGGGGGGGTGATGATAAATAATTGCCCCCTCTTTGAAGGCACATGATGCCCTAAATGTAACTAAAGCCCAGCAGTGAGGAGCTGAACTTTACCCTCCTCTGCTGTCACTGCAGACTGGCAGGGTCGCCTACAGAGCAGCGCTGGTAGCTGTTAATGAAGTGATGCTCTTTTTATTATTTTTTTTTAATTTGTAACTCAGTTCCAAGGGGTTAGGGTGACACTCAAAAACCAGGGGTAGGGGTAAAAAGAAGAAATGGCATTATAGTGGGCAGGTACTCTTTGGAACTGCTGTGTCTGATCCACTCAGATCAGTCCAACACACACTAACACACCACCACCACGTCAGTGTTACTGCAGTGCTGAGAATGACCCACCACCCAAATAGTACCTGCTCTGTGAGGGTCCATGGGGGTCCTGACCACTGAAGAACAGGGTAAAAGGGGGCTAACAAAGTATCAGAGAAACAGATGGACTACAGTCTGTAACTGTAGAACTACAAAGTGCACCTATATAGTAAGTGGAGCTGATAAAATGGACAATGAGCGTAGAAACAAGGAGGTGGTCAGAATGTTATGCCTGATCGGTGTAAGTTCTCTGCTTTTCCCCCTGATGCTGAGAAATGAATAACGTGTATTTAATGACTATTATGACTGGAAATTAAATGAATCAGTGGTGGTTTTCAGATTTTGTGTGGCAGAAGCCAATTCATCTTCATCCCCTGAACATATTCATAATGTTATCTTTGCCACTGTGGGCATAAACACAACCAAAAGACTTACCTTTTTTAACCATAATCATAATGTATAATGTGCTTATGACTCTTTTTCAGCCTCTCCACAGTCTTGGCCATTCATTTTTGCTTTTCTTTTTCAGTCTTTTTATCTTTTGGTGTAGTTTTCTTGATTTCCTATTAGCTTTTTTCCCTCATTCTATTCTTATTTATTTTTGATTTTATCCTCCATATCATTTCTTATAACTGGGTCTTTGTCTTAATTGTATGTCAATCTGTAAAGCACTTTGAATTACAATTGTTTGTACAAAAGTTGCAGTATAAATAAAGACTGACTGACCGGTTGACTGATGGACTGCTGCCTCTGTTGCTTGTGCAGGGCCAGACTGAGATTTGGAACTGTAGATATGTTTGTGGTGGAAATGAACACCCTTTCCCTTCTCAGAAACACAGAGTGACCTCATTCCTGCCTTTCAGTGGAAGGAAGTATGAATCAGATAAAGGGGGAGCAGACACCTGCCTGAACGGGACCGCACCAGAAGATGCACTGATATTATAAAAGGGTACTGAAAACAATATCCGTCTCAGCTGAGATCCTTCATGCTGGGAAGAATGATTTTCTGAAATGCGGCAGCGCTGCTCTGGCCTTCTTTCCACCAAAATCGTTTTTGCGTCTTTGTGGTTATTTTCATTGACAAATAAATCACAATTATGGTGTCACTCATGATTTTGCAGTGAATGAATTTTTGACTATATTGGTCTCACTGTATTGCCCAATCAAACATCACGATGCATGACTCAGCTTCATCCAAGCTCGTGAAAAGTCCATTAAAAATGTTGGACTCGCCCCGTGCAAATGGTTCTTGCACCACAGACGAGAACCCCCATTAACTCCAAATGAGGGAGAACCAAATGACCTCACAGCGACCGAGTCTTAATTTACAACTGGTCTAGAAAGACAGATAACCGGCCATTAAAAAAGAAGGCCTCAGACCACAGTTGTGACCTGTATGAAGACTTGCTCCAGTTGGCAGTGGTGGACGAAGTACACAAACCATGCACTTGAGTTAAAGTAGAGACACCCAAGGTAAAATATTACTCCAGTAAAAGGAGAAGTTCCTCCCTTTAGACCTCCACTTGAGTAAAAGTACAAAAGTATTTCCTTCAAATGTACTTAAGTATCGAAAGTGAAAGTATCAAAGATTAATTATGGCTCTGATGTCCTATTATCATTTTTGTAACAAGACTCACTTCATTAACTCATTTTAGGTGAAAATACTCCAGTGTCTCTCTTGGTAAACCAGTCTTTTAATAGAATGTCATTAATTAGTGACGCTGATGTCTATTAAAATTATCATAAGCACAAAACACTGAAGGCAAACAGTTTCCATCAGGTAGAACTGAGTGGCTCTGAAATCACTTTTTACAAACAAGCAAAGTTTCAGTTTAAGATTTATTTGCAACTTAGTTTAAATAAAAATTAGTTTAAATTTAAACAAGTTTAAGTTTAATAAAAATTTGCTTTAAACTCACAAATGAGTTTCCTTTACCAAACTGCATCTGTAGGTCTCTGTTCATAAACATAAACTAGCAAAAACAAATTTACTATAAAATGAAATGTGTTTGTATAAATTCAGAAAAAAGACACGTCAGTCACAACTGCATATGTGTACATATTTCTATATTGTGGTCTATTTACACAAAGTTAGGTTAGTTCATCATTTATGTTGAATAGACTCTCCCAAAATTTTACGCTGCTGCACTGATGTTGAGCTGTGTGCTGCACTGGGTCGGTATGACCAACAGGTCAAAACAAGCTCAAAACAAAGTGAGCGCTGTGCCCTGATTGGTGTTCTTGCTTTGCGCTTCCTTAGTTTTGACATGTTATGATTTTATACACACATAAACCAAAAGGAACGACAGATTTCTCATAATGTAGTGGAGTAAAAAGTGAGATATTTGGCTTTGAAATGTAGTGGAGTTAAAGTAAAAAGTCACCAAAATGGAAAAACTTTAATAAAGTAGATACACTAAAAAAACTACTTAAGTACAGTAATGAATTACATTTACATCGTTACTGTCCACCACTGCCAGTCGCTGAGGAGTGCAGTTAGATCACAATGGGGGGGAGATAAGATCAGAGCGGGGCTGAAATGTAAAGTATATGAGCCAAATGGGTCCCAGCCATACATTTCCAGACCCACTGTGGGAATCAGTCTGGAGCTGTGTGGAGAACAGGAGTGACACAATTACTCCATCTGCTAACATTTAAGAATGTGTAGCGTAATCTCTTTGGTGCACTCCTCTCACAACAAAATGATGCCTTAAATAAAAAGGATGCACATGTACTAGAACCCATTCCACTCCCCATTTTCAGGCATATATCATCTTTCATATCCTGCATGAAGACGCCCGAGCTACGTCACCGCCGCCTGTGTGAACGTAAACAGAAAAATATTGCCGTTCTCCTCCTCCTTAGGACTATTTCACAGCCTTGCATGCGGGCAATCCACTCTCTGCACGTTATGGCCCAGCGACGGCAGTATATTGTTGACCTAAAATCCAGGTTGATTAATGGCCCTGTTGTCCTGCTGATGCTCCTGGTGCGCCAGCACACTCAGGCAGTGGTGTGTGTCCAAGCTCTAAGGCTCTCTTGGTCACAAAGACCCTCCCTGCTTCTCGCAGTCCATCATTTCAGTTTACAGCAACATTAAAAGGATGTAAACCGAGCTCAACCCTGTAGACACAGATACTATACTACTATACTATACTATTACACTGGGATGTACTGACCCCACTGATGAGTAAATACTATATTAGCTCACACTGTAAGACGCCCAAAACACAGCAGTGTATATCATCATACCCAAACCTGCACTCTTAAAAAGGATGATTCCTCAAGGGTTCTTTAGTACACTATCAAACAAAGATGGTTCTTAATGGGTTCTTCAATCAAGGGAAAGGTTCTATTTAGAGCCCTGAGTCTGTATAGAACTATTTCATGCTTAAATGATTCACTGCATGATGAAAAGGTCCTTCAGACTGATGGAGAATGTGCTGTATAAAGCACCAAAAGGGTTCTTCTATTGTTACAAGCTTGACATCATATATGTGTATTGTTTAATACAGAACCTTACAAAAAGTTCCTATATGTATCCATATACAACACTTTCTCCATAATCTGAAGAACCTTTTCACCATACAAAGAAGTGTGACAAGGGTCTGTATAATAGAACTCATGGTTCTAAATAGAACCATTTCCTTTACAAAAGAACCATTGAAGAAACATCTTTTTTAAGAATGTAAAACCATGAGTTCTAAATAGCTTAAATGGTTCTTTGCATGGTGAAATGGTTCTTCAGATTGATGGAGAATGTGTTGTATGTGGTTCTATATAGAACCTTTTTGAAAAGAGTTCTCTGTAGGACCAAAACGTGTTCTTCTATTGTTAGAAGCTTGCTACTGTGATAATAGCACAACCATTTTAGTGCTATACAGAACCATTTTCATCACATTCTCCATCAATCTGAAGAACAATTTTACCATGCAGAGAACCTTTTGTGCATGAAATTTACAGTTCTAAATAGAACAATTCCTTTAAACAAAGAACTCTTGAAGCATCCTCTTTTTAAAAAATGTAAAGGAAATCATTCTATGTAGAACCATGAGTTCTATTTAGAACTATTTGATGCTTAAATAAATCATTGCCTGGTGAAACGGTTCTTCAGACTGATGGAAAATGTGATCTTGATGTCATATATGTATATGGTTCTACATAGATCCTTTCAAAAAGGTTCTATATAGAACCATATACAACTCATTCTCCATCAATCTGAAGAACGTTTTCACCATGCAAACAACCACTTAACCATGAAATGGTTCTATATAGAGCTAGAACCATTCTCTTTACTAAAGAACTCTTGAAGAACCATCTTTTTCAAGAATGCAAAGGGAATGGTTCTATGTAGAGCCATGAGTTCTATTTAGAACCATTTCATGCTTAAATGGCTCTTTGCTCGGTGGAATCATTCTTCAGATTGGTGGAGAATGTGTTGTATATGGTTCTATACAGAATCTTTTTGAAAATGGTTCTAAGTAGCAACAAAAAGGGTTCTTTTATTCATACAAGCCTGACATCCTACTAACAGGTGCCATATAGAACCATCAGTACATTCTCTATCAATCTTAAGAACCTTTTCACCATGCAAAGAATAATTCAAGCATGAAATGATTCTATGTAGGACTCACGGTCCTAAATAGAACCATTCCCTTTACTAAAGAACCTTTGAAGAACCAACTTTTTTAAGAATGTAAAGGTAATGGTTCTATGTAGAAACGTGACCTCTGTATGGACTAGATTTCTTGCTTAAATGGTTCTATACAGAACCTTTTTTGAAAATGGTTCTATGTAAGAACAAAAAAGGGTTGTTCTATTGTTACAAGCTTCACATTTCAATAAAAGCAGAATCCATTCTAGTGCTTTGTAGAACCATTTTCAACACATTCTCCATCAATCTGAAGAACCATTTCACCATGCAAAGAATTATTTAAGCAAAAAATAGTTCTATATAGAACTCATGGTTCTATATAGAACCATTCTCTTTACTAAAGAACCCTTGAAGAACCATATTTTTAAGAATGTAAAGGGAACTGTTCTATGTAGAACCATGAGTTCTATTTAGAACCATTTCATGCTTAAATGGCTCTTTGCCTGGTGAAACCATTCTTCAGACTGATGGAGAATGTGTTGTATATGGTTCTATACAGAAAATGGTTCTAAATAGCAACAAAAAGTGTTTTTCCATTCTTACAAGCCTGACATCCTAATAATAGCAGAACCCTTTTTGTTGCTGTATAGAAGCATTTCAGTACAATCTCCATCAATCTTAAGAACCTTTTCACCATGCGAAGAACCATTTAAGCATGAAATGATTCTATGTAGGACTCATGGTTCTCAATAGAACCATTACCTTTACTAAAGAACCTTTTTTTTAATCTTTTTTTAAGAATGTAAAGATAATGGTTCTATGTAGAAACATGAGTTCTATATAGACTAGATTTCTTGCTTAAATAGTTCTATACAGAACCTTTTTGAAAATGGTTCTATATAAGAACAAATAGAGTTCTTCTTTTGTTACAAGCTTGACATTGTAATAATAGCAGAACCCTTTTTGGTGCTATATAGAACCATTGTCAACACATTCTCCATCAATGCGAAGACCCATTTCACCATGCAGAGAATTATTTAAGCATAAAATGGTTCTATATAGGACTCATGGTTCTAAATAGAACCATTCCCTTTACTAAACAACCCTTGAAGAACCATAAAATATTCATTTCAGTACACAAGCCTACACACACCTAACAACAATGTCTGCTCGGTTCTCCAAACGATGATCTGTTACAGTAATATAATAATTTACACAAAGCTCTGCTTTTGTATTCATTTCACCAGCTTGGACACCAGAACCACCAGCCTCCTTCCGGCTCTTTGTCTCTGCAAACCAGTTCTCTGAGGCAGAGCATGGTGGCACCAAAGCCTACCAGAACCACTCCTTTCTCCCCCTTTTTCTCCCTGCTCCCCTGCTCCCCCCCTTTTTGTGAGTAGCTCCCCACGTGTCGAACATATTAGCAATTCAAATGAGAAGGAGGCTGGGCTGCGTTCGGGTTTTATTTCCCACCCGTATTCCGCCTCCTGCGCTAGCATTGGTTAGTGGTTCATTCTCATTAGCGGTGCGCCTAGTGGGTCTGACCTATCAGCCAATCAGAGCGCGAGAAGCCGAATACTATCAGCCAATTGTAGCGCAGCTCGCGAGATACGGCCGGGGCTTGTCGGAATACGGGTGCGGAAAAAACATAACGCGGCGGCGGGGTCGGATTTCACTCGGTGAGATGGCGTGTGGTCACTCGGCTTTCTGTCCTGACTGGATTAGATGCTGTGGGAGCCGTTATACGGAGGTGCCTGCTGCTGGTTCTGCCTCATCCTTGTGGAAAGTGGACGCGGTGCTTCTTCTGCTTTGGGGAGGAATCTCGGAGGAGCCCGTCTCCACCTGACAGACGGGCTATAAGGCAAGCCGTGGTCTGTTAGACAGTTCCTGAGTGAAAGCAGTCTGGAAAGAACCCGAGATCAGTGCGGATTTTTCCTCTGGATCTCTTCCTCACCGGGAGCGCGCTGGAAGCACAGCCGCGTAGGGATTTTGGTGGAGGGGACGCAGCGGATGCGCCACGGCGGAGCGGAGGAGCTACGGGCAGATAGATGAGTGTAAGTGAAGGGCAGATGCTGTTTCAGTGGCTTTTATCCTGACCATTACCAGAGCGCGCAGCGGTTTAGCTCTGAATGCGTTGACTGCAAACGTCCCCATTCATGCGTTCCTGCGCAGCGGAAGGCTGGAGGACCAGCTCCATTCATCCTGGCGTCTTTTTGAGATCTGCTCCGAAAGATAAAGGCTCAGGCAGCCTGTAGACCGGCCACGTAGCCTGTTTAACACCAGTGACGAGGGAGCAGAGGTGCGATATCGATCCGTTCAGAGGAAGATCAGCGGGGCTGTGTGTGGTGTGTGGATGTCACGGTTTTGTCTCTGCGCTTTTTGAGTCGATACAGAGACGCTCAATGAAAAGCAGCCTCATTCACGCTCCTGTAGGCTATGATGAATTAATAAAAGTTATGAGTCACTCTTGAATAATGCTGCCTGCCGTTACTGCCATTATAGTGAATAAGTGTTTCCCTGAGCTAAGAGCCTGCGAAGGAGGAGCTGGAGTAAGACTGCCTGCGCTGAGGATGCTGCGTTCAGCCGTTCAGACAGGCAGAGCCGCGGCTCAGGTAGAGGCACTGTCGTGCGTGAACTTGGCGTGAGTGGACACGGTTTCTTTTCAGGCGTCTGAAAAACGTATAGTGTAAAGGTAAAGTATAGTTCAATAAGAAACACATGGTTAATCGCCGAAATACCCGTTTGTTCCTCTCTGCCTCGGCTGAGGCGGCCGGCCGGGCGCTTTGGGTCGCCTATGAGAGCGAACGTTATAGCAAGCTATAGGCTACTGCTCACCTCTATAGTACTTAGCAAAGGCTGCAATTAATACACACGAACGCCATGACCTGGAATTCAAGGTTAAAAGAAGTAAGAAAGGCTGAAGATAAGTTAAAGGGGAATTCCACCAATTTTTCAAAGTGTGGTTGAGATTTGATGTGAAATGGTTTGTAGGGAAACTTCACAACATTGGTTTCTTTACAGTGGTGGTGATGGGAACCAGGCATCCTGATATATGGGAACCAGGCGTCCTGATATATGGGAACCAGGCGTCCTGATATATAGGAACCAGGTGTACTGATATATGGGAACCAGGCATCCTGATATATAGGAACCAGGGTCCTGATATATGGGAACCAGGCGTCCTGATATATGGGAACCAGGCATCCTGATATGGGAACAAGGTATCCTGATGTATAGGAACCAGGCGTCCTGATATATGGGAACCAGGCGTCCTGATATATGGGAACCAGGCATCCTGATATATGGGAACCAGGCGTCCTGATATATAGGAACCAGGTGTACTGATATATGGGAACCAGGCATCCTGATATATGGGAACCAGGCGTCCTGATATATAGGAACCAGGTGTACTGATATATGGGAACCAGGCATCCTGATATATAGGAACCAGGCGTACTGATATATGGGAACCAGGCATCCTGATATATAGGAACCAGGCGTCCTGATATATAGGAACCAGGCAACCTGATATATGGGAACCAGGCAACCTGATGTATGGGAACCAGGGGTCCTGATATATGGGAACAAGGCATCCTGATGTATAGGAACCAGGCGTCTTGATATATGGGAACCAGGCGTCCTGATATATGGGAACCAGGCATCCTGATATATAGGAACCAGGGGTCCTGATATATGGGAACCAGGGGTCCTGATATATGGGAACCAGGCATCCTGATATGGGAACAAGGCATCCTGATGTATAGGAACCAGGCGTCCTGATATATGGGAACCAGGCGTCCTGATATATGGGAACCAGGCGTCCTGATATATAGGAACCGTCCTGATATATAGGAACCAGGCGTCCTGATATATGGGAACCTGGGGTCCTGATATATGGGAACCAGGCATCCTGATATATAGGAACCAGGCATCCTGATATATAGGAACCAGGTGTCCTGATATATGGGAACCAGGCGTCCTAATATATGGGAACCAGGCGTCCTGATATATAGGAACCAGGAGTCCTGATGTATGGGAGCCAGGCGTCCTGATGTATGGGAACCAGGCATCCTGATATACAGGAACCAGGCGTCCTGATATATGGGAACCAGGCGTCCTGATATATGGGAACCTGGGGTCCTGATATATAGGAACCAGGCGTCCTGATGTATGGGAGCCAGGCGTCCTGATGTATATAATCTTCAGATTCATGGAGAATGTGTTGTACATGGTTCTGTGCGGAACCTTTTTGAAAATGGTTCTATATAGCACCAAAAAGGGTTCTTCTTTTGTTACAAGCTTGACATCACAGTGATTGCAGAACCTCATCTTCCTACATAGAACCATAACCTGCACATTCTTAAAAAAGATGGTTCTTCAAGAGTTTGAGGAATGGTTCTAGCTCTATATAGAATCATTTCATGCTTAACATGTTCTTTGGCATGGTGAAAAAGGTCTTCAGATTGATGGAGAATATGTTGAAAAATGGGTCTGTATAGCACCAAAAAAGGGTTCTTCTATTGTTACAAGCTTGACATCACAATAATAGCAAAACCCTTTTTAGTGCTATATAGAACCATTTTCAACACACTCTGCATCAGTCTGAAGAACTTTTTCACCATGCAGAGAACCATTTAAGCATGAAATGATTCTATATGGAACTCATGGTTCTAAATAGAACCATTCCCTTTACTAAACAACCCTTGAAGAAACATCTTTTTTAAGAATGTAAAGGTAAAGGTTCTATGTAGGAAGATGAGTTCTGTATAGAACCATTTCATGCTTAACCTTTTTGAAAATGGTTCTATATAGGAACAAAAAGAGTTCTTCTGTTGTTATAAGCTTGACATTATAGCAGAACCTTTTTGGTGCTATATAGGAACCAGGTGTCCTGATATATGGGAACCAGGGGTCTTGATGTCTACAACACAAATGCAGACCACCAGTGAGCCTACATGTGTCTTCAAGGTGGTGATGATTTAAGCAATGGTCTGTCTTTTCTTTGGGAACTGCTTTGCCCTAGAACACTGTTCATGTGTCCCTCAACCATGAGTAGATTAAAATAAATGGATTAAGATACATTTTAGGCCACGCCTTTATCACAAAGCTACTGTCAAACAATGTCTCAGACATCAGGCTAAATATTCATAACCGTTTTACATACTAGCTTTCTGGGAGGGAGCTTTTAAAGGTGGACGTCTGGTTCCTATCACCACCACTGTGAAAAATTCTGACTCGGCAAGTTTCTCTAAAACAAAGTATTTTACACCAACCCTCTCTGATTTTGTTGACATGTTAACAATTTAATCAGGTAGAAATTTAAAAAAATGGTGGAGTTCCTCTTGTAATGTAAGCCACATATAGGGAGCATTGCGGTTTTTAGAAGTCGCGTCAGTCTGTGACTGTCGCAGGTGGGCTGCCGTTATGAGGATGTCCCATGTATTATTTTATTAGTTTTTAATTTATGCCTCCTGTGACTTTCATTCATCTATTATGAGCAAATATGACCTGTTTATGAATGCGCTTGACTAATAAGCAGAGGTGAACCCAATAACCTCTCTGCTTGGTGGTGCCTAGAGATGGACTTTCCTCCTGTAGTTTAGGCTGAACCTCAAATAGGTCCATGTTTCCTATATAGTGCACTTCTTAGGTCATTACAAATAATAGTCTGAACATCCAAACAGTGCACTGGATGTCTAAGAAGGAGCCTTTTGGGATTCGACCTCACAATCAATTCAAACCCAAATTATTTCAAAGCAAGCCATCAAATTGGTTTCAGATAAGCTGAGTGGCTGGAGGCGCATCTAGTACAGCTGTGGGCTTAGTCCTGAGGACCCAGTGCGCTGCAGATTTAGGTTTTCCCCCTGTCGTAAGACACCCTGAATGGGTTGAGAGTTACGTTAGTCATGTTGGACTAGGGAAAACTCGTGCAGTGTGTCTCTCACCAGGCCTGGGACTGAGGACCACTCAACTAGAGCACCTGTGAGGTCTGGGCACACTGAGCACACATGTTCATTCCCAGAGTGGATTGCAGATCACAGAGCCATAAAATAAAACAGTGCCCAGTGAGGGGCAGTCTGTTAATACTGCTACTCGTCATCACTTGGATGTGGATCATACAGCTGGGTTTGATGAGGACTGTTGGCTTTCAATGTTACTGGGACACATGCTAGCTTGAGATGTGGGGGAAAGTGTGTGTGTGTGGACGTGGAGACAATGTGGCATTATTCTAAAACACTTTGCCTTACAGTCATCTTGGTAATGGCTGTATTTTTTAAGGATTGTTGTACTGCTTTTGTATTCTATGGGGTCTTTTATGAGTTGAAAGGCGCTGTATAGTGAGACCAGGGAGGGTTGAAACATGGGGTGAGTTATTACACTCCCAGTTTCATCAATCAGAAATAAGCTGCAGGGGTGATATCACTGCTGCGGACACCCTCCAACCTCCTGAGCTGACAGGGGAAGTGTGGAGACTTGGTGTGAAATGGCGAGGAGTTTACAAAATGTTGAGCTAAGAAAGTTAAATTTCACATCTGGATCACATCTGGAATTTCACAGCCTGGTTAGCACTCATATTTGTATAGGCTAAACATTCTAACTGGTCTAAATCGGCTGTTTCTCTTGTTTAATTTGAGGTGTAAAATGTTTGCTGGTTTAAAACATGCATGATAAAAATCTCGTAATGTCGTGACTGATCAGGACGGGGGGGGTTGTAACACACAGTGTAATGTACGAGGCTGATCAAAGAACAATTGGCCCACTTACATTTTTTACATGAAACCTCTCAAGTAGTGGGCGATATGGCAAAATATCACGATACTTCAAGAAGTTTTAACAATACTCAGTATGCTGGGGGTCGTCAACACATGGCTCCGGAGTCACATGTGGCTCTTTTGCTGTCCTGTTGTGGCTCCACAGCAGAATCAGATTTGTAGGTAAAAATAAAATAATCCTCCTTTACAGTAAAATAAAGCTCTGCTGATCGTTCAACACAGTTTAACAATAAATGGTCTTAAACTCTGGAGTTAATGTAGAACTGCTGATTCACCCTTTAACCCTGAAGATCAGCGCAGACTGCTGGTCACCATAGCAACAGTCTTGCCTAGCTAGTAGCTAACGAAACGGCAAAGAGAAAGATTTGAGACAAACATCGATAATTTGGAGATGAATGGACTTAATTGTGTTTATAATCACTCCAGCTGGTTTCCTGAGATGTTTAATCAGCAACGAGAAACTGACAAACACTAGAAAGTCACAAAGCTGAAGTCAGTTTCTTGCTCACCCTCTTTTTGTTTAAATTTTCATGTTCTACCTTAAATGGTGCAATAGTTGGCTACATAGTTAGCTACATTCTGGCGCCTCAGGCACCATTTAAGGTGGAACGGAAAAGTTCGAACAAGAAGCTGGCGAATGAGAAGCGACTTCAGCCTCGTAAAAGACAAACGCTGAGAGACATTTTACAAGAAACTGTTCTATTTTAGCAGAAAGTTTCCTGCCGGAGATGTGAGAAAAGTGGCTATAGCTGAGCTAAAGCTTAAAGCAGAGCAAAGTAAGTCTACGTTTTTGTTTATATTATATTTTTTAGTCTATACTGGTACATCAGCACATACTGAGACATATTTACAGCCAAGATAGTGAAATGTTAAAATGGTAAAATGGACATGAAATGTTTTGGCTCCCAAGGTGCTTTTGATTTTTGTTGAAACCACAATATGGCTCTTTTTAACAACTGGGTTGTGACAACTGGCGTAGGTAAACTTTAACTGTCAATGAAAATTTGACTTCCTTTGATGACCTACCGTTTACACACACACACACACACACACACACACACAGTGCTGAGTGTTTAAAATGTTTTAGTATAGACTGTTCAGTGTTTTTTTCCCCCATTTACTGCTTTAAATTTAAGAAAAATTTAAGAAAAAATAAAAGAAACTATCCTTTACAAATAATTATTTTATACTTCACCTACTGTTCTGGTCCTTTTAAGTAGATTTCCATGCTATTGCTATTTGTTACAGACAAATTTAATGAGTATAAAAGTTTGAAAGCAAACAACCACTAAGTTAGAGGGTGAGGGTGAACTATCCTGGTCTCTTCTATACAAACTAGGAGTAATCAGTTTCATTTAAACAATGGAAATGGAAGTTTCTCTGCTATTTTTCCCACCCAATTTAACTTTAAGTTTAGGTTTCATGAGAAACAGGACAAAAAAAATCTCACCTTTTCTTCGGCCCAATCCCATTTCTTCTTTTTACCCCTACCCCTTCTTTTCGAATATCACCCTAACCCATTGGAACTGGTTGAAATCTTGCCCTTTGAAATGGGACAACCCTAAAACAAAAAAAAAAGAGCATTGCTTCATTAACAGCTACCAGCGCTGCTCTGTAGGCGACCCTGCCAGTCTGCAGTGACAGCAGAGGAGGGTAAAGTTCAGCTCCTCACTGCTGGGCTTTAGTTACATTTAGGGCATCATATGCCTTCAAAGAGGGGGGCAATTATTTATTATCACCCACCCCTAATTCTTCAGTGATATGAAGCTGAAGTCAGATATTCACCAGCTTCTTGTTCTAATTTTCCAGTTCCACCTTAAGTAGTGCAGCAGTTACATTCTGGCGCTTCATTCGTCAGAACTGCTGGACTATTTAAGGTGGAACAGGAAAGTTAGCTAGCTAGCTACCGAGACATTAGCATGCTATTAGCGATTTTTAATGCTTGTTATGAAGAAAACGACCAAAATACACTGAAACGTCATTAAACTAATATAAAACAGTGGTTATCGTAATTTTTAACAGAGAAAATTCTCACATTTGTGGGTTTCTTTGGTCTCTTGTTCAGCTGTCTTGCCGGTTTTTCTTTTTTTCTCATGTCACTCTGTTTGGAGTCTCCGTTTGGAGGGCCATGTAGCCCCAACACTTCGCCCTCCCCCTGTATCCCAACTAAAATCAGGACACCCCACCCCTAGACGTCAACGCGCAAGGGCCAAGTGTTAGGGGCGAGGGGGGGGAATGGGATTGGGCCTTCTTCTTCTTCTTGAAAAAGTTTCTATTTTAGATATGCATGGTGGTGCTATACTTCCATTGGCCGGCTTTTTATCTCTCATCTTTTGTGGTACAAACTATCTCAGTCACCACTCATTGTGCCTCATATTTGAGAAGCTGAATGTTAAGTGCTAAGGTCAGGAATTGCAAGCACACACACACACACACACACACACACACACACTAGAATGAGTACCAGATGACAGGAGCGAGAGTGCAGAGAGAACAAATAAGATTGTGCGTCTGATCCCCCCGTCTAAAGTAGCCGAGGGGAAATGTTTACACAAGAATTTAACTCCAAGCCCCCCCCCCCACACACACACACCCCCCACCCCGCTTGCTTAAGGCATCCATGAGATGTCGTGCTTCTTCTTTTGTTGATCATCAATATCTTATTACCACATTAACTGGAAAACAATGCTACAGAACCAATGGAAAAAGCGCTGAATGTCTGCAAAGCATTCCATTTTAATTAGTTTGCAACACACTCTCTATAGTTAGCCTATGCTGTCAGCTTGCTGGCACTCTAGTTAAAGCAAAAGCTATTATGTCTAAATGCTCCAGAATAATGCTGTTCTCCTGGAAACCAAGGTCTCCTTTTTGCCCATGGAAGGTTATTATTATTAATAGCCTCTCTAAGTCTCTAAAAGGGTAATAAGGTAATGGTGTATTCTCGTTGAGTGAGATGTTGGAATGCCAATTCAAAGCTGGTTAGTTGCCTCTGCCTCCTTTTCGTATGTTCCTCTGTTTTTGTTGGATTTTTTTTCTTCTTGTATGTGTTTTTGTATGTATTCTGTGCACAGTGTTCGGTAATCCAAAGGTTGTTGGGTTCATATCAGCTTGTAGAGCTGCACGTAGACTGTGGCAGGGTAGCCTGTATCAGAAGAAAGCTTTGTTTTCCATTGAGGTTTGGTCTGAAACACTGAAGTCCATTTGGTCCATACCGGAGAGAATAGCCATACCAGAGAAAGAGATGGAAATTGTTTGTAGGTTTGTCGTCAGAGACCCATTGCCAGCGGTGAACCACCAAAAAGAACACACATGAGAACCTCAGGTTTATCAGGCTGTTGAGATATCACTGTAGGAATGCACACAAAGATCTCAATTTCCAAAGAAATCTCAAACGTGCATGAGTAGGGTCGAATTTTATAATATATCCAGTGTCAGGAACTAAAACAATGGTGAAAACGTTTTAGTCTAATAGCCTTGAGCTGCCTGACTGGGCTGCTTGTGGTGGCATTTATGTTTTTTTTGCCAGTAATGGGCATTTAGCTCAAGCCTAACCTCAGGCAAATGGACTGGAAACAGCATGCTTGGAGATAAGGCCTGAGTTTGCCTAAGTCCATGTGAACCTCTACTGAGGCATGGTTCCTGTAACTGTGGTGGACGTCTTTGGGTGGAAGTTCTTTGCTGATCTTGGGCCAGTTAGTCAAGTTAAGTCAAGTCAAGTCAAATTTATTTGTGTAGCGCTTTTTACAGCTGATGCTGTCACAAAGCAGCTTCACAGAAATCCATTAAAGACAAAGTTTTACCATGAAATGTAAATCCTCCAGGTGAGCAAGCCAGGGGCGACAGTGGCAAGGAAAAACTCCCTCAGAGCTGAGGAAGAAACCTTGGGAGGAACCCCACAGGCTCACAAGGGGGGACCCATCCTCCTCTGGTCAAACTACCTACAAAATGATTATACCACTAATATTAATAGTAGTAGTAGTAGTAATAATTAGAAGTCCATGAAAACTTCAGTGTAGGGTGGGCAGCTGGTCAAGTGGCGGTGACTGGGGCGTGGGCAACTGGTCTGAAGCGGGTAGCAGGAGAGCTCCACAGACAATCATCCGTCAGTGTCCGGCCGGACAGGTGGGCAGTCGTTTACTCGGAAAAAGGTAGGGAGATGGAATTAGTTTGTTCTGTTTGGGTGTATGTAGAACAGTATGCAACTAACTGTAACAAAGGAACCACAAACTGGTCTCGGGTCAGCATAAAAGTCCTACGTCTGCCAACCCCAGCTGTTGAGCAAGCTTTGGAAGGAGTGAAGCTTTGGCCATTGATATGTGCTGGCTTAAGCAAGAGACTCTTAGCCCTACGGCCAGGTTTACGCTGACATTTAACGAGACCCAGTGCCGTATTATTCACATATTCCTTTTTAAAATCCATACATTACTCACATAAGTGCTTGTAAAATGGGATTTCACTTTGTAAATGTGTGAATAGGGGAAATGTTTATTCCCTCCAATTGGACTCAATGGGCAGAAGGAATTAGATTAGATGCAAAGTCTGTATTTTTTCCCCTTTAGAGATCAGAGATCGGCAGTAGCGCAGGCTGAGTTTACTGAAACCATCTAATATGTTCACATTTAATCATTACGACGAGATAAAGTCACTATTGAAAGCGCTGCTGGGTGACCCAATCATGTTTTTTAATGGAGATGCTAAGTATCTCAGCTGGTGTTGACTTCACGGTGACAGCCCTTCTCATTTGAGCACATTATGCAAGCAAATAAATCAGCAAGGACGTTCAAAGCTCTGAGTGATGGAGGGATTCCTGCATAGCTAAAGTAAAAGCAACCCGCTGAGCTCCGTTCGCGAGCCACTTTCCTCAGAGCTCTATGAGTGGATATATAGATGCTGAAGCCTATAAGTGTCAATCAGGCGTTTTCCATGTATGCACTGTGTCTAGACCCGATCAGACTGCACTCCGTTTGATCCCAGGACAAAATTGCATCAGATCCAGACGTCACTGCGGAACACTCGATGGCTAGAATCCGCAACAGAGTATGCGGTTGAACCTGATCTGCTGCCACTGCTGTGTTTAACATCTTGTCTTCTCCAATAACCAGCCAGCCCTTTGCGTATTAATAATTCAGTGACCTCGTCTCTCTCGCCGTCTCCGTTTTCCTGTGGAGTTTTTATTCCTCAAGAGAGCACGCATCGCACCCCAAGCCCTGCAGGAGCGAACCCGGCTCTGATCGCAACATGGTAACCGCAGGTTGTTTTTGATTTGTCTCAGTCATACAGTGCCTTGATACTGCCTCTCCGTATCTCTCTCACAGCGAGGCATGTGCTCCCCCCCCTCAGTGAGGACAAATGTCTGCTGTGCCCTAATCTGATTATATTATTGAATTCAAATCTGGCAAATTGCACGGTGGAAAAAGAGGCAAAGTGCACGACTGGGTGTTTATGTTACTCAGGAAAGAATAATATAACTTTTCACTGGAGAGGTTAGGAGATGGGAAAGTGATCTGAATTTATAATACAGGGATGCTTTTGATTTGTATGACCCCGTTTTGGCTTTTCACCCTGTGATTCGTCTCTTTTGTCTTCCGGCTTCTTCTTTCTTGGAAAGTTTGAATAGAACAGAGCAGCTCTTTTGACTATAAGGTGTCAGTAGATGATCTATGTCATATGGTGACTCGGTTGGAGGCTGCCTCAGTGCTCGACATTTTTACACTTTCACGTCACCCTTGGTTGACGCTTCACAGTTCCCACGAGAAAAAGAATGACTTCAACCTTTTTTCCAGCGAGTTTCCGAGAAGATTTAGAGATTTTAGGTGCACCTAAAAATCAGCCACTGTTCCAAGATAGGAAGAGGGAAATGACATTTGGCAATGATGGAGTGTGTTTCTTGGAATGGACGGATTTGAAGTGATCAAATTTGCACAGTTTTCTCAGCAGAAGACAGTAGATATAAAATAGTAGTAACATACATCTTGAAGCTTGAGTCGTGTCTGTTGTCAGTTTTTATAGATAACTGTATTTCACACAGTGGCAGGAACCATATAAGCAAGTCTATTTGAAGTTACTTAACTCAGTGAGGACTTTACTTGATGCTGATTGGTGGGGTATAAGCCTACATTACTTGTTAGCTACATTTGCCATGCAGCAAACTCTGGGCACCAAACGTGTCTTGGCCGACTGACTACATTTTGGCCAAAGGGAAACCTATGTAAATTCGATTTTTCAGCAAACTATTATTTTAAAGAAATCCAGAAAGGACCAGAGCGAAAGAGTGACTAGTGAAACTCAATCAGCATCCGCTCTGGCGATATCGTTGAAAGTTCAGGTATAGAGCGAGAGCAGACGCCTGGCATGAAACATGTATCACCTGGACTTGTGGGGTCACTGGCTGAAACCCCTGTTTTGTTTTCTCTGGCCTTGCCTCCAGTTTGAGAGGGGAAACTTGGAAGCCCTGGAGTTTATTTCCTCTCGTTTTTACAGCGATTACAGCACCGTGTTTCGGCCGTTACGGCGCTTTTTCGGGATACTTCATATCCCATTAAACCTGCCTCTCTGGGAGGCTGTAAAAAAGCAAACAAGTAGACTGTGTGTGCTCGCTTGTGTGTGTTTGCAAAAGGAACCGTCCGGAAAAGTGTTACACAGCACGGCCCCTGCTGGCTTGCGTCATTAGTATATCTGTAAATCAAAATCAGGCTTTCATTTGTCCACCTGATCCTGACCGCAGCCAGGCTTGTGTGTATGAAAGCTCTCCTCACCTTCTGTGAGTGGAGTTATCCTGGCCTGACTCACGGTTTGGCACTGACGCAGCTCCACTCGTCCTCTGGCAGTCGCTTTTTTATGCAGCGCTGTTCCTCTGTACCAGTCCCGTCTTGACGGTTTAAGTGTTTTGTTAAAGTTCACAGAGGGTCTTTATATGCGGAACAAATTAGCCTGTGATTGCACTCAGGAGCATCATCTTGGCCTTTATTGCAACAAAGAAGTTCTAAGGGAAGCTACAGTACATGCCATAGCAGTAGCCAGTGAGTCTCTGTTTAATGCATTCTTATACATTCTTACAGATTAAATCTGCTACATCGCTGCTCTGCGGAGATGTGAAGAGATTGATATCAAATGCTTTGCTTGCCTGGCACAGCTTTATATCTTTGTTAAAGTCAGAAATAGGTCACATAAATACCAGAGCATTCCAGCTCTCTGAAACCTCTACTGCAAAATGATATTTCTGCTCTTACATTTGGCCGCTGGTGTATCAGAGTCTGGTAACTTGAGCTGCCCTTTACATTGTGTGAACATTTATTGATGAATGGGTGAATAGAAATGGTCTAAAACTTGGAATGAAACCAACTTACATTAATGTACATTGAATTTCAGTTAAATTGAAAGACGTACGTTGAGTCAGAATAAAAAAACGCTAAAATTTGTTCGTGCGCTGTAAAAGCACACAAATGTCACTCTAAATGTCACTCTCGTACGTCATACGTCTTTATGCATTAACGTCACGGTCACAGCCTCAATAAGAAGGTCCAGCTCGACATACTGATGAAGGTATGACAACAATGATAGATAATTCACTTACATCCTTGGACGACATGTCATTTACCAGGTTTTGATTGAGTTCTCTTTGGCTACGTTCACATTACAAGCCTCATTGCTCAAATCCGATCTCTCTGACACGACGGTTCACACTCGTTTAGGTAAGTGACTCAAATCTGTAATTAATGTGATGAACTGACGTCCTGAAATGACCCTCATGAGCTTATCCTACTCAGTAACGTCACGTGAACGAATCACGTTCATCATCAGCACAAACTAACGAGCAGAACGAGCTTCGCTGAGAAGATAATTAACTCTGATCAGCTCTCAGCTTCATTATTAGAGCGAGACGAAGGAGAAAAAGGTGAGATGAGCTGCTTTTCCACCGTTTACAGGCTTTAACTTCTGTTCGGCGCTGCTGCCATGGTAACGCTGAATGACGGCGCAGTGGAAGAAAAAACGCATTCAAAAAAAAAGGACACAAATTCTGATCTGAGCGTCACATTAAGGCCACATGGCCACAAATCGGGTACGTATCTGATGTAGGACCACATATGAAAGTGACTCGGGTCGGATTTGAAAAGATCAGATTTGTGTCCACACATTCCTGAAAACATCAGATCTGAGTCACATTAGGGCAAAAAAATCGGATTTGTGCCACTTCAGCCTGGTAATGTGAACGTAGCCTTTGAGGCACAACCATCTTTACCAAGTTTTCTTCTAGTTGCGCATTATTTATTTAAACCAGAGTCTCCACATCCTCAAAACGTACACAGTGTTGCTTCAAAGGTTTTTTCCTTCACCCAGAAAGGTACCATTGTGGAGATACGTGTTGTCAGAGGAGCAGTAATACACTATGTGTTCAAAAGTGTGTAGACACCTGCTAATCCAACATTTCTTCCGAATTCAAGGGTATTAATAGATAGTTTGTAACTCCTTTGCTTCAGTAACAGCCTCTACTCTTCTGGGAAGGCTATACACTAGACATTGGAACATTGCTGTGAGGATTTGATTGCATTCAGGCACAAGAGCATTAGTGAAGTCAGTTACTATCATTGGATGATTAGTTTTGGATTACAAATGCCACTCCAACTCATCTCAAAGGTATTGGATGGAGCTTCATCGCTCCACTGCTCCACAGCCCAGTGCTGGGGGCTTTATACCCCTCTAGCTGACGCTTGGCATTGGGCAGGATGACCTTAGGTTCATGTGCAGCTGCTCTGGAGTGTTCCATTGGCAGTGCTTTTCTATAAATGATAGATTACACAATGTGTGTGCGATTGACTCATTAAAGTAGCTAAATTAACTAATTAGAAGGGGCATCTGGCTAGTGCATCTGTTTTTTATACTTTAGTCTTAGGTTCTGTACATTATGGGGATGTTTAAGGCTGTTGCATTCAATGCTATGCTAAACAAAAAAATGAAAAATGCATTTTTTTGGCTGTTCTTCAATTCAGCTGGGCTGCCACAGCTGCCATCTCTGCTCATTGCACGCATGTAAAAGGATCAGTGCTCATTCGTAAAAGCTGTTGCTTGCCGAGACCCGTCTACCACCTTCTTCCCAAAGCTAACTCCTTGATGACAGCTGGATGGCTATATGCAGAAGGCTTGGGCATTGTGGTTGTCTAAGTCCTGGAAACTGAGTAGGAGTGCATTCCTTACCCATTCAGTGCAGGGAACTATGCAGCAAGTCAGCATCCTGAAAAATAAAACCTCCAACATTTCATGAGCAAAAAATATGATTATTTGAAGCATTATGGGTTTAAGTGTTTTTAATCATTAATACTGGCCTAATCATCTGCACGCTGCATGCTTGGGGAAGAACACCCTGAAACTATGAGGGGAAAAAACACGGACAAAATAGGAGTTTATGGGTTTGTGCTGGAGACTGAGACATCTGCAGTGGTTTAAGGCTTAGAGCTCCTAGATCTTCTGTACTTTCATGCTGGAACTGCAAAGGTTTGCGTAGCTTATCGGCAGCAGAAGTTTAATGTGCTGACTTTCTATACTTCTACACTTATGTAGACTATTGCACTGTAAAGTTGATTACTAGGGGTCCAAGCACCATGGGTGATGGAATCGTATCGTAAGAACTTTCCAGTCAAGATGCTCATCGGTTTCTTCCATCTTCACATTGTTTACAGACTCTGTTTTGGATAAAGGTAATGCGTATAGATGCTACAGATGCAAAAATAACGTATCACAAAGTCTGAGTGCTTCTTTAGACATACAATACAAATCTTGCTCCCAGCTGTTCCAAGATGGCGAATGCAGTTCTAGAGTGCCACCGTGTAGCAATGCGGAGAACAGAAAAGCCCCCCGCTAGCTCTCCTCAGACGCCACTGTCAATCACTCAGTCTGGCTTCTGTTTATTCTGTGTGATGGAGAGACAGCCGGGTCCCTGCCATATATTTTAATAAGCCGTTAAGTTTAAGAATAAGACACATTGTTGAGGCGGTGTGGCAGTTCAGAGAGATCCTTTGCGACTCTGGAGCCTGTTTAACTTGGCTTCTGTTGGCGCTTGTGTTCTGCTGCGTCTGTTACATGCATTAGAGGAAGACTGGCCTTGCTGCACCCCCAGCTGGGGCCTGCAGGGGGGGCTATTACCTGAACCCCCCAAGTTCAGGTGACACAGCTTCATTTTGGTTGCAGAGAGAAACTTTTCAGATTTGAGACTTAGCTGTAGTTCATTTAGTGGTGTCACCAACGTTTATGCCTTATTGCTGTTTCCTAAGACGTGCCAGAGGACCCTTCATGTGCTGTGGTTAAAGACAATGTTGAAAACAATATAGTTCATATTTGACGGATCACATAAATGTCTTGAAACATCTGACATTGGTCTGTACATCAAGCTCTTGGGGAGCAGATCCCCAAGCGTGAAGACTGTGTGATGAATGGGAATGTTAATGTGTACCTACATGAGACAGGGGATGCAGAGAGGTGAAGTGATGGTCAGGAGATAGTCCCTTAGGTCTCTGTAAGTTCTGGACATGTTTATATGACTATATAGCCATGACAGGCTGAGATTGTATCTGTAGTCACATGTGCTGGCAATGGGTTTCCAACAGCCAGATTGTAATGTGGGGTAGACTGTAAGGAGCCTTACTGGTCATCTGTGCCTGTGTGGTTCATCATATGTAACATTAACCATGAGGCACACAGTCACAAACATGCATACACACACACACACACACACACACACACACACACACACATACATACATATAATCACTGTACAAATATGCACATACAGTACTGTGCAAAGGCCCTTAGAATTCTTTTAATATTTAGGATGTCCACCTTTTGCCTTTATTACAGCTTCTTTTCAGAAGACTTGCTTTCTGTTGTACAAAGAAATCTGTAGCTGGGTCATTCTACAGAAACGTCCATTTTTGTGTCCTTAGCGTTTACAGATATATTACACTTGAAAAACATGTTGGAGTTACAATTTATTACTATTTATTATTATTTATTTTGTACATTATTTTAACAATCACACCTTCTTGAGCCTCAATTTAGCAATATTGTTTTTTTAATTAATTATATAGAATTCCAAGCACCACAGAAAGCTCGTCCCCACAGTCATGTGTGAAGGCTGAAGCCATATTTTGAGGTAAAAAACACATTTTTCTGCAATTTTAACTACAATAATCTATACATGGCTATGAAATATTGGAATTAAATGACAAAGAAAACAAATGCCAAATAAATATTATAAAATATATAATGAAAGTTACCCAGGAGTCGTGTCACTGGTGTTACCACATAAAAAAAATCCCTTATTTTGAAATAAATGTCACACTGATGACATCACTTGACTTCCTTTTCCCTATTTTCTGAGGATCTTTGAAGAAAAGCTCATGGTGAGTCTTTCAGTTATCAGATTTTCTCATTTAGCTCATGATTTCATGTGAAGCTTTTAGCTGATGTCACTGGTATGAGCGACTTTATTCTGAGGTAATTGTGAAAAAATAGAATACAAATGGATTAAATTACATATTTTAGTGGATATTCCATGATTGACAATGTGTGGTTTGATGCTCTGTAGCAGCCATTTTGTAAAATGCGTTCTTCATTAAAATGTCTCTGGTGTTTCCTTTATTATGTGTAACACCAATGAGGATCAGTAACACCAGTGACTCCTATGGATAGACAGAAAAGTGGACGTTTCTGTGGAATGACCCAGGTGTATTTTTCCATGCTTCTTGTAAACACCTCCAAAGTTCAGTCTTAGAATTTGGTTGCATGTTCTGCTGCAATCCCAAATTACACGTTTAGATTTAGACAAATTTTTCAGTTCATAAAATCTTACTCCACATCTCAGATGTCCGGTTTTGATGTTCTTGTACAATTTTTTTGTCCATTTTATTTTCTCAGTAATGACGTCTTGACAGCTACACATCATTTCAGCCCCATAGCACTGAGTTGTGTCCTCTCAGTGGGGGATGGACAGAAAAACCTTTGGATTTTTTCAGATGTGAAGTGAGATTTTATGGATCTTGATTTCCTCCCATGCCTCAAAGAGGAAAGCTTTAAGTACTCTTTATTTTATGGTGACAGTTTTGGAGGTTGGTCTATTGGGTTGTTAGAAATCCCACTTCCTCCTCATCTTTTAATCATTTTTTTAACTTTTTTTGAACTTATTTATTTAATTGCTTATTTCGTTGCACTTTCTCCTTCCATTTGCCAGTGGATTGTGTTATATCTAATCTCCTTTAACCATTTTAGATGGACGAATTGCAAGGCAGGTAAGTTGTATTTGGATAGTGGCTTTCATGAAACTTGAAGAGGATGGATGGTTAAAGTGGCCGTGCGGTGCAGAAAAGTAAAGAGTGGACCATTTCGATACTGACGGATTTGATATTATTCTCAGTAGACTTTGACGCTTGTGTGGAATTTTCTGTTGAATATGTTTTCTGCCTGTTTTCTGACTCTGAAGAACTGCTGCTTGTTTTGACTGGAAATTAAATAAAGGAAAGGGTGGTCTCTGATTTTTGCACAGTACTGTATGCACTGTATGTTTGGATTGAGAGAGAGTAATTATTAGAATCTAAACATTATCAGTGAAATAATACATGCATTTATACTTCTTTCTTTCTCTTTCAGAATCACTCTTTCCTGCTTTTACCCACCTAAATTCCTATTTTACCACTAGAGGGAGTGTAAAAGTGTGGCCATGAGTAATGCTTTAAAACTGAAGCCATGCGGTCGAATCTCCTGGAGTAACAGAGCAAAAATCAAAGTGAAATCCAAATTCAATTTTTCTTTTTATTCCCTTTTTGGTCTCTGTGGGTTTCGGAAGGACACTTTCTAAAAGAGTACTGACAAGGACAAATTGCAGTCATAATCCAGCCATAACTGCAGTCTGCAATGATGGTCCGCACTGCTTCGCCAGCGTGGTCTGAAGAACCCCCACTTTCACTGACAAGTAACTAGTCTCCCCAGCACAGAATAGGCAGATCTCTGAGGTTTGCAGTTCCAGCCAAAGCTGTACAACCGCCTAATCTCTGCAGTGTTTTTTTTAGTTCTGGATGAAATAGCATCTGTAAGTCTGGCCACCTGTGGCTCTCAGTGTTCTGCATTCCCATATGTGACAGGAGCAGAGCTGCTCTCCAAACAGGCACACACACTGCTCCAAACTCCTGCCTTGCTTTTGTGTTTCCTCTCTCTCTCTCTCTCTCTCTCTCTCTCTCTCTCTCTCATATAACCTTTACTTTCTTCTTCATTTTGGAAAAAGTTTCCAGAATTAAAATCTCTTTGAAAGCTTTTAAAAACTGTATTTTTTCCCCTTTCAGACTTTTTTGGGGTTGCATTGACCACACTCAGTGGACATTCCTCACGTTAGCACTCCTGAATAAATCGCAGCACGGAGAGTTGAATGAATGAGTCTTTCCCTACAGCCTTGTGCCCAGGGCTTTAAACATCATTAAATCTGTGCCACATTCCTGTCATGCTCTGTAGTTATACTACCCACTCTACTGAATGTACATACAGACTATTATATTATAATAATCGAGTTATTCATCATCCTAAAAATACTTTAGCGTACTACAGAGGGCTGTTTAACATACAGTATATTGCTAGCAAAGATGGAGCGGCCCTTGAAAATTCTGCTATGTAAAATACACAACTAGGGCAGTTATAAAACACTTTATACAAGGTAGCACTGTTACCATTCTTGATGCATTCCTGACGAGCTTAGCAGATTAAGTATAAAAGAGTAGCCCATGTGTGATTAGCGTGAGGATTGTGTTATGTTTTGAGAAGAGCTGTGGGTAGGATACACGGAAGAGAGCTTACAGTCTTACAGTCTTAGTGTCCCGGGCTGGGCCAAAGCCTTTCCTCGCCTCTGCTCGCTAAGGAAAAGGCAGAATGATCCACACCAGACCTCTCTCATGCATTCCAGCACCTGATGGACTTCAGCGGTGGAGTTTGACATATGCGTGCTTTTAAAAGATGTCATGGTGTTTTCTTAGTGTAACTGTTTTCTGTTTTGTCTCTTTTCTTGCAGGTGTAAGAGAAACTGTGCCGCGATGACGTTATTCAAAGGCCCTGGGGACAACATATGTAGTCAGTTTTACAAGCAAGGAAGCTGGAAACTAAGAATGTTACTGCTTTTGTTTGTGACTGTGGAGTTGTTAACAGTAACTGTCGATGCGAACGCCACGCCAGGCATCCTGGAGCTACAGTTGGACGAAGAGCAGCCTGCAGGAACAATAGTGGGTGACATTAGTGCTGGATTACCGCCTGGAGAAACCGCGTCACTCTACTTCATCTCTGATCACGAAGGCACAGGTGTGGGGAGCGATCTCCATATTGACGAGACCACTGGCATCATCAAGACCGCTCGACGGCTGGACCGGGAGGAGAGGGATCACTACAGCTTTATAGCAGTCACTATGACCGGCCTTACAGTGAAGGTGTCTATCACTGTGAATGACATCAATGATCATGCACCGGTGTTCCCCAAGAAGAAGGCCTCTCTGAAGATCCCTGAACAGACCGCAGTGGGGACCAAGTTTTCCCTGGAGCCGGCCACTGATGCAGACAAAGACCAGCTCACCACCCAGGGGTATCTCATCAAAGAAGGCAATGTAGGGCAAGTGTTCAGGCTGGAGACCAAGAGGGCAGCAAACAAAGTCCTTTACCTGGACCTGGTGGTCAATGGTGTCCTAGACCGGGAGAAGAGGGCTTCTTACTCCTTGCTTCTGGAGGCCTTTGATGGTGGATCTCCTAAGAAAACTGGGCAGATGACGCTTGATGTGACGGTGCAGGATATAAACGACCATGCACCTGTTTTTAATCAGAGCAGATACCATGCCATCATCTCTGAAAGCCTGCCCCAGGGTAGCAACATCCTTCAGGTGTTCGCCTCAGATGCAGATGAAGGCGACAATGGCCTTGTGCTTTATGAGATCAACCGCCGACAAAGTGACCCAGACAGATACTTTGTCATTGACCCTCGGTCCGGAATTATCACGCTCAATAAGCCTTTGGACTACGAAGTAAGGAAGGTCCATGAGCTGGTAGTGCAGGCGAGAGACAACGCCAGCCACCCAGAGATCACTAATGCCTTTGTCACAATCCATGTCCGAGACTACAATGACAACCAGCCCACTATGACCATCATCTTCCTCAGTGAAGATGGGTCCCCACGAATATCTGAGGGCGCCCAGCCTGGTCAGTATGTTGCCCGTATCTCAGTCTCAGACCCTGATTACGGTGAATATTCCAACGTCAATGTCTCCCTGGAAGGCGGAGATGGTAAATTTGCCCTCACTACCAAGGACAGCATCATCTACCTCATCTATGTGGACCAGGTTCTGGACCGTGAAGAGAGAGACTCGTACGAGCTCCGTGTCATGGCTACAGACTCCGGCACCCCACCACTCCGAGCCGAGTCGTCCTTTACAATCGAAGTCACAGACATCAACGATAACCCTCCTTTGTTTGACCAGCAGGCATACAAGCAGACTATTCCAGAGGTGGTTTATCCAGGTAGCTTTGTGTTACAGGTGACAGCACGAGATAAAGACCAAGGCCCCAATGGTGACGTTCGCTACAGCATCTTGCCCGACAAGGGCACACATTCTGATTGGTTCACCATCGACCCTGTGACAGGGATCATCACTACGGCTACCCAGCTGGATTACGAGACCTACCCGAAGCCCAGTATCAAGGTAGTGGCTACGGACAGAGGAAAGCCCCCCTTGTCCTCCACTGCCCTGGTGGAAATCAACCTACAGGATATTAATGACAACGAGCCAGTCTTTGGGAGCAGCTTCTACAATGTGTCCATCAAGGAGAACACAGCCGCTGGGACCTGTTTCCTTGAGGTAGGGATCATATCAGCATGTTGATACAGCATTGATCGTTAAGCTGTATTTAATAGTAGCTAGTCATACATTACTATGATGTAGCCCACATCATTTATACATACTCCGATCAGGCATAACATTATGACCACCTCCTTGTTTCTACACTCATTGTCCATTTTATCAGCTCCACTTACTATATAGGTGCACTTTGTAGTTCTACAGTTACAGACTGTAGTCCATCTGTTTCTCTGCATACATGTTAGCCCCCTTTTACCCTGTTCTTCAGTGGTCAGGACCCCCATGGACCCTCACAGAGCAGGTACTATGTGGGTGGTGGATCATTCTCAGCACTGCAGTAACACTGACGTGGTGGTGGTGTGTTAGTGTGTGTTGTGCTGGTACGAGTGGATCAGACACAGCAGTGCTGCTAGAGTTTTTAAAGACTGTGTCCACTCACTGTCCACTCTATTAGACACTCCTACCTTGTCAGTCCACCTTGTAGATGTAAAGTCAGAGACGATAGCTCATCTGCTGCTGCACAGTTTGTGTTGGTCATCCTCTGGTCCTTAATCAGTGGTCACAGGACGCTGCCCAAAGGACGCTGTTGGCTGGATATTTTTGGTTGGTGGACTATTCTAAGTCCAGCAGTGACACTGAGGTGTTTAAAACACCTCACAACACACACTAACACACCACCACCACGTCAGTGTTACTGCAGTGCTGAGAATGACCCACCACCCAAATAGTACCTGATCTGTGGGGGTCCTTGAGGGTCCTGACCACTGAAGAACAGGGTAAAAGGGGGCTAACATGTATGCAGAGAAACAGATGGACTACAGTCTGTAACTGTAGAACTACAAAGTGCACCTATATAGTAAGTGGAGCTGATAAAATGGACAACGAGTGTAGAAACAAGGAGGTGGTCATAATGTTATGCCTGATTGGTGTATATCAGTATCACAAGACAGCTGTGCAGTTAAATCCCATATTAAATTATTAGAGAAGGATATGCCAACATTTTGACTCACTGTAAGGATTTACTCAGATCTACTTTGTGCATCTTTCACCTACTTGGATTGATAACATGGTGCAAACATTTTTATTTCACCTAGTGAGTCTACTTATGAGTACAAAATACAGCACTTGATTTTGCAGATGTTATCTCTGAATACAGACCAGCGAAGGAAAGTGTTGCTTGGCTGATAGCAAATTATGTTCTGTGCTGTTTTAAATGTTGACTTAAGACCGTTGCCATGAACTTAGTGACCATGCATCATTTTGGCCATCTATTTCTTCAGCTTGTTGTTGCCTCTGTGCAACAGAAAGGGAAACTGGGGCATGTTTTCTTTTTATGTTTTCCCTCTTTCCTCGCAAAAAGAACCACAAACTTCAAAAGTCTGAGAGATCATATGGTTCCAACAGAAGCATCTGCACCAAAAACGCCCTCCAGAAAAAATAGTTCGGATAAATACTGGAATTCCACAGTGTTGCAGGTTCATTTAGCTTATATTTGGAGAAGGCGGCTGGTCAGTGATCAGAGGAATTTGGAATGTGGGTTCCCTATAAGGGGAATTGGAGTGAGAGACTGAGAGCAGCGCTGCACTAATACAGATACGTTGACACTGAGATCAGGAAAGAATATAGAAACCAGAAGGGATTTAGAAAGGAGGAACGTTCAAGCACTGAAAAAGATCTGTCAGTTTTTCAGAAGCAACTATTCTAAGCTACCCTGCTTCGTACTACACCGAAGGTCTTTGGTTTGTAGCCACTAATGATAAAATGTCAACTATGGAAGAAATCTGGGTTACTTTTCTGTGTAAAACTATTTCGTGCCAGTTATTATTAGTCGACACCATCTTTAGAACTCATTTCATGCCGCACGCCACCGCCGTTGGTTTTTCACTGTTTCTAGAATGTGATTTTATTCGTTCCACTACATTCCTCAAAGCCCCAAAGGAACAAATCGGGACACTCTGACAGTCCACAGGATTGTTTTAGCCATAGCTCCGCTGCAGCCTCCACACAATCCGAGTTACACTGTGTTCCACACACTGACGTGCATAGCGCCAAACCGACTGTGGTTCCTGGTTACGATCCACAGGGAGGCAGAAGATGGCATTTGACGGCTGCTCCTTTCTCTCCAAGCCTGGCCTAAATATTTGACAGGTCATTTTCTTCTCTTTTTGTGTGACATCGGCACTGTAGACTTTTATTCACTTTTATTTAGATGGAAATTCTGAATTAATAGGAATGTCAGACATAGTGTCTATAATCCGTATCGCTGTTGACGGAAGAAGACCTCGTATCTCCATTTTTGTCATTTTTTTATTTTTAACATAATTTGAAAATGTCTATTACCCTTTACACTGTATAGAAATTTCATGATGAATGGACTAAAAGAAAAGGCCCAAAATGACTTGGAAAAAAGTCTGGTTCCATTGACTTACATTAAAAGTCAAGTCAGTTTTTTCCTTCTCCTGTAAAGTTGTAGTCGGAGATACAAGGTTTTCTTCTGACAACAGCGACATGCACCGTATGTTCTTTTTTCACTGTTTTCTGTCGACTGTTTCCCTGTGAATACTATGCATATCTGGTGTGGAGACAGTACCACAAGTTATAGAATGGGAATTTTAATATACTGCTTTTTTTATTGCCTCTCCTTGAGCCACTTTTTTCGTTCCCTCTGAAGGCTCATCTGTAGGGAGGAGTCCTTATCTGCGGCATAGCGTGGTGTACTATTTACATAACAGTGAAAGAAAAGACTGCCTTTTATTTATTTTTCGGTTTCCCAAGTTATCCCAAGAGTGGTGCTCATGAAGTCCGTCGTCTCCGGTTCTCAGTATGTTTTCCTGCTAGGTCCTGTGGATGTCTTGAGTTTAGTTTGATAACCAGACCCAATTCAGCGGAGGGCCCGTTATGGCATGCTGGGCTGAGAATGACCCCTCTGTGTGCGCGTGGTAGTTTCCTCCGCTCGGTCGAGTGTGTTTCTCTCTGTTTTGGGTTCAGTTCCTCATGTGATGATTGTTTCAGCATGAAGTTCAGCATGTTGGCTGAGCAAGATGGTCCCAGGTCAGGATGCTCAGTATGGTTCCTGCACTCTGTTTTGACTTATCCTGAGGGGTCAGCTTCCTCTTGTCCTCATTCAATCATAGGCCTGTTAGCGTTAGCTGTGATGACTTAAGGGTCTGCTTTGGGTTCCAGACCATCACGTACGATCTCAAACCCAGTGAGTGACAAATTACGACTGTTTCCACTTTGTAGGCTAAAAAGAAACAAACTTGACAGCATCTTTAGCATTTTTCAGGGCGAGTTTTGATTGCTTTCACATTTGAGGCAGGAGCGCTTGTGTTTATCAGCTCCTCACCGAGCCGGAGAGGAATCCTTTCCTGTGCGAGTCGTGCCTTGGCAGCCTTTCTCCCCGCTGATTTCAGATCTACTCGCTGGTGCTTGAAAACAGATCATATTGAGATCGCTTGCTTATGTATGCTAGACGTTAGGCACGGGGGTGTTGGGAAGGACTCTGGAGTGATTTTATCAGTTCCTTCACTCAGCAGCCCCATTCGATACTGTGCGTTGTATCTACCTTGGGTGTATGTGTGTGTGTGCATGTGCAGGTGCTGCAATATTGAGTGCTGTACCTCACATTAAACGGCAGTAAATTTCTGCCGTCTCTCCACCTGTCTCAGCAATCACGCGCGCCGCGGTGTGAAATAATGCTTTTCCCGAATCCTCAAGGAAAGACTAATCGCATTTAATAAATCCAAGGGTAGAACACATCTGGGCCGGCGCTAGTGGAGGAAGCTACCTGGGGACAGTTTCCTGTAACGCAAGACTTGGCCCACGGTGGGGTCACGTTGAAATGTGCCCTGACCGGAAATATGAGCCAGACTGTGGCTACCTGCTCACACAGACTGTAGCATGCAGCCCTGCAGAGCACAGACCCCTTTTTGTACTGTGCCCAGGAACCGGGTTGAACATGTCCTGAAATGAGATGCATGCACCAGTTGCACGTTTTGGCCGGCAGGCATGCTATAGAATATTTTTGAATTAATTATTATAATATGTGGGCCTGTTTGCGCCCTCAGAATGATGTATATACATCCTCCAATCGTTGGCACACAGGCATACGCTCAAACATTGCACTCAGTAAACTCTATTCCCATGAAGCCAAAACAATTACTTGATTCACTTAAAAAAACACTTCAGAAGCAGAGTCATTGGTTAGTGTTTACTTTGATTATTCACAATCCAAACATCTCAAATATTGGCAGATAGCTGGACTGTGTGGATCGGGGGTGGTGGTATGCCTCATTAAGTCGAATGCTTACTACCATATGGCATGGAGATTTCTCCCCGTTCCCTTAATCTCCCTTGTTTTTCTAGCTTTTTTTTAAATTTCTGCTTGGAATTTAATTCCAAAAATATGCTGATAGCCCCTAATTTTGCGAACTGATACATGTATGCAGGTTCTGATGCATCAGCCAGTGGAACTGAGATGGGTAATCATGCTTAATACACTTACCATGGCCTAGGGCTGAACGATTTTGGCGAAATATCTAATTGCGATTTTTCTGTCCAATATTGCGATTATGAAAATTGCAAATGTTTTCTATAAACTGATGTATGAGCCTTTTTTTTTTAATGAGAAGGCTATGTATGTGTTTCTGTCTTGAGGCTTGAACTCTTAACACGGAGCACCAGCCTCCCAGTTATTTGCGGTTGTGATGTCACAGCACACGGTTGTTTGGTTGCTTCTGGTTCGTCGAATTCATTTAAAAGCAGTTCACGAGCTCCGTGTGATTAGGTTAAATTAATACTTAAACCTCACAACGTATCAACATTCACACTTAAAAAGATGGTTCTTTAAGGGTAAGGAAAATGGTTCTATATGGAACTATGAACCCTCAAGAAACCCTTGGCCTGAATAAATGTTTTTTTTATTGTGAAACGGTTCTTCTGATTGTGCTGTATATGGTTCTATATAGCACCCAAAAGGGTTCTGCTACTGTTACTAGCTTGACACCGAAACAATAGAAGAACGCTTTTGGGTGCTATGTAGAACCCTTTTCAAAAAGATTCTATATAGAACCATCTACAGCACATTCTCCATCAGTCTGAAGAACGCTTTCATGATGCGAGGAACCATTTAATCATGCAAAGCGTTCTTTGAGGTGTTCACGGTTCTATATAGAGCCATTTTCTTTACTAAAGAACCCTTGGCCTCAACACAACTATTCATGTCCTTGGTGAAACCAGCTCAAAATCATAGACATAATATGAGTGAACAGATTTCCTGTTCCTTTCTGTGAAGTGTGTAAGCCGCTTCCTTGGTTTGATTGGTCGGAAGGACAAACAAGAAAGCTTGGCGTCCCAATGTGGAAAACCTCCCACTTGCTCCATACATACAATGCATTTCCTGCATCGCTGCTGTTCTAGTTCAACATCTAGTATGCAGAACAATAGTTGGACGCCGATGAAAGAAAAAAGTATAGGAAAAGTTCCTTACTCTCCTTTTTCTCTCTGACACCTGTCTATCTCTGTAAATACACTCCTTTCTTTTTTATTTATGATCGCCAGGAGAAAGAGGCCTTTTCATCTCATCAAGAAATTTTCCTTTGTGTTTATGTTTTGCTCCCTGACTCGTTCATTTTGTCCCTGCTTTATAGCTTTTGTTTAGCAAGCTTTCCGCCATTCTCCGATATACTGTCTCCTGTTCCCACGCTATTTTGCCGTTTGATTAATCACCAGGACCTGTTCTTGCTGTATCTCGTCGTCGCTCCCTTGTGTAATGTTACATAGGGGAGACCTCACGAAGGAACATCTGGTGTCTCGGTATTCCTTACTGGCTTTAGCGCCACGAGGTCCACTGGGTCATGGTGGTCCTCATGGTCACAATAATCGAAATTTCATGACGTACCGAGGCAGATTACTGCGAATTTGTGCAATTCTTTGGGTTCAGGGGAGGATCGTAGAGGGATGGTAACATGAGCCAGCAGGTGGTCTGAGGGTTTTAGGGATCACAAGGGTCTGTGGCGACAACTTTCCCACATAGTCATATTTGGTCAATACGATCTTAGGAAAACACTGATAAAAAGACGGAAAAGCAGGGCGCTCCGTCCTGACAGCAGGTGGCTGATTCCGACATCTGCTCTCCATGAGAAGAGGCTTATAGGAGATCCGGGACATGCTCTTGAGGATTCGTGTTTTAGTGTTAGCTACGTCCCAGTGGAGGACAGCTCCATCAGTGAATTCCTGCAAATCGTATGTCATTCTCATGAAAGACAGCAGTGCGAAATCCATCTTTACAGACTCAGGGATAATATAAAGGTTGACAGCCATATGCAAAGTAAACATGGTGCGTGCCTTGGTACCATAATGGTGGGGATGGGAGATATGGTGAAAATATAACTAGGTACACAAAAAGTATCATGATCTTTAGAAAAAGATAAAAAATTTTGAATATTTAAATGAAAGTTTAAAAAACTAACTTCTAAATTAGGTTTTTGATAGGAAAATTAGCTTCTCTCTAGCATTACATGTTCTAATTTAAGAACCATGAGATGTCTGAGCTTAATACTCGACCAGACCTCAGTAAAGAGCCCTTACATCATCTTACATTAGAGTTTCTTATCTGTTTAATGCAAAGAAGGAAGCAGAAAGACTACAACACCCAGCTAAAGGATACCACCCACCAAATGAGAAGCGCCACACCACTAGAGGGCCAGGTAGCAGATAGTACAAGGCACAGCTGTAACACATAGGAAGCGTCGCAGAAAAGAGCAGATAAACAGGATGCACGAATACTTGTATAGATTTGATGGAATAAAACTTTCAACATCATTTAGTGAATTGATCAAGTTTGGTTTTTACTCACAGACTTGCTGTTTTCAGTCTGAATGATCTGACGTAAAAAACGATCCAACAAGGCAAGTAATGTTAGCAGAGGTAACAGACGATTAGTATTTGTCTCATTATCTTAAAGTCAGAGTTTCCTACCGCGTTGTACATCTTTATGTATTACCGTCACACTCACAGGCTCAAAAAGGTCTGGCTCGATGTTTAGGTGTCAAATGCAAATTCAACATTGTACCGATGAAGATGTGAAGACAATAGTGGATAATTCACTGAAATCCTGAGAACGTATGTCCTTCACCAAGTTTTGACTGAGTTCTCCTTGAATATTCTTTCAGTGCGCTCATCAGATTCATCCACTCGGGGGAGGGGTCCAAAACACAGCTGATATTACAAAATGTTCTTCTGTACGTTGCCTGCAATTACACATTTTCAGAATAGAGGCCTCCAAATCCCCCAAACCTACATAATGTAGCTTTCAAGACTTCCTCGTCAGTGGAAAGCTGAAGCTAAACGACACTGACGACGGATCCGTGGTCTGGATTTAATGAGGCAGAATGGTGTCCCTGTTTTTGGAGGTGTCCAGTGTGCTGTGGCCTGTAGCTTCAAGAGCCCTGTACATTTAGACTTTTATGTGTGCATGTGTGTTAAAGGGGGGGGAGTGTTATTTTGTGACTGATGCCTTACAAATTCAGAAATTAAATTTGACTGAAACTCCATCCATAATGTTTAGTTTTCTGAGGTTTGGAATAGAGAAAAATCGACCAGTGGTGCCACATTTAAAAACACTTTCAGAAACAATGAAATTCAATCACTTTCATTCAACAGACTAACTGTTATTGCAGTTGCAGTTGCATTTAACCAGACCTAATTTTGCTCTATTTGCAATGAAGCATGTAGTTCAGTGTTTTTTAAGCACTGTGGATCTCCAGGATATGCTCAGAAATGCTTCCTATATCAATCACGATAACTTTAAACGTCGTCATGTTGCCCAACTCTACTTAATGCGCTGTCACAATGGTGTTCATAGCGTTTTTATAGTCTGTGCAGAGTTTCGCCCCATGTTTCATGTTTTACCTACCTCCTCTTGAGTATTTCCTGGCCTAGAAATCTGGATATCACTGATTTTTCCATTGTTGTGTCTCAGTCTCAACATTTCATCCAATTTATTTATTTTCCAGAAGGTCAGGAAGAGTTCCCAGCATGGTGTTTGCTCTTGTTCTATGTTTTAGACTGTGACACTGTGATACCATGATCTACTGCTTTCTTCTCTTTCTTTCTTCCTCTGGCTAAACTCTCCCATGCACTCTTCCAACAAAAGTGGATCTGTGCAGAGTTGTCCAAGGTGAGTCTTGAGGAGAGATGCTCTGGTCCTAATCCTGTTTGCTATCGCAGCTGCTTGTCTCTCGCCACACACGATCCTCTAAATCAACATCTCAGAGGAAGCGTGTGCCAAAACTGCTTATGCTAACACACACACACCCCCACACACACGCAGTCATACAGCACCGCTCACACTGTCTGGCTTACATATTCATACTCATAGATTATAATCAACCAAGTTCACTTGACGTTATATAAATAAGCATCAGCCACGCTTTTTCCATTTCCATCTTCTCACCAGCCACAATACGAAGGCCTCAGCTTTTGTTAGTAAAGCCCTGAATGGCACAGTTGGTCGGGATCAAACGTAGCCCAAATATTTTTGACTAGATTTGCGTTCAGACGACGCTGTTTGGGATTGCTTCGGAATGGTTTGTGTACAGTGACAGGCTTTTCGCCCCGAACTGAAAGGGCTTGTTTTAAGAGTGTGAGAGAGTGCAAGCTTGGGGCAAGCAGGCCTTTTTTTCAACAAACACCCCACCCTAGCCTTCCTCCAGGCCTGCCAACCTCTCCAATCAAAATCTCCTGCCTGGCTCCAGTGTGCAGCAGTGAAGAATGAGCAGAACGGTGGGGCTGAACCCAGATAAAAAATGCATTAGTCCAAAGCGAGACAAAGAGCCAAAAGAGTCTGAACTAAAACGCTACTACAGCTGCACAAAGGGGCAAATCAGGAGAGGCGACGGGACGGTCTTTCTCTTTATTTCAGTCTGTCCCTCCCTGGCATGTGTCCACTCCCTTTCCAACACTGTGCTCCCACTCTCTACCCCCTTCTTGCGTCTTTTTGCGTCTTTTTATCCTCCCTCTTTATACACTCTGCCTTTCCCTGTTTATCTTTCTCTCTTAGTCTTTATTGTCTATTTGCTTGTTGTTTATCGTGTACAGTTAACTGCTCTCAGAGTGTTAAGCTCCAATACATGGCCAAGGTCCGGAACATCATAATGTCTAACTTGCATCATGATTCAGTGCCATAGACTGTTTACTGAAGTAGCCTAGTAGGTATATCAACATCTTATACAGTCAACAACTGAATGTCAAATCAAATAAAGTAAATTCAGTCATATTTCAACAACATTTGTCAGTTTTCTCTTTTTGGAGCACGTCATGTGAAATAACCTCCCTCTGACTCACTTTCTTCTTCGACTGCTGTTCCTCGCCTCGTCCCTCCCCTGTGTGTGTGCGTCACTCACTCGGGTCTCAGTGCTCATCGTAATGCACAGATCTGATTGGCTGAGTCGCGTCATGTGTGATATTTACAACGCATGCGATTGGTCTGTGAGTCTCCCGGGCCGCTAAAGCTACCGTAAAGGCTAGAAAAGTTACGCTGATTAAAATAGGACCACCCCAAAATTAAATAATTCTCCATAGTTTATTGGTTATAGGTTCAGGTCCGCATAGGACAGCGTCTGGGTCTGGACTCGGACTGCCTATCAGTGACCTCTGGTATAGATTAGAGGAAAATGAGACCACCCATGCATACTTGTCAAATGTGAGATTAACTACACAAAAGCATGTGATTTTTTTATTTTTTATTTTTTTTTGCTCAAATTTGACTCAAAGAAAGATTTTTTTTATTTATACATCAGTGCATTTTGATATAGCTGCATTAGTGGCAGGTTTTTTCCTTCTCCTGTAAAGTTACCATTATGGAGATACGAGGTTTTCTTACGACAACAGCGATATATAACACACAGTCAATGGTGCCAACTCCTCCACCACTGTAACCTTCTCGCTTTCATACTGCAACATTATGTCTTGTTTCAAGGGTAAGTAGAGCTTTTCACAAAGCTTTTTTCTTTCTTAGCTGCTCATTGATTTATCCATATCCCGTGAGGACTGTCTATCATGGTCTGCCAAATTACAGATATTGCCGCATCAGTGTTTTACTTGTAGCTGATATTTCAGACTCGATGTGCTTCGGTGATAAACAAATTCAACATGGCAGTAGCCGGAGCTAACTTTGGCTTGTCAAGAGAGCCATTAATAGAACTTGGCTGGGCTTCAGGGTGAAACTGCGAAATCAAAGGGTCAGTAAGAGCGTTAAAATAAATTGGTGGTGTTGATCATTGATCATAAAATAAGCACTAATCATGTAATTAGTTACGCAACAAGTTATATCACCAGGTTCATGTCTGCACTTCTGACTAATGTTTGTTTCAATGTCAAGTAAGGGCAAAAGCATGTCAGAAATATAAAGGATGTTTTTTATTTCCACAAAATTACCATATTTGTGAAAGTATCTTTCAGCAAATCAAAATCATAATAAAATAAAAATATATGCTTTCTCTTCTACTTACTAACACAAATGTGGTATAGGTTAAACGTATAGAATCCACACTTTCAGCAACATTTGTTTCAATACGCTACAAGTGAAACGAATATATAAATCCACGCTTTTGTCATTGTTGGCCATTTTCTAAATTTGCTAAAGGCCTTTGCAGCTCTGTGATTCTGAAGGATGTGCCCAAGCATTACATCCTCTCAGTCTGAGAACGGAAAGATGGCTAACCGTTCTCTTCTCCCGCCTCCAAAATAAGCATTACTCTCTCTCACCCTCTCCCCCTCTAACATGCAGTGAGACGTTCCCATTAAAGAGCTCAGCTGAGTGAAATTTAATTACAAGGCTACTGCTGGCTGCAGACATACGGCCAGCAATAATAAGAGGTATATTGATTTAATGAACAGGTTGAAGTGCATGCTCTATTAAGGCTTGCGCAGGAGCAGACCTAAGCTTGAGTTGGATTGGACTCGCAACCGCACTGTGGTCCTGCTAATCTCCGCTGCTTTCAGCCTCTCCACCTCATGGTTATGGACCATTGTATTTATTAGCTGAGTTGTACTTTCATGAAGTGCAGGAGCACAAAGACTGATGTGGGCACTGGCTGCAGAAAAGTCACATGCATGCAAATATGCTCATATATTGATTCTCTGTTTTATAGTGTTAGGATTTGGGAACGTGTGTGTTGTGTATGTATCATATATATCATCACCGCCTTGTCAAAACCTCATAACGCCTTTTTTACTTTATTTTTCTTTTTTTATCTACTCTGCAGTTTGAAAACACCAGCTGGTCTTTACATTGTGTGACCATTTCATGACCAATTAACCAAGAGAAATGGTCCAAAATTACTTCATCTAAATATAAAAATATTAAAACTCCGGCAGCACTGCTGTGACTGATCCACTCAGACCAGCACAACACACCTTAACACACTGTCAGTGTTACTGCAGTGCTGAGAATGATCCACCACCCAAATAGTACCTGCTCGGTGAGGGTCCATGGGGGTCCTGACCACTGAAGAACAGGGTAAAAGGGGGCTAACAAAGTATCAGAGAAACAGATGGACTACAGTCTGTAACTGTAGAACTACAAAGTGCACCTATATAGTAAGTGGAGCTGATAAAATGGACAAGGAGCGTAGAAACAAGGAGGTGGTCATAATGTTATGCCTGATCGGTGTATCTTATTACATTAACATACATTACAGTGAAGAGCATTTTTCCTTCTTCCATAATATTAGCATTTTGGAGATATACGGTTTAGCTACAACGGCTACAATATCTAACTCCATTAACTCCTATTAAGAATTTTTAGGGATGCATCAAATGTGGGAATTGTATCAAAATATGGACATGCAATATTTTTCATGTATAATACTGAAATGTCTACATTAGCATTATGAAGAAGTGCAACTCTTATAGCTAAAATTTTAACACCCCCTGTCAAATTACACATTACACATTGTCTACAATTGTCAAAAAACGTGAGTCTTCAAGGGTTGTTTTAGTAAAGATATTGGTTCTGTATAGAACCATGAACACTAATGCATGTTTAAATGTTTCTTTGCATGATGAAATAGTTCTTCAGATTGATAGAGAATGTGTGAGAATGTGTTTTGTGTAAAGTTCTATATATAACCTTTTTTTAATGGTTCTATAAAATGGTTCTTTTTGAAAAGGGATCTTCTCTTGCTACAAGCTTGACATCATGACAATAGCAGAACAGCACTGCATTTTTGGTGCTATATCGAACCATTTTCAAGAAGGTTCTATATAGAGCCATTGTCTTTACTAAAGAACCTCTGAAGAACCATTTTTTTAAAGAGTGTACAAGGAACAAACTCAAACTTTATTGCGCGATTTCTGTTTATTTAATTTACCATGTTGGAAAAAATAAAACATCAAATATAAAATGTGCCATAACTCGTGCACAGGTCATTTTCCATGTTGAATTCAGCAAATAAACAGTGATTGTGCATTAAAATGTGTAGAAGTGTGTCTCTGTAGATGATGTGTTCACTAATTTTTACTGAGAAAATCAACAAAACAAATCATTTGACCCAAACTTTGGCACACGACTGCATTTGTAGAGAATCATAAATGCAGTTGAATAGATAATGAATAACGGCCTGAACGTTCAGCTCTTAGTACAAAATGAGCTTCATAAAAATCAGTTTGAAATATTAGCCAAATGTAAACATCTATCCGATGTTTTTTTGTTTTTTTTTTGAGAAATGATCTGAAGAAACTGATATGATTCCTTATCATTGTACGTCCATAGAATTTTCTAAACCTAACCCCGAATCTCAGTATCAAAACCCTGTCAATTTAAAAAATGGATCAGTTTTTACAAAAGTTTGCTCTGGATTTCAAAAAGCAAACTTTTCTCTGGTTTTCCTACAAAGACGGGCCATTTTGTCCTGAAAGTGTACAAAAACAAACACACACACACTCACTTTACCATAAATTGTGGCTGCCCAAACCCTTCCCTGTCTGCTGTAGACTGTCAGGCACCCAGCGTATTCCTCCCATGCCCTGTCCAGCACACCCAGTAATCCCATCCTCTCCCTGGTGGTCTGTTTCCTGACCTCCACCGTTCGAGTACGCACACACACCAGCACGCCGCAAACATTCTGCCAGCTGCCTGGCGGCATGAAACCGTCTCCGACTCATCCCCTTCGTTGTGGCGCTTAAGAGAAGCACCCACCATCTGCTCTCTTGCCACCATTACCCAACATGCTGCTGATGCGAGGGGGTAAATATGGTACGTTTGTTTTATAATTAAGACGCCGTACATTAGCTTGAGGTTTCTGTGTGACGGGAAGAAGGCCTTACTGCTTTTTTCCAAACCTCATGCTGAGTTGATTCATAGCCGCTTGGCCCAGTTTAGGTAAACTTGTTTTAGTTGGCATCTTGGTGTGGCTCTGTAAGATTTAGTTCCCCAAGACAGCTTTTGCTTAGAGAACGCCAAGACTAGGCCAAAAACTCCTCCGAAGTTGTGCTTCATATCTGCATTTCTGTAATTTACAGCCAGCGTTTAGAGCAGATTGTGACTGACAGTTGGTTTGGGTTTTCTGAATCTGCGCTGAACAGCGGAGCCAGAATCAAGTGTATGAATGAATCACTCTTCTGAACTGGTTTGAGTTCATGAGTCCAACTGAGTGAAACTTTTAGTAGCAATATTTACATCCATGTCAGAGACTGAATTATCACAAAATTTGAATAATATTCACAGTCGAAACTTGTGAATCAGTGGACGGTGTGAAAGACTCGGTTTGCTGAGCTGGATATCTGACTGTATCTGCCATCGTTCATGTACAAAAGATATGATATGCTTGAAAATATCTACTATTTACCAAACAGTAGATCCTCTCTTTCATAAGCTGACCACTGTCCATGCAGAAAGAAGTAGGATGGATGGAACAAAAGGTTGCAGTTCCTCCTTCGCCCTGATGGAGAGGCAAGAAGAACCTGGTCTACGGCATGTTGTGTGAACAAGGCTTGGAGACCATAATGCTGTGTGATGCAGCTGACTGAGTTAAGTTGCTTCTACACTCTCAGAAATAAAGGTAGTAAACTGTCACTGGGGCAGTGGCCCTCTGGTCACTGGGGTGGAACCCTCAAGGGTCCATCTCAGTACCTTTAGTCAGGGAACATAACTGAACCATAATCCACTGAAATGATATGTTCTAAGCTGTACTGACTCCACACACCCCGTCTCGTCTCCAGGCTTTTATTTTACTGTTCTGTTTTAAAACATTCGGTTATGAAAAGGTACAAATACCAACTTTTCACCTGGAAAAACTTATTTAAGGTTCACAATCAGACCTTAAAACCACTGTTGTACCTTTGAGGGAACATTTACACTGTTTGTACCTTGAATGAAAGAAAAATGTACCTGCATAAAACCTTTATTTCTAACAGTGTAAGCTGGGCTTCTTTGATCTGGTGTCCATTTTAGGCTATATCCACTGCCATGAAAACAAAGGACCACTTCAGAGGTGATCCAAGGGAACCCCCTGTTTTCTTTTTCATTGGAAACATCCGTCAGCCACCCAGCTTAAAGGAATAACGTTAACATGGCTTGAACTATTTGTATTTCGCTTTATCTGACATTATTTATGGCATAGTAGTATAGCAACTCTGACAAAGCTCATACTTGAGGAATCATTTTGTCCAGTACAGAACTGGATGAACCTCATTCGGCTTCTGATGATCTGAACTAAGATTAACATCGAGGACTACCTGGGGCGAACAAAAGGAACAGGGTAGTGCTTCTCAAGCCAGATTTGCCTCTGAAATGCAGCGGTCTCTTACTCCGCAGCATCCAACAATCCTTTTGGCATCCCTCTTCTTGAGTACGATGCAGTCTGTCCCTCCTTAGAGCAACATGACACAGTGTGTTTCATATCCTTCTATTGGCCTGGCCCTCTCTTTTCCCTCATATATTTGAGAGCAGGTATGAAGGGTCTCAGCGGACCAATCTGAAATACTTCATAGTCCAGAGCCTGGAAAATGGGCTCTTTGACCTTGCGTCTCTGTCAGGCCGATCAAATGAGGGAGTGATGCTGAAATACTTTCAAAAAGAGGAGAAGATTCCAGTAGCTTGGATTTGGAATCATCGTATTTGGCCGGGTGCCTGACGTCACTCAAGGCCGGCCTGGAAAAAGAAAGAGATGTTCAATGAATTCTCATTATTTGCCTTCAAATGGAAATGATTTGTCTCCGATTGTTAGTCAGCCAGCCAGCAGTTCCCAGCCGTTTTTGCTGTAGTCTGTAGCTTTTGTTGTTCCACAAGAGTTATGCATATTCTCAATGGTTTACTAGGTAACATTGTTCCAGTCAGCCCCGCCACCCACCCTAAAAGGCAACAAGATTTGTGTGTTAATGTTCTTAAATATTCAGCAAGCTGGCTAATGTCTGTATTCATAAAGCATCGTAGCGTAGGAGTTCTGATTTAAGACCAGGCTTGGATTTTAACATGTAAGGATTATGATCAGTAGGCACAAAGGGAATTAATGAGCCTGTTCTTTATGAACGCCGCCTCTGGTCTGTTATTTTGTTCTGCAGTTAAGAGGCCACAGAGCTCAGCTCTGCTCCAAGCCCTGTGTCAGATCCAGAGTAAGATGCTTGGACTGTGTCCCATGTCTCTTCAATTAAGAGCTGTATTTTCACAGTGACTGTCTTGTCCTGAGCTCCTACACGTGCAAGTTGCAATGAATTGTTCCTTCATTCAGTCTCTCCTGCCCTGTGGCTCATACTCTTGTTACTCTTGTTGAGCTGTGACCGTGGAATGCTGGTCTCGTTGTGCCCATATGGTCAAAGCGGATGTGCAGGGGCTCCCTGATTGCAGTGTGGACGACCAGACCGGATCTCGCAGGCCTCCACGAGCGAGAGATCGCTGCTATTGCGCACACCTGATGAGCTGGAAATGCCTTTTCCTCGGTGCTTATCTGTGAATAAGCACTTCAAACGCTGGACAGATGTGTCGGCACTGATCAAACGAAACATATGTCTGATTAGATCTCTGGCCTTTTGACTGCCTTTTGAGTTTGATGGTGGCTGGAATGCTTACATAAGAGTCTAGTAGCCAAGCCTGTTGGGTAATACCCAATGAATCAGTTCGCATGCTGCTGAAATTCGACGACCTGGCGCATGCCGATGACAGACTCGGATTTCATATGCTGCGCAACAGTGATGTGTGCAGTAAAAGGGTGAATTTGAATCAGTCATTCTTTATCATTTTTAAATGTGCCACAACTGGTCGCTGGTGCTTTATGTCTCAACCTTCAAACACTACAAAAACGGAATACGGTCATACGTCTTGTGTATTGCTGTTATAGAGAAACGGGCCTTCTAATAACTGTGCAAGACCTGGTAGACCACCAAAATGTCCCAATCAGATAAACAGTACTCAAAGTTTTGAGAGAGAGGAGAAACTCAAGCCTCACTCTTGCTTCAGGTCTAAAAAATCCATCGTGAGAAGACAACACTGGGTCTGAAAAGAATGTGTAGCTGTCAAAAAGCTCATACTGAGAAAAGGAAATAGACAAAGAAAAAAATGGTAATGCTTTACTGTAATTCATAAGGCTACATGACACCTACATAAGCTTGTTATTACAACTGACATAACCCTACATAAATGTTTATAAATGCTTCCATTTCAATTGGCGCCATTCACTATAAAGGTTACATTTGCCAATTTTGATCAAAGTTAGCTAAAGTAGCCTTTATGACAGATTATGCCTATTGGAATATGTAGGTCTATGTCAGCTGTCATGACAAGCTGTAGTAAAGTGTTACCAGAATTGTAACACAGAAGCTGTTGGTGTTTCTGGAACAGTGGACTGACCACCCCAGAGCCCAGACCTCAACATCATTGAATGTGTTTGGGACTGCTTGGATCGTGAGGAGAAGAAAATGCGACTAACTTCCAGCAAGTGAAAGGTGTGGAAAAATATCCCTGTAGATTTCTTGGAAAAAACGGAAAGCAAGTCTCTCGAAAAGAATGTAGGCTGTAATGACCGCAAACGGTGGACACACTAGATAGTAACAAATTGATATTACATATGACAATTATGTGTACATTTCTGTTAAATATATATATATATATATATATATATATATATATATATATATATATATATATGTGTAGTTTTTGACATTATGTAAAAATGCCTGTTGTCCTTTACATTGTTTGTAAATTTAATGATGAATGATCTAAAATGACATGGAAAACAGTCTGGTTCCATTGACTTACATTAAAAGTAAAGTCTTTTTTTTTTTCTTTCGCCTGTAAAGTTACCATTTTGAAGATATGAGGTTTTCTTCTGACAACAGCGATATATGTATATATTGTATGTGTATATATATATTTTTTTTCCTGACACTGAAAAAGAATAGTGCCGTTATCCTGAGGTAACCCTTTTGCCAAACGGCGTGTGACGCAGGGTTTTTTTTAGAAATTCACTGCTGTTGTTCTTGTGAGTGAAAGTGGTGGGAGGCTTTATACGACATACTTGTTAAACACAGGCACTTTTACGAGAGAGGCTGTGGACCTTTGCTGCCTCTTGCTGTTTACAGTCGAAACCACACAAACTGACTTGGACCGCATGAAAACATGGTGCACTGACTTAAATGCCACTTTCACAAAGACTACAGTGCCAATACCAGAGGAGAGCAGTACAGCAGAACTGTCACAGTACACGATACATACGGCAGTGTTTCGTTTTTGTGGTGTTTGAAGGTTGAAAAATACACAATGTACCAGTGCAACAGTTGTGGGACATTTAAAAGTACAAGTAAACTGATATGTATAAATTCACTGCTTTACTGCATATCACTACTAGGGGTGGGCAGATCGATCCGAATATCGATACTATCGATACCAATGTTGGTATCGGATCGATACTAGCATGATGGGATCGATATTTCTCTCTTCTACGTCTCCTTTTGCATCTTGCATGCACACTTTGTTCCTCCTCTCCTGCTGTTTTGTTGTTGTGCTGTCACGTGACTCAGCGGCGCTAAGAGCAGACACTTGTAGGCTGCAGTCATTAGCAGAGAGAAAGAGGAGCATCGTGTGGAGATATTTTATGGCTGTAAATGAAAACCTTGCAAACTGTGATGTGTGTAAGGAGGCTATTCTCTGCTGTGGCAACACCACCAACTTATACAAACATATGAAAAAACATGAAAAACTTATCCTTCTGGGTCGCGGTGGGGTGCTGGAGCCTATCCCAGCTGTCAATGGGCGGAAGGCAGGATACACCCTGGACAGGTCGCCAGTCCATCGCAGGGTAGACAGACAGACATACACAGTCACACACTCACACCTAGGGGCAATTCAGCATGTCCAATCAGCCTGACTGCATGTCTTTGGACTGTGGGAGGAAACCGGAGTACCCGGAGGAAACCCACACAGACACGGGTAGAACAGGCAAACTCCCCACAGAAATGACCCTGGTCACCCGGCCGGGAATCGAACCCAGGCCATTCTTACTGTGAGGCGCCAGCGCCACCGTGCCGCCCGGTAGCTTATATAGTGGTATATTATATTATTGTTTTGAACAAAAACCTCTGAAAAAGTATTTCAGTTTTAAAAAATTCGTTCTCCAGTAATAATTTTGTACACTCTGTATCTGCGATCCAACACCAATTGGTATCGGCGACACTGGTCCTATATTTACTTGGTATCAGATCAGTACCAAATTTTGCAGTATGGCACACCACTAATCACTACACCCAATTATCCTGATCAAATCAAACATTTTGCCAGCAGTTTCACTGTTTAAATCTGCCGCGAAAGTAGTTACGGTGTGTGTATCAGCATGTAGAACTGGAGCTTTTTGTGTGTCATGCACAAGACATCCTTTATTGTTGGAGCAGGCGTGTGAGCATGGTAAGCACTTATTACTGACTTGTTTGATTGGAGTGCTGATGAAACACAACTGATGTGTGATTTGTACTCCTATTCATGCATTTTCTGGTTCAGAATGGTAGTTTGTGACACAAATAATTAAAATCTGCACTTTGTTGGGTTTGAAAATAGGAGTTATTTGAGAGTTTTTCAGTATAGAACTATATAGCACCAAAAAAGGTTCTGCTGTTGTTCTAGAACCCTTTTTGCTGAGAGTGTAGCTCATGTTCTTTACATACCAAATAAATGCAGCAACAGCTTTTAGAAATCACATTATTAATGGAGAACAGATTGAACAGCAGAAATAGCCCACTTTCTTGTGTTGGCCTTAAAGGGGAATTCCACTAATATTTCACAAATTCTGCACAATTAATTCATGAAGAGGTAAACAGTCATTCAATATGGTGTGAAATGCTCCATTCTAGAGAAACTGACCAAGTTAGAGCTGTTCTCGGTGGTGGTGATAGGAACCAGACCTCCACCACTAAAAGCTCCCCCACCGAATGCTCTTACAAATATGCTCCCTGACGCTTGAGACATTGTTTTACGGTAGTTTTGAGATAAGATTTCAGAATAAAATGTGTTTTAAACCCCATTCATGATAGAGAGATATAAGTAGGTACAACAAGTCTCAAAGAAAAAGTGTTTTTTCATGCTTATCATTATTAACATTAACTATAAAACACACATGTAGGTTCACTGGTGGTTTTAGGTAATAAATAAAGTGTTCATATTTCTATTGTAGACATTGCAACTCCTGTATATATATATATATATATATATATATGTGTATACACCGATCAGGCATCCTTGTTTCTATGCTCATTGTCCATTTTATCAGCTCCACTTACTATATAGGTGCACTTTGTAGTCTACAGTTACAGACTGTAGTCCATCTGTTTCTCTGCATACTTTGTTAGCCCCCTTTTACCCTGTTCTTCAGTGGTCAGGACCCCCATGGACCCTCACAGAGCAGGTACTATTTGGGTGGTGGATCATTCTCAGCACTGCAGTAACACTGACGTGGTGGTGGTGTGTTAGTGTGTGTTGTGCTGGTCTGAGTGGATCAGACACAGCAGTAAGTGGAGCTGATAAAATGGACAATGAGCATAGAAACATTGAGGTGGTCATAATGTTATGCCTGATCGGTGTGTATATATATATATACGTGTATATATATATATATATATATATATATATATATATATATATACATACCTAGTCAGTACATGTGCATATGAGACTGAGAGAGATAGGAGGGTGAGTAAGATGTAGACTGCGAGACAAAGAGGGACAGGAGTGAGAGAGAGAGAGAGAGACGGGAGACAGGAGACGGAGACGTCTGCATGTGGCGTGATGTATCAGCAGTGAATTGTGCTGGTTGTGGTTGCCATGGTTACTGTGACCGTGCTAGGGTGTAAAGGAGGGATGGTGTGCACGTGGGTACATAGGAGTGCCTTTGTATTTAGGGGCAGTAATGTGTTCTCCATCGATGGTCTGCCGGGAACGCTCCACTTTCAGACTGCGTCGTATTTTCGGTGAGTTTTTCGTACGTGTGTGTGATTGTCTGCTTTGCGTCTGATGGTCTGTGGTCAAGGACGTGATAAGTGGGCTAATGAACTGCAAGGGCAAATCTCTTGGCTTGCAGTGTTAATGCAGCCTCCACATACACATTCACTCCCCAGCCTCTCTGTAGAGGAAAAAAAAACAAACCACTCCCTGTTTCCTCACATATCACTGATCACTGGCGTGCCTCCATCTCATAGACCTCCAAACACACAAACGTGGTTATCAGGCCGCCACAGGCCGTACAGAATGGAAGCGGACGGGCAGTGGGCAGAGTCGTGAGGGGAAAAAAACACACCCCCCATAAATCTCCGCTCCATCAGAACAAAGAGAGATCCCTTCCTCTGCCGCACCACCAGCTAAATGCTGTTACCGTCCGTCGTCACTGATGATCTGTCACTGCGCTCTTTTCCTTTATAAATGGCCGTCTTTGGATGTGCAGTAGGCTGTCAGTGCTGTCAGAGTAAAACCATGTATTACCTCTGAAACGGTAACTTTACAGCAGAAACAGAAGAAGGAAAATATATCTTAACTCTAATGTGTGTTGATTTAAAGATTTTATTCTGAACCATTTCTATTAGAGATGCATGATGATATGGGAATTAAATGGGCATCGGCATATAATTGCTTAAAAATATTATCGGTGTTGGAAAACCTTTGGATTTGACCGATATTTTAGACCAGTATTTGATGACACAGTCCTGTGCAAAATGCAAAACCCTTCATTTAATTCCCAGTTAAAGCAGCCATTAAGTACAACTCATTTTTAATAATCCACTTGCATAAGGAAGGTGAAAAAAATCAAAGTAAAATAAGTGAAAACAGGAGTATTTAAAACAGTATATAGGTTACAGTATATAGAGACTCCTAACAACTGGGCAAGACCTGGCTGACCACCAGAACCCCATCAGATAAACAGCACTTAAAGCTTTGAGAAAGAGGAGAAATTAAACTCCACTTTTGCTTCAGATCTGAAAAATCCCCAGGTGTTTCTCTCCATCCTTCCACTGTGAGAAGACGACTCAGCACTATGGGTCTGAAAGGGAGTGTAGCTGTCAGAAAGTTACTGAGGAAAGGAATCAGATGAAAAAATTGCAAATCAAACAAAGAAAAAATTCAAGCAGAGAAGCTGCTGCTGTTCTCAGAACCAACTTTCCCATCACTGAACGTATTTATGATGCAACCAACCTGAACTTCAGAGGTAGATTTCCTTGAAAAACTGAAAGCAAGTCTTCTAAAAAGCATGGAAACAGTGTAATAAATGCAAATGGTGGACACAGAAGATATGCTATCATATATATACCTTGTTTTCTGCTTTTTTGATGCCCAAAAATAAATAAATAAATGAAATAAATTAAGGTCTCTGAATTTTGCACAGTGCTGTATTTACTGCAGTCTGGAAGAGCAGAATGTTTAGACGATGGCCTACTGTGCTAAAATATCTGTATTTTTTATTCATTTTACTGCATTTTGCCCTGTTACATTTCTCTGTAATGCTAATCCAGTTAGATATAGTCCCAGTTTCTATATTTTCTAGATATTTATGTATCATATCGGCAGATATGTACATGAACAATTTTGGATGTCGGCGTTGACCCACAATTCCCATATTGGCGCATCAGTAATCTCTCTTGGTCCATTTGTCATGGAGCAGTTCTGATGTACAGGTGGTGTGAAATGAAGTTGCATGTGATTGATTGCTGATATTTTACGCAGTTGCTTGTGACTTTGCTTCTAAGTGTCCTCAAGAAGACGCTGTAGTTCACCATGAATGTTTGTGTTTGTCGTATAAGGTTAGCGGGACTCATGCTATTGTAATTTGGCAGAGGAATAGAGGTCAGACAGCTCCTTATTAGACATCACCCTCTAGCACCACACACACACACACACACACACACACACACACACAAACACACTGTTTTAACAAAGAAGAGGAGAGAAAGCAGACAGCTTCTTATTTGAAAGGCCCCTACCCTTCTACCCTTCCCCCACCAGTCGAATACAATGAGGGACGAGTTCCATTACCTCATAGGCTAGCATGTGTGTGTGTGTGAGCGTGTGGGTGTGTATCAGGGTGTGTGTGATGTGTGTGTAAAGCACGGTGTACATTTTTAATTTAGCTCAATTTAAAGAAGAGACCAGAATGCTAGCATTGCTAATAGAAAGTGAAGACCATTAGCCCTCAATTAGCATCATGTAGCCTATTATATACAATGCTGATTGGAAACTAGTGTTCATTTGCTGTTAGCCATGCTTGCTTATTAAAGCCATTTTTGTCCAGACTGTTCTGTTCATTCATTCATCCAATATCTTTCCTGATGTTTAAGCAATCTCCTCTGGTTACGTCTATAATTAATCTACAGATCAGTTGATTGGTTAGTCCAGCGCAGGGGTCGGCAACACTCGGCTCCGGAGCTGCGTGCGGCTCTTTTACTGGCCTGTTGTGGCTCCACAGCTGAATCAGATTTGTAGGTAATAATAAAATAATCCTCCTTTACAGTGAAATAAAGCTCTGCTGATCGTTCAACACAGTTTAACAATAAATGGTCTTAAACTCTGGAGTTAATGTAGAACTGCTGATTCACCCTTTAACCCTGAAGATCAGCGCAGACTGCTGGTCATCAACGACAACAGTCTCACCTAACAAGCTAACGAAAAGGCAAAGAGAAAGATTTAGAAAAATCATCGATAATTTGGAGACGAATGGGCTTATTTGCATTTATTATCCCTCCAGCTGATTCAGCTTCGAAAAAGTCAAACGTTGAGAAACATTTTACAGAAACTGTTCTACTTTTGTGGAAAAGTTTCCTGCCAGAGATGTGGGAAAAGCAAATGTAGCTGAGCTAAAGCTTAAAGCAGAGCAAAGTAAGTCTGTGTTTTGTTCATATTATATTTTTTAGTCTATACTAGTACATAAACACATACTGAGACATATTTACAGCCAAGATGGTGAGACGTTACTTCAGTAAAATGGATATAAAACGTTGTGGCTCCCAAGGTGGTTAGATTTTTTGTCGAAACTTGACAAAATGGCTCTTCTTAACATTCGGGTTGCGACCCCTGGTCCAGAGGTAAAGGCTGCTAAGCTCGAAGACGGCAGAAATGCTGATCTAGAGTCAGTTCTGGACTCGGATATACACTAAATCTGATTTGGTGAACAGACGGTGGCTGATCCTAGACCACTTTTTCTCAGCTGCTTTACTCAGACTGTTGTTTTTGCCTCGTGTTACTCGAGGATTGCAGCATGGTGGCCTGATCATGACTCAGAAAGTAGTGTGTTTGATCTCTTCATTCACTTTCTGGCTCCATACGTTCTCCTCTGACTACCTGAGGCATCGGTTGGGGAGGGCCAGAGTCAGGCCAGAATAAAGGCCATGATGAAAGGCACAGCCAGAAGCTCTGTTGTTGCAAGTGGTAAAGCTTCATGCCAGACGCTATCAGTGTTAGTGAAGGGTCTCCACACAGCAGAGGAGTTCTGGGTTGTTGTCTTGTAAATAGATACGAAGTAAAGGAAGCGAAAAGAGAAGATCAGTTTCCCCCTCTAATTTGTCTTTATAAGCACTTACTCAAGGATTTGGCGTACAGTACAGTTCCTTGAGGGTCTTTCAGGCCATCCATCATTGACCCACCCCCAAAAACAAACACACAACCCCCCAATACCTGTCTGTTTAAGAACCTAATGCATTCTGTCCTTTCCAAGGTCAGCTGAAAAGGCCTTTGCGGTGGGAAGGCTCATATTCTTCAGGCTCGGGGCGGGAGCTGCTTCATCTTTGAGTTCCAAATCATGGGCTGTATTTTCTCCATTATTAACTAATGAAGCTCTGACACTTATCCTGCTGCTATTTGGAAAAATCGCTTTCAAGCCCAGACTGGCGGAACGCAATGGTTTAAAAAAACGAAATACCAGACTGGTTTCAAAGCCCCATGGCAGGATTTTTATTGGAAAAGTTTGGACTGTAAATTGATAATGATTTTCTTTTTGATTATGCTCGGTTTCGCAGAGAGCACATAGGGCGTGGGTTCCAAACGTTCCTATGAAAACGCCCAACAGCTTGTGACAGAAGAAAGAAGCAATGGTTTTTTTTTCTCAGTTTACAGAGTAAACCAGAAACAAAACAGATTAGGCCTTTTTAATGCTGTTTTGGGGTTTTCTAGTAACAGCGTGTACCTCAGTCTCGCTCTCGTTCTCTCTCTGTCTCTCTCTCTCTCCCCATATTTGTCCTTTTAACTTTATTTTCATTACAAAGATGCCAGGAGTGACGTGACATACAGTCATGTGATGCAAACATTTAGGCACCCAGGCCATAATATGTGTTATTGCTTACAAATGAGTTAACTTATACTTGTCCTTTACAGCGAACGCACTTCTGCACATCTTAATGCACAATTACTGTTTATCTGCAGAATTTTCTATATTTTTCATGAATAATGAATGATGAAATATGAAATAAATGAATGATGAAATACAATAAATGAAAATATAAATTAAATATGTTGTGGAAAAAGAAGCAATATGAACAAAATCAACAAAATATGTCAGCGTTTTTCAGTTTTTGACATAATCTGAATAAATAAGTAAATTTCATGATGAATGGACCAAAAGAAACGGCCCAGAAATGACTTGGGAAAAATTCTGGTTCCGTTGACTTACATTAAAAGTAAAGTAGGTTTTTTCCTTCTCCTGTAAAGTTACCATTTTGGAGATACGAGGTTTTCTTCCGATATGTATTATTAGTGGTCTGTGGTTAAAGAAAGACAGAAAAATCACACAGAGTGAAATAAAGATGACATGTTATAGATAAATATGCGCGTGGGTGGAGATAAGTATATCATTAAAAGATGAAATAGCAGTAGAGGTATTGCTCTCTCTCTCTCTCTTTCTCTCCCTCTCGCTGGTTGCGCGCTGTAGTTCTCATGGGATTGGGATGTGTCTGAGCGCTGGAGCGTAGTGTCTGGGTTAATATGCCCACCGTCCGCCAACCAGATAAACGACTTGTTGGGGGGGGCAGGGGAGAAAAAAAGTGCCATTAGCTGAGTTCGGCAACCAGGTAACCATGGTAACCAGTCCCCTGTGGGCAGCAGTTTTAGAGGAAGTGCAATACGAGAGTAGGACAAAGGCTGCGAGGGAATACGAGTTAAACGAAGCTGCGTTTGTACGGCACTGCTGTAGTGCTGTGGTAGCACTGGCTCATACACTCATCTCTCAGCACCGCTACGCACAGAACTGAACCTTTTATGGCTGCACTGTTTGGAGTGTTGTGGCAAAAAAACAGTGCTGAAACACATTTTCCACAGTTCTCATTAGTGAGTAGGTGTGAGCGCTCGTGTGAGTTTGTGTGTGTGTGTGTGTGTAAGCATGCATGTGCTGCGCTCATATGAACAGGTGTGTGAAACTATGCATGTATTATAGGAGAACACAATATGTCTACACCGGTCAGGCATAACATTCTGACCACCTCCTTATTTTTACGCTCATTGTCCATTTTATCAGCTCCACTTACTATATAGGTGCACTTTGTAGTTCTACAGTTACAGACTGTAGTCCATCTGTTTCTCTGCATGCTTTGTTACCCTGTTCTTCAGTGGTCAGGACCCCCATGGACCCTCACAGAGCAGGTACTATTTGGGTGGTGGATCATTCTCAGCACTGCAGTAACACTGACGTGGTGAGGTGTGTTAGTGTGTGTTGTGCTGGTACAAGTGGATCAGACACAGCAGTGCTGCTGGAGGTTTTAAACACTCACTGTCCACTCTATTAGACACTCCTGCCTTGTCAGTCCACCCTGTAGATGTGAAGTCAGAGACGATAGCTCATCTGCTGCGGCACAGTTTGTGTTGTTCATCCTCTAGTCCTTCATCAGTGGTCACAGGATGCTGCCCACAGGACGCTATATGTTGATAGAGATATTTTTGGTTGGTGGACTATTCTCAGTCCAGCAGTGACACTGAGGTGTTTAAAAACTCCAGCAGCACTGCTGTGTCTGATCCACTCAGACCAGCACAACACACACTAACACACCACCACCACGTCAGTGTTACTGCAGTGCTGAGAATGATCCACCACCCACATAGTACCTGCTCTGTGAGGGTCCATGGGGGTCCTGACCACTGAAGAACAGGGTAAAAGGGGGCTAACAAAGTATCAGAGAAACAGATGGACTACAGTCTGTAACTGTAGAACTACAAAGTGCACCTATATAGTAAGTGGAGCTGATAAAATGGACAATGAGCGTAGAAACAAGGAGGTGGTCATAATGTTATGCCTGATTGGTGTAAGTGTCGATTGGTGTGATCACCAGCCTGTGTGAAGTTAGCATTTGCACATCGCTCATAATCATTCAGGAAACAAGCGTTCTACCAGCTTTCCTCAGGGATTCTGCCCATGCCTTAATCAAAATATGAATCTGTATGAACACGGCCCTTTAGACAAACTAAAGGAACCCATAAACCCATTTTTATTTACCTCAAAGGAAATTGGTCCTAATCCTCGGCAGCCTGATTTTTTCCCTCCCGTAGGAAATCTGCAGAAAGCTCAATGTGCCTGTTGCCGCACAGATGCTAACCATTATACACAGTGAAAGCAAAAGCTAATAACTCCAACAAAACTGAGTAATGAAAAAAAAGAAAAACAAGCTGGATGGCATGCAGACACACAAGCAAGTGGCACAGGATCCCTCCTGGCTCCGAGACGCGGAGTGTGCGCCGTTCCTAACCGGCTTTATTTTCCATAATCAGAGAAATTGAGCTGTCAATCATCGGCTGAGCCAAACTACACAGTCCTTTCAAACCCGACGCCCTTGCTGGAGCACTAATGTGCTCTTATAGAAAAAGTGCTCTGCTCTGGGATGATAGTGATCAAATGAGCAAAGTGGGGAATTCTAGCCTGGTTTTATTTTTGCCTCTAACCCAATTAGAGCGCTTGAGCTCCATGTACTGGTTGACAGGAAAGCACCTCACCTCCGAAAGTACCGCTTTCATTATTTTCAGTTTACATTCATGCTGTCTGTTTCACAATCATTACCGTTTCTATCAGTACTGAAAATAGCCTTAACCCTTTAATGTCCTCACCAAGAACAAAGCAATGGAATATTTTTGGTTGTATTTTTTATTTGTTTGGAGGTTATTTGTTATTTTTATTTCTTAACAGAATTGGTGTTTTTGTTTTGTTTTTTTTTAAATATTCACGTCTACCAAACGGTCAAGATGGCACTTTGTGGCAGTTATAGTGACTCAAAATGTGCTCTACCAAATGTCTAAGCAGAACATTAAAGGGTTAAACCTCGCAACGTATTAACATTCTCACTTAAAAAGATGGTTCTCTAAAGGTTGTAACTCTTGGCCTGATTAAACGTTTTTTTTTGCATTGTGAAACGGTTCTTCTGATTGATGTGTTGTATATGGTTCTATATAGCACCCAAAAGGGTTCTGCTACTGTTACTAGCTTGACACTTTTTCAAAAAGATTCTATATAGAACCATCTACAGCACATTCTCCATCAGTCTGAAGAACCCTTTTATGATGCAAGGAACCCTTTAATCACTCAAAGCATTCTTTGAGGTGTTCACGGTTCTATATAAAACCATTTTCCTTATTAAAGAACCCTCAAAGAACCATCTTTTTAAGAGTGTAGATGAAAATAGACTATAAGGCTTTGATGATAATTGCAGCTCCTGCGATTTGAAAATTGTGCTCTTTTAAAAACTCCAGCAGCACTGCTGTGTCTGATCCACTCGTACCAGCGCAACACACACTAACACACCACCACCACATCAGTGTTACTGCAGTGCTGAGAATGATCCAGTACCTGCTCGGTGAGGGTCCATGGGGGTCCTCACCACTGAAGAACAGGGTAAAAGGGGGCTAACAAAGTATGCAGAGAAACAGATGGACTACAGTCTGTAACTGTAGAACTACAAAGTGCACCTATATAGTAAGTGGAGCTGATAAAATGGACAATGAGCTGTAGAAACAAGGAGGTGGTCATAATGTTATGCCTGACCGGTGTGGGTAGTATCTCTGATTACTCTTGTCGATGGTAGCACCAAAGCTGCCTGCACTTCATTAAGCTGTGTTCATACAGAAAGCTGCTGTACGATAAACAGGTTTTTAAGACTTAATCAAAATCTCTCTTTAACTGGCAGATTCGCTGCTAAATTTGTCTGCTGTGCTTCTCTTATTAGTTAAGGTCACATCCTCTCTGCATTTTTCCAGGCCGTATCTTGGCGTTCCACTCTTGCAGGCATCAAGCATTCTGGCAGTCTTTGTCAATGTTACACACTTTGCATGTAAATGAATCTGGCTGCTTGGGATTCTGGAGCGTTTTGGGATTTCTTATTTGGACGGCAGCGCCTGCTGGCATTGGGTGAAACAAAGCTGGCTGGCAGGACGCCTTGGCAAAAAGGTCACTGAAAGACTTAGTTAATATACAAGCTTAATGTGGCTGCTTAGGTTAATCTTAGCGTATAAGTTTGGTAAAAGCAATGTGAGGACTCAAACTTCCATGTTAAGTTGTTTTTCAGTGGTGGACAGTAACTAAGTAAATGTAATTCATTACTGTACTTAAGTAGTTTTTCGTGTATCTGTACTTTACTGAAGTTTTTCCATTTTGGGCGACTTTTTACTTTCACTCCACCACATTTCAAAGCGAAATATCTCACTTTTTACTACACTACATTATGAGAAATCTGTCGTTCCTTTCGGTTTATGTGTGTATAAAAACGTAAAACGGCAAAACGAAAGAAGTGCAAAGCAAGAACACCAATCAGGGCACAGCGGTCACTTTGTTTTGAGCTTGTTTTGACCTGTTGGTCATACCGACCCAGTGCAACACACGGTTCAACATCAGTGCAGCAGCATAAAATTCTGGGAGAGTCTATTCAACATAAATGATGAACTAACCTAACTTTGTGTAAACAGACCACAATATAGAAATATGTACACATATGCAGTTGTGACTGACGTGTCTTTTTTCTGAATTTATACAAACACTATTTCATTTTATAGTAAATTAGTTTTGGCTAGTTTATGTTTATGAACAGAGACCTACAGATGCAGTTTAGTAAAGGAAACTCATTTGTGAATCTGAGTTTAAAGTTTTTATTAAACTTAAACTTGGAACTGAGTTCAAATAAATCTTAAACTGAAACTTTGCTTGTTTGCAAAAAGTGATTTCAGAGCCACTCAGTTCTACCTGATGGAAACAGTTTGTCTTCAGTGTTTTGTGCTTATGACAATTTTAATAGACATCAGTGACAGAGTAATTAATGACATGTCATAATTAATCTTTTAGTACTTTCACTTTTGATACTTATGTACATTTGAAGGCAAATACTTTTGTACTTTTACTCAAGTGGAGGTCTAAAGGGAGGAACTTCTACTTTTACTGGAGTAATATTTTACCTTGGGTGTCTCTACTTTAACTCAAGTACATGGTTTGAGTACTTCGTCCACCACTGTTGTTTTTAGTCACACTGTTCATGCTTTTCATTTCTGCGAGAAGGTATTATTTGAAGGTTGAAGGTTGGTTGTAGAGTGGACTGTAATCTTTAATCGCTGATGTATTTGACAAAATTGCAGTCTGTAGCAGAAATACAGCTTAACCCCTATAGAAAGCACTGAGAGAAGGTGATATGGGCTGATTACAGCTTGACGTGTGGTCTTTGGTGGCCTGTTTTGTCAGATGGTGACCTGGGGCTTCATGATTTGGATGTAAATTACATCATCTGTTAAGGAATCACTTCCTTCCCTTGGAGATCTCAGAGCAGGAAGTTAGCTCTTCATGCTGATTAGAGATAGGGAGGGTGAACCCGTACGGCGCTGCTACGATTCTTATCAGTAATCAAAAAATAGAGCATTCCTATCAAGAACACACATTGTGGTCCCACACACAATACGAAACTAGGGAAGGAGGTGAAAAAAGAAGGAGATAATAGACTCCCCATCTGGACCAAGTTATAAGGGAATATTTTCATAACTGCTTGAAATTGTTTATTCAAATTTGGTTGATTTTTTTTCAGAAATCTGAATATGGTTATCATTTAACAGGCCTTATCTCGCTGGTTTGTTTTTGTTGGGTTAGGTGATGTGGGACCAGAAACTGGCAAATTGATTGAGCGACAACTTTAACAAATCTGTCATTTTTAGTCATTAATCAGAAAATCGTTTCTCCATCTGACCATGTTCAGGTTCTTGCCCATCTTGGTTATCTGGATGAGTTTAAGCCTTACATGTCAACTATTACTTTTGTTGATTTGTACTGTACCTGCGTAATTATGCAATTATGTATTTAATAACAATGAGCATTTATATTTGATTTACATGTTGTATCCAAGTCTGCACGTATGACTTTTTCCATTTGTCTCAGTGTCAAGAAATGACGAATCACACTAAAAATGTGGAATGTTTTTGTTCTTGTATGCTGAACTATACTGTATGCACAGCAGTGACTTTTAATCAAATTCAAATCATTGTAAAATTTCTCCTCTTCCACTTTTTGAGGTGTAGATTGAAAGCCCAGAATCTGCACTCTCAACAGAATTTCTCTGGTTGTTTGAATGATCTATAAATGAGTAATAGCTAATATAAAATCATGCCATACATGGCTGCAGGACAATTCATATTTTTATCATTTTAGTAAGCAGCCAGTTACAAAACGAACAAGTGTTCAGCTCTAAACCTGCTCTATCCTGAGCTACTAGCCAGTAAAACTGCTTAAACATGATAACTGTTCTCACTCCCAGTGTTGTGTGTAAAATGCAAAGACCGTATGGTAAAAATTTTTAAGCAGTAATGACAACTGTCACAACAAATCTGCATCATCATGAAGATGGGAGGGGGGGTCAGCAAGATTGAACTCACGATCTCCTGATGATAGGGCCAACACTTAGACAGCTGGGCCACTCAGGAGCCCATAAAGAGCTTTTATTAAGAAATTAGTTATATGTTTATTAATTTTGTTGGTCTGGGTTAACCTTGGACTGTCATTGACCTTCAGTTTGGGACGCCTGATGTCTTTACAAGCCATTTTATTCTTGGTTAAAACCCGTGTCTGGAGAGAAAGTCCATAGAGAGTCCATGAGCAGCCTCTGGAGATGACAGGCAGGAGATGAACTGTTCAAGTGGTTGCATAAGTGGGGAAGACGGAAAGAGCAAAGTCGGGCCGCTGAGAGAGGGGGAAGCACTTTGGAGTAGCATTGTGGATCTGCTACTGAGAGGAAATCCTGTCTCTGTCTGCTGTCAGTGGCTCTGGACTCATTTTTGCAGGTACAAATCATGGATATTCATTACTCCTTATTTAATATGCTGGAAACATCTGTTTGATTACAGTAACAATAAGAGGAAACTTACTACATTCCTAATCCTTTATTTGCTTTTTGTTCAAATCGAAAGAAGAAGCATTTCTGAGTCAGGTGAAAAAACAAAACTAAAACACGGTGTCCATGCACTGCTATGAGTGACCTAGTAGCCTGACATAGTAATCTAAAAGTCAGGGCGTCGGGTCTGACTTCACAGGAGTTTTTCAAGACCATCGTACGTCTTTACGTATTAACATCAAGCATAGACTCAAAAAGAAGCTCAATTCTCAAGTCTCAAATGCAAAATCAACATTATTCTGATAAGGATGTGATGACAATAACAGACAATTGACTTATATCCTCAGAAGACATGTGCCTCACCAAGTTAACCTGCTCATCATCATCAGATTCCTCCTCTCAAGGGGCAAAAGGTCTGAAGCACAGCTAACGTTACAAAATGTTCTTCCTCACATTGCATGTAATTTCCAGATCCCTAAATCTTACACGGTGTAGCTTTTATGGCATGAATCTACCAATTTCTGGCATTTTCATTTAAAAATGGGCAAGATAAACAGCAATAAAAACATGTATTACTTAACCCTTTAAATGTTCAGGGTCCCCAGGCAGGCGCAGAGTTTTATTACACACTTTTATAACCTAAGAATAGCTCAGCCAGTTTGCATTGACGTTTGTGTAGTTACTGAGTAATAAGCCTTAGTATGTAATAAGCCTGGGCTTTTAAGGGGTTAATAAGAAGAGTAAATGGCAAAACCACCCATTTCTCCCTCTGCATAAAGTGGTTAGGCCACACTTCCAATCTTTGAGGTGATGGGTGAACAATTCCGCTGTAGAGAGACTTTGTATTGATTTATTATAGATCCTCTTCGAGGAAATCCACCTTTATTAACTGCATTGCTGTTTGCAATATTGGTTGGGAGACTTGTTACCACGCAACAGTCTCCAATGTTTGGTTAGCAGTTTCTTTTAAAGAGATAAATTACTACTCTAGTGGTTAAGACTAACCACCACATCACAGTTGGGACGTGAAGGTATTTTCCTAAAGAGAGGAATCAATCCTGTCCAACGCAAATTGCAATAAACCTGTGTCTGCCCACAGTTTCCCAAATTCCCCATAAGGCTCAGACAGATCCATGTGCGAAGAGACATGCAGACTGTCTCCAGCTGCTGCGCCGCCCAGCCCCACAGCTCCTCTGTTCTCTTTTCCACGGGCCAAATAAGCCGGGGCTGCAGGGCCGTTTGTGTTGTTTTTGACTTCTGAGAAAGCACTTTGATGTCATTGGCGCATCTCTGTGATTCATTTCGGATAAATCTTTTCAATTTTCTGCCTTGCTGTTCTCCTTTAAACATCCCTTTCACAGAACAGCGTAACTCCTCCCGAGGGAGGACTGGTAAGACAAACACACACCCATCCCCACCCCCCCCCCGGACATTTACACGCACTGCTTAAAACCACCCGGTCGCACATGATGACACATAGAACCGCAGCTGAACAACTGACGTCCATCACTGTCACTTGAGTTCTGTAATCATAATTTCTTAAACGTCACTCCGTCCTCGAGTGGTCCAAGCTTGCATGCCTCTTACCGTCCTGCCTGTCCGGGACATTCCAGACTTGGTGACTGTTATGTGTAAATACTGATGCCTTTGTCTTAACGGCTTTGAAGAACTCCACCGAGAGTCAAATGGACCCCAATCATATGGGAACAATCTTCCTCCAAGCTGTTTGCGAGCCACCAAAAAGAGCCATATCCATCCCTAAACGTCTTTGAAACATGAAGGGGAGTAGAGCTGCCTGTGCTGGGGGGAGACGCTCTGCTCTAAAATGGAAAAACGCCATATGACCTCTTTTCCAAGGTAATTAGTCTTTTTTATTTATTTGCTCGCCAGACGTGCAGGTCCGTGGCAAATCCTCCATTTTACACATTAGCGTCCCCATTTGTCCCGCCGGACAGGGACTCCAACAGGTTAGATTAAGTACCGAACTCAAACCCACGGCACCACTTCAGATTCCCAGCCATTAGTCTACAATAGTGCCCTTTCTTTGAGGCCGTGAAGAAAGGCTAAATGACTTCTTGGGGCTAAATGGCTTCTTTTTAGGTCCGGAACCTGAATTAGTTTTCATGTTTAAATGAAAAGAGAAACATTTGCATGGTGAAAAGAGAGCGCGGCCAGGTTTTGTTCGCTGATTTATGGCATGGAGGTTTCTGTGTGTGGCACAGCGCTCTCAGCAGTCGGTTCTTGACTTCTCTCCCCCTTTTTGGCTATGAAGAGGAGTCCTATTCAGCCCTCTAACATCATTGTTTTCTCAGACAACTTTAAGTACATTTATTAACTGCAGTGTTTGTCCTCTGCATCTTCTCCTCTTCTTCCGTCTCTTGTTTTTGTGTGGATTCTACCACCACTACCCTTAGAAGTCTGTTACTTTTATTGTTTTTGCTTCTAAAAGGCATTCCATGTTTTACTAGATGCTTGTGATAGGCGTATCAGCATATAGTTTACCTTGTAGTAAGGTTTCACAGTGACTCCTTCAGCCGAGGCCTGACACAGAACCACCGCCGCTGTTTTCCATTTATAAAGACCCATTGATTAGGCTGCTTCTTGTATTCAGTCAGTGAGTGGGATTCCCAAAAGTCCTAAAGAGATGTTTTTTTTTAATTTTGTCCTGCCTATTGGAATTTAAAAAAGTGGTTGATTCCTCTGTCACTTGGTAGGAGTGGGTAGTGCTGTCGCCTCACCTCAAATGCCTGGGTTCGATTCCCCAGCTGGGAGACCAGTGTCCTCTCCCTGTGGAGTTTGCATGTTCTCCCCAGGTCTGCATGGGTTTCCTCCCATAGTCTGAAGACAGGCAGGCAAGGTTGCTAAATGCTAAATTGCGCCTAGGTGTGTAAATGTGTCTGTCTGTGGGTCTGCCCTGTGATGGACTGCCTTCTGCCCAGTGAGCGTGGGGATCCAGCATCCCCATGACCCAGGATGACAAGCGGTTTAGAAAGTGTGTGTGATTAATCTTACACATTAGGCCTTAACCTATAGGAAAGAAAAACGGGTCCTGATTGGTCAGTTTTCTGCTTGCCGTTTTAAGAATTTAACCCATTTGTTTCCATCCAAAACTGTGCAATAAAACAGGACTGGTACTTTAATACTTGCAGAGTTTGAAAATCATTCCTAGAAATCATTAGGTCTTCTCTGAAGGCCTAGAAGGCCCTGAGGGTTCTCCTCTGAAAAATACTTTTTGGTGTCTAGTTCATGATGTTCAAATCAAATATAAGTTATTACTGAAAACAAAATGCCAAAAATGATTAATAACGCAAGTGACTCCAGACTTTGGAATGATGGTGTTCATAATGATATAATTAATTCCAGTTATAAACTGAATTACGTTTACATTCGGTTTACATTCTTCTGACTTATTTCACTTGTTTGGATGTCGAAAAAATGGCAAATAACTTGGTGAAAATGTTGTTTTCTTAGCAAAACTACATTGTACGCATAATACTTATTGAGTCAAATTCAAATCATGCAAAAAACTCCCTCTCCACACGTTGGACAGAGTTTCTCTGCTTGTTTTGATGAGCTATTAGTGAGAAATGCTATAAAAGTCTTGTTATCGCCGGCGGTAGCTTCAGAGGGTTAAATCGGCACATGCTTGATGTTGAATGAGCAGCTGATTGAGCTCCACATCTGCCCGTTGTGAGGACAGCAGCAGAAGCCGCAGCACAGCGTGGACCAGCATGCATGCCCCAGGGGATTTTGGGATGCTGGATGTCTCTGCTCTGCAGGAGGAAATGAACGGCGTCTAAATAAAGCCGGTTTAAATGAGTCTGACAGAGACAGCTTCGGCCCCGTAGCCCATCTGAGCCTCAGCGAGTCAACAGTCTGGAGACAGATGCTTTATCCGGGGTTAGAGAGTGCAGATGCTGCGAGGCTCCTCCGGCTCGAATCCCTCTCTTCCTCAGCTTTCCCTCCAGCAGACCTGTTTGGAGAAGAGCGGGTAAATATATGTTACACTGCGTCTCTGGTGATCTAATTTGGCTTTGCTCGTGGCGTGGGGTCGAGAGCTGTTTGATTGTGTTGGAATATGTTTTTGAAACATATGCCGTGCCGATTTCGTAGGTTTACAACACGGCTGCGCAAAACAGATCCCCGGGACTCCTGCCTAGCGTTCTGGGCTTGGGTCAAAGCGTGGTCATACAGCTGAAGCTGGCTGTCTTGCGCCAGCAGGTCATTCGGCTGATTTAGGAGGACGACATTGGGTCTGGAGCTATTAGCCGACTTATTTTCGAGTTGTAAGTCACATCAGCACATAGGCTGTCGCCATTCCATCTGGAACGTGTACCCGTTTTCTTCTCCTGCCTCCAGGAGTGCTATATTCTGAGAGGTATTGATAGAAAACAGGAAAAATCTGTACAGTTCATTACATTTGGAATGAGGCCTTCACCGAATCCTCCTCCTCTACTCTCTTCCTTTCTGGATACACTTTGATCCTGGACTCTCGAACATGTCTTATGAAACCCTGCCCAGTCTACAGAGAGCAGATGTGCTATTTCTATCTACCATACAGACGGCGCAGTTAGAGGTTGGAGCAGAATCATAGCAACGTGTTTATCATATCATTGCTGTACAAATAAAAAGCCAAACATTTTTTCCATTTTTATTTTTCAACATCATTTGAGAAAAAACAGCTGCCTTTTCCATTTCCTTTGCATTTCATTATGAATGGACCAAGAGAAATGCTCCAAAATGGCTTAGAATAAAGTCTCTTTTAATTAACTTACATTAAAAATACATTTTTGCCTTCTTCTATGAAGGTGCCATTTTGGAGATTCATACATTGTGTTTACGATTAAGAAACATGCTTCAGTACAAAAATCAGTCAGTCCCACATATCCATTTCCTTTTCATTATACCAATAAAACCCGAGACTGATGTGAAAGTATCCCTGTTTTTCCATTTATAGACAGATTAACAGTTTCGATAACACACTGAGGGTTTGTTATTAGGATCGCTGAAAGTCATTGCACAATACCAGGGGTCGGCAACATGCGGCTCTTTTGCTGCCCTGTTGTGGCTCCACAGCAGAATTAGATTTGTAGGTAAAAATAAAATAATCCTCCTTTACAGTAAAATAAAGCTCTGCTGATCGTTCAACACAGTTTAACAATAAATGCTCTTAAACTCTGGAGTTAATGTAGAACTGCTAATTCACCCTTTAACCCTGAAGATCAGCGCTGGTCACCATAGCAACGCAGACAGACTCACCTAGCTGGTAGCTAAAGAAAAAGAGAGAGATTCAAGACGAACCTTGATAATTTGGAGAAGAATTTGCATTTATTTATTTGCATTTATAATCACTCCAGATGGTTTCCTGATGCGTTTAATCTGCAATGAGAAACTGACAAACACAAAGTCACGAGGCTGAGGTCACTTCTTATTCGATTCTCCTGTTCTATGTTAAATGGTAAAGCAGTTACATTCTGGAGAATGAGAAGCGACTTCAACCGCATAAAAAATTTTACGTTGAGAAACATTTTACAAGAAACTGTTCTAGTTTTGAGGAAAGTTTCCTGCCAGAGATGCGAGAAAAGGCTACAGCTGAGCTAAAGCTTAAAGCAGAGCAAAGTAAGTCTGCGTTTTTGTTTATATTTTCTAGCCTATACCAGTACATTAGCACACACTGAGACATACGTACAGTCAAGATGGTAAAACGTTAGTTCAGTAAAATGTTGTGGGGCTTAGATTTTTGTTGAGAGGACAAAATGGCTCTCTTTACATTTGGGTAGCCGACCTCCTGCACTATACAGTTAGTTGCCATAATCAAATCACACGTTTTGTTGATTTTCTAAGTGAAAGTAAGTTAGCACATCCTCTACAGGGAACACACTTAAATATGGCATTTAGTGCACAAATGTTATTTATTTGCGTTGAGTTTAACATACTGGAAAAAACTAAACCTTAAACGTAACTTTTGTACAGGACACATCTTTTATTTTCTTCCACTATGTTAAATTCAGCAAATGAACAGTGATTGTGCGTTAAACTGCAGAAGTTTGTTCTCTGTAGACCCGATTTTTCCCTCAATTTAGTCGTCTCCAATTCCACCCGCTACTTAGGACTCCCCCAATCACATGATACTATCAACGCTAGGAGGGTGAAGGCTAACACAGGCTTCCTCCCGAGACCTGTGAAGCCAACCACCACTTCTTTTCGAGCTGCCGCTCACGCAACGTCACTGGACAGCCGAACGCGCTCGGAGGAAAGCGCCAACCGCCAGATCTGTTACGTCAGCTAACAGACGCCTGCGCTGCCTAGCATCACGCTGAGTGATGGGGGGAGAAGGAGGGGCCATCCTACCCAGCCAGAGAGAGCGAGGCCAATTGTGCTCTCTTGAACACATGTCATATGTCCAGGGGTGTCCAAACTTTTACATTTGACTCTCTGGATGTTTCTCCAGGTAGAGAGTGAACTTGTGGTTTCTAACAGGACAGAACATCACATCTTTCTCAAAGTCATACTCGAGCCACAACACACTCTTTCTCCCACTCGACTCTTTCCTCTTTCCATTAGTTTTTTCGTTGTCACTCTACCGCCACTGGCAGCAAAGCCAGATTTTACCATTTAACACAGCCATAATGGCAAACTAAGAAGAAATGCTAGAAAGAAGCTGTAACTTGTCATCACATTAGCTTCTGTGTTGATAACATTAATGTACGGTCAGCAGATTCTAACAGTCTGATTTTTTGACTCTGGCAGGGTGAAAAGTATTTGTTTTGCTATTAAAGATGGATATTTGTGGACATGTGGAAATTCAGTTAGTCTAGGCCCCGTTTCCCAAAAGCATCTTAGAGCCTGTTTACACCATGCATTAACTTGTGTTTGGTATCCAGATTGTATCTGGATAAACTGGTTTCCATTCCATTCATACCTTTCACTAAAACGTGTTACCATTGTAGCCAAATGAGACCCAATTTTACATTCCCTGCATAAAAGCTTATCAACACATGCGTCGTTTCCATTTGTTTACTTTTTTCCCGTTACGATGGTCAACAAGCTTGGCTTGGACACGTTTCAGAACTTCAGCCTCGCATATCCTCCATCTTTCGTTTCATTGTTTATTCTGTCTACGGATAATGAAAACGCATTCCACCTACTCGTGTGTTAAATGTGGTAAAGATCTGCTCCTCCACCTCCAAATGTGAGTTGACTGATCTGATCACAGTGCATCCTGGCTTTTCATGTGGTCAGGTGAAATCTGAACATGATCCGCTCACTGGAAACACATGTTGATGCAAGGTGTAAACAAGCCCTATGTTAAGATCATCTGAACTGGGAAAGCAAGTGTTCAGAGTCATCATCACTCTACCATTTAACCCTTGTGTGGTGTTGGTGTGTGTGTTACTCCGTGGTCTGCTGGACCCACCACATTATTGTTTTATTAATCAATACAGCCATAACAATTAATGTAAAAACACCAGATGTTTATAATATCACAAGTGTCCAGCGTAGGGTTCTCCTTTAGCAGCTGTAGCCAGTCAGCAGCCTGTCCATGTTGTTCACCCTCACACACACACACACACACACATATACAAACACATACACACACACACACACACACACACACACACACATTAACAGCAGGCCATGTAGGAGGAGAACAGAGTGAAGGACACAGCACCTCCACACTTTTACTCCCTGCAGATTCACCCAACACCACATGTGTAATATAAATGTGTGGGGGGTGAACAGAGTGAAGACACTGAAAATGGGTTATTTTGTATGTTTATATGTATTTTATATAAGAAAATGAGCAAAGGTCAATGAATTGGAGGTTGAAATAATAATAAATCATCATTTTTTCTTTTGGTAAACATTGAAAATGGATCCCAAAGACCCCAAAAAGGGTTAAGAATCATCTTTGTGCTAAGATGCTTTTGGGAAACCCAGCGCTGGTTTATTAAAAGGGGAAAAAATGGCGAAAAACGTGGCAAATGCCCACTTGACCTTCAAGTAAATGTGAAATCTTGTGGCTAGGGAACCGGACAATAGGCAGTATTGGTCCTGTTGTATCATACAGTCAGTTATCAGAGCTCATTGACTCAAAACACATAGAAGCCAATAGGCAGGTGCTGAATATTATACATATGTCTTGAGTCAATGAGCTTTCTGGGAAATTGTCAGTGGTAACTGGTTGTGGTTGGTATAGTGTAGTGGGTAACACCTCTGCCTTCTACTCTGTAGGCTGGGGTTCAGTCCCCACCTGCCTAAACACCCTACACTATACCAATAAGAGTCCTTGGGCAAGACTCCAAACACTGCCGTTGTCTCCCTGTGTAAAAATGATCAAATTGTAAGTCGCTCTGGATAAGACCGTCTCCCAAATGCCGTAAATGGCTGTCTGCTGCAGCTGCGTTAGAAAGAGATTAGGTTGAAAACGCTGGAGTGTTCCTTTAAGAGGAAAATTAATAGGATCCCATTGAAATATAATGGCTGAACAGACATCTAAAGATTAGCGGGTTCATCCTGTCTACATAGTACACGCTGTTTGTTGTCGGAATGTAGTTTGTGTCCAAGTAGTAACTGGAAGTTAATCAAGTGAGTGTTTCCCTTTCTGATTTTTAATGTAGCGTGGACTTTGTGTCTTTAGGCACGTTTCGTCTTTGGAACCGGACCCCGTCTCGCTTCTCAAGCACAGAGCTCTTTGTGACCCTGGTGGTCCGATCTGGGCCGAGAGTGCTGAGTGTTCCATTAGTCTGCTATGTGTCACTCAGCGAACTCCAGAAATGAGAGACAGAGAGAAAAAGAGAGAGAGAGAGATTTGGGAGCGATCTCGTCGCCAGCATCGAGGAGGTGGATCTCATTATACACTCAGTAAATCACTCATTCACTTTCTCTTGGAGACACACATGCAATCACAAAGGCAATCACACCATGACGACTCGCTGTTGACACACACCCACATAGATAGACCCTTTATTATCTTGTCGCCGTCCCACCATAACCAGACCCTCTCGTCTTTATTATTAATTGAAATGTGGTGCGATGCCAATCATTGCCTCATACATAAAAGAAAAAGTCCAGAATAGCCAAGCACTCTCGCGGGTCTTTTCCTCTGGGTGGAGTTGTTGAAATCAGCCAGGCTGGGGCCTGCTTTGTCATCATCAATCTCCAGTCGGGGAGCAGTAGACACCGGACTGGGCTGTGGCCAGGTGCCCATGCTCTGGGCAGTGTTTTCCACACTGCAGGAAGAATGTTCTGAACAAAGGGACATTTAGCAAAGCACACCTGCGCTATAACTCCACCTGACAGCTTCATCCTCTGGGCCTCGTGCCCTCTTCTCTCTCTCTCTCTCTTCTCTCTCTCTCTCTCTCTCTTTCTCTCTTGGCTCCGTCTCGCTCTCCCTCCCTGGCTTTCCTTCTCTCTCTCGCTCTCCATCACGCTCTCTCTCCCCACACCCACTCTCCATCTGTCTGGCCTGCGAGGGGATTGGACGGGTGAGGGCTTCCCTGGCACAAGGCTCCTCGACTTGCCATCCTTTTATTGCCCCGCTCCCTCCTCCTCCTCCTCCTCCTCCTCCTCCTGCCTCCTCTACTTCTATCCTGCTTTCCCTGCAGTTCATGTGAGCAGGCAGCTGCATGGAGCTAGGAGAAGGTGGGGGGCTTTTCACGAAGGTGAGAAATGAAAACTGCACTCGCGGCATCTTCCCTTAGGGCATATCCTCTGAACGTGGAGCTCGGGGCTTCCTTGCCCATGTCTCTCTCTCTCTCTTTTCTCTCATGCACTCTGTATGCAATAATGCAACAAAAACTAAATTTGCACAGTTTTTGCCTTCTCCTAAAACATGCTTGGTGTCTAAATACTGGAAACCTTTGAATACTAGTGATTAGCATTGTGCAAACTCTTCTTGATTCACCCTTTTCTCTCAAACCCCACTGATTTCTTACAGCTGTGCTATGTACACGTTTTTGTTAAAATTGAAAGGAGTAGCATTACTGATACAAGAGAAACAAACACACTAAAATATGCTGTGCTTGCGCTGCTGCGAGTCTACCGAGTCTGCGAGTCTGTAAAGCCTGGAATGATCATTTAAAAGGCAGAGGTCTCGAGTCGAACCTCAAAGGAGAGTTTTGGACCACGTCATACATCTTTATGTATTAACGTCACTCACAGAGGCTCCAAAAAAGGTGTGTCTCTATGTTTTGGTCTTGCAAATTAAACATTACTGATGAAGATATGATCACAAGTAGGATTGTATGATATGGACATAAACCGTGATGTTCAGTAAAGCTGTTATATTCCAATGGTGATATGAGAAGCAATAAATTATTAATAAAAAAAAGAAAAGGTGCCTCTGTCAGGATGTTATTTATACTCTGTCAAGTATTATTTATTTATAAATAAATAAATAAAGCAGATAGCAAAATAAAAAAGCATCATTCACTATTGTGCAAATGAAAAGTAACTTTACAGAAGGAGGCAAAAACACTCTTTCCTTTCAGTGTAAGTTAATTTTACTTCAAGATATTTTGTCGTATTTCTATTCATCATGAAATTTTCACTCAACATAAAGGACAGAAAAAGTAAAGACAGAAGGACAGAAAAGTAAAAATCAAAATAATTGGAAATATATAGTTTTCTTTGGACAGGGATGAAGATATATAAGCACAAGAGCACAAGATCAAATACATATTTTTGTTTATTTATTTATTTTGTTTTGTTATTAAAGATGTTTGTTGTGACAGTAGCCATCACTGCCTCACACACTTAAAACATAATACTGGGTGTGAGATCAAAATAGTTTTCGATGCATTTTCACAGGTCAGTAGTTCAGGATGGAGGAGTTTTGAGCTGCACACGGGTGTTTTGTATTTGGCTGTTTAGCCGAATGGTTAAGTTACTCATCTCTGAGGCTGAAATTTGACAAAGTTATTGTAAATAGATCATTACTATGAGTGTAGCAATGCAATGTATGGAATTTAATAGAATACAAGCCTCTCAATTCAGTATTCACAATACATCCAACAGACTGGAGCAAATAAAAGTTTAATATTGCTTAAATTGCATCAAAAATAATAAAGAATACACAAGCCCACAATGAGGGCAGAGCCTTCCTCCTCTAAACATATAACTTCCTCTTAACTTAAAATTGAGAGTAGGGGTAAAAGCACACTCCTCATAAGCTCCTTTATTAGCTTTGAGCTCCCAAAAGTTTTAAAATATTGAATAAAATATGTAGAAATACCTTTCAGTGTGCAGTATATGATGATTAAATCTACACTGTATAAGTTACTCTTGAATATAAATTTAAAAAATTATATATATTATTTTGACGAGATTCCAAACTTTTGGACGATAGTGTTGTCTTCTCAGAGGGTAACCTTAGAGCTAAAGTAGAATGCATTCCAGAACAGTGGAACAGCTCTGCATCAGTGCCTACTCAGCAAGAGGCTCATCTAATTTCAAAGAGTTTATTGCCGTGATTTACTATGCTTGTCTCAGCAAGGTGACTTTGCTCTGCTTCAGGCTTCTCCCTCTGCCCGTCATCTTATACGCCTGTGATCTGGGAATGGCTCTGCACAAGCACACGAACGCACGAACGCACCCTCACGCTCACGGCCCAGTAGAATTAAACAGACAGCTTCCACGGGGAAGTTAGCGTCTTGGATAACCTGCTCTGATCTTTCTTCATCCTCAGTTTTCGTGACTCTGCGGTCTCGTAAGTCGTAATTGATTTCAACTCGGTTTACGGTTACCTAAATCACCGCGGGCGTCCCATCGCCCCATGCCCCAGCCCCACCATAGAGAATCAATCAATGTTCTACCTCGTTGAATGTGTACTCCCGTAATTTGTCTGTGATGAAAGATCTGGGCCGCTTCACGTCTTCCGGCTGGACTGAGCTGACCGCTTGAGCCTGTGAAACCAGACGATCTCGTGACAACTTTGTGCTCAAAGCCTCGAAGCTTTGTTTTCATAAGGTCCACCTGTCCTTTCTGTGTGATAAAGAGATCTTGATCCAGCATTAATTTCCTAAAGAACCACCGTTGAATGTTTCCGATTTACTGTGATAAAACACAGGTGGTAGTTTTTGACCAAATGATCAAAATACCTTAAATAGCTATACATTGCAATTGCCAACTCAGTATGAATTAAGATGAAGTGACCCTTATTGGTCCCACAACATGGAAATTTTTACTCATCTGTGCAGTGAAACACCACATTAGTAACACCACACTAGTGAACACACACACTAGGGGGCAGTGGGCAGCCCTATCCACAGTTGGTGGTTAGGTGCCTTGCTAAAGGGCACTTCAGTCACGTGCTGTCTTCTCCAGGCTTTTTATTTTGTGTTTTTAAAAAACTTTTAAAAAAAGGTACAAATACAAACTTTTCACCTGGAAAAACGTATTTAAGGTTCACAATCAGACCTTAAAACCACTGTTGTACCTTTGAGGGAACATTTACACTGTTTGTACCTTGATGAATGAAAAATGTACCTGAACAGCACCTTTATTACTTCCTTACTGCAGTCAAGAATAATGAAGGCTGCATAGTCATGATCTTGCACAAGCATGGGGATGGCATGTTCTTATGATATTAAAACGAACTATCAAAAGCAACAGTGCATTATTGTGATGGTCAGTTTGTTCTTCAACTTCGAAAAGTATAGTAGCTCCAGTTGTGTAGCCTGTATCTGCATTGGAACTAGAATTTTTCTTAACCTTAGTCTCACTATGAGCTTGTGGTCATCAGTGGCAGCACGAGATGATAACAGGTCAGTAGTTTCAGGCAGAACCCCCCCCCCATTCTCACCCTCTCCCCTCCACTCTGAGACAGCTGTCTTTCCGCCCTGCCCACATTCTGTCACCTCTTGTTCCCTGTCTGCCCACATAGCAGGTGCAGATATCCCTACTTCCTACTAGACTGAACCACATGGAGATGGGGTCTAAAGAGTAAGGCCTGATTTAGCCCACTTATTAGGAGCCTCTGTTCTGCCAGCTGAGCCAACAGTAATAAAGATCCAGTCTGCCTATTCAACCTGGTTTAATGGTGAAGCTATTCTGAGAGGTGGGTTAAAGCAGCCTGGCCCAGATCAGCTCCGGGCTTTTAGGTATTAGGACGTCCTGCTGGATGTCTACCCCTTGTTGCAAGGTTTAGATACTATGCAGAGTTTGGTTTCATGTGACAAAGTGTTTGCACCCTACCACCTCCCTATTCTTCTATTCCTCAGTGGTCATCAACGCTACTCCTGGAGATCTACCTTCCTGAAGAGTTCACTTCCAACCTACATCTGATCCAGTTCCTCAGTCCACCGACCTAGTATGATCAATTGTGTTGGATTTGGGCTTGAGCTGAATTCTGCAAGAAGGTAGATCTTTAGGAACAAGGTTGGTGACCACTGGTCTATGCCTGACAGTCCTCCAAAGGGTGGTTCAGCATCAACTAGTTTGTAATGTAGTCCATGTACACCGATCAGGCATAACATTATGACCACCTCCTTGTTTCTACGCTCATTGTCCATTTTATCAGCTCCACTTACTATATAGGTGCACTTTGTAGTTCTACAGTTACAGACTGTAGTCCATCTGTTTCTCTGATACTTTGTTAGCCCCCTTTTAACCTGTTCTTCAGTGGTCAGGACCCCCATGGACCCTCACAGAGCAGGTACTATTTGGGTGGTGGATCATTCTCAGCACTGCAGTAACACTGACGTGGTGGTGGTGTATTAGTGTGTGTTGTGCTGGTCTGAGTGGATCAGACACACCTCAGTGTCATTGCTGGACTGAGAATAGTCCATCAACCAAAAATATCCAGCCAACAGCGTCCGGTGACCACTGATGAAGGACTAGTGCATGACCAACACAAACTGTTCAGCAGCAGATGAGCTATCATCTCTGACTTTACATCTACAAGGTGGACTGACAAGGTAGGAGTGTCTAATAGAGTGGACAGTGAGTGGACACAGTGTTTAAAAACTCCAGCAGCACTGGTGTGTCTGATCCACTCAGACCAGCACAACACACACTAACACACCACCACATGCAATATACTAAAAATTAGGAAATCTGATGCAATCAAGGGTACATGCCCTCTAAAACCCACCCCTTAAGTCCTCTATTCCATACTCTTTTAGTTAAGCAAACACCATTGCCTGTCAGTCAAATTAGTTGATCAAGGCCAGTTTCTATTTAAATATGCATAATTCATGTAATTTGAGTGATGCTGCTATGTGTTATATGATTAGTTACCATTTAAAAGAGTTTTCTGTGCTGTAATCACAGTCCTTCATGCCTTCCAGCATATCTGTGCTGTTTGTGTCATCACGCTTTCCATTCGTTCCCCTTCAGTTCTGTTGTGTATGATGGGAAAATGTGAATTATTAACAACAATGATCTCACTCCTGCTGGGCTCTTTGTTCATCTGGCGAATTTGTTAATGTTAATTCTTTCCCTTTGGGGTTATTTTCGAAAATTGTTTTAATTGCTGCTCTTAAGCTCTAAGCATTGGTCCTCCAACAAAAGAAAGGGGAGAAAGGGCTTGAGAAAGGCCTAAAAAAAACCAGGAGGGGAGCGGCAGAACGGGGGATCTGGGGATGGGGGCCCCTCTCCTGTGCCTCCAGAGAGCCTCTCCTTTGGCAGACATGTGTAAATATCTTAACTGTCTGTTTTATCAATCTGCCAGAGCCGCTACGGTACTACTCACGCAAGGCGCTGATTGGAGACCCAAGGCCATCTGTCAAGTCCAGGCTTCGACTGCTTCGATTCTACGAACAAGGCGCTCCGTTCGAAGCCCCCTATCTCTCCCTCATGGCTGGATCCTGCAGGATGCCAAGCAGATGAATTACATAAGGAGAGAGCAGAAGCAGTTGCAGTGGTACATTATCAGACAAAGCTGAGAAAGGAATTTGCAGAAATATGACACTAAGTGAAAACAGTAGCTGTGAGCCTTGAGATTGAAACTGAATAAGCAACAACTTCTCGGGTCTTTGAAAGCCGAACGCTGGAGTCTCTCGGGTGTACTGTGTTATATAGGTAAAGTGCTTTCATATCAAGCCAAAATTAGTCAGACAAGTTGTTGGTTGGGGTCTGGAGGTTAAGTGCTGGACTGCTCAGGAGGTTATGTTTGGGGTCACTCAGGTTAGGAAAGTGGCAACAGATAGCTCCGGGTCTTCTCGTCAGCTGATCACATTACAGTCAGCAGAGGACAGAGGTCAAGGCTTAGAGCGCATGGTTTTTGGTGAAAGTCATCCCAAAGTGTTGCTGATTGAGGTTCACCGCTCTTCATCCCAGCTCTAATGCCAACCATTTACTCTGGAGTCATTACTGTTGTTTTGCTATACAATTTAACACACAATGAATTACATTCACAATTAATTTACATTTTTATCGACAAGTTTGAGTCCTTACTTCTAACATTTTTCCATTTATTTGTTGTGTAAAGTTTAGGCGTCAGGATTTTCCCCGTTGTTTTACACACGAGTGAGGAATGACTGATATCACACACAGAGGTGTTAGAATTGAACAGATCCCTGTTGTCGGAAGAAAACCTCATATCTACAAAATGATAACTTTACAGGAGAAGGAAAAAACCTACTTCACTTTTAATGGAAGTCAATGGAACCAGACTTTTTCCCAACTCATTTTGAGTCATTTCCTTTAGTCCATTCATCATGAAATTTACACACAATGTAGAGAGTAACACATATTTTCAAATTATGTCAAAAACTGAAAAATGTCAAAAATGGAGATTTGAGCTTTTCTTCCGACAGCAGCGAAATATTTCAAGTAAAAGTGCAAGTAATTCTGTAAAAGATACAAAGTACAGTCTCAAATTCTTCGCTGAAATTAAAGTGCGCATATTTAAACGTATGGAATATATTATAAAAGTAAGTGTCCCCTAAAGAAGGGCATCCTGTTACACTTTATGAAATGGGAAATTAATCTGATTAAGAAAAATCACAAATGAAGTAAACGAGTTGCTGCATTCTGAGACCACAGTGACTGTACAGAGCTCCCCAGTCTGTAGCTACTCTTAGAAAATAAAGATGGCAAAAACGGTTCTCTGTGCGATGCCATAGAGGAACCCCTTTTGGTTACCTAAATAAAGCTTTCAGTGGATGATTCTTTGGAGAACCATTTTTGTAAATGAGATGTGTGAGTGTGAAGAACCTGTTTAGAGTTTAAAGAACCTCAACATAATGTGAAACTTCTAGAATGAACAATGTTATAGAACATTTACATTAAAAGGTTCTGCACACTCACAGGTCTCTTTTTCAAACATGGTTCTTTAGGGAGCCAAAGGTAGTTCTACTATGGCAGGGGTTCTCAACCTTTTCCAACTAAAGGCCAACTTACTTATCACTAGAAATCACGAAGGCCCACAAGAAAACAAAACTGCTTGAAAAATTGAGATATGGAAATTTTCAGCCCAGCTCTGTTTGAGTGCTGTGATGTGCAGTATTAACTGAATGGTGGCAGATGAAGTGGAACGTTTTTACATGTATTTTTACACTTGTGAGTGGGGTTTGTTTTGTTTATAGAGGCAAGCAGCAAAAGATTGACAAAGCTGCCTTTGTGTGTTGCAAAGGCACTTAATATGGACTTAATATGCTCTAATATGTTTTACTATTTAAGAACATTTTATATTGTGATTTTTATGACAAAGTGCCATCACCTCCATCAACCTCTGCATTGGCCAGAGGACCACCAAAGGGTGTTCTGCAGCCCACTTGTAAAACCCTGTTCTATGGCATTGCTCAAGGAACCCAGCTCTTTTTTAAGAGTACTTTACTCTGGTACTTTCTTTTTCTTCATTTTTGGTGTAAGATGGCGTGAAGGTGCCTGAACAGCCAACTGTGTGTAAAATAGAGGAATTGCAAATAAATCCATCAAGGGATAATTTGCCTCCCTGTTCTTGTCACATCTGTTAGAGTTTAGGCATTTGGCACCTAATCAACTGCTGGAATGTGTCTGGGGCAAAATTCTCTTTATGGCTACGTTCACATTACCAGGTTGTGACTCAGATCTGATGTTTTCAGGGCTGTGTGGACACACAAATCTGATCTTTTCAAATCTGACCTGAGCCACTTTCATATGTGGTCCTAGATCGGATACGTATCCGATTCGTGGCCATGTGACCGTAATGTGACGCTCAGATCGAAATTCATGTGCTTTTTCTCCACTGCGCGTGACCATCATTCAGCGTTACCATGGCAGCAGCGCCGAACAGAAGTTAAAGCCTGTAAACGGTGGAAAAGCAGCTCATCTCACCTTTTTCTCCTTCGTCTCGCTCTAATAATGAAGCTGAGAGCTGATCAGAGTTAATGATCTTCTCAGTGAAGCTCGTTCTGCTCGTTAGTTTGTGCTGATGATGAACGTGATTCATTCACGTGACGTTACTGAGTAGGATGAGCTCATGAGGGTCATTTCAGGACGTCAGTTCATCACATTAATGACCGATTTGAGTCACTTACCTAAACGAGTGTGAACCATCGTGTCAGAGAGATCGGATTTGGGCAAAAAATCAGATTTGAGCAGTGAGGCTTGTAATGTGAACGTAGCCTGATTTTTTAAAAAATGTGCAGATTATGGTGTAACAAACCTGTTTTAAAATGTAGTGAGTAAATGTCTAAACTGTGTAACTATGTCATTATCCTTCATTACATTCCCACCTAGACTTTTGTTGAGACTTCTAAGGATGGAGAAACTGGTTTCAGATCAACAGAAGTGGCTCCTTCTTTCTTCCTGTCTGAGTCCAGGACTCTGGGTTATTACAGAGGCTACATAATGCTTTCAGGTCACATCATGCCATTCTTAATGACCCCTATTGTTAACAAGGCCTTTAATATGACCATTCGCAACAATCACCCCGTCGTCAGCACTGTGCCCTGCAATTAGCTAAAGCGCCACTCCGGATGCTCGAGGTCAGTGGAGGTCAGCAGGCCGAAAACCTCATACTGAGCTGGAGTCTACTCATCTTATACCACTGTGTATTTCAGAGGCTGAGCAGTAAAGTCACAGCTGCTAACATAATGAATGTCTTTGCGTTCGCTCTGTCAGAATCAGGCCAGTGCAGTTGCAGATGGATGTCTGGAAACAATTGCTGTTTTGATGTTTTTACTGTTGACTTAATGTTGTTTTCTCTGATGTGCACTGTAACACTGCACACTGTGCATGTCGAAGCTGAGTTGAGATGATGAGTAACAGAAACTACAGATGTACGTTTCATTCTTTCTGCTGGTTTTGATGTTTGGAATGTTGTTTTGTTGGCAAACTGGCAAAATATTGAACACAGGGATTTAACCCTTGTTAAGTTGCGGCTACAGCAGTTTTATATTGATTATTTCTTGTTCACAGTGCAACCAACAGAGAGATTGTCTAAAATACAGATTCTAAAAAAAAACATTAAAAGTTAAGTGGAAGTGCAACCATTGAAAAAGGTGCAGAACCTGCTGATATGGAATGTAAATGGAACATGGATATAATTAATTACGTAACTCACTACATAACTGATCATAGAATTATGTTATCAAATTTAAATAATATCGCAAGACAACAGTGGGTGTGCTGCCATGCAGTCTGATGAAAATATCTACATGTGTTACATGGAATGCAAACAAATGTGCAAAACTGTTCCCATAGCAACACAATATAACATCCCGTAATCATAAAAGATCTAAAAAAATTGGATGGAAAAAAATCTAAATTTAGAGGTTAGGGTTTGGGACAGTCACCTCCCATATAGGTGAGTACCTTATAAAAGATGATTATATATATATATGTATAATCAAAACTAAAGTAGGTTTTTTCCTTTTCCTGTAAAGTTACCATTTTGGAGATAACAAGGTTTTCTTCCGACAACAGCGATATATATATATATATATACAATTACAGCAGATTGTGTCTGACGATTTTGTCAGTAATCCAATCATCATGCACTTGAGTAATCAGACGGTAATCAGATTTCTACTTAGTAACCAGCGAATAAACTCACAGATGAAGACGTCGTGACATAAACGTAATGTGAAACTCAAACTTAATGCCACGTTTTTTTAAACATCCGCCACTTTACCTGAATATATGATCTTACATCATCCAGAAGATAAAGAATATCTAAATCCTTCATTTCGTGTTTGGTTTCAGCATCAATCCAAAAGTGTTTTGCTGCATCTCGCGACATCCACCGTCTGTTCTCGCACACGCGCAGACTGCGAAATCCGAAAAAAATCAGAGTAAGAGTCTACATGTGCTGAGAAATCTGATTACTGAGCTAAAATCCAGCTCTCTTTATCAGATTTCTTTATTTACTGTTGTACTGCAGTTATATGAAGGTTTTCTATTCCGACCAACCCTTTAGTCGTATTGTTCAAGCATTATTTGGCTACATCTAAACAGAGTTGAGTCTTAGAAGGGTAAAGTACCCATAGCTTACTTGCGTCAGTGTGAAAGCTCGTGGTTGATGTTGTATTTGTTTTTGTCTTAAGGCTTCGCTCTGTTGAGTGTCTTTAGTGTCCCATCACTTGCAGCTCAAAGAAGCGGCTTGGCTCCGGGAGCAGGGATTTCTGGGCCATGGACGTGTTGTACACAAATCTTTGCGAGTCTGGCTCAGCTGCCCCAACGCTGTGACTAATGGAAGCTGGAATGCTTGATCTGAGACTCGAGTGAGTGAACACAAGCACGAGAAGAGAAACAGAAGAAAGCGAAGCTAAACAAACGGCTTTGGAGTGCGAGCGAGACTGTGCCAACACTGCCTCGGTGATTGCATTAATGTAGACGTGTGTTAGCCACATGAGATGAGTTCATTTAATTAACGTTGACTCCCGTGAACAGCCTCTCTGGAGTCTGCGATGCTGCTTTAAATGGGCTGCGTTGCTGCGCTGCCTGTCAGTACAGGGTATTGTTGGAGTATGTGGGAGGCCGTTGCTTTCTGCTTTACCCCCTGCAGGCCTAGAGTGTGTCCATTTCTTTCAGACTGAGACAGGACCCTCTCGGCTGACGTCTGAGACAAGATATTGAATGGGAAGTTATTGAATATCTGTACATCCATAAATGGAGGCCAAAAGCAATGGGAGATGAATGGCAAAGCAAAGTGCTGGAGATCCACCTGTGAGAAACACCACAATCTGCCCCTACTTCACACAGCTTACTAGATTTGTGTTTTTGTTTTCACACCTTGAGTGAACCTTTGGCTGCTGACAGGTCACACTTCTGCCATGAGTGCCCAAACGAAATTAACCCTAGAGTTATTACTGACGCTTTACTATACATTTTAACCTTTTAAAGGAACCGTATTGTGGAAAAAAAAACGTTTTTCTTGATTTTTTGATGTAAATTTTGATGTGATACATAAACACAGTCAGTACAGTACATATATGGAAACTAAGCTGAAAAAACAGCCCCTTTTTATCGTTTCAGCGTCAGGAAAACAAAGATATTTGTTTTAGCCCTGCGCATTCAAGTGAAATTCAGGGTTTCAGGCAAGAATACTTTCTGAAAGAGGTGTGATGCAAAGCATCCGGTCAGAACAGAGGTCATTTACAGATATTAGTCCTAAAGAAACAGCTTGTTTAATCCTAAACGATAAAGAGAGGTTGGAAAATGGTCATTTAAAAAAGAATTGTGACTGTTTTTGGTTCATAAACCCACCCGAACATCACAAGTGGATTTCAGGAGAAAAATTAAAGTGCAAGAAAATGACTATTTTTACGAAAGTCCCGAGAGGCCGTGAGCGGTTGCTGTAATTTTCTGGATTGTTATCTTGAGATAACAAGATAAGTAACTCATTTTCTCAAGATAACAACTTTGTTATCCTGAGATCACAAGATAATTAACTCATTATCGGAAGATAACAGCTTTTGTTTTCTTGAGATAACAAGATAAGTAACTTATTTCAAGATAACAATGTTTTTATCTTGAGATCGCAAGATAATTAACTCATTATCGTAAGACAACAGCTTTTGTTTTCTTGAGATAACAAGATAAGTAACTTATTTCAAGATAACAATTATTTTTATCTTGAAATCGCAAGATAATTAGCTCATTATCGGAAGATAACATCTTTTGTTTTCTTGAGATAACAAGATAAGTTACTTATTTCAAGATAACAATTTTTTTTATCTTGAGATCGCAAGATAATTAGCTCATTTTTGGAAGATAACAGCTTTTGTTTTCTTGAGATAACAAGATAAGTAACTTATTTCAAGATAACAATTTTTTATCTTGAGATTGCAAGATAATTAACTTGTTATCTCAAAATAACAGTCCAGAAAACTACTACCTCACGCCTCTCTGGACAAATATTTTTTGCCATTTTATCCACTGTTGCCTTTTTTTGCTATGTAAAAAAAATATGAATTTTGATTCAGTCCAGAAAACAAATGAATCAGAATATGTATGAATGAGCTCACATGCTCTCTGAACGCAGTGCATCCAACAAGAAAGGAAGCCATGTGCATATTTTATATGGTGATAGAAAACATGGTAACACACCAACAGCTGATTCTATGAAATGAGGTTGATAGAGTGATGTTACTGTTGCTGGTACTTTGGTGGCAGATTTAAACTAGCAGCCTTCCTGTTTTTGGGCGGGGGATTACAGGCTTGTTGGGCTCATGTGGTTGGTTCTAAGTCATTAGTTCTAGTTCATTAGATTCATTTTCAGTTTTTTTTATTTATGCAAAACAACCTTTCATTAAATTCAACTCACAGTAAAAAATATCCCCTCTCCCACTTTCAAATGTAGTAAGGATTAAAAGTTTAGAATCTGCACCTTCGTCAGAATTTGTTAGACGTGTTTGAATGTTTACGCTGTTCTTGCCCAAAGAAAGCACATTCTGTATGAAGAGTCTCGTCGCTCTTTCACTTAATGTCCAGTCCAGGGGCTCGTATTCCATGCAGGGCTCCAGTGCTGCGTTTCAATCTAACACTTCTCTCTTTTTTGCCACCTCAGCACAGCCACCTCATCAGCAGAAAGCTGAAGAGCTGTTGGGAGCTGAGGTCATTGATTTAGCACTTAGAGTGCCGCCCCTGGACTTTAGAGCCAGAGTCTGGACTCACACACACAGACCACAAAGCTTCATTTGCCCAACTGAGCGAAATGAAGGATGAGACCCTTCTACTTGAGGTCATTCCTGAGGAACAGGACGTGATGAAGGTGTTGGATTGAGAGTCATTTGTTTGGGAAGGAAAAAGTTCGGAAGCCTTGATGTTGCGCAGCTTAAGCAATTAGTTATGAAGATGTGAAGTGTAAAAGATGGTGGGCCAGAATGGATTTGCATGCGTAGTATGGAAAAAAGTCCTCTGGAACAGTTCAAAGGAATTGGGAGTGACGCGATATGACTCTTTCCTCTTCTACCACTGACCCCATCACCGCATGGATGTGAAAATCATTACATCTCAGGTGACACACCTTAAAAATAGCTCTCATTTAGAGCGCTTGGCGTTTGTTGAGGTTTCATCGAAGCCCCCCCCCCTTGGCCTGCTGTGTGAAGGTGGCCAGATGTGAGGAGGTCTGGAGAAGGCAGTCATGCTGTGTTGCGCCCATTACCTGCAGATGAAATGACTCTGGCTGTGGTCCTTCACTCATTAGCTTGTTGAGCCGCGGCACGAGCAGAATACTTCAGTGGTGTGGTCTGGTCTGATGTAGTGGGTATACTGGGACATCCCTCCTCCATGCTTTCCATTTAGTACAACTCAAAACATTAATTATTTACCCAATTTTCAATAATATAGGACAATTTTTTTTACCTACATAACGTCAACCACAGTCCTTATAGATATGTCTGTTGCCAAACTTGAAGCATAAGACCATATTTGAAATTGCTAGTTAATCACTAGGCAAAAATGGAATACATATATAGTATTTTTTGGTTCAAATAACACAAATAACAACACATATAACACACAAAAATGTATTTTTCGTGTTGTTTTAGCTAGTACAACTGCACTACCCCACTAAGAGGGGGGTTCCTTACACCTTACACCTTTATCAACAGCAGGTCAGGCCTTTACATGGTTTATTTGGATGACAGTATATTAATTTGTGCATGTGTATAATTATTTACATCTTGCACACTAAACATGATTTCTCAGATGGAAAAAGGCATATTTATCATTTGCTGTTTTTTTGCAAACTTTCACAAGTGACCTGAACTCACTGACCAATCACAGTTGTCTCTGGAGTTGGCATGGCGACAACCAAGATGACTTGTCAGCTGTGTCCCAGAAACGGCAGCTTTTTGATATACGTCAAAAGCAGCTCGAACGGGGCTCAAACTAGGGTCCAAACATCTGAGTTACATGTGGAAGCACTCAAGTTCAAGCTTCTGAAGGAAGTGATGAAGCTCTCCATGCTATTTTCACTTTTCCAAACTGTGTGGCCTGATACTGTTACTGGTTGCTCGTTCTGTGAGGAGCAAAGAATATCTTCTTTGCGCTTGAAGACGTTCGGTCTGTTTGTTTTGTGCCTCTAAAATCAGAGAGCCCAGCCACAAGCGAAGGCACTCAAAGTTTCAGCTCCAGAATGTGATAGTTAAACTCTTTGTTCTTGTTCTGTGTTTTCAAAATAGAAAGCATCCTGTGCAATGTCACAAATTGCCCATTTAGATAGATAGATAGATAGATAGATAGATAGATAGATAGAAGAAAGAAAGAAAGAAAGAAAGAACAAACTTCACTTATCCCGAAGAGAAACTGCAGTGTTTCAGTACCAACAGATATAATTGCATGTAAACTTAGATATACTATGCATAAAATAAAAACATAGAAATAAAACTAGACATAAATTTAAGTATAAAAGAAATAAAGTAAAAGCATACATATTTGCATATTTTCATGGCATATAAGACAGATTTGTTGTATTTACATGAGAGCAGGCACTGAGTGGTATGAGCTAGTCTAAAAGCACACTGATTATAGACATAACTAACTAACTAGGTGTTGCAAAAGCGAAAGTGTCATTACAGTAGCACTGAGAAGTAGTCCTGAGAAGCACATGATATCTTGAGAGATATAGAAGTAAATACTTTTGTATAGTATGTATAGCTTTGATGCTTAAAATTCATTCGTTCATTCATCTTCCATGCCGCTTAACCTCCTGAGTCATGAGGGGTGCTGGAGCCTATCCCAGCACTCATCAGGTGGAATGCAGGAAAATACATGGAAAGGTCACCAGTCCATGACAGGGCAGACAGACAGACATATACATTGGCCTGACTGCATGTCTTTGGACTGTGGGAGGAAACCCATGCGGACACGGGGAGAATCTGCAAACTCCACACAGACGGGATCCTGGTCGCCCGACTGGGGAATCGAACCCAGGCCCTTCTTGCCGTGAGGCATAATACAACAACCGCAGAGTGACAGAAACAATCTTCAGTTCAGTTAGATTAGTTCTGGATCACAAATGCCACTCCAGCTCATCCCAAAAGTGTTTGATGGAGCTCCATCATGCCAGAAAATGCAGTTCCACTACTTCACACCCCAATACTGTTGGGGTTTATGCTCCTCCAGCTGACACTTGGCTTTATGCTCCTCTGCAGCTGCTCCATAGCATCCTATTCTATTACCAACATCTCGGTATAATCACTTTTGGACATCAGCGTATCATTGTGCATAATGGGTAAATAGGGTATACCCATTTTTGGCTAACTATCTCTTGGCGGTGGCTTTTTAGACCTTAGGGTAGGTAGCAGCAGCCCAAACCTGGTGACCCTGAACTCTGGGGGCTCCCCTGAGGACTAGGCCTCGACTCTTTAGCCATGTGAAGGTAATTTCCTCAGCCTCGTGTCAACAGCATCACCGGAGGGGGTTGGAGGAGGGAACTGGACACGAGAGCAGAGTTGTGTAAACACACTCCACGCTGCAGACTGTGTGGAAGCAGAAGGAGCTAAACAAAAAGCGCTTCTGTTAAATACTGACCACAAGGCCTTGGGCCTGCTCCTTTAGCTCTAAGGAAAGAGATCTGGGTAGTAAGTGTGCGTATGTGTGTACGTGTTTACAAACACGCATTAATTGCCGCGTGCGAGTGTTTATGTCCAGCCAAGAGTTGCTGTCCGGCATGCGAAATTCATTTCATCTCTTCATCCTTGGATCTACCTTAAAGTAGCAGCGGTGCTCAGAATATATCACAGCAAATATGTAAACTGTTTTGAATGGAGCTTAGACAGTTTAACTCGAGCATTCTCTCATGAGAACCTGGCTCAACCTCCGTCTTGCATCTGGTGTGCATCAGCTTTGTCAGGCCGCATAGCGTTAGTGATAGGGCACTTAGTGCTGCTGACTCTGTCTCTATGTGAACGCTTCCACTGCTGTACCTCTCCCAGGGTACGGTTTCAGTCCAGGGCTTCAATATTTAATCACTGTTGTTGAGCCAGCGTTCAAACATTTAAGAGGCCATTGATGTGGTGCCCAGAGAAGTGAAGGTGTTCCATGGGATTCTTGGAATTTCTGTACTTCTGCATGTTTATGTGTGGGTGTGTGTACGTGCTCTGGAATATCCCATCCCTTCTTTGATCCCGACACTATCTTGCGGTCTTGGTTTTAGGGCTGTTTTCATTGGTGTCCATCCACACTTGATGTAGGAAATCCTCTGATAAGTGTCCACTGGGTTCATTCTGTCTGGGTCTGCTGTGTAAAGTCTGAAAATACCTTGTTCTGTCCTTATATGACACTAAACTGGATATACCCCGCAGGTACGCACGTGTAAACTTTGCAGTACAGGTCAGTTGTAGTGCAAACGGGTGATTGAGGAAGAGTATTGGACTTCCTCAAGATGTGTTGCTTTAACAAACAAAACTGTCTGAAATGCACATTTGAGTTTACGAGCCCCATGCGCCGGTAGTTTGGACAGGAGGGATGTCTGTAGCCTGGGTGAAGAGGTCAAGCGCTCTGCAGGAGATACGGCTGAAGAGGAGCATCGATTTTCCACTCCTACGACAGACGAACCCAATACTGCTGACCCTCAGCTAAAGCAATAGCTTGATTGATTGGAATGTGTCACGCTGAGCTGAGTGAGCTTCCTTTGGAACCAAGATCTAGAATACTGTCCTGCATGAAGACTAAGCGCCAAGCCCTGACATAGCTGAGGGGGGGTTTGGATTGAAACCCCTCTCTATTTCATGATGGTTCCAAATGATTATTAACGGACAGACGACATAGCAGCTGATTGTGCCACCTATAATATGTAAATATGTGATGCACTAAAACGTTTGCAAAAATCAATGAATTCAGCATTAAAGATTCCAGCAGATTTAATCACCACTTTCTTTGATGGACATTAAGTAGACCTGTTGAGTCCATTAGCTTGATTAATCAAATTTTATTGGGTACTCGCCTAATTATTGTAAAAATTAGGATTATGCATTGTTCCTGTGAAAGGAATGATTTGAAACCTAGCAAACTAGCTGTGTAATTGAAGGTCAGACACAAAAACGTTGCTGTAATAAAATTTTTTTCTTAGTAACTATTCTCAAAAACTTTTTGCATTTTTTTAATGATGAAAATGTTCATGTAAATTGTGTAGTTTTGAAATACAGCAGCATTTCAGGGAAATTATGCAGCCAACCCAGAGATGTATAGATTTTATTTACCTTTTATTGTCCAGTCAGAACTAAGATAAAGTGAAGAGAGAGCCACGTTTTATGATCAGTGAAGTTGGTTTCATTTTCGCATATTTTTAATTAATAGGGTAATATGTGTACAGCTTTTCCTTTCCGACCGAGACAATCATCTATCTCTTTGTTTTTGTCTGAAATTGATGCAGAACAAGTTGATTTCTGTGGATGTGACCACTGTGAGAGCTTAGTGACCATCTGTAAATTACAGCACGAGTGGCAATTATCCGGATCCAAGCATTATGCACCTTATGGAGCCATTATAGGCCTTTTAGCAGATAGAAAACTAATTGGGATTGGGAGTTTTTAGAATGGCCTCTATTTATAATAATTGCTGAGAAAGAAAGATGTTTGCAAATTTCATGCACACTTTAAAATACCTAGAAAACACTACAGTTTATGGATGACTTTTATTTGCAAGTGCATTTACAAGTATTTGCAAATGTTCAAGTTATATTCACAAAAATTGTCTCTTGAATGATGGAATGATGCCACCAGACCTTGATAAAGAAGAATGATTTCTGAACTTGTCACCTCACTGCATGTTCGTTTTAATGTCTGACTATTGATATTGGAAGGTTGGCGGTTAGAATAAGTCTTAGGTCTGTGTCCACTTTCACCCCCATGTTTTAACTATGCATATAAGTGCACGAGGTGGCTGCCCTGTGTATCTTACATTAATAGGTTTTACAAATCTGTGAAAAACGACAGCAACATAATAGGGACAGTATACCACAATGTGATCTGATAGCAGTGGCAGATGGAACAAAATACTTGTGCTGCTTGTTTCTGCCATCTTCTCAAGACAAAAGGAGTTACAAAATAACTATAGTTTTCCGAAGGGGACCATGCCTGAAACTCCTCCTTCCGATCAGTCCTACCTTTGTTAAAAAAAAATGGGGGTCTGGCCTTCTTGCTTGACTAGAAACCATACAGAACTTCAGCCTGAGTTCTTTCCTCTCCTTCAGTCATACAGTCTCCTCTCATACTGTAACCATAAACCAAAGGCATGGTCTTGACTAGCAAAACAGTTGTTGTCATGGTCACTGTCAACATATTGTGTGAAACCAAAAGAAATAGTGTAGGAAGGTACTTCCGTGCTGGCCATAGATGACTGTCCAAATTTGTCATGCTATCAGTACTAGCTGAGAAACTTTGAAGCGTCTCAGCTTGTAGGAAGAACTAGGCCCAAGACCGCAGGACAGCCTGAAGCAGCTGGCAAAACGAGGAGTGCTATAGGCGGTGTACACACAAAGCCGGCTAATCTCTATGATAGGCTAACCCCAAGAGACTGGCTTTTCCTTCCACTCCCCAATTTTTACCCGATTTTCTCCCGAATTTTGTCGTCTCCAATTCCACCCGCTACTTAGGACTCCCCCAATCACACGATGCTATCAACGCTAGGAGGGTGAAGGCTAACACAGGCTTCCTCCGAGACCTGTGAAGCCAACCACCGCTTCTTTTCAAACTGCCGCTCACGCAACGTCACTGGACAGCCGAACGCGCTCGGAGGAAAGCGCCAACCGCCAGATCTGTTACGTCAGCTAACAGACGCCTGCGCCGACTAGCATCGCGCTGAGTGATGGGGGGAGAAGGAGGGGCCATCCCACCCACCCAGAGAGAGCGAGGCCAGTTGTGCTCTCTCGGACTCCCGGCTACAGACGGCTGTAGCATCACCAGGGATCGAACTTGCGATCTCCTGATGATAGGGCCCATGCTTAGACGGTTGCGCCACTCGGGAGCCCCATTCCCCTCTTTAACTCATTAACTCATCACATTTTGATGTCTGCTCCTCCAGCAAACTGGACTAACTTACCTCAGAGTTCAACCCTCTACATAAGTTGTGTTTGCTGCATGCCAATTTCGCCGTAATGACAAAAAAGAATTTCACCAGTGTGAGCACATACAGCGCAGCCCTTAAATAGCTCTATGATGAATGAAATGACTCTATGATGATTTCTAACAAAATTGCAACCACTTGTACTCCCATCTAGCATTGACCCAAATCACGCGAGCATGTCACGTTTTTAATAATTGTGCTTGGTCTATATATAGAGTATTTTCTCACTCTGTGGAAATTAATTTCTGGCTATGCCACTGTTGAGATCAGCTCTGTGTTTATTTGCCTTTTTTCTTTTTGCATGGCGAAATCTGATGCTTTATCAGTTTCTTTGAGATGCAAGTTTTTTCTCGGTCACATCAGCTCAAGCGAAAGAGGTTTTCAGCAATCCTGGCACTCTCTTTTTTTCGCTTGGCCTGATGAGCTTGCACACACTCCTCCGCACGGCTGAGAAGGGTGAAAAGCCTGTCAGTGGAGAGTAAAAGTCATGCTAGCAGTTCAAGATCACTCCAGCACATTCCTGTGACCTTAAACCTTCACTCTGGAAGCCATTACCTAAAATTACCTCCGAATCAAAGGCTTTTGGGTCATGCCTTTTTTTTTTCACCACCCATACACAGCCCAACTGGCTGCTCAGATGGAGGTGGTAGTGTTGAAATGTGCAGCCTCTGGTCAAATTTACTTTTCTGTAACTTTAAATGAAGTGCACAAGCATAAGCTAGAGTGCTAATTAGTCTGTTTTTAGGCATTTAGCTGAGGGAAAACATTGGCAGTTTGTAATTATACCTTTAAAAGTAACGTGATAAAATTAGTTCTTTGGAGCCGTATAGCAGAAGAACCACTTTTGGTGGTCCTTTAACCTTTCAGTGGATGGTTCTTTAACCCTTTAAGTAAAAATGTGTAAAATATTTGACAAAGTACATTTTTGAATAAACGAATACATGAATAGGAATAGAAGTCACCCTGCATTCACGCTGGCAGAGACACGACGGTACAAAGTGGCCAGAACTCATTCGCTTTTAATGAGAGCTGGTGATTTCCGACAACAGATGGTGATTACCAATGGCAGTTGAGCAGAGTGGTACGTGTTCCATTTCCACCACGGTCAAATGGTGTGGCTGTTTTTTTGCTTTGTAGGTGTTGCTAATGGAGATGGAGGAATGGTGGCAGTGCTTTCGCCACAAATAGATGACAGCAAACACAAAGACCTGGGATTAAATGTACAGACAAGATGTTTCTCTCTAGGAATTTTATTTTTGGTAGGAATGCATCTGATTTGTGGTTGGTGTCAGTGAAACCATGACAACCAATGGTCAGATTGAGTCTAGCAATGGCCACAGACAATGAGCGACCAGCGACAAGTCACTGCCCTTGTGAACGCAGCGTCGTACTTCGGTCATGTTTTATCATTACTCTAATAAACCCAGTCAATAACAAGCGCTTACTGATTCAAATTGCGTTCTGAATGAGCTCACACACTCACTCATAAAAAAAAAAGTAATAAAACACTGCATCAAACAATAAAGCCTCCAGTCAGTCCACTGTTCATCAAAAACGGGTGTCCGGCCTTCTTGCTTGACCAGAAATCGCCCAGAACTCCAGCCTGAGTTCATTCCCCATCCGTCTTCGGTCATAAAGTCTCTTCTCATACTATAACCATAAACTGAAGGTGTGATCCAAACTAGAAAATGAATTGTTGTCATGTTTATTGTCAACATATTGTGCGAAACCAAAAAAAAAACTCTAGGAAGGTACTTCCATGCTGGCCATGATTCTACGTCCAAATTTGCCCGCATCTCTGACACTGGAGCTTTCATCTGCGACTGTCAGACACTTCTGTAGATAGATAGATAGATAGATAGATAGATAGATAGAAAGAATTTGGTTAGTATTACAAGCCACTCATGCTATCAGTATTAGCTGAGAAGCCTCTCGGCTTCTAGGAAGGACCAGGCCCAAACCTGCAGCATAGCCTGAAGCAGCTGGCAAAGCGAGGGGCGCTATAGGCGGTGTACATGTCAAGCTGGCTAATCTCTATTATAGGCTAATGGCTAACGGCTAACCCCAAGAGACTGGCTTTTCCTTCCACCCTCTTTTCCCCCTTTAACTCATTAAGTCATACTGCATCCAACAATAAAGCCAGCTTTGCATGTCTTTTATGCAGTGATGCAAAACACGGTAGCATGCAGAAAGCTCAAGTCCTACGCAGTACGTTTCACTGTGGCCATCATGGTCGTGGACATACCTTAACTCCTCTGGCAGCAGATTTAAATGAGCTAAAGGGAACGTAGCTAAATTGTCAGTGTGGATCATGGGCGAAGTGCTCGGTTCAATAGAGTTACAAGAACTGTTCCTGTAAGTGAGATGTGCAATCGCAAAGAACTTTTTGCATGTTTAAAGATATAAATGTTTCTTTTTCAGATGAGGGCTTTTCCTTAAACTGTGCATTCAAGGACCATTTATGAAGGTTTTGGGAAAACCATTAAATTTACATCTAAAATTCTGTTAATAATTTAAGTTGAGGCAGTGAATTACACAAAATGTGAATTACAAAAAATATTATATATATATATATATATATATATATATATATATATATATATATATATAATTCATGTCATTTTCATGATGAATGGATTAAAAGAAATGACCCAAAATCACCTGGAAAAAAGTCTGGTTTTATTAACTTACATTAAAAGTAAAGTAGGTTTTTTCTTTCTCCTGTAAAGTTTTCATTTTGGAGACACAAGTTTTTTCAGAAAACAGTGATATATATATTAAAGTTTGAGCACCTCTAGTCAAATTACATGATTTGTTGGTTTTCTACATAAAAATAATTTAACACATCCTTTGTGTGGGGAAAAACTAAAATATGGCACTTTTCTGATAAAATTGTAGTGCACAAATTTTATTTATTCATTACTTAACAAATAAGAAAATGATAAAAAATAAAACAAAGTGTTAAATGTGGCTTAACTTTTTATATTTTATTTGTTCTTCCAGTATGTTCATAGAAATTGTGCTTTAAAATGTGCGTAAAAGTGTGTTTTGACTTAGTGTTCATTTACTTTTACTCAGAAAATCAACAAACCGTGAGATTTGACCAGGTGCACTAAACTTTTGCAGACAACTGTACATGTGACTGGGCAAGAAATATTCTTACTGTAAAACTCTGGCTCTAAAACTCTATGCAGCTGCAAAATGATGACGACTCAGAGATTTTATGTTTCCTTAAATAAAAAAAGGAAAAATTCCTGTTTGCGTGACACAGAAACACAAAACAAAGCCCTTTTATTTTCTGGTCTGCGTTATTATTTTTGTGGTTAGAGACGGATCCTCGCCATTCAGAGCTGCGGTCGCTCTGTGGTGGTGTTATCAATGTGTTATACAACCAAAGAAACAAATGAGGCACTCATTGTTGAAGCTTATTCTTCAGGATTCCTCATTATTTATAGACATTGGCCAAAGCGTCACCACTGAGAATCAGCATGCAGTCTGTTCCACAATCCTAACTGCCACGTCTGAGCACTAACAGAGCAGTTCAGTAATGCTCATATGTAATGTGTTATCACTTTCACTGTCTTGTCTCTGAGTGTGCACTCTTTGAAAATGCTGCTATACACCGGTCAGGCATAACATTATGACCACCTCCTTGTTTCTACGCTCATTGTCCATTTTATCAGCTCCACTTACTATATAGGTGCACTTTGTAGTTCTACAGTTACAGACTGTAGTCCATCTGTTTCTCTGATACTTTGTTAGCCCCCTTTTACCCTGTTCTTCAGTGGTCAGGACCCCCATGGACCCTCACAGAGCAGGTAGTATTTGGGTGGTGGATCATTCTCAGCACTGCAGTAACACTGATGTGGTCGTGTGTTAGTGTGTGTTGCGCTGGTCTGAGTGGATCAGACACAGCAGTGCTGCTGGAGTTTTTAAACACCTCAGTGTCACTGCTGGACTGAGAATAGTCCACCAACCAAAAATATCCAGCCAACAGCATCCTGTGGGCAGCGTCCTCTGACCACTGATGAAGTACTAGAGGATGACCAACACAAACTGTGCAGCAGCAGATGAGCTATCGTCTCTGACTTTAGATCTACAAGGTGGACTGACAAGGTAGGAGTGTCTAATAGAGTGGACAGTGAGTGGACACAGTGTTTAAAAACTCCAGCAGCACTGCTGTGTCTGATCCACTTGTACCAGCACAACACACACTAACACACCACCACCACGTCAGTGTCACTGCAGGGCTGAGAATGATCCACCACCCAAACAGTACCTGCTCTGTGAGGGTCCATGGGGGTCCTGACCACTGAAGAACAGGGTAAAAGGGGGCTAACAAAGTATGCAGAGAAACAGATGGACTACAGTCTGTAACTGTAGAACTACAAAGTGCTCCTATATAGTAAGTGGAGCTGATAAAATGGACAATGAGGGTAGAAACCTGATCGGTGTATAGTGTAGGAATTATAGCCCATCCTGTTTGCGATTATGTTTATTTCATTGATTGAAGTGAAAGTGACTCAGCAAACCAAGAAAAGGAAAAAATATACAAAACAAAAACCGTTCTGTGTGGTTTGGTTTGTCCCCATAACACAAATAGGCTCGACAGGGCCTTATTATAGCGCTCCAAGTGTTAAGAGTGACGATGAAATGTGACAAATCGCGCAATTTTCCGCACAGACATCAGGGCATGAATCATCTTATTTAAAATGAAGTGTAAAGGACGCATTGTTGGTTAAGACAAGCTTAATTGCGTTCTAGGAGTGGCGTGAAATTGGCTTCTTGCTTTGTTGGTTTCAGTTTGTCACCATGTTTGGTTGCGGAAGTGTTATTTGGCATCAGCCTACAGCATCATATCTGAAGGAGGGCTGATCTAAGACGAGGGGTGAAGTTTAGGCTTCGAAATGGCAACCCACTGCTACTGACACGCTAGTTCATTCATATAGATAAGAGAAACCACATACGCGAGTCTATTTGAACTTCAAAGTTCAGTCTTAGAAGTTTGTTGCATTTTCTGCTTCTCATGATGCAAGAAATCCTGAGTGCATTCACTGATGTTGAGGTCTGGACTGTGAGGCGGTCACTCCCTTATTCGGAGAACTCCAGCTTGTCACGGTTTGAGATAGTGTAGACATGAAGTTAACAAAACGCCAAGCTTCCATTACTTGTTACTAGTTGTGAACCCTTTAAATAAGAATGGTACACCGAAAAAACCTTCATGATACATTGTGTTTAAACTTAACCCTTTAAATGGTTATGACCACCTAGTTTACGGAGAGAGGAGAATGCTGGCAAAATACACTGACCGTTGAGTGGACGTTGGGAAGTTGTTCACAACACATACCTTTTACATAAATAAACCACCTCCTTGTTTCTACGCTCATTGTCCATTTTATCAGCTCCACTTACTATATAGGTGCACTTTGTAGTTCTACAGTTACAGACTGTAGTCCATCTGTTTCTCTGATACTTTGTTAGCCCCCTTTCACCCTGTTTGTCAATGGTCATGACCCCCACAGGACCACCAGAGCAGGTATTATTTGGATGGTGGATCATTCTCAGCACTGCTGAGACCAGAATAGTCCACCAACCAAAGCGTCCTGTGGGCAGCGTCCTGTGACCACTGATGAAGGACTAGAGGATGACCAACACAAACTATGCAGCAGCAGATGAGCTATCGTCTCTGACTTTACATCTACAAGGTGGACCAGTGTGGTAATAGAGCGGACAGTGAGTGTAGCTTTGCTGTGTCTGATCCACTCAGACCAGCGCAACACACACTAACACACCACCACCACATCAGTGTTACTGCAGTGCTGAGAATGATCCACCACCCAAATAGTACCTGCTGTGTGGTGGTTTTGTGGGGGTCCTGACCACTGAAGAACAGGGTAACAAAGTATGCAGAGAAACAGATGGACTACACTCTGTAACTGTAGAACTACAAAGTGCTCATATATGGTCAGTGGAGCTGATAAAATGGACAATGAGTGTAGAAACAAGGAGGTAGTTTTCATGTTATGGCTGACCGGTGTATATATTGTAGGTGTAGAGCAAGATTAACCTACTTAGAACAAAAGCACAGATTTAGGTTCCTTAGGACTTTAATGACTAAAGAAGACGTAGATGGGGAAGAAACTGCTGATTCTCCTCTCAATCAATTCATGGCAGGGTCTGTCGGGCAGGGTTTCCCAGTTTTGCCCCCTTGCCCTGCACATTTTAATGCTTTCTCTGCTCTCAAACGTCTGACTCAACTCATCAGCTCATCAACAAGCTCTGCGAATTTAAAGCGGGTATGTTAGAGCAGGAAAAGCTCTAAAACCTACACTGCATTGGTATTCTAGTGCCATGATGAGGAAACTCTGGTCAAGAACCGGTCCAGCTTTGTTTATTATTGTTTAGGCCTGAGCTTGGGTCCAGAAAGTTGATCTCTGACTAATCCCAAGAGACATCGCTGCCTCAGAAAACCTCTGTTAAAGTTTTTTGGGTAAGCATATGAAAAAAAAAGCACTGTGCTATTGGAATGCATTCCTTTTCACATATTGAAACACTCTTCATGTAGCTATTAGTTTCATAACGTAAGATCAAAATATTTTAATATTTACCCAGGACTCATAATTTGGAGTTATGAGGAGCGCTGGCGTAAATCGATGCTGTTATTTTTTTTTACGACAAATGTTTTCACATTAACAGTTCGCCACTCGGGTAGCGGTGCTTTGTTGTTGCTGTTTATCTTCTTATTAACTCGTAATCTCAAGGTTTCCGCATTGTTAAACTGATCAGAGCCGTCCCAAGGAACGCCAGCTGCTCTAACTGTGCCAAGGGAAAATATTAAAGAGGAAACATATTGCCTTATGAGATAGTATAACCTCCCGGTTATTAAAAATAGATCCTGGAGAGATATGAGTAAATGCAAGTTAATGTCTTCTCAGGATGTTTCGAGCTGCCTTGAAGAAAAGAATGTGCGCGGTGGGCTCCAGACGCCGTCAGTATCGGCGTTAGACCAGCTTCCGTTCTCTCAGCCCCAACAATAGACGTCCTTTCCTGGTTTATCGCATGACTTCCTTCGGCAAGGCCTGGCACGTTTTCACCAATCTCAGCGACTACAGAAACTACAGTCCTTCGTCCACTGAGGGTTAAGTGGGGAAATAGGCCTGCGAGAGTTTTTATAAGTCAGTTAGCTGTTTGAAATTACACAGAGCTCTGTGCTTCACAGATGAAGTAATGGAAGCTTAGGAGAGCCCTATGTGTTAATCAGAGCAATATGCTTCTTAGTGCGCTTCACTCTGATGATATAGTGTTGCTAAACAAAGTCTTCTTTTAATCTAAGGCAAGTGGATTTAGCAGGGACATGTCTAGCAATGCCCTTTTAAAATGATGGACGGAGAAAGCACAAGGACACTAAGGCCCAAATCCGTTTCTTAGTTTTACCCCTACCCCTCGTTTTCGAGTGTCACCCTAACCCCTTGGAACTCAGTTCAGGGGTAGTGGTTGAAATCCTCCCTCTGAAATGAGACCCTCAAATAAAAAGAGCATCACTTCATTAACAGCTACCAGCGCTGCTCTGTAGGCGACCCTGCCAGTCTGCAGTGACAGCAGAGGAGGGTAAAGTTCAGCTCCTCACTGCTGGGCTTTAGTTACATTTAGGGACTCATATGCCTTCAAAGAGGGGGCAATTATTTATTATCACCCATCCCTAATTCTTCAGTGATATGAAGCTGAAGTCAGATGTTCGCCAGCTACCGAGACATTAGCATACTATTATTTTTTAAGCTTGTTATGAAGAAAAGGATCATAATACATTGAAACGATATTAAACTAAGATATTTCAATTGTTATCGTAATAAATTAACAGAGAAAATTCACACATTTGTGGGTTTCTTTGATTTCTTGCTCAGCCATCTTGCCAGTTATTCTCTTTTTTTATTCTCACTCTGTTTGGAGTCTCTGTAAACCTCCGTTTGGAGGGCATGTAGCCCCAACACTTCGCCCTACCCCTCTCAACACAAATCGGGACACCCTACCCCAAGACATGAACGAGCAAAACAGAGGGCTAAGGGCTCAGTGGTAGGGGCGAGGGGTGGAATGCGATTGGGCCTAAGTGTGTCCTGGCTTATTAGGCAGTGTGAATACTAGGGGTCTAAATATGTGACCCTATTTTTCTCATTTAATTAGATTGTAGCTTTTTAGGAAGTGCTTCACTGCATCATGAAATCTGAAATTTCACCATGATTCGATGTGGGCAGGTTATTCAGAATTGGTTTTAAAAACACACAAATTAGCTGGTGAAACTATTTAGAGTCGTTTTTTGTCCCATCTCTTTCATTGAAGAGATGTTCAGAGATGGATTTGATCTTCTCATCAGACGCTTTTGCACAAACTCGTGGAGTCCATGCCAACTCGAGTGCTTGTTGTCATTAAAGCCAATGGGGGAGCTACCATATACTGCAGATACCAAGACAGAAAATCTGTAATTCATGTTTGATTTCAATAATTATTCTACTTTTCACTCAAACTGTTCAGAATCTGAGTCTTGACTTTCTTCCTCATGCTGCTGTTTATGCGCTTATTAGGGGTCTGAAACTGCGTTTCTGTAAAGCTGCTTTAGGACGGCCCCTGTCGTAAAGAACACTATACAAATCAAACTGAAAATGGACTGACATGCATGTTTACGTGTTGCACAGATCAGTTTTTGTTTCTCTAATACACTTCGATCTAACAGAGCTAATTACATCATAAGTTGAATCAGGTGTGTTGGTGCGTAGCAGCTGTGGAGTGGACGGGCCTGAGAGCAAGGTCATTTCCTCATTGTAGAGAGGACTGCACCATCCATCACAGTGTAAAAGCTTGTTGTTTGTTCTGTGTGAGAGCAGCTCTGCAGACTGAACAAGAGCTTTGCAAGGAATTACAACCTCACCCCATCCCACGGAGATCAGATGCTTCTAAAAGGGGTGTGCCAGTGCATTGTGTGTGTGTATGTGTTTGTTTTATCCATTTCCAGGACAAAAATGGCTTTAGAAGATAAACAGAAAACTAGGCTAACCTACAATATCAGGACCAACAAAAAGCTTTGTTTTTTTAGGGCTGCCGAGTGGCACAACTGTTTAAGCATCAGCCCTACACAACAAACGATCTCCTCCCATCAGGAGATCGCGAGTTTGATTCCTGGTGATGCTACAGCCGTCTGTGGCCGGGAGTCCAAGAGAACACAATTGGCCTCGCTCTCTCTGGTTGGGTAGGATGGACCCCCGTCTTCCCCATCACTCAGCGCAATCCTAGTCAGAGCAGGCGTCTGTTAGCTGATCTGGCAGTTGGCGCTTTCCTCCGAGCGCGTTCAGCTGTCCAGTGATGTTGCGTGAGCGGCAGTTCGAAAAGATGCGGTGGAGCTTCACAGGACTCAGAGGAAGCCCGTGTTAGCTTTCACCCTCCTTGAGCTGGTGGTATTGTGTGATTGGGGGAGTCCTAACTAGTGGGTGGAACTGGATGCAACTAAATTTTAAACAAATAAAAGAAATTTTGTCAGCAAACGTCTTTAGATAGAAGAATGATTGTTAATAAATGGAAAAATGTTCAAAATGAATTATAGTTTAGTTGAATGCATCATAAATTCCTGCCAAGCATTCACTTTGAGCCGCCTGGAGAACTTAAAATGTTTGGACAACAAGAAAAATGCTCAGTGCAGTGTGTGTGGTAGAAGGATGGCATGCCATGGAGGCACGGCAAGTTTGATGACTCATTTTAAATATGTACATATAGTGATTTTAATCCAAGTACAAGTATGCGTCCAATCCACACTGCCTCCGACTCGGTCGGGCTCTGTCACGTAAACATCTTCAGTCGGAAATATCAGTTCTTTTATGTCCTTTTCTCTTCCAATTACACAGCGATTTAAAACTTGTGTGACAGCACAAACAGCCGATCTGTTCATTTCTACAAAATCTCAATCACGAGGTTTTAGCACTGTAGCTTCCTCACACTGGCCCACATTAATCAAGCATCTCAGAGTAAGAGCACTGATCTAAGATCAGGTCATGGAATTTTATTCAGTGTTAGATAAAAAAACATAAGCTGATCCTGGATCATTATTATTGCTCCAAGACGTTTGATAAGTGCGGGCCACTGTTAGTACAGCGCAGGAGCTGCTCTGCAACTACCACACCAAGATAATCACATTTTACTGGACTAGTCTTTTAAATATAAATTAGAATAAATGTGAAAGTGTGTGACTTTACTAGATTACTGTCGAGTTCACTCTTCACTTATGTACAAATGAATAAAAGAAGACATGTTTAGACACACATCTAGTGCAGGTGGTGTGAACTGAAACACCGATTAAAATAGAAGAGCATCTGTTTAGTCAGATGGACGAATAAAAAATGCTTTAAATATTATTGTTTTTGGGGGTGATTTTGAGAATGAGCATTAGAGTGCTTATTTGGAAACATCAGCAAGTAAACGAAGCCTTTAAAATGCTGTTCAGTTCAACCCTAGTAGTTACATATACAGTCATATACAGAAGTTTTAACACCCCGGTCAAGCTATGTTTTGTTGTTTTTCTAAGTGAAAACTAGTTAAGACACGTTTCTACAGGGAACAAACTCAAATATGGCTTTTTTTTCTTCAAATATCATTGTACAATTTTTATTTATTTATTATTTATAGGGGAAAAACTTAGGGTCTCATTCACCAACCACTCTTAAGAAAAAGTTTATTCTGAAAACCTATTTAGGCGGTTTTTACGAAGATTCTGTCATTCACCAGTGTTTTCTTATTTGGGATTTATTCTTAGGTAAGAACAGAATCTTCACACACTCAAGAGCACAAAGGTGAGAACAGTTCTGCGCTTTAAGAACACGTCATGAATCTGACATAGACTTTTTCTTAGGACCTTTCTCAAGAAAACACAACAAAAATATTCTCACGTTTTATTTGACATCACACTGTATAGGCACCGCTATTTTGAGGACCGAATCAGGGGGTGACTGCGCTGTGCGACGCCTTCAATCTGCTGTGCTTTGTGAATGATTCACCTATAAGACACGACAGAAGCCGAGAGACGAGAGACACACAGACCTTTAATTCAGTGTTTAACTCCAGGCTTGGAGCCGCTGCACTGTACAGTTCAGTGTTTCTCTCTGCTGTTCACACCTTGTTCAGCTCAAGAAGGGATCAATTAGCTAATAATATAAGGAATTTAAACCAGGGGTTGCAGGACTGGAGCTGGGGAACTCTGCGCTAGCAAAAAAGCCAGAAATTTGGTCCCAAACATGGCGGCCACAAGAGAAAAATCACGACTGAAAATGAAGACTGAAACCCTAAGATAATGTGCCATAACTCTTGAATAGGCCATATTTTTCTTAAAAGGCCACATTATTTTTTAAGATATGTTAAATTCAGTAAATAAACAATAATTGTGCATTAAAATGTGAAGAAGTGTGTTCTCTGTAGAGGGTAATTGGTCCAGTGGCACCCAAACTCGCCTGTGTCTGTCTACACAGTAACTCTGCAAGAGAAGGAGGAAACATTCTTAACTTTAATATAACAAGATTTTATTCTGTAATAATGGTTTTGGATTGTTCTATTGGCCCATTTGTCAGGAAACGTTTACATCTAAATGGTGTAAAAAACAGAAGAAGATTTGCTGGTATAGCGTAGTAGGTAACACCTCTGCCTTCTACTCTGTAGACTGGGGTTCAGTCCCCACCTGGGTAAGCACCCTACACTATACCAATAAGAGTCCTTGGGCAAGACTCCTAACAGTACCTTCGCCTACCTGTGTAAAATGATCAAACTGTAAGTCGCTCTGGATAAGAGCGTCTGCCGAATGCTGTAAGATAGAAGTGGGACGAGATGTACATGGCTGAAGTGGAAAAAGGGGTTTTGCTTGAGATCACCGCATTCCTCCAAAGCTCTCTCAGCCTCCCTCTAAAAGCCTTGCTATAGTATAGTGAGACTGATAAGTGCAGTGTCGAAACCCTTGAGCATCAGACATAATCCCTATGCAAGCACTGTGATCTATCACCAAGCAAGCACCGTTTCTCTGTGGGCTCGTGATATATTGCTTAATTGTGTGTCTATTGATTCTGCTGCTCTGCCATACAGAGCCATATTTTCACTTATGGTGACCCGCCTTTACGCTGCTCCTTCCTTTTTCTCATGGAACAGCTAAGCTTAGCCTTCCCTGAGGCTCGTCCAGCTAATATAAACTCGGGCAGCGTCGCTCTGTGGCTGGCAGATACCTGAAAACGAGCCAGCACCCCTGTGAAGACTCCATTTTCGTCAGACGTTGTAGTGGTAGCGTTCTCCCACACACAAGTGTGGGCCAAAGTACGAAACAATAGGACGTTCGTACTGCAGATTCCTTCGTAGTCATGCGATACTTGGAGCTCAGCCTTGTTTATTGTACTCTCTGCGAATGATGAATAACTGTTACGGCTAACTCTCAGATTGCATCTGTGATAAGATGAGGTCAGAGCGTTGCTTGGCTGTAGCCAGACATACGCAGAAACCAGAAAAGGTTGATCTGGGTAAAATGTGGCTGTGTATATTCATAACCCAGCGAAGAGTCGGGGGGAAATGATTTTGTCATCAGATGATGTTGATTATCTTTTAAATACTCAAATGAGTAGCCGCTTGAGGACGATGCTGTGTGCCCTGGACTGCCCTGTCCAAAACATTCTTCATACTCCCTACAGATTATGTTGACACTGTTTGACCCCAATTGAAGACGCCAGCAGCCCTTTATGTTTTGCTAACGTTTTATGATGAGTAGACAAACAGAAATGGTCCAAATTTGAATAAAAGTATTGAAAGGTATGATTTTTCCTCTTCTTCTAGAGTTACAGTTTTGAAGATATGAGATAATGATAGTCCTATATACTGTCACGAATCTGTTGCTACTAAAAGAGTTTAATGTGGTATATAAACATTGCTCATGTTTCAAAGCGCATCATTCGCTCCAGTGAACATAAAGACCTTATATGGAAACTGAGCTGCCGAAACTGAACTCATTGTTTTTGTGATTTCATTCAACCGCCTAACAGTTTAGCTCCACCCATTCACAGTGAAGCAGTGCTTCTGAGGCACAATACAGGGCAGCCAATCAGATCTCTTGTCAGCTCTACATATATCAGTCTTAAAGGCACAGCAACAAAACCAGTCTGTTTAATTCTAAAGAGAGGCTGGAAAATGATAGTGTAAAAATGAATTACGACTGTTGTTGGAACAGAAAAGCACACAAGCAAATCCCTTTAACCTTTGCAAGTTAATGTAAATTTAGATCATTTTTATTGGTCCACACGTCAGGAGTGTTGAGTAATCTAGATTAAGTAACATGATTGCCAAAATGCGATACTTGTAATTAGAATGGTACACTTTTGAAAATACGCATATTGAGATTACAGTTACTTTTTTTTTTGAGGATTGCTAGTTTTAAGGATTCCATTTGTACATAGGCAACTTCAAAAAATTACACTTTTAATTGTTAATTTATTGAGTGCCCAAAAATGGTAGCCACGTTTACATGCAGCCTAATAATCTGTTAATAATCCGACTTATAGCTCAATCGGAATAGGACACGTCCATGTAAACACTTCAATCAGAATAGTCAGAATGCAATTTCTATCTGATTGATCAAGGTGGGTAATCCTGTAAATAATCCGTTAAATCGAAGAATAATATCCGTGTAAACGCCTGTATCTGATTACATTCCCTATCGGAAAGTTTAAGTCCGTTCTGATCATGTTCGTCACGTCATAGTGAAAGTTTATACCGTTCAACATGGCGGAGCAGAAACTGGTCTGCAGAGGAGACGAAGTTTATGCTCTGATCTATAAAAGACGGCGGTGGGACGGACGTCCAGCTTACGTGTCTCAGAACACGACGTCTTCCTCTCGGCCTTCTTTAATAGGGACATGTGAAGGACGTTTTCCTGAGTCTGACATCGTTTTACAGCAGTTAAAAACACAAGCGCTGCTCACTGCTGCTCATCTCACTCTGACTCACGTGATGCTCGTTGTCATGGTAATTTTGGATCGGATTACTTGTAGTGAGCATGTAAACAGAGATTTTCATCAGATTGTTGAGTAGAGTGAGAATAAACACCTCAGTCTTAATCTAATATCAGAATGTATTGAATCGGACTGGCAAAAATCTTTGCACATAAACACAGTTACTAACTTTGCAAAGAATGATGGTTTATATGTGAGAAGGAAGGAAGGGAAGGTATATTAGGCCTTTATTCTTAGTTGGTTCAAATTTTATGCAACCAATTAAGCGATTATGAAAGCAAATAAGCCAGTTGGATCACACATTTGATTGTAATCTAAATAATTTCAGTACTGATAAGACTGTTGGTCTTGTAATTTGTAATCAGTACTGGATTCCATTTCTTAATGAATTTACCTACCTCTAAAAGCCAAAAAAGGAAATTAGTATGTCAGTGACTATGTATACCGGTCAGGCATAACATTATGACCACCTCCTTGTTTCTACGCTCATTGTCCATTTTATCAGCTCCACTTACTATATAGGTGCACTTTGTAGTTCTGGTAGACGTGGTGGTGTGTTAATGTGTGTCGTGCTGGTACAAGTGGATCAGACACAGCAGTGCTGCTGGAGTTTTTAAACACTGTGTCCACTCACTGTCCACTCTATTAGACACTCCCACCTTGTCAGTCCACCTTGTAGATGTAAAGTCAGAGACGATAGCTCATCTGCTGCTGCACAGTTTGTGTTGGTCATCCTCTGGTCCTTCATCAGTGGTCACAGGACGCTGCCCACAGGACGCTTTTGGCTCGATATTTTTGGTTGGTGGACTATTCTCAGTCCAGCAGTGACACTGAGGTGTTCAAAAACTCCAGCAGCACTGCTGTGTCTGATCCACTCAGACCGGCGCAACACACACTAACACACCACCACCACGTCAGTGTTACTGCAGTGCTGAGAATGATCCACCACCCAAATAGTACCTGCTCTGTGAGGGTCCATGGGGGTCCTGACCACTGAAGAACAGGGTAAAAGGGCTAACAAAGTATCAGAGAAACAGATGGACTACAGTCTGTAACTGTAGAACTACAAAGTGCACCTATATAGTAAGTGGAGCTGATAAAATGGACAATGAGCGTAGAAACAAGGAGGTGGTCATAATGTTATGCCTGACCGGTGTATGTACGATAAACCAAGGCCCGTATGAAGGATAATCAGTATTGAGAGTAAACTCAACAGCCCTATTCTGATAATTATAGCATACAGGCCGGATTGCAACAGAGAGCTGAGCAAGCCCTGTTGGTCTGGCAAAGCACTGAAGTATGTAGTCACTGGTGAGTAAGGTTGTGTGTATTTATCAGTTACGGGTATCAAAAACTTTAGCCCATTTCCTTTTATAGTAAAGTGCTGACATTCATTAAACGTGACTTCATAAAACCCGCCGCGCCAGCCGGAGGTATTAAATCGGACGCATTTTCTCAATATGCTTATTTGCAAAGTTATAGATGAGGTGCAGTGACCGTGATGGTGTCTGCTGAACCCTGTTTAATCTGTAGGGAGTTCACATCGAAGACTGTTGATGGTTCGGAGGACATTAGCAAGCTGGCGAGACGCTGAAATGATCTGTGAATGGGTGCACCACAAAGCGGGGCATTTCATTTTGAGGAATTACGTCCTGTATCGCGTTCAAGTTTCAGCGTGTGAGTGTGTGTATATGTCTGCGAGGAGCCGAAAGCATGTGTGGCTGAATGGCTCTGTTTACCAGCTGGTGCCGTGGGCCACATGGAGATTAACACCATCATCAAAGCTTCAGTGGAATGCCTTATTCAGCAAACCTCCTGACCACCAAAGACCACTATGACTATAGAACAATACAGAGAAGGCCTGCTGAAGAGTTATGTTTAGTGGACTGTGTTTATTTTCTTTTTTTTTTTAGAGAAATCTTATTGTGGACTTCAACATATAGTTTATAACACTGTTTGTTTGGCCTTTTTTTTACATTGATCACTGAGCAGGAGATAAAACACTGTTTAGTCACCCATAGATGAGTAAATGTATATCGTCACGGTCATTGAATCCATTTTTTGTTTATTTTTGCCCACTTTTGAAGACGCTGCTGCCCTTTACATTGTGTTCAAAGTTAATGACCAGTGGACCAGTGGAAAGGTCTAATAAAATCCTGTTACATTAACACTGGGGCTGTCAAACAATTAAAATAATCACGATGAATAGTATCACTTTGTGGAGTGAATAGCGAGTAACTACATTATTTTTATGTAGTTAATCACAATTAATTGCATTATTTTGTCTAGTTAATCAGTCTTAACTGTCTTATTTGCTCAAATTTGATCCAACGATTTGTTTTTCCTTTTAAAACGCAGTGCTGTTTTGATGTAGCTATATAAGTGGACCAATCCCATTTCACCCCTCGCCCACTTAGCTTCTTTCCCTTTGTTTTGCGCGTTCCCATCTGTCCTGATTTTGTTGAGATAGAGGGGTGGGGTGAGATGTTAGGGCTACCTGACCCTCCAAACAGAGGCTTTTCAGAGGCAGAAACCCATAAATCTGAGTATATTTGCTCTGTTAAAAATGACAATAATCGTTGTATTATATTAGTTTATTGTCATTTCAATGCATTATGGTCCTTTTCTTAATAACAAACGTGGTATGCTGATGTCTTGGTAGCTAGCTAAAGTTCCCGTTCCACCTTAAATTTAAGAAGCTGGTGAATATCTGACTTCAGCTTCATACCACTGAAGAATTAGGGGTGGGAGATAATAAATAATTGCCCCCCTCTTTGAAGGCATATGATGCCCTAAATGTAACTAAAGCCCAGCAGTGAGGAGCTGAACTTTACCCTCCTCTGCTGTCACTGCAGACTGGCAGGGTCGCCTACAGAGCAGCGCTGGTAGCTGTTAATGAAGTGATGCTCTTTTTATTTGAGGGTCTCATTTCAGAGGGAAGATTTCAACCACTACAACTTGTAACTCAGTTCCAAGGGTGCGACACTCGAAAACAAGGGGTAGGGGTAGAAATATGAAATGGGATTGGGCCAAACAAGCTTCGACAGAGTGTATTTATTCATTTTAATAACATAAACTGAATGTGACCATAAGGTGAATGCATTTTAAATTTTTTATATATATAATATACACTACTCCACGATTGTAGCCCTCTCACTCTCCCTCGTTCATACAGCTCACGGATTCTTCTTACAGTGGAGACTCTTGAGGAGGACTTTCCACTTTGCTGCTGATTTTATTGCTTTGCTGCATGTTGATTTTTCCATAGGTCTCCTGTGGGCACTGTTCAGTGTAGTTTTCTGAAGATACTGGTTTATAAAAAAGAACATTAAAAAGCTGCACTGTAAAAAATGGCTTATCAGATCAACCTAAAATCAATATTTCATGTGGTAACAAGCAACTGAACTAGCTTTAATCAACTTAAAAAAATGCATTGATTAAAAGAATTGTTCAGTAGCTATTTAGGTTGAATAAAACTAGTTAAGTTACTTGTTACCACAATAAGTAATTTGGTAACACTTTCTATGAATGTCACTTTTGTAAGCATATATAAACACATTCATAACATGTTATAATGCATGCATAAGACATTATAAACATAGCTATAAGTATTTATAAAAATGCATTATACGTTATAGACATGTTTATTATGCATTATGAATTGTTAACATATTATAAGTACTGATCATAACAAGTTATAAGAGCTCATAAGTCGTATTTGTCCGCTCTAAGTAAAGTGAAGCGTACTGTACTAAAGCCTCCTCCAGTGTTCAGAGTGAGGCTTCAAGTTGAAGTATTTACTGAAGGATTTACTGAAACACTAAAACATTCACAGTAAAGCACATTACAGGCTTCAAATGTCAGAGTTTAAACTAGAGCTGCCATCAGTGTTTTACCCAATGTGGGAAAGGTAATGTACACCACCGTTAGCTTGGTATTTGTCTTTACTTTACGCTCTCCAAGCTGGGACTGACTTCTTTGGCACTGACATTATAACATGTTATTAACACTATTTATAATGCATTCTATTAACAATTCATAATATAATAATATAATAAACATGGCTATAAAGTGTAATTCAGTGTAATTCTCTTTTATAAATATTTATAACCATGTTTATAATGCCTTATGAATACATTATAACATGTTATAAATGTGTTTATAGATGCTTACAAAGGTGACATTCATAGAAAGTGTTACCCAGTAATTTTTTTAGATTGAACTGACGAGCCATTTTTAAAGCGCATGCTTGAACAAGAGTGTTACAGTCACATGTTCTATTATAGCAACATGCAGTGTGAGAGCAGCTGGCCTTCAGCCTGGACTGCTATGGATGATCTGAAGGGTCGGAATAGGAAAATGTGTAAATGCCCTGATTAATATATATTGAAGATGAGAATGTTTTATCCTTTAAAGTTACCAGTTTGGAGATATGAGCTTTTATTTTGTCAGTGTCTGTATACTGCGTGGGGTTGGTTATAGACGTCAAGCCTAAGGTGACAGACTAATTCAGACAGGTTGAATTAGTATTTAGTGTTAGAAATGTATAGGACTGTAGAAGTCATGCCTTTCTTGCCTCTATCTTTGGTTTAATTTTCTCACTTGTGTTTGACTTAAGCAATAGAAAACAAGAGGGAGTTTGATCATCACAGGCTGTGATGTTATTGGCGATAACACACTCCTCGAGTGTTCTACTGCTTTAATACAACAGTTAAATAAATAAAGTAATAAATTAATAAACTGGGCCGTGAACGCGGCGTTTAATATGTTTTAATGTTCGCAGTTCCTTCACCAAATTATAGTTCCTTAACAAGCAGCTTGTTGCTACGTCAGAGTAACGAGCTCCGCCCACTCGCTGCACAGCCAGCAGTTCGTTCACCAGCTCCTTACACTAAATTCCCAAACTGTCATCACCACTGAGCAGCTTTTCAGTCGGCAGCTGTGACAGAAGAACAGCTAAACAACCTGGAATCAGCCAGAAATGAACCCAACACCATTCGCCAAACTAAATGGGCTGTAAGATGCTTTACAGACTGGCTGGAACAAAACAACATTAATACTGATCTGGCAAAAACTGACAAAACTGAGCTAAACCTGATATTGCGGCAGTTTTATGGCTCAGTCCGATTTGGTCAGACTCTGAGGATCAGACTACACGTTTGGCGAATGGTGTTGGGTTCATTTCTGGCTGATTCCAGGTTGTTTAGCTGTTCTTCTGTCACAGCTGCCGACTGAAAAGCTGCTCAGTGGTGATGACAGTTTGGGAATTTAGTGTCGTCTCATCGTCAGAGTCTGACCAAATCGGCTGTCGGTCAAATGTGATCTTAAAAGTGTCCATTTTCTGTTTGTGGCAAAGTAAGAAGTAAAAACGTTCAAATGTCTTGAGCGTCTCCTACAGCTGTCAAAGTCGTCGCTTAGCAACGGTGTCTCAGCAAAGTGATACAGTGTTTGCGAAAACCTGTGATGTTATGGTGGAATAACAGCACAGTTAGAACGCTTCTGTTGTGTTAATTGCAGTAATACACACAATGTTGCCTTCACTTGTATTTAGACACAGTTATCTAAGAATCCGGAGAAAAGTCACACTCACACTTCTAATCTTGTCAAGATGTGCCACTTTTTCTGAGTTTGATGGTCATCTCTGGTCAGAAACCGTGAGGGCTCCTTTGGAATGTCCTCTCATTAGTCTTCAAAGCGAAGCCAGCATCTCAACCCCTCCTTTTACTCTCGTGGAGAGGACATAAGTCAGACTCGCATTCCCATCATCGCTGTGTCCCCAGAGGTCAGCAGGGCAGGCCTCTTAATAGGCTGGTATGAAGCTTTCTGTTCTCCGTATTCAGCCATAAAGCTTATGGGTTTAAAGTTCTTAAAGGCTGAGTCCGGCTTTAATTTGAGCACCTGTGGGTCTGGCTTTTTCACAGATATCTGATACGTACCTGGTCTTTTCCTTGGAGTCTAAACACTTGGAATTCTATCTTTTTGTCCGTGCTCATTCGCATGCGTCTCAGCAAACGGTCATGATCGGGTAGTCTAAACATACAATTTAAGACGTGGACATGAAACTGAACCTTTTTTTGTCCAAATATAGATCTTTAAGCACTTCTGCTGAGACGTGGATGAGATACGAAGACTATCTAACCTATAGGCCCTGCTGAAAGATGAGGCTTATAAACCATAAGCAGTGGTGTGGGAGTATCACATTTCACAGTGTCACGATTACATGAGAAATGGTTCTGCTTGTCATTTCATCCCACCATCAAACTGAGTGCTCACAGTGACCGCATAGGAGGCTAGTGCTTGTGTGTGCACGTATGTGTTGTATGGTGCATCAACACTAGGAAGATAATAAGGGTAAAACTAATGAGACGTTGTTAGATCAAGGGACGACATGAGGGAGTCTCCCTCTCCCTGTTTCTCTCTCTTTCCTTCTCTACTCTTTCACAGCAAGCGCTGAGCCGAGCTAAAAATGACACTGCACAGGACTGCTAGCTAAGCGTGAATGCAGAGAGGGAGCAAAGAAGAAGGGAACCGTTCAGAGGTAATGTCCTTTAGAGGTCAGGAAAACATGGCAAGGAAAAGAAGCATGACTGGTTTCTGCATTATAGAGTCACATGGAAGATTCGCTCTTAAGAAAGCAGTGGTTTGTTGTGGAATGTCTTCAGATGGACATTGGGGGAGTTAAGAGGTCAAATACAGGTCGAGCACGGAGGCCCACCTGGGGCAGAGAAAAGGTGACCCTTGTTGTTGTCCATCCAGCGGTGAACAAATGGCGAAATCAAATTATGACTGAAATGGTCCAAGTGGAATTTATTACCAGAAGGGCAAACGTATTGCGAGACTCACGTCGACCGACACGGATGCAGATTAAGAAGTTATCCCAGCCGGAAATACCTGGAAGCTGGATGCCATGGAAATGGGGCTGATGGAACACATGGGTCCGTCTGTTTTCCTGAGGCAGGAAGTGGAGTTTAGAGTGCTCGCTGATGGTACAAACACTTTGTTTTTGCAAGAATCTGTACTTGCTTTTTCTCTGTTTTCCACCTTCAATTAGTTGAGACAGACTAAAGTTTAAGTTCTAGATGTTCACTCAGCTTTGTGTAGATTTGCATTGTGTTCTGTTGAGGAATCACTGACCTTAACCCTTGTGTGGTGTTGGTGTGTTTGTTACTCAGTGGTCTGCTGGACCCACCGCATTATTGTTTTTTAAATCAATACAGCCATAACAATTTATGTAAAAATACCAGATATTTAAAATATAAAGTGTCCAGCGTAGGGTTCTCCTTTAGCAGCTGTAGCCAGTCAGCAGCCTGTCCATGTTGTCCAGGCCAAGGTCTGTTGAAGTGAATTGGAAAGTACATGTAAAAAAAAGTATTGCACTGAATTTGCTTGATTTACATGTGTGCTTTGTTTCCACATGAATAAAATGAGCAATGGCCTCGACCTGATATAAGGTATCAGTATCACGCAGGGAAAAGAGGATGAAACTGATCTAATCCTGTAACAAATCTGTCCTGAAATAGCACTAATTTACCTTGTGTAACGTGATGTTGTTAGCTGCTTAGCTCTTCTGGTGGGGTAAGTTTTTGAGTGGTTGAGTTTGAGTTTGCAGTGAATTTTAGATGCTCATCGTAAGTGCCTCACATAAAAATAGCTTATCTTAAAGTTTAGAAAAAAAGTTTTGTGCCATCTCTAAATAAAATATATTACATCAACACAATTTTGTCTTTCAGTTAGCTTTTTTTGACAGTAATTGTTAGGGGAGGGAATCTTTAGGCACCTCACGATTCGATTACGATTCAGCGGCTGCGATGCGATTATAAAACGATTATTGATGCATCTTGGGGGATCGCCTTGTCAGTAAAATGTCTTCGAGACGGGACGTGTGGAACATAGCACGAAAGGCCTGTTTCGCAACAACTGAGAACCGGCATGCAGACTGCAGGTCACATAGCAACGTCGCGTTATTCGCGTTTGTAAGCAGCGCAGTTGGTTTCCTGGCATGTTAAATCTGCAACGAGAGACTGTTACACACTAACCTAGCTTTTAGTGCAGAGGGTGCCGGTCAGATTTCTCACTCATCCAGTAGTGTTTTTGTTGTGTGCCGCCACAGACTGTCCAGGCGCTGCACTTACCCACTTACAGGTTCCGCCTTTTGCGTTCCGTTAACATTACGTTATAAATAAAATATTTAGAAAATCGATTTTTGACATTTGTGAATCGATTCAGAATTATTCACGTCCGCATCGCGATGCATCTAAGTATCAGGTTTTTCCCGCACCCTCAGTGATTGTGTTGATGTAATTTAATTTGTATATCGCTGCTGTCAGAACGAAACCTCATATCTCCAAAATGATAACTTTAAAAGAGAAGGAAAAAACATACTTTTAATGTAAGTCAGTGGAACCAGACATTTTTCCAAGTCATTTTGGGTCATTTCTTTTGATCTGTTCAGCATGAACAAAATGTCAATAAGGACAACAGGCATTTTCAAATTATATCAGAAACTGAAAAACGGGAAAAATGGAGATACAAGGTTTTGTTCCGACAGCAGTGATGTAATAAATTCATGTGGAAACTGTTAACACTTTCAAATCAAGTCAATTCACTGCTTAGGCCAGACTTGCACTCTGAGTTGAAACAGCGCACAGTTGGTAATACTTGGTAAGTGATGGCGGTTCTGTGTAAGATCTTTTAGACTTTTCCAGAATCAATAAGAAAGACATAATATTCCACATTTCTATTTTACAACTAACCAGACCACATTGTGGTCTCTAAACACCTCTGAATTTACTTCCTGCATGTTCAGCCGCTGCTGTTACTCTTTTCATGTGAGTCTTTTCAGGCAGCCTCTTCAGAACAACCCTCTTGGATCTTTTAGCATGAGTTGGGAGGTCCGGACCGGCTGGTCCAGAGCCCACCCTGAAACCCAAATCCACTTTAGGACCCTTTGATCAGCTAATAATCCACCCGCCAGTCTTTTTCAGCCCCACATATCATGTGACGACTGGAGGTTTTTTACCCTGGGAAGAAATTCAGTTTTGGGTCTTTTCTTTTAGCAGCCAGACCTGAAGGAAATGCGGTGATTCCAGGATAATTCCTGTCTTTTTTAGCTTATATTGGCACACGGTTGTTCAATTATGCTCCAAAGCATATTCTTTAACTCCTCATTCGCTTTCCATGTGCGAAAATGTGTACGGGAGAGTGTTAATGTATGTCTGTCGTCGGTCAGCACACATCGCTCTCTGTGGTCATCACTCAACAGTGCTGGTCTTTCAGATGCATCCCTACTGGATCAGAAATGGTGGGGGGACTATTATGGGGATGTGGTGAGATGCATCAGGTTTGAAGGAGGGTCCCTCTTGACCTAGCTATTGTGTTATGTCTGTAGAAGCTGACATCAGGGTTAGTGCAGCGTTCCAGGTTTCGGTGTTTGGACAGCTGTAATGTGTCGTAATGAGTCTGATAAAGCCTCAGTTTAGGGAGAGGATTAACATCAGGATCCAGAGTTTAGGCCATTGTATCCCTTCTGTTAACCCAACTTCTACAGGAATTGTTCTGTGGGTCCCTTCTGAGAAACATTCTTCTCGCCACAGATCCCATTTAGGGAATTTTGGGGAGAATTGTAGAGACAGCCTTCTAGGCACAGATCAGGTTTATGGAATTTTGAAGAGAATTGTAGAGACAGTTTTTGAAGTAAAGATGAAGTTTATGGAATTTTGAGGAGAATTGTAGAGACAGTTTTTGAAGTAAAGATGAAGTTTATGGAATTTTGAGGAGAATTGTAGAGACAGTCTTCTAGGCAGATACTTGGTTTATGGAATTCTAAGGATTATAGAGACAGTCTTTTAGGCACAGACTCAGTTTATGGCATTTTGAGGAGAATTGTAGGACAGTCTTCTAATCACAGACTTGGTTTATGGAATTTTGAGGAGAATTGCAGGACATTCTTCTAGGCACAGATCAGGTTCATGGAATTTTGAGGAGAATCATGGTGACAGTCTTCTAGGCACAGATTACATTTATGGAATTTTGAGGAGAATTATGAATACTGTCTTTCAGTCACACATCATCAAGTTTATGGAATTTTGAGGAGAACTGCAGAGTCTTTTAGTTCACAGATCAAGTTTATGCACTTTTGGGGAGAATCTTCATTGACGCTGAACAGGCTTAATCTGTGTCTGGGAAAACCGCTCTGTTTAAGAAGTTCTAAAACAGGATTAGCTTCGCCGACAACTATCACCGAGGACAGCTATTAATGGAATTTAGATTTGAGGACCATGAACTCTTCTCTAGCAGTAACAACTATTGTCCCCTTGTGTTCTGCCTGCTATCTACTCTCACATCTGTCCTCTGACATACATAAGAAACAGAAAAGCAGGGCACACATGCCGTATGGAGTGACACGCTCTGTAAGATACAGAGACCTGTTTCTTGTTTTGGGGTGGCCCTTCTGTGAGCTGCCTGGCCCTGCAGAGCTGATACAGTATAGAAACTCTGTAGACGATGCACTGAAGGCTCAAGAACTGATGAATGACAGTGAATGTATCTAGGAGTATCTAGGAGTTCTTCTCCTGAACAGGGCACCCCTGACAACCTCATTCAGTGTTTGAAGCCGAACACATGGTTCCTTCGTTTTGTGCTCTCCTCATACGAATCCTCCATGAACTCGGTGACTCTGCCCTTGCAGCACGTCAGCAGCAACGCCACAGGGAGCACTGACAGCGGAAGACTTGATCACCGCTGTGCGCTGCAAAGGCTCTGGCGTCACAGAGGAAGCTGTCGGAGCTGGCCTGTATCGATCTACATCATGTCAGAAAACAAAGCAATTAGGCCAATCGGAACGCAGTCGTTTTAAGTTTTAAGGGATTAGAGATGTCGGAGACGTTCTGAGGCGACATGCTTTGATTTCAGAAGTTCTAGCTTGTCTGAAGGAGACAGAACGTGGGAGCATGTTTTATTCCATTTGCGCTGATAATGTTGTTCAGTGCGGCTCTGCTGCAAAACTGGCATCCTCAATTATCTCATTTTGTCAGTTCAATTCAGTTCAATGAGCTTTGCTCATCGGAGCTATGAACATGTCTAGTTATCGTGCTACCAAAGCTTTATCAAAATAAGAATGAATTTTTAAACTGAAGTATTGATTTGAATTACAATCAGATTCTGTTTGTTATTTTAGTGGGTGGTGAATAGGAATAACGAGAGGGAAGAGATAAAGAAGAAAGCACTATAAGGCATAACAACAGGAGAACTATTGAAGTTAAATAGTGAAGCTCTCTCTGCTTTCTCTCTCTCCGCCCTCTCTGCCCTCATTATTCTCCTCACAGCGACAGTACTGGAGTCTTGTGCCCATTTCTTTCATTTTCCTCTTTTCACAATCCAGCTGGAAAAGAGTTCACTGACTCTGATCCATAGTTGTTATTTCAGTATTACTCTGTTGGGCCCTGATCACTGGGCTCAATCACGGCATCCCCCAGTTTTCCACTTTCCTCATCTGGATGCTTCTAAATGTTAAGTCCATTAAATCTATTGAACCAATCCAAGGTTTTCATTCGTTCGGCATTCGCTACTGTTCGGCTTTCGAAACGGCTATACAGTAAAACGGAAAACGGCAAGAGTGCTCTGTGCAGAGGGCTGTGTAAAAGCATTGTATTCCGTTTTATAGAAATGCTATTCCTTTTTTTCAGACTTATTTTTTTCTGTGGTGTTTTCACTTGGAATGCATCTTTTACAAGGCCTGGTCCACTTAAAGCAGTTTTCCCTGAGGAGGTGCTGTTAATTAGGCTAATGTGAAACATCGGTCAGCAAACAGCCCACTTTTCTGCTCCTTATTGTTTTCCTTATCGACCGTTCTTATGCGAAGGCGACCGAGTTGTTTAGCTTCACTTAAGGCTGTTAAAAGCCAAATCGATATGTTTTAGGAATTTTAAGGTATCTTGTACTTTCTTTGTAGTATGCGTGTGCGCTAAGGAATGCTGCATGAATGATGATGGAGCGAAGACGGGAGGCGGATTTGGTTTCTTTATTCGCACATGTATGAGAGTGCTTCTTTCTCTTTCTCAGCTGGAGCCGGGGCGCCCTTTGACCCCTGCGCTATCTCGCGCTTGGCCATCGTGTTTTTCTTGGCCATTCCTGGAGCCTTAGGTAGCCAAGAGCAGAGAAAACAGAGTGCAAGTGGGAGTGTGCTGTCTGGTGTGTGTCCCTGAGTGCGCGAGTCCATATGTGCATCCTTTAGTGTATGTAATGCTCCGGCAGACGTCTAGCCAGTATCTCAATAATTTATATCCCACTTCTACCAGGCACTGACTTCATTATCTAGCGAAAAAACCTGCAGGAGTCCCCTTTGATCCAGCCCTGGCTGAGATGTAGATAGCTAAACTGGCCCAGGCTAATTCTTCAGCTTCTTTAGCTCCACTCCACACCCCTCAAAACAGGCCGCCCAGCGAGTGAACTCTCAGCAAGGCCACTGCCACTCAGCAAGCGGAGCACGAAGGGTTACATCCACACATCCGGCCCGCAGCCGTCCACTGACAGCTTTATTTAAGGGTGCGTGTCCCTGCTAAACCTTTCGGAAGTGCTCCCTTCAAGATCAACAAAGCGCCTTAGAGGAAAAACACGAAGGAAAAAAACGCAGCACGTGGATGTGTGTAGCTTTTCATGCAACAGGTGCTTTGTGAATCGGAGCACTTCCCTCTTCCCTCTGTTCTCCAGGTGCAAGTAGCATGCTTAACACTGGGAAGGAACCAAGTGCAAGCTATTTGTCACCCTCGGCTCTCAAATTTTTCAAATGTGAAAGCAAGAGAGACAAAGAGAGAGAGAGAGGGAGAGAGAGAGAGTAGAGTAGAGACCAACTGTACAACTCTGGCCTTCCTGGAATGTGCTCGGAATACTTTGCACCTGGAATTCTCTTTCAGCCACCTCTCCAATTCCCAAAGCTCTTTCCATAACTCATTTTCTGGGCGAGAAGGTTTCCAATAAATGAAATCCTGTCAGCAACATCAGGCTTGTTCTCAATCTCTGCTTTAGTTTTATGATGTGTGGATATGGCCGTTTGGCCGTCCGCTAGGCTAAAACTAAGTGTTCCTAAGTTGTTCTAGACTTGAATGTATGGTTCTAGGACAGACTGTTAATTGTTAGTGTTTATATTACAAGACTTTAACCCAGCAAACACATGAAATTGTCACAGTGCTGTCCACTTTCTTACAACGTTGTCAAAAGGTGGCGCCGTTTACGTTGTCACAACGTTGTCAGATAACGTTCCTCCAACTTTCTGAGGAATTACATTTCAACGTTGTGGGCACCAAAACAGTAGGTTGTCACAATGTTGTCACAACATAACTGTGTTTGCTGGGAAAGAGGTTCTTCACACTGTGGTTCTTCTATGGAACCCTTTCCTAGCACCGTTATTTTTAAGCATGTAAGTGTGGCTACATGTTATAGACACAATACCATGTTGTAAATGCGCTGCTGTACACCAGTCAGGCATAACATTCTGACCACCTCCTTGTTTCTCCGCTCATTGTCCATTTTATCAGCTCCACTTACTATATAGGTGCACTTTGTAGTTCTACAGTTACAGACTGTAGTCCATCTGTTTCTCTGCATACTTTGTTAGCCCCCTTTTACCCTGTTCTTCAGTGGTCAGGACCCCCATGGACCCTCACAGAGCAGGTACTATTTGGGTGGTGGGTCATTCTCAGCACTGCAGTAACACTGACGTGGTGGTGGTAAAAACTCCAGCAGCACTGCTGTGTCTGATCCACTCATACCAGCACAACACACACTAACACACCACCACCACGTCAGTGTCACTGCAGTGCTGAGAATGATCCACCACCCAAATAGTACCTGCTCTGTGAGGGTCCATGGGGGTCCTGACCACTGAAGAACAGGGTAAAAGGGGGCTAACAAAGTATCAGAGAAACAGATGGACTACAGTCTGTAACTGTAGAACTACAAAGTGCACCTATGTAGTAAGTGGAGCTGATAAAATGGACAGTGAGTGTAGAAACAAGGAGGTGCTCATAATGTTATGCCTGATCAGTGTTTATTAGCAATAGTAGTGATTATAATTTGTCTTGCAACATACATATAAACACTTGGGTGAACTCTTGATGTGATGTGGTTAGAAAGACTGGTCTGCATTATTTTGCCTGAAATTATTTGTGAATTCCTCGATTCACTCACACACCCACAGAAATGCACATCTGGAAAGTATAAGATTTGCATGCTCACTGCATACAACTGTTATTTGTTAGAACTATTCTTTTGTCACTGTCCCAAAAAAAGCATCTCCAAAGTGTTAACTTTACAGGAGAAGGCCAAAACATTCTTTACTCGTAAATTATGTTCATGTAAAGTAGTTTTGGACTATTTTTATTTATTCATTCATCATGAAATCTTGACCCAGTGTAAAAGACAACAGCTGTGCTTAAATGATAATAAACAAAAACAGAAGAAAGTTCATTCACAAATTTAAGCTTTCTGCAAAATCAGTGTTGCTATAATGAAGCAGAATCATATATCCTGTCAACCTTCATGAAGTAAGAGCATTAAACCTTTCTGCATGTGCTAAGCTGGTTCTTGGCTTGGATGGATTGTTCTAGGAAAACACTTTGTATGGTTATGTTGTGTGGAGGTTCTTCAGACTTTAAAAGGGCTCAGTATCAAATATTTACCATTGATTCTTTGAATAACCATCTTTGAAAGAGTCTACATGGAACCAAACCTGGTTCCACCATGGCAGGGGTGTCCAACCAAAGTTGGCTTGTGAGGACGTTTGATTTGGCCCACCAGGAAAAGTATCCTGACCCCATCCCCTCACGTAATGAGAGAGCAAACATTTTATACTTTTATATATTTTTATATATAACTTATTAAATGGGTCATTCTACAGAAACGTCCCTATAGTTTACATATGTATTACACTTGAAAAAACATGTTAGGGTTACAATTTATTTCTATTTTAAAATAAAAATGATAAGTTATTTCAATAATAACACCTTCTTGAGCCTCAATTTAGCAATATTGGTTTTTAAATCAATTATCTAGAATTCCAGGCACCACAAAAGAGCTCGTCCTCATAGTCATGTGTAAAGCCTGAGGCCATATTTTGAGCAATAATCTATACACGACTATGAAATATATGATTTAAATAACATAAAGAAAACAAATGACAAATATTATAAAATATATAATGAAAGTTCCCCAGGAGTCGTGTCACTGGTGTCACTGCATAACTAAAAATCTCTTATTTTGAAATAAAAGTCACACTGATGACATCACTCAACTTCCTTTTACCTGTTTTCTGAGGATCTATGAAGAAAAGCACATGGTGAGTCCACTGTGTCTTTCAGTTATCAGAGATTTTCTCATTTAGCTCATGATTTCATATGAAGCTTTTAGCTGAAGTCACTGGTGTGACCGACTTTATTCTGAGGTAATTGTGAAAAAATAGAATACAAATGGATTAAATTCCATATTTTAGTGGATATTCCATGATTGACAACATGTGGTTTGATGTTCTGTAGCAGCCATTTTGTAAAATGCATTGTTCATTAAAAATGTCTCTGGTGTTCCCTTTATTATGTGTAACACCAATGAGGATCAGTAACACCACTGACTCCTATGGACGTTTCTGTAGAATGACCCTGATACATATTTCCTTTTAAAAGTGCATTTTATAAGTATTTTAGTAACAAAAGATTAAAAAGTGTGGGCTCTGCTCTTTTGCACCGCTCCAAAGAGGCCTTTATTTTGGAGAATGTATATAATAAATTTCACCAGGATTCTTTAAGAACCCACTGATCCGAGGTCCAGGCTCTATCTATGACAAGCATACCCACATGACCTCAGAGCTGTAACTCACTCTGTGTCCGTTTGTCCATCTTGATCTCTGCCCCCATCTCACTTTCTGTTTCTGTTCTACCCATCAGCCCTGTGTTCTTCGGGTTCCTCGGGGTGCCGCTCATTGATTTATATCCACAGTGCGAAGAGGGGTCGCGACCCTGACTCGCTGCATGAGGTTTGGGATTTTAACCCTTTAACCATCTGGTTAAAACCTGTAGCATCACATTATATTGATTTGTGAAGACCAAAAAAGAGGCCTGCAAAAGCAGGAGGGAGCAAACGCTGCGTCTAACTGGTCATTCTAACCAACACGTTCAGCGGTGGTTCAATGGGATCTTAAATAAGATTAGCTTAACCGCATTGTGGCCTTACAAAAACAAAATCAGGTTATTGTCACAGAGGGAGCAATATGTCACTTTAACCTCGATTTAGGCAGCTTTTGCTGTTGTCAACTATCAATCGGTTGGCATTTATTGAGATTTGTTTCCTCACACATGGTTTTTGAGTCACAATTCGCAGCCTATGATCTGTTTACACGCTAGCCTAATCCAATATGGCTTCCATTAGACAGATTGGTTGCACTGTGCTGAGGCATTTTTTAAGGTTTTAGACCTAAGCAGGTCTCCGAAAAGGATCCTCTCTCAGTCCTTCCCTTTTCTGCTTTCGAAATTTGCATTTAACGGCCGCATCTTGCTCAATTTGTTCCTGTCCAAATCGGACAAAGCTGCCCGCCCTCCGTCTCACCCTTATTAAAGTACTGTATACGTCCCCATATGCAGATCCTCAGGTCATAGCTGGATTATAGGAGCCCTGTAAGCCTTTGCTCTTTTCGACTCCGAAAGCCGAGGTTCCTTTGATGTGTGCGGCCTCTCTGACCTGGCCTGTTATTTAACTGCCTTCACTCTTGCTAATGCAAGCAGTCAAAGCAACCTGAAACCGTCCAGCAACATCAAACCCTACGCTACATTTCTCCGCTGGTTATTCTTTATCATTAGCGCTGTCTCTATGCTAGGTCATTCTGTCCTTAGCCCACATCAAACAGCACCTCAGGGAAGGAGAGTCGTGATCGTGAAAGTAATCGGCTGGTCTGGTTCACCAGGGACGTTGGCTTCTGCTGGCGTGCCAGGAGAAAGCACTCGCTGAGCTCATGTCATTTGCGGAGTGTGAATTAAGAAGGCGTCCACAGGAATGGACCTACTAAGCCTCAACCAATCAAGCTACACTCTACTGAGGTTCCCAACAGTTCTTGTCTTGGATGTGTGGTCCTGGCAAAAACCTCTAATGGGCCTTTACATTATGTGCAGGTTATTTAAAGATGTTCTTTATAGAACTAGCTTTTGAAAGGCATTCTACTATGGCATCTCTCTAAAGAAGAGCTTTGGGCAGCCTTAATTTTACTAACGTAGGTGATTACATTTGATAATGAAGCTGTTTTACCAGTCCAAGAGAATCTTCACACACACACACATCTTCTAAGCCGCTTATCTTTCTGGGTCGCAGGGGGAGCTGGAGCCTATAAGAGAATGTTTGAGGAAATTGTTTTATTAAAATGACGAAATGATCAAATTCAGAGCAAAATATTATGTGATTCCTTCGAATTGAAGGGAAAATGTATGTCTTTTCTGCACTGGGTGGGGTGAGATCGGAGATTATTTCAAAATAAAGCATCATCAGGAAAGGTACGGATGTATTTAGGAAAAAAAAACGTACCCTGTGGTAAAATCACTGTAACGTATGGTCTCAAATGGTTTATTGCTTTTAGGAAAGGACAACAGCATATTATCCCTTTAATGTTCTGCTCAACCATTTGAGGTACAGTTTGGGTCACTATATATGTCACAAAGTGCCATTGAGACTCTCGTTGGTAGACCTGAATATTTTAAAAACACGAAAGAAAAAAAAACAAAAAGAAACACCAACTGTTTTTATTATTGCCCCAAACAAATAAAAAAATACAAAAAATCCATTGCTTTTTTCTTGGTGAGGACATTAAAGGGTTAAATAATACACAAATTTTCAATGACTTTTCAGTTACTAGTCATTTCGGTCATTAAGCAGTCATTTCATGAAATTCTTTGACATTTTTTAACCAAAACACCAACATTTACTTTTTTACATTGCAGCTTTACAGTCATTTATTTAGTCAATTGTTCCATCAATACTTCAGTTCTATCCTAGCGCTGAATATTAATGGAGGAGCAGTGTAGTCTGTTATCTTCTACATTGTTTAGTCTGTGATCTTTTAGCTAGGATCACAGTCAGCCCCTCAGTTTAAACAAAACCAGACTCATCTATCTTTATGCTTGGTGGTCCATGCGGGCAGTGTACCAGTCCATTCACGGCACAGTGGTTTTCAGTAACTTACTGCATTAATACAGAGTTTAGTTGCTGTAAGATGGACATAGATGTGCATGTATTGAGTATTTTACAATGGCTGGCTTTGAACAAACAGCCAGATTTTAGGACCAGAACTCCATTTAAAAGGTTCCTCTTATAATGTGAAATAGTACGGTTCCTTTCATGATTGTAGCTTATTACGTAAGTATCTCTACGTGTCCTTCAGCACAGTGTAAATGCACTACATCACCATGAATAAGAAGGATGTTTCCTTTATCTGTAGACATTTTTCTGTCTCCAGGGCTGATTTATCATTTAAAGCCTTTGCCACATGGAAAGCTTTTCTGCAGGAGTGCAAAAGGTAGTTTACATTTGCAGAAATCACATGTGTACATGTGTAGAACTACTTGATTTCATGATTTAAGCTGCTTTGATCTTCCGGTATAGCTCCTTAGCTTTGACTGAGCTGGACTGTTTCACTTTGAGAGTGATTATTAGCCATGTTAACTATATTATTCGAGCACCTTCCTCAAAACGGCATATGTGAAAATGTTAACATGCTTTGATGAATCTGGGCCTAAGGCTTGCCAAAGTAGCTGGTATGGTGTCCCTCATTCACAAGCTTCAGCCTTCACTGGTGATAAGCCTGAGGAGCTATTAGAGCTGTGAGATGTGGGATATGATGTGGAGCTCAGCTGCTTGCTAAAGTCTTGGGGTAATTGCTTCCAGATTGCTCATTTGCTCAAAGTTTGAGTCCTCCCTAAGCTACTGGTATCAAAATGCAGTCTGCGACACACGAATATCAAGGCAGAAATGATGCATCAGTGTCAGCTACTAGATTATTGACTGATTATTGTCCATATCATATCAAAAACATGCATCTTCATTTGTGATTTGAGCACAAAAGCTGCCCTTATATCTTCCTTAAACATTTCAAGATGAACGGACCAATAGAAATGGTCCAGAATGACTACCTAGCTTACATTAAAAGTTTTGTCTTCTACTGAAAAGTTTCTGTTTTGGAGATACGTAATATTTTAGGATGACAAGCCTCTTATTTTTATGCTGCAAAGAGGTTTGAAAAGGTTTCAGAAGACTTTTAAATTACTGCTTAACAGATTAGCCAGCGAAGTTTGTTGGTCGGTTGACCTCAAATGAATGGATACCAGTAACCTTTGGTTCACTGAAAGAAATGATGAAAGGATAAGGTCTTTATTGCAGTAGAAATACCTCATCTTCTGGATTTTCACTTCCAAGAAAAGCACATGTGGCTGAGTCAGTGGGATAGCCGGCCTGTTTCCCTCTGTTTCTTCGCAGTTAGCATTTATCATTGTGCTCTCACATCCTCTCTGTATAAAAGATGGTCAGAGTTTGAACCTATCCTCTTCCTTTTCACAGCTTTTCTGTTATTGAACGCATGCATGGCCCAGACTTTTATGACCTCTATGATTCATTCATGTGTATTATGAGGCCAGGATGAACTCATATGATGTACGCTCGAGTATTATGCTGCTGCTCTGAGCTCAAAAAGAATATATAGCTTGGATTAGGTCGATGTGCCACGCTTTGAGCGGCCTAATTAGATTGGCTTCGGTGAAACTCGATGTCGCCGTGACTGCGGTGACTGACATCATGGCTTAAAATGACCGCTCGGCTAATTTGAATGTATGAGGCCCTTCGACGAGATCCTTAGAAAAAGGTGTGAGAGTCTGTGTGTGTTTTTGTGTTATTTAGAGGTAACAGGTGGTCCCTCATTGTGTCTCACATTGTCACGTCTCAGCCCACATGAATAGTCCCGTTCAGGGACACTGAGAAGTCACGTCAGTGCCTAAGAAAAGAAGGGGTCAAAGGTTAAGGTACAACACGCAGTGGGCAGCTTGCTGTTCAGCTGACCTTTGACTCTGACCGTTCGTGCACCATAGGAGCTCACTGGACCCTGACTGGTGCTCAGCAGTGAGCATCTAAGGCTGGTACTGGACATAGAACAGGGGGGATGTATGGGGTAGACGTCACATGAATATATATATATAATCGGTGTATATATGACATTAACATTATGACCAGCTCCTTGTTTCTACGCTCATTGTCCATTTTATCAGCTCCACTTACTATATAGGTGCACTTTGTAGTTCTACAGTTACAGACTGTAGTCCATCTGTTTCTCTGATACTTTGTTAGCCTCCTTTTACCCTGTTCTTCAGTGGTCAGGACCCCCATGGACCCTCACAGAGCAGGTACTATTTGGATGGTGGATCATTCTCAGCACTGCAGTAACACTGACGTGGTGGTGGTGTGTTAGTGTGTGTTGTGCTGGTCTGAGCAGTGCTGCTGTGGACACAGTGTTTAAAAACTCCAGCAGCACTGCTGTGTCTGATCTACTCAGACCAGCACAACACACACTAACACACCACCACCACGTCAGTGTTACTGCAGTGCTGAGAATGATCCACCACCCAAATAGTACCTGCTCTGTCTCTGAAATCAGAGGCATTAAGGGGGAGTTTGTCCCCCTTTGCTGCAATAACAGCTTCTAATCTTCTGGGATGGCTTTACACTAGATGTAAGGGTTTGATTGCATTCAACCACCAGGGGCATTAGTGAGGACAGGCACTGATGTTGGACGATCAGTTCTAATCACAAAAGCCACTCCCAACTCATCTCACAGGTGCTGGAGTTCGCTTCAGAGAACAGTTTCTCTTCTCCACAGCCCAGTGGCGACGCTTTCCACCTTTTCCACCATGATTTAATTGTAGAAAATGTTGAGAAATATCTGACACACAGCTGGTTAGTCTGTCTAGAGTCTTGATCATCAGAAGGAATGGAAATGTATAACTGGGTGTCACCAGCATAGCTATGAAAATTTATATCATCATCACTTATTAAAAGGCAGAGATAGCTGCTAATTCTAATACTCTATAAGCAGGTTAGATTAGAGTATGGATGGATGCTAGAGCAGCACTTGTGCGCACCCTCCTTAAAAAAGACATAAAGTGCTTCAGTGCACTACAGAATACTAACAAATGAAAGGCTTATTCTGCAAAGAAGAGCCTCCAGCTGTGATATATTCTGATATAGGCTGAGCCCCAGGGCAGACCGATGGAAGTAAACAGGGTAAGAGATAGTGCTGCAGGTTTCTGGGGGAGAGCGCTGTCTGTATTTATGGAGCTCCGACAGTCTATCGTTATCCACAGCACTCCCCCAGACTAGAGTGGCCCTTGAGCCCTGACCTGCTCCTTTCCAACCTCCCACCTTCCCTTCTCTTTTCCTGTATCCCTTCTTCCTTCCTCTCCTCCTCGGCTGGCTCCAGTGGAAGAGGAGGCGCCTGGTTTGTGATTGAGCTGCTTATGCTGCAGTGATTAGGCTCAGAGGGGGCATGTTTAATGTGGCGGGGGCAGTTTATACAGCTCTAATTCTGTTTGGGTTTCGGGCAGGCGTGTAATTGAGCCCGTACCATCGAGAGAGGCGACAGAGTACGTCTGCTGAATGACAACGGCACCCTGAAGGGGTTTCATTTCTCTCAGTATGACAGGGCTGTATTTCTCCACGTCTCTCATGCTATTGGATAGGGATGTACTGATGGGGAGCCGATAACGATAACAGATAAAAGGGCCCGTACTATTGGAAAATTAAAATTTCTCTGCTATTTTGAAATAAAAGTTTGATGTAGGATGTAAATGTTCTAAAAGTTTCAAAACAAACTGTTCACTTTCCAGTCCATGCATATTAAAATTAACCTTAAAAAACCCACCTGTTTTGATTTCACTGTACTTGTGATGCCACATAATCCAAAGCATTTATACATGTTTACCTATTCAGCCTACAGCAGTGTAATCCCACCCCTTTAGTGTGAAGTTGTATGGAGTGATTCAGTCTGGACTGAATGAGGCACAATACAGGACAGCCAATCAAAACAGTCGTTTATACATATCAGACTTAAAGGCATAGTTTAAAAAACAGCCAGTTTATTTCTAAGAGGTAAAAAGAAGTTAGACAACAATCATGCAAAAATGACTTATGGCTGTTTTGTGGTAATAAACCCATATAATATTCTAAGCCCACTTCAGGAAGAAAATAAAATGAGAGAAAAATATAAGATATGATCTTTTTGACACTTTCACAATACCAATAACCATTAATTTTGTTTTTTTTTTTTTGCATCACACGGTAATCCGTACATGAAGTGTGGTGAACACAAGACTTAAATTACCATAGCGATGACATGCTACAGCATATATTACAAACATTTCAATATTCAGTAGAGAAACTTTTCCAAGCCAGATTAGAAGAGTGTTCTGGTAGGCATCTTGCCCAAGGACTCTTATTATGGCATTCCTGCTTGGATGGGGAATAGAACCTACGATCTAATGTGTGGTGATCTGTAGTTTTTTCCACTTTGTCATCCACTTCTGTGACTGAATTAATGAGGAAACAATGAAAAGAGCTGAAGTTATCATCAAAGATATTATTGTAATTATTTGTTGAAGATGATAATAATTATAGAAAGCTGATTAAAATATTTTTTCCTTTTATTGTCAAATAATATACAGTTGTAGTTTTAACACCTATAATCAACTTGCATGTTGATTTGCTAAGTGAAAATAAGTTAACATGTCCTTTACAGGGAACAAACTTAAATATGGTATTTTTCTGCAAATTCTGCAAATTCTGATTCACAGTTTCTATTTATTTGCACAGGTGACATTTAATATTTTATTTATATTTATTATAAGTTTTTAAATTTAGCAAATAAATCACACAATTGTGCATTAAATTGTGCAGAAGTGTGTTCTCTGTAGAGGTTGTTTTACTTATTTTCACTTAGAAAAGTGTAATTTGACCAGGGTACCCAAACAGCGTATGACTGTATCGGCTCAGGGTGATTTCAAAAAGATTTATCCAAATTCAAAGTGCCATGTTTTTACAACCGTGAGGCGTCTAGGAACCAATCACAAGAGGGGGTCATAGAGTTTCTGACTGTCAGTGGAAGATGGCTCCTTCAGTCTGAGAGGAGATGAGACCCCTGAGCAGAAAGCGTTCTGCGTTCTCCACTTCAATAAGAGTGAATCAGTCATAACTGTGCAGTGTGATTTTCGTGGGCAGTGAAGCTCCAACAGCTCAGAGCGTTCGGCGTTGGTTCCACAACACTGGATGATCTCCGAAATCGCACTGAAAGAGCCGTGAGTGCAGCGACACCCAACATGCTCAATCCAGTATGGGATGAGTTTGACTATGGTGTTGATGTTGTCTGTACAGCTGGAGGAGGTTCAGACTGAGACCTTATACAATTACATAATAAACTTTATGCTCATTTAAACCATTTACAGTTCACTGCATTGTTCTGTAATGATTTACAAGAGAAATAAATCATTTTGAAATCGGATCAATCTTTTTGAATCACCCTGTATATCGATATACATTGGAAATGCCCATCACTGAATATACGAGCAAGAATGGGGTACCAAGTTAATCAGCTTTAATTATCAGCCCCTATTTGAATATGTTGGTGACCCCTGCATCTGGAGCTTCTCTGCTTTTTGTCTTTCCTTCTCTCGTTTCTTCTCTCCTCTTTCTAATATTCACCGATGAGTAAACTCTCTTAGTTTGAGGCCTGCGCCTTACAAGGCGAGTGAGGAGGAGATATGTATAAGGCAGAGGCAACCATGGAGTTAGTCCAGCTCCTGCTCTGCTTTTTGTCAGAAGTCTTGAAATAATCTCAATAAATCATTCACCTGATGCTCATATTGTCCAAAGGTAATGGTGCAGAACATCATGCATCCTATGGATATGACATATTAACGTCTGGGTAAACTATTTCTATGCGGTCGAATCTCGACATTGTACAACATTGATATTCTCCTTATCTTGACACGTTTGGCAGCTCTGTATAAGCGATATTCTGTCATTTTCCAACTCTGCGTTTTTGCTTAAATAAGATGCCAAAGAAAAAGGCTCGGGTCTCGTTTGATGTGGCCAGAAACGCATTTATTTGAATAGGCGGTGTCTGAGTGAGCGTGATTGCCTTGAATTAGCTTGAGTGATATTAGCAGCGTTGGCTGCTCTCCGTGTCTGTCAGCATGATGTATGGCTGCAACTCAGCCCATCGATCTCTCCTTTCCATAACCTCAAGACTCGAAAAGTAGCAGTCAATACTTACTGTGGCACAATACGTGAGATATGCACACTGGGGTGCAGAGGGGGGGCACAGATTGCAGGTAAGGGTAAAGCTGTCTGGAAATTTGTACAGTAATAGAAGTTCTGCATTCTTGAAATGATGAGATTATTTTATATGACAGCACTTAACACTTAACCCCATGAAGGGGGTTATTATCAAGCTATTAGTCCTAATGGAGTACTCCAGTGTTTTTCAACCTAATGTCTGTCTGCCCCATCTGTAGCGTATGATCGATTACCATGGACAATAATTGCCACGTACTTAGAAAAGACCAGAAAACCCATTGACCCAAAATGTACTTTTAATAGGATGGTGTTGCACCAGCTGCCCATTGGCTTCTATTATAAATGTGTTTCAAGTCATTTTTTTTTCTATTATGAAGTGAATGGTAATACACACACACACACACACACACAACACACACACACACACACACAACTTCTAAGCCGCTTATCCTTCTGGGGGGAGCTGGAGCCTATCCCAGCAGTGTGAATGGTAACATTTCAAAAATATTGTCTGTGGTAAGTGACTATATGATAGATGCAACAGAGATTAGGTTGAAAAATGCTGGAGGTCTCATATAATTACTATTATTTAGTCCCTGTGAATTCTTCAGTATGAAACTAGTATGTTGGTTATGTAGTTTTGAGAAACTGAAGTGTGAACCACATACAGTGGGGTCCAAAAGTCTTAGACTTTGCTTCTGTTTTTGCTCGTTCTAGTTTAATACAAAGATTTTCATTACAATCATAATTATATATATATATATATATATATATATATAATATATATATAGTTATATTATAAGCTTAACAGTTTGAGTGAAAAGTAAAATCTTTAAAATGTTGAAAATCTTTAAGAAAATCTTTGAATTTCAGGGTTTCTTTGTATTTGCTATGTCCCCCCTCTACTTTAATGACAGTGTACACTCCACAAGTTTGTATGAAAGCATCAGATCAGTAGATTAAATTCACCTCAGAGTCATCTGAACATGTGCTTCAATTAAAGAGATAAGGGTAAAAAAACAAAGGCCTTAACCTGGTCAGTGTCGCAACATTGCTAAACTTGAATAGTGGCCTAGAAATAGTGGAGAATCTTTTTTTGTTTGTTTGAAAATCTTCAAAATGCAAGCAACGTCCACGTTTAAATGTAAAAATCCCAGATTTTCAATGCAGTCTCAGACATCTGGACCCCGCTGCACAGGCTCCCAGGGTTTAGATGCTAATCTTTGCGATTATAGATGTGCACTTTGTGTCTGCTTCAGTAAAAGCAAGTGAAAAAGCAGGAGGACTTGGTCGTGTCTATCTACACTCAGTCCCTGGACAGCATAGACCGAGAACCAGTTAGCTTTCCCTCTTTTCCCCCCTTCCAAAGCCTCATTAGGAGCCTAGAGGGGACGTTAATCAGCCTGCATTTAACTGGATTGGTCCCTAGGCTCCATCCCAACACTCAAATAGCACCACATTGCATGCCTCCAGCCTCGAGTGCATTCAGCGAGAGGGGGCAATACAGAACGTTTATGTGTGACTGCGAGTGCATTTCTTTTTGTGATGGACAGAGCTTGGACATGATTATACGAGACAGAAAGAAGAAAAATAATGGCAGTCTCTTCTTCTGTCAGACTGAAACCAGACTGCTCATTTTACTACAGTAGTGATGTACACCGGTCAGGCATAACATTATGACCACCTCCTTGTTTCTACGCTCATTGTCCATTTTATCAGCTCCACTTACTATATAGGTGCACTTTGTAGTTCTACAGTTACAGACTGTAGTCCATCTGTTTCTCTGTGTACTTTGTTAGCCCCCTTTTACCCTGTTCTTCAGTGGTCAGGACCCCCATGGACCCTCACAGAGCAGGTACTGTTTGGGTGGTGGATCATTCTCAGCACTGCAGTGACACTGACGTTGTGGTGGTGTGTTAGTGTGTGTCGTGCTGGTCTGAGTGGATCAGACACAGCAGTGCTGCTGGAGTTTTTAAACACCTCAGTGTCACTGCTGGACTGAGAATAGTCCACCAACCAAAAATATCCAGCCAACAGCGTCCTGTGGGCAGCGTCCTGTGACTACTGATGAAGGACTAGAGGATGACCAACACAAAATGTGCAGCAGCAGATGAGCTATCGTCTCTGACTTTACATCTACAGGGTGGACAGACAAGGTAGGAGTGTCTAATAGAGTGGACAGTGAGTGGACACAGTGTTTAAAAACTCCAGCAGCACTGCTGTATCTGATCCACTCGTACCAGCGCAACACACACTAACACACCACCACGTCAGTGTTACTGCAGTGCTGAGAATGATCCCCCACCCAAATGGTACCTGCTCTGTGAGGGTCCATGGGGGTCCTGACCACTGAAGAACAGGGTAAAAGGGGGCTAACAAAGTACACAGAGAAACAGATGGACTACAGTCTGTAACTGTAGAACTACAAAGTGCACCTATATAGTAAGTGGAGCTGATAAAATGGACAGTGAGTGTAGAAACAAGGAGGTGGTCATAATGTTATGCCTGATCGGTGTATTCTCTATAGATGACAAATGTGCAGTTTCTGTTGGAACACAGTGTCTGTAAACCAAACATGTAAACTTTTAAACCTCAAACGCCAAAGAAGGCAGCCTAAGTTATCCTTAATGCGCTTAGTCTTCAGCATTCTGTGTACATACTTATACTATGAGCTACAAATTGGAAACCATAAGCAACAGCTCTTGACTGCACTTCAAAGAAGAATGCAAGCCTGGACGCAGTGTCTTTCGACAGAGGCCAACAAATCCCACAAGCCCATAAAATAAAATAAAAAAAAAAAAAATCTGTGGCATCTTTACAAAAGACTTGGGAAGAAGAAACATCCACTGTGTATCATTACTTTATGGGAAAGCCACTAAAATGCTCCTCTTTATAGCATATACAGTACAGCCCAGTACTGAAGTTCAGCTAAAGATGCCTTAGCCTGTAAATCCTCTTTAAGGTACATATACTTACACAGCAGCTATGCATCTAGTTAGGAACTGCGGTTTGCGGCCGTCAGGACGTTGCGTCGGTGGAGACCAGCAGCGGTTGGAGTCTGTCTGTTCTCATCTGTTGTCTTTTCGCTTCAAATGGACCGAGTCAGACTGTCCCTAGTCTGTCACTGTCCCGTTTAATTACTATTTTCTCCAAACCCTGCAAATGAAATTGCCGTGACAGAGTGATTGGCAATAATCTCTACTCTGCAAGTAATGAATCTCTGCGCATAAAAAGACTGCATGAGCATCTGGAAGCATTTCTGGAATCTCTTCGGCTTTCGTCATGTTGCGTCCCCTCTTTATGCTCGCCGTATTTATAATTTCTCATGCTTATTGAAATTCCAGTAAAATCGGAACTGTGAAGGATCTGTCATCGTATCTCAGCATCTTGCCGTGTCATAGCTGTGTTTGCTATTGCAGGGTAATTTGGGCTTAATTTTGATGATTATGATGATTGTATTTCAGTCATTTTCCAACACAAGACCCCACTGGAACCACTGTTTTCAATCTTTCAGTCGTGAACAGGAAATATATCTACTATAAATGATGGAAGAGGCCTCATTAAAAGCAACACATGATCATCAAAAAGGCAAATGCCATGCTAAGGCACAAATTGCATGTTTTCGGTTTGGTTTATTGCTGCAAAGCGACAGTCGTATAAAGGAGTGCTTTGTAGTCTGTATGTGGTAAAGAAGATGTAATATGTGATTCATTTGATAACATCAACACGAAGCCCATTAGTGAGCTGAGTCATGCTGGTAATGTGGGCGGCCGGTGTGACTACCTCAGTCCCACCAGGGCAGATCTCCATATTTTATAGCAGGCATCTGAGTGCCAGACCGGCTTCCTCTTTGAACTGCCTCTTGGGGGTATGTCGGATGCCTCAAAGTGGGCGAGCTACCATCCCCCTCAAGCTAATGTATGCTTTGCATTAATCATGGTGGGCCAGTGGGGTGGCTGCACTAATCTATTAGTTGATTTTATCACATTTTCTCTCTGCAGATCAATATTCAGGAGCTCAGAGTTCTCATGTCATATTAGCCTCTGCTAGTTCTGCTTGTTGCCGAGGAAACGAGATCATCACTTGCCACGAAAATAGGTAGAATATCTTTAACGCTGACAAAACTTAGATCAATTATCTGTACTTGCCAGCAAGTATTGATGTATGATCCATGTTTAAAGCCAAAACTGGAGGCATTTCCAGGCAGATGTGAGGTCAGAACTTCACTGGACGGCTCTTCTCACAAACTTTTATAAGATGAAGAAAGTTGAATGGACATGAACCCGATCTTACTCAGCATAGCATCAGTAATACGTAGCCAAAGTGACATGGGAACTGGAGCTTTCTGTGTGATATGGTTTCCATCACTATATAAAAGAAGCAGAGAGCCGCCTTTATTGTTTCAGAATCAGAATCAGATTTATTGGCCGATTATGTTGACTCACACAAGGAATTCCGGCTATTGGTGTCTCTCTAGTATTAAATACAATATACACTAAAAATCACACACACACATTTTGTAAGCCACTTATCCTTCTGGGTCGCGGGGGGCACTGGAGCCTATCCCAGCAGTCATTGGGTGGAAGGCAGGAAACAACCTTGAGAGGTCAATATACAAACAATGTACATATAATTTACAGACAATACACAATATGCACTACATACATTGTATATAAGCAATATGCAGACTGTATATGGATAAGTAATACAAAGACTATGTACATATTATTTACAGACAACATATAAGCAAGATTTCTGCCAATCTGATTAAATACATTCCGATTATAGATTAAGACTGAGGTGTTTATGCTCACTCTACTCAACAGTCTGATGGAAAATCTCTGTTTACGTGCTCACTAGAAGTAATCAGATCCAAAATGATGTGCATGTTTAGAGAACCACTTAGTGTAGACGTTACCACGACAATCAGCATCATGTGAGTCCAGTCAGAGTGAGACGAGCAGCAGTGAGCAGTGCTTATGTTTTTAATTGCTTTAAAATGATGTCAGAATCAGGAAAACGTCCTTCACATGTCCTTATTAAAGAAGGCCGAGAGGAAGACGTCGTGTTCTGAGACACATAAGCTGGACGTCCGTCCCACCGCCGTCTTTTAAAGATCAGAGCATAAACTTTGTGTCCTCTGCAGACCAGTTTCTTCTCCGCCATGTTGAACGGTATAAACTTTCACTACGACGTGACGAACATGATCAGAACGGACTTAAACTTTCCGATAGGGAATGTAATCAGATACAGGCGTTTACACGGATATTATTCTTCTATTTAACGGATTATTTACAGGATTACCCACCTCGATCAATCAGATAGAAACTGTATTCCGAATGGCCTCAATCAGACTAGTCTATTCCAGTTGAAGTGTTTTCATGGACGTATTCTATACCGATTGAGCTATTAGTTGGATTATTAACGGACTATTAGGCTGCATGTAAACATGGCTATTGAGACACATGAGACAACAGCCTTAGGAAATCCCATCATTAAAGCAGAATTCCACCTTTTTTCTAAATTTCTAAATAATTAAATTGTTAAAATGTAAACAAAGTCCTTCGTCAGAAGAATTCTTCACAGTGGTGGTGATAGAAAAAGACATTAAACCATTAAATTTTGCCAATGTTGATGAAATTTCACTTTAAAAATGTAGATCAAAAGGCAAATAGATCTTATTTTCACCTCAGCTGCTCCTTAAGGGGTACTGCTGAACATTTAAGATAAAAAAAAACCCCTCAAATATGACTTTAATCCTTTCAGATACTTCATGCAATTAAGAATCCTTCTAAATCCTCCACTGGACTTGTGACCCACCTAGTTCTGTAGTGCTTTCCTTTTTTATGTACTTTTAGCTTTCACAGCTACATTTAATATATATACTGTATATATATATATATATATATATATATATATATATATATATATATATGTACACAGTAAGGGGATATCTTGCTACCATCTGTCAGCTGGGCCAGTGATGCAAATGTGGGCTTAGTGCCAGAGTGATAGGGGTTTTAGGGGGCTATAAATATGTGCAGGTTTGTTATGAGTTCATCTCTAATTAAGTCTGTAGCCCCTCACCTCTGGAGGACGCTTTGAAATAGATCTGCGGTTGAGGCTTAGAAGCAGCGGTGCGACAGTGGGAGCTTAACGCCAGATGAAATCACATTCAAATGTATAGCACTTATCTAGATGTGGACTCGGGCTGTCATTGTAGTGGAGAATCCTCTTAACTCCTCTTAAGTCTCCCTGACCCTTACCTTAAACCTCAGAGTAATAGGCACTTTGAACTGAAGTAAGACTGTAGAGATTAGCCGAATGAACCCATACACAGCCCGCTGGGGGCGAATAGCATTCGGGCCTGCTTTTCTAACCCCAAAAAAATTTTTGTCTGGGAAACAAGAGCTGTACTGTAACAAAGGTCAACAAGCCCTATTCAAGCTGGATTGGCTTTACTGGTAGCAAGTCCGGCAACTTAATTTGTAAGGGAATACTGGCCTGGACGCTCATGTCAGCGTTAAGATTTAAATTGAAGGCAGGGGTCCATGCACTGAAAAACAAAAACGTCCAGGTAATGCCAGATAGAATAGCATTAGGCTTGTAAAATAGGCTCATTTAACCTACCAAATGCTGCCCAACAAGATTGCCATGTGATGATTCAAAATATTTCATTTCCCTTCTCTTTTTAATTAGGCCATCACCAAAAACTGTTGTAGATTATTTAGTCCTGTTGTACCAAGTCAAGCTCCATTTTGGTGGTTAGTCTGGTCTTCTAGTCGCAAAAAATAAGGTGCTGTTATCTGTTACCATTTCTTATATACATTACAAATATAATTACATATTACATTGATGTCAATATGAACAGGAGTACTGTTACTGAGGGAGCTCTGGGTTCAGTGAATAATGCTACCGTGAAATAATATTTCCTGATTTCCTCTATTTTTGCACTTTTGTCACACTAAAAGGTTTCAAATCCTAACATAAAAAGTGATGAACGTTAGGAAAGTCAAATTGTCTTAATTATCAACCAGTCAGATTTATTTAAGTAGCGCTTTTTAAAATGGGTGTTGTCACAAAGCAGCTTTACAGAAAATCTGGGTCCAAGCAATGAAAAATGAGTAGAAAGAGAAAGAGGAGGAGATCTTCGGAGAACCTTGGCTTAATGGTGATACGTTAGGATGAATATGTGAATCGCTGTGAAGAGCTCAGTATAGTGTGAGGCAGGTGAAACGATGTCCATACAGGCACCAATATGATCAGGAAGATGTGGCATACAAGTGAGGCTTTCTGCACAGCAGGAAAGCGAATGGACGTGCAGGAAGCTCTATGGTGGTTCGGAGGTGGGTAAACAGGGGCACCCAGTCAAGGTAGACTGTGCAACAGCATCAGACCAGACAGGATGAGCAGCTGCTCAGCAAAGAACACCCCGATCAGTGTAGAGCTACATTTGGTTAAGGGGACATTTACTTTTTCACACGGGGCCAGTTGGTGTTAGGATAACTTTTTTTCTGTTAGTAAATGAAAACAATTAACCACCTAAATGTGACAAATGTGAATATGCAGAAATATAAGCAATCAGGAGGGGGCTGAATACTTTTTCACAGCCTTGTATAGAAGGCAATTCGCAGCTGAATTATTAGAACTTAGCAGATTTGGTTAAAACTATGGACGTTGCAGATTCGTACTGGATTAAAATCACAGATTTTGGCAGAAATCACTCAAATTAGCAGCACCTCCACTAAAACTAACCCAGTCTGAACTTTAGGACTTTAGCCAGCATTAGGTATACAGTATATATATGTGTGTGTGTGTGTGTGTGTGTGTGTGTGTGTGTGTGTGTGGGTGTGTGTGTGTATGCATGTGTTGCATATGTCTGAAATCAATCCGCAGTGTTTAAGGAGAGAAAAACCTCTCGTTAAAAATATAGATAAATTTTACCTTCGGCCTCTTGACAGTGGATGCGAGCGAGAGATAAACCCCAGGATTAATAATGTGGACCACATGTTAGGGACTGCAAGCAATGGAATAACAAACCATTTAAAACACTTGTAAATGCAGGGTGACCCGGGCCGCTTTGCTGTGTTTGTGGCTGTATAACATTCAGATGAGCGCACGTAAGGGTTTGTCGGCTAAACGACTGTTCTGGAATTCGGGAAGACTCGACGGTAGTTAAACAGGTTCGGCTCAGGAGACGCACGCATAAAAACGCTCGCCAACATTAGTCGTCCTTTTCAGGTTGCGCTGGACATTAATGGAATGCTGTTCCTGTTTGTGTTATTCCAGACAGAAACAAACAGTTTAAAAGATGGTATTTCATCCAGCGATGCCTCTCCATTCCCACCCTTTTTGAAAATAAACGTGTGAAAAGAAGGGTTGTTCAAAGTGATTCTGTAAAAGAAGCACTTTTGTTTCCCTAAAGAGCCTGTTGGATGATTCCTTAAAGCAGGGGTGTCAAACTCAACCACTGAAAGGGCCACATTAAAAAATCTCAGTAAATCTGAGTGCCAGCTGTGTTTTTACTTCATTTTTGCTTAATGAACGGGACATGGTTTATTCATAATATGCCAAAACTGCAGCAGCAAAATAGTTATAATAGTTATAGTTATAATAGTTTTTGAAATACCTATTCAAAAATAATTCTAATTAAAAATAAATTGTTTTAGGTAGTTTTTTTAAACTGTCTGTTTGCTTGAACTAGACACCAGGCATCTGTTCTTTTTGTGTAACCGCTGGCCCAGAGGGGGTCTGAACACACACCATGTTGCAGTGCATGCTGGGGACTGTAGTGCATCTCAGGGTGAAACGCTAATAATAATAGAGAATTAAAATAATTTCGCTGGCCGAATAGGACTGTGTCACTGGCCTGACTTGGCCCACAGGCCTTGTGTTTGAAAAATGGGCCTTAAAATATTGTTTTTGTAAATAAGACATGAAGCTATTGGTTGGTATAGTGTAGTGGGTAACACCTCTGCCTTCTCCACTGTAGACTGGGGTTCAATCCCTGCCTGGGCAGCACCCTACACTATACCAATAAGAGTCCTTGGGCAAGACTCCTAACACTGCCTTCTAAACTGATCAAACTGTAAGTCACTCTGGATAAGACTTTCTGACAAATGCAGTGAATGTAAGAACAGATTATAACAACCCCCACATAATGCAGAGGTTCTTGCATCACTTTAAAGCTCTTCCTTTAACAGTATATAAAGCTAAGAACCATTTAGGAACCTTTTTTTGGGGTGGGAGGTTTTAGGCGGGCTGCCAGATGTTTTATGTTCTGCCCTGCGCCCCTTTGAGTGCTCCAGGGTTTGCCTTTTGCTTTCTGTGAAATGTCTTGCTGGGCAGTGTTGGACTCTCTGAAACATTTCACTCTCTTCATGGTTCCCTCTCCCTGCCTTTCTGCCTCTTCTTCCTCAGCTCCTTAGATGTTGTTCAAAGTATGTATGGCTTCAAGCAAGAGTTCAGCAGTGCTGAAAGAAAATAACCTCTTTTTAATGAATAACTCATTGAGGGATAGAAACGAGCCAAGGGAAACTTTCTCTGTATTGCGATTCGCCGTGTCCCTTTTAATCAGCTCAGAAGTTCAGTCAGGTGAAGAAAAAAAGCTAATTGTATTTGAGGTCTTTAACCTGTTGTTAGAATCTTTCAGTTATGATTGTGAGCACTGTTTCAGCGCCAACCTCCTCTGAAATCTGAACCCGGACCACCTGTTAAAAGCTTGGGTTCACATATCCATAGCTTTCCAAATTTTTTTTTTATGCAAATGAGCCTGTTTTCTTTGTCAGTTTGTAACAACATAGTAGATTAAAACCCAAACAGGTTTATTTTGAGAAAAACAGCATCGTACATGTGAGGATTAGTGACAGTATTTATGTAAGTAGCCTGAAATCTTTCAGCTGTTAAAACCATCTTTAGGCCAAAAAAAAAAACAGCACACACCAGCATGCATTTCATGCTGGTCTAAGCTGGTCTGTGCTGGTCTGGCGCTGGTTTAACTGGTCAGCCAGGATGGTCATGCTCGTAGACCAGCATACCAACATCCAAAACACAACATATTGGTGTTGTTGGAAGAAAACCTTGTATCTCCAAAGTGGTAACTTTACAGGAGAAGGAAAAAACTTGCTTTACTTTTTTTGCAAGTCATTTTGGGTCGTTTCTTTTAGTCCATTCTTCATAAAATTTACACACAATGTAAAGGACAACAGGCATTTTCAAATTATGTCAAAAACCGAAAAAGATAGGAGATAGGAGGTTTTCTTCTGACAACAGCGATATGCTGGTCTTGCTAGTGACCAGCCATGCTAGTCTATGCTGATTTTCTTGCAGAAAAGAGTTGAAAGACAAAACTATTTTTCCAAAATTTACCCGAAGTATTAGCACATAGCTGTTTTCAGCAAGTCTGTGCAACCTTAATGAAGACCTTGATATGGCTTGAGTAGGCTGAGATAAGTTTTGGGTGACTATTGTGTTTGTTAGCATCATTAGCCTCATAGCTGCAGCACTGAACCAAAGAAGCACGTTTTGGATACCAGACATGTCTTGGCTTATCAGCTACATCTGGGATGAGGCAGAAACGTGTGTAAAATAGTTTAAATGAAAAATGAAAGCCAGAAAAAGTCCTATTTGAAAAGAAGGCAAGATGTTTCTTAACTTTTGACCAGCAGGGTGTGTATCATGTCAGAATAATATTGCTGATCTGGGATTTAGCCATGTGATGGTATTTGGTTGGATATCAAAGCCAAAATCGGCTTCAACATAGTTACTCTTACATCAAAGTTTGATACATATGGCCCCTGTTCTCCATCTCTTGAGAGACATACGAGCCCAAGAAAGGGCTGAATTATGGTTTACAGTGGGACACACTCTTTCCTGTGAGAGACTGCACGCAGTGTGACCTCGCATCAGGAATGGATGAGTCTCAAAGGCAGCAACGGGCCTTCGTCCAGACAGAATTACTACCCTGCTTTCACACCAGCGCCTAATCCATCTGTATCACACTCTAATACCAGGCTAAGTAGTCTTTCAGATTTCTGGTAGCGCTGCTTTGGCTGTGCTGCACTTAACTGAAGAGTCTCGAGTGAGTGGAAGCAGACTACTGTCCGTAACGCTTCAGATTGGTCTGCGATCCTGGACGTGAACTGCACTTCACTTGTATTGTTAATGTTCAGTCTTTTTGCGTTTCTCTTGGAGTGAAGCGTCTCTCCCACGACTGTGGAAAGAGGTCATTCTGTTCATTGATGATCGAGAAATGGAGAGAGTGATTATGAGCGAAGCTGTGGCTCATCAGCACTGTAATGTATTGACTGAAGCTGTAGGTGAAAGGTTGATTTCTACGATCTCAGGGTGGGCGGTATTTCAGTAGAAAAGTGTATAGCAGTAGGAGATTATGTCCTATTGTGAATTTACCATATTTTGGATTCTGTGATAAGCCCAAAAACAACTATAGTCCTGCCCACAATACATTTTTTTACCGCTTGAACTCGGAACAGCTTTAATAATACCACCTCCTTGTTTCTGTGCTCATTGTCCATTTTATCAGCTCCACTTACTATATAGGTGCACTTTGTAGTTCTACAGTTACAGACTGTAGTCCATCTGTTTCTCTGATACTTTGTTAGCCCCCTTTTACCCTGTTCTTCAGTGGTCAGGACCCCCATGGACCCTCACAGAGCAGGTACTATTTGGGTGGTGGATCGTTCTCAGCACTGCAGTAACACTGACATGGTGGTGTGTTAGTGTGTGTTGTGCTGGTCTGAGTGGATCAGACACAGCAGTGCTGCTGGAGTTTTTAAACACCTCAGTGTCACTGCTGGACTGAGAATCGTCCACCAACCAAAAATATCCAGCCAATAGCGTCCTGTGGGCAGCGCCCTGTGAGTAGCAAGTAGCCTACTGTGAAATGGGGAACAAATGTGGGGAAACAAACAAGGAGACGGGAAGCAGTTCAAGTTGCTTTTATTGAAGGCCAGTTTTACAGTTGGTGTGGAGTGGCATGCAGAGATGAAAAGGGTCTGGGGTATCCATGAACAAACAAACAGAAAAAGAAGGAAAACTAAAATAACCCAAAAACATTAAACAAAAATGGGTCACAAAGTACAAAATGAAATGTAAGAGGAAAAAGACAAGCAAGAAAGACATGAGGATATTAAACAGTGCATGACAGGGAAGAACGACACACAACCAGTGATAAATACACTGAACACAGGCAAGATGCAATAGGAGGCAGTAACGAGAATGTGAGGTTACAAACTAAACACAGGTGAGGGACATGACAAGAGGGCGGAGCTATGGAACCAGGGGAAGTATAAAAATAGTCTTCCTTTTTATAAATTTTTTAGATCATTATATTAGCTTAATACTTTAATTTGTATTATTATTTTTTATTGTTGTTATTAAGTACATTATGATATACATTTATGATGTACAGATGTTGCATGTGACCAAATTTTAAGTTTGCCCAGTCTTCTTTTTTCCTCACAAACTGGCGTCTGTTTATCATATCATTTCTTCACCGTATTCCTTTTTATCACTCTCTGAGTTTTCATAAAGCTTCTCCTGCATGGGAATTTCTGCTGCAATGGCGAGTGTGTATTTGTGTTTATCTCAGCATGTGCAGATTGCAAGCGCTCATCTCTCTGAACTCCTGAAGGGTGTGGAGAATCGATGTAGCGCTAGGCCTGCTCTCCCCACAGCTGAGAGCCTCTGCACAGCCCCCAAAAGGGGCCCAGCTCAGCACAGGGCCCCCCTAATGCTTTTCTCATCTGCACCCCATTCGCAAACTGGCTGAAATCTGCCGCTGACCGTGACCCCATCATGCCCCATTACCCCCACACCTGACTAAATCAGAATCAGAGTCGGAATAAGGTGCACAGGCATGTGTCAGATTTTTTCTTGGTGTAGTTTCATAGAACAAACAACGTTTAACCCAGACGATAGTTTTCTTACCGCATTCCGCCAAAACGAATCCCTCTTCCCACCACTGGTGGGGGTTTCTATGTTGTTCTTGTTTAAGGAAAGATTTCTAACATTTGTGGCAGTTTCTTATTTGTTTTTTACTTTTAATATAAAACAATTAGAATAAAATAGGGGCTCATGCTGTCGGCTAATGCAATAAGAAAAAATACATGCTTTCATAAATTTAGGAATGCATCAATCAGAAAGTTAGCTCTCAAACCATTTAAGCTTTTTTCACTCAAATGTCCTCACTCCATGGTCCCTCTCCTCTTGAGTCTGCAGGACACGGCGTCTGTGGTTTCCAAAAAGAATTTCTAATTTTGATTCATCTGACCACAGAACAGTTTTCCATTTTGCCTCTGTCAATTTTAAATGAGTTTTGGCCCAGAGAAGGCGGCAGCGTTTCTGGATCATGTTGACATGTGGCTTCTTCTTTGCATGATACAGCTTTAACTTGCGTTTGTGGATTGCATGGCGAACTGTGTTCACAGACAGTGATTTCTGGAAGTGTTCCTGAGCCCATGCAGTGTTTTCCAGTACAGAATCATGCCTGTTTTTAATGCAGTGCCACATGAGGGCCGAAAGATCATGAGCAGCCAATATTGACCGTCAACCTTGTCCCATGTGTACAAGGATTTCTCCAGATTCTCTGGATCTTTTGAAGATATTATGTGCTGTAGATGGTGGGATATCCAAAGTCTTCGCAATTTTACGTTCAGGAACATTTTTCTGAAATTGTTCCTCAATTTTCAGATGTAGTTTTTTGCAGATTGATGAGCCTCTGCCCATCTTTGCTTCTGAGAACCTCTCTAAAATGCTCTTTTAATATCCAGTCATGCAAATTAGTTGCAAATTGCTTCTCCAGCTGTTTTTTTGTTAGTAACACTTACTTTTCCAGTCTTTTGTCACCCCTGTCCCAACTTTTCTGAGATGTGTTGCTGCCATCAAGTTCTAAATGAGTTAATGTTTTTCATGAAATGATAAAATGTCTCAGTTTCAACATCTGAGATGTGTTCTATGTTCTACTGTGAATAAAATATGGGTCTATGAGATTCGCAAATCATTGCATTCTGTTTTTATTTACATTTATTTACATTTTACACAGCGTCCCAACTTTTTTGGAATTGGGGTTGTAGAAGAGGAGATATTTTATTATGATTTGAATTTGTTTGAATGTTATTGTGTATACACTCATGTTTTGCAAAAAGAGTAAGTATTGTTTATTTTTTTGCCATGTGTTTATTGAACCAAACCAAAGAAGTTATAAGTTTAGACTTAAACCTGTCAATACAGATTAAATATATATGTAATTCCCTACATACCTAACCACATAATTAACTATATCATTTCATTTCATTAGTGTAGACCACAGTAATAACTCAACCTCTAACATACAAAAAACAGAGCGTATAACTACCACACACACATTCTCTAAGCCGCTTATCCTCCTGGGTCGCAGGGGGAGCTGGAGCCTATCCCAGCAGTCATTGCTGAACAGTGCTGGACAGGTGTATACTGACATATAAGGTACATAAAAACATCCAGTGTGTGCAAAGTGTAAATCCAAGAAAACTATCAATAAATTGAGTGTCCACAATTAGGTAAACACCTGACCAAATCATGGTCACCTCAATCTTCTTTCTGTCTGTGTCTCCTTCAGACACAGTTGGTAGACTCTTGCTTTCACTGTCTGTGTGCCATCGTTATTTTGCTCTTTCATTCGTTCTTACTCTGCATTCGTTCTTACTCTGCAGTTCATTCTTTCTCTCTCTTGTAATAATGATACTGGGTCAGTTATGATCTCACCCATATCTAAGCTCCTCTGATAGCCAGTGTGGAAATTTATGGATGCTTTGGTGTGCTTAGAGGTGCTGCTGAGGTCATCCAAAAACTGCATGGGCCTCACTTAGCGTTCCTGTGTGGACAACTGACCCTCCGGCCTGGTCAGTGCAGCGTCCCGAGACAAATTAGTGTCGCAGGTGCCTAATCTCCCTCAATCTATGTAAATATCTACGTAAGGACACAAGGCAAACATAAGATCACTGATCCATCTGAAAGATAGTGTTACACCTAAAACTGAGACCATCAGGAAATTAGCCAGCGTGCTAATGAAGAAGACATCTGCATGACGGCGAAGGTGGTCTTGTTTTTGTTAAGACAAGATCCTCTCAGACGTCTGTGGCTGAGATGGGATGGTGCAGATGTGATATCATGGTTTTTCGGTATTATTGCCAAAATATTTTCTTAAATTATACAAATAAAAATGCATTGTATTGATAGATTTTTAATTGAACCCCTTGTTTGTCCTTATAACACCAAATGTTCAACTTAAAATCGGTTTAAATTAATATTAAATGATCAACAGCTCTACTGCTACCTTGGCTGTATCATGCTGTGCAGGGAGACTGTAGTGATAAACTTCTTCCACCGTAGCATTTCAAACAAAGATAATTGTACACAGCTACACAATTATTATTATTAAAATAATTATTAAAATTTAAAACAGCATAGCTCTATTCTGACTGGACGCCTTTATCAGGAGGACACCTGTAATAACATTTTTAGCCTCCTCAGTAACTGAACTCTCACGTCCAGACCCAGATGTTTGTATTATTTGCGGTTATATGATCACAGAAAACTAAAAGTTGGTGATATTGAGAATATAAGCTGATGCTTTATACCTGTAGTTGCCATTAATTTCACCCCTTTAATCAGCCTGTGGGATCTCGCTTTTCAGACTTGCTTTCCCCTCCTTCTAATGATCTAATGTGGAAATAATAGCCCAGATCAAGGGATGGTTAAGAGGCTCTTTCAAGGCATTTGTCATTCCCTGATTCAGGAATTGATCAGTAACAGCACTCAAAAACCTTTTCTTTCCAACATAATGCGACATCTGCCTGTAAAACCATAGAGGTAAAATTATCAGAGCATTGCTGAATTTAGTGCGAACCAGTAGTTAATTTGGCCTGTAATGATACAGACATAGAATCATTGATTAGCCCCTGTAAAAGAGGAAATTATGCCCCAAAGCAGGGTTATGATTACCACTTTGGATTATCAATAACACCAGTAAATGACCTGTCCCCGTTAAGCGTTAGCTTTTAGCATAGCCATTGCTAAATTGTGCTTATACTTTTAAGCATTATTCGTTAGCATTGGTCTGAGTATGATATATTGATTATTGATCAACAAATTACATTATGTATATTCAGGGATGCAAATTTGGTCCAACAAGTGGGGGGTAGTATCAATATCATGATATATATATATATATATATATATATATATATATATATATATATATATATATATATATAATTTTTTTTTGTTGTTGTTTTTTTTTGTTTTTTTTGTTTTTTTTTGTTTTTCAGTTTTTGACATAGTTTGAAAAAAATGCCATTTTCCTTTTACATTATGTGTAAATTTGATGATAAACAGTCCAAAAGCAATGGCCAAAAATCACTTGGAAAAAACTCTGGTTCCATTGACTTACATTATAAGTAAAGTAGTTTTTTTTTCCTTCTCCTGTAAAGTTACCATTTTGGAGATACAAGGTTTTGTTCCCACAACAGTGATATATGTATATATATATATATATATATATATATATATATATATATATATATATATATTTAACTGATATAACTGTATATATGTTAATACAGTGCATATATATTGCCTCCTTTTCTGCTCAGAGTGTTCTACAACCAGTCAAATAGAGACATTATTCTTCTCTAGGCTTACAGTGAAGCTTTGAAGCACAATTTGCTCTGGCTGCATCAGTTGTAAGGCTGGTACCCTGACAAAAGTGCTGCAAAGTCCACAGCTAGGTGCATGAGTGAGCAGCACAGACTGACTACAGATTCATGGCCAAAAGTGGAACCATTTGGCGTCCAGCCAGGATAACCGGCTTTTTTCCATTTTAAAACTCCGCTTTTAGAATGAAGAAATATCGGAGGGGACGAGGAAGTTCAGGGCAGGATCATGGAGAGGAGCTTCTCAGTTTGGCCCTTTTTGGACCGATTTCAAAGCTGCAAAACCTTATAGAACAGTCCAGCTTTTACAGCTGCTGTAAATGGCACCAAGCAATGTTATAGAGCTGCTTTCAAAGCCAAACATATAATTTTTTTGTTGAGAAGCAGGCCGGCAGGGTCAAAGGTCATTTCCCTCTAATGTTTTGCAGAGGAACTCTTTGTTGGGTTATTGGCTTTAGAGGCTCTCTGTATGTATGGAAATGATGAATGAGGGGTTCCTGGGACCACCAGTGGAATTCTGTTTACCGAGTGTGTCATGGGGGGAGAGTGGTCAGGCCAGAAAGAGGAGTCAGGAGGTCGTGACTCGAATCTTTCCGGTTGGAAAAATCCTTCTGAGCAAAGCCGTTTGAGGAACACCTGAAGCCTGTTGGCTTTTCTTCTCAATTTCTGAACATGTTCATGGTGTAACGTTAGTCAGCTGTGGTTTAGAAGATTGGACAATGAGGCTTTCGCATTTTGGCTCTACCATTGTTGTTCATGCTTGCGGCACTGATCATTTTAGTGTATATGCAATGGATAAACTTTTATAATCTAGGATGGAGCTGATTTGTTGGGTAGCTTATATGAGAAAATAAGACTAATGTGTGGTTGGCATGGAAGTGGTTAATTGAATATATGAATATCTGTATTTATCTTAGTATTCATTTATGTAGCCTCTTTCTGCAGGCCCCCTAGTGGCCATTCTGCCAGCTGAATGGGAACTGATATTTTTAATTAATGTAATGTAATGCAATAAAATATTTTTCCTCATAACTCTGCTGGCATGTTAAGTAGGACACTGTTGGCTCTCTCTATGTAAAATGTCATGACTCTATGTTGAGCTGCTAAGAAGTAATGAGGGGAAAATAGCATTTAAACGCCATAAAAGACTTTAACAAGTGCTGACTTGCTTGCTTACCTACAATAATGTGAATCCAGTTCATTTCCAGTTTGTATATAATGTTCATTTCTATCAAAATATATTCCTTCAATGTTATTGAGGAGAAGAATGCATAGTTCAAATGAGGAACCTTTTCCAGAACAGGCGGAAATTGTTTTTTTATGGCCACTGTGAAAAAACAAAAAAAATGAATTTTATGTTATTTTATTTGTTTAGAAGAAGTAGCATTACCAAGTCAAGAGAAATAAAAACTCACTAAAATATGCCACCCTGTAAAGCATTAAAAAATAATTTAAAAGTCAATGTTGTTGGATCAGATTTCAGTTTGGCCCATGTCATACGTCTTTACGTATTAATGTCAACTAAGACTGACTTAAAAAGAAGGTCTTGCTCGATGTGTAGGTGCAAATGCAAAATCAGCTTCATACTGATGAAGATATGATGATATTAGTAGATAATTCACTCCTTCACCAAGTTTTGACTGAGTTCTCTTTGAAAACTCACTTGCAGCCATCAGATTCATCTACCCGGGGAAGGGGTTTGAAGCACAAACCATGTTTAAAAATGTTCTTCCCAATGTTGCGTGCAATTACACATTTCCACCAGAGAGGTCTCCAAATCCCCAAATCCTACATAGTACAGCTTTAAATACATTTTCAGATAATTTGAAACGAAATCGCAGAGCATATAGTAAACAGACAGTTCTGGCATCTCATGTTTAGCAAAACTGCAATGATTATAAGCAGAACTATGTATAGAAACATTTACAATAGCAATAACAACTGACCAACAATAGGCAAATCAGGAGTGATCATGTCTTAAACTATCTGCGTGTGATAAACACGTGTTCGTCTGTTTTTGTTTTTTATTCATAACTGTATAAATAGCGTAAATGATTACAGCGCTCAGATTGGAATTTGGGCAGATACCTGCACAGGAAGGGATTTCCTCCTCACGATGCCCATTCGCAGTGTTAAGTGTCATAAGAAAACATCTGGAAGGCAAATGAACTTGACCTGAACCGAGTCATAAACACAGGCTTCCTTTCTCGCAGCTGGTGGACAGAAAGACAGCCGCTCCTCTGTAAAACAATGTTCCCTGTTTTAAAACCCAGCTACTGCACATCCCACAAGACAAGACTCTCCAGCTTTGACATCCGCTCTGCTCTCAATCCTCAAACGCTTCTATTTAGATCAGCTAATGACCCCAGTTGGCGCCCGCGCCAAGCTATCAATTGTATATTTTTCTGTCACATTTCTTTTCGTAAGTGGTTCATATCATGAACATATCATTTAGATGCTGTCTGGGTGCCAGTACTGAGTGGAGGCAAGGTGCCTAGGCAAACAAATGGTTTTGTGATTTGTAGAAGCAGAGCGTTCGCTGATCCAAGATCCAAACTATACGATTTCTATTCTTATGGGTCTGCTAGCCTGCAAAATCCAGCCGAACAGATGGACCCTGGGTTGCGTTTTCACTTTGTCTCTCTTTTCTTTCCTCCTTCCTTCCTTTCTTTCTTTCTCTATTAGTTGAATGGATATTATTTAAACTGCAAAAAAAAGAGAAAAGTGTAATAAAAACATATTGACATATTTGAAAAATATGACAACCTGTATTGTAACCATGTTACAGGCCAAATGTAGTTCTTCTTATAATACACAAACACGGTAACCTGGTGCGCAACATGGTAGTTGGTAAGACTGGCTCTCCACTGTTGTCGGAAGAAAACCTCGTATCTCCAAAATGGTAACTTTACAAGAGAAGGAAAAAACCTACTTTACTTTTAATATAAGTCAATGGAACCAGACGTCTTTCCAAGTCATTTTGGGCCGTTTCTTTTAGTCCATTCATCAAGCGATTTACATATAATGTAAAGGGCAACAGGCAATTTCAAATTATGTAAAAACCTGAAACATGTCAAAAATGGAGATATGAGGTTTTCTTCCGACAACAGCGATATGACAGTTTGAAAATATTTTAATACTCAAAAAGAGCCCCTGCAGGTTAAATCGGCTTAAAGTATCATTATTACGGTTTCCTGGCTGAGGCCGCAGCCCCCCACAGTAGCGCAATGGACGGAAAAAGTTAAGGATGTTTACTGTAGGGAAAGTATAACTGCAAGATTACATTTGAAAGCAGACATTTTTTTGACTAAATGGTCCTCAGTTATTACATATTTGTTTATTTTTTTCCTGTTTCTTTTCTTCTCACGTAAATGAAAGCACCATACACTTTACTTGTCTTTGAAGATATAACTGTACTTGAAGATATAACTTCTGTATAAGAAGTTCAAAAAAAAAATCGGCTTAAATTAAGGCGTTTATGATAGACAAGCACAAGGCTGCCCCTTCAGATGAGCTAACACTAGATCTAACAGTGGAGATGATGAGGGTTGAGCTAAAAGGTGCAACCTAAGCTGGTGTGGAGGACTCATCATTTCTTTTTCCTGAGTGGATGATGTGCCATGTTAGTTTGTCGAGGTAGCATTGAAAACGAGTGTGTGTCTTTTCACTGTCCCTCATTTTAGCTAACCTCTGGCAACCTAGTTTGCTAGCCTCGGGTAGCCTAGCGAGAGATACAGCTGTACTACCGCAGACTTCTGTCACTTTCTTGACACGTCTTTGGGAATGTGCTCACGTTAAGTAAAGTACTACAGCTTCTTGTCATGTCTCCCCCCTGTATATTTTCTTTCTGACCAAATAGTGATTTATGTCTTAGTGTAGTGGATTATCTGTGTGCACGCCTGCTACATTAGCAGTCAAAAGTTTGGACACAACTTTTGTAGTTTTCCACTTTTTTGGAAAAATAGTGCAGGAATCAAAACTATGAAACAATGGAGCTCTTTAGTGACTTTTATTTTGCATTCCCCCCCTTTGCCTTGATGCTTCGCATGCCCCTGGCATTCTCTCAAACAGCTTTGTGAGGATCCAGAAATGCTTTTAGAGATCAAGAGGTCAACAGTTGAAGATTCAGTAGGATGTGCCCAGACTTTTGACTGGCACTGTATGATCAAACATACCTTTATGTCCAGTGTAAAAGTCCCTGCTGACTCCGCCCTTCTTTATCATGCTTATCACTGTAGCTCCGGTAGCGAAAAGCAGTATAGCTCTCCATCTCAGCCCAGTCTTCTCACTTCATTATTCTCCTCCTCCTCTCTCTCTCTCTCAGTGAGTGCTCCTGCGCTCTGTGGCAGTCTGCCCAGGTATGTACGGGCATGGCTGAGGCATCTGGGGCAGCTCCCACACAGTGGGTTGTCCTCTGTGCTCTCTCTCTCTTACTCACTCTCTTACTCACTTTGGCAGTCACCACTGCTCTCTGTTACTCTGCTCAGGAGGAGTTTTTTTTGGATAAATCCTTAGAAATCTAGATTCATCGTCTTTTTGCTATGCTTTCAATGTCCATTTCATAATTATTTAAATGTAAGGCCCCTACGAAATGAGACCCTCAAATAAAAAGAGCATCACTTCATTAACAGCTACCAGCGCTGCTCTGTAGGCGACCCTGCCAGTCTGCAGTGACAGCAGAGGAGGGTAAAGTTCAGCTCCTCACTGCTGGGCTTTAGTTACATTTAGGGCATCATATGCCTTCAAAGAGGAGGGCAATTATTTATTATCACCCACCCCTAATTCTTCAGTGATATGAAGCTGAAGTCAGATATTCACCAGCTTCTCATTCGACTTTTCTTGTTCCACCTTAAATGGAGCAGCAGTCACATTGTAGCGCTTCAGGAGTCAGTACTGCTGGACTGTTTAAGGTGGAATGGGAAATTGAGCCAGCTAGCTACCGAGACATTAGCATAATATTAGCGATTTTATGCATGTTATGAAAAAAACAACCATAATACACTGAAACGACATTAAACTAAGGTAATATTATGGTTATTGTAGTTTTTAACAGAGAAAATTCTCACATTTGTGGGTTTCTTTGGTCTCTTGTTCAGCCATCTTGCCAGTTTTTCTTTTTTTCTCATAACTCTCTGTTTGGAGTCTCTGAAAATCCTCTGTTTGGGGGGTCATGTAGCCCTTCACTTCGCCCTACCCCGCTATCTCAACAAGAATCAGGGACACCCTACCCCTAGATGTGAACACGCAAAATGGAGGGCTAAGGGCTAAGTGGTAGGGGTGAGGGGTGAATCGGGATTGGGCCTAATTATATAAAATATATATAGATGATTGGTTAAGTAATTAATTATCTTTACATTCAACATTCATTACATTCTTTTTAAGTCTACTCTTCTGCATTTTTCCATCTGATCAAGATCACTGACAAAACTATGGCAAAAACAGTATAGGATGTTTTTTTTTGTTCTCCAAAACAAGACTATATAGGCTAGAACAACTTTATCAAACACAAATCATAATAAAATATCTCCTTTTCTACATACACACATGCATGTGGTATTGATTGAAAGTTTTCAATGCAAACTGGTTGAGCTATTCTTACATTATATATTATAGAAGTGTGTAAGAAAACTTTGGCCATTTGAGGGGTTAAAATGGGGGGTGAAGCCTTCGAGGTTAAAGCAGAAGTCACCCAGAAACTCCAGCCCAAGTTCTCTCCCCTCTCAGAATCATCTAGTGTCTTCTCATAGTGTGACCATATGAAGGCGTGGTCAGAACTCATAAAAAACCCCATTGTGATCCATGTAAGAGTTAGAACAGACAGTGTTAATCAGACTCTGTGTTGTGTTTTGTCTTTATTTTGCGCAGGTGGCAGCAAATGATGCTGATGGCGGCTCGTTCGGCGCTATAACGTATTCTCTAGGATCGGGACCCAGCAGTTCTGCTCCTTCACTGTTCAGCATCAATAAAGAGACAGGACAGATCTGCACCAGCACTGCGCTGGACCGAGACGAAGGAGCCGACAGCTTCGAGTTCATCGTCACTGCTGCTGACGGGGTGAGTGGTGGGCCGACCTGTCATTCAAATCTCGATTGCTCGATTAAAGTCTTTTATTAAATGAATAGATGGAATTTACCTTTGTGATGAATCAGCAATAGCAGGTTAATGCATATTTCTACTGGTCTCTCTCATAGTAAGAAAGGTTGGTCTTACAGCGTTTTTAGATTTTTTTGAGACTGTAAGACTGTTTTTATTGTTTGGCCTTTTTTATACTTGTTACCTGATTAATGGTCGAAGTAATTAATAGATTGCTCCATTGCTAGTAGAACTGATAGCCCTAAATTACAGTAATGTAGTACTGTAAAGACTAATAATCGGTTTTAGGGGTACAGTAGTGCAAAGTAACGTTACCATAATGTAACGAAGTAGTGTATCATTTCTGTTCCACATTACACTCAAAATTATTTTAAATGCATTACAATTACTGACTTAATAAGAATTTTGTTAATTACTATACTCATATATCTCAAACAGAGCTATATTAGTTAAGAAATTTCCTCTATATAGATTATTCAGGCCTGTTCTGAGCAGTTGAGCAGTTCAGCATGATCACAGGATGCCTGTAAACTCGGCAACCAATCAGTCGAAGCATCTAATGTTGCTGAAATAAAAGTGATGGATGAAGAGCCTCATGCCAAAGAAGAGAGAACCCTAAACTCACCTAAACCTGCCTGATTTTACCTGTCAATTTTAGTTAAAGAACACCTTTGGAAGCTTTAGATTTATTCATTAAGATTTTTTTGGATTGTGATTAGTTTCTGGGTTTTTAAACAGCATCACTCATTCATTATTTAATAATGCATATCTGCCTGTGTCATTGATGATGACAGGGCTTTTTAAATGATGTTTAAATGATGTTTATGGGGCAGTCATGGGCTGGAGGTTAGGGAACCAGCCCTGTGACCGGAAGGTCGCCGGCTCGATCCCCAGAGCCGACAGTACATGACTGAGGTGTGCTTCAGCAAGACACCCAACCCCGGATAGGGCTGCCTACCGCTCCGGGCAAGTGTGCTCACTGCCCCCTAGTGGAACACCACATATACACTAGTGAGCACACACACTAGGGGGCAGTGAGCACACTTGCCCACTTGCACCTCCGCATTTAACCCATCCGTGAAGTGGAACACCACATATACACTAGTGAGCACACACACTAGGGGGCAGTGAGCCACTTCACGGATGGGTTAAATGCGGAGGTGAAATTTCCCCGTTGTGGGACTGATAAGGGTCCCTAAATACAGTTACAGTTTTACATTATTTCTTTCTAAACAAAGTACTTAAAAGACTCTGGTACTTTCCGGTTGTTACAGATTTGTGTGGGTTTTAGAGAGTAACGTAGAAGTAATGAGTAATAAGATTACTTTTGTCCAGGACATAATAATTAAACTAATCCCTTTTCAGTTTGAGAGAAGTAATTGATCATTTGTATTGGATTATTGTGTAACTATCCCAACACGGCTCATAACACAGTTTCGTGATAAGCTTCATTTGACTTTTAGGACTGTTGTGCTTTTCAGGAAAGTTTGCTTGCTAACTGTAATGGTCCATAACAGTGGTCAGGTTTGTTTTCAGTGGATGGACCTACCTTACAAATCACTCACTGACCTCTTTTACTAGAACATTATTCAAGGGTTCGACCCTTTAATAGCATTTTCCAGTCAAGACTGAACAGACGCAGTGCTTCGATACAAAGGTGTGTTTGTGCTGTAGCGTCGTCCTCAGAGCAGCTTTCTGATTCACTGCACAGCATATTCTCTTTTTACTGCCAGCAACAACAATCGTCCACTCCCCACATGAAAAGGCAGTAAAGCACAGTGTCCCTGGGGTGCATTGTTATATACCAACGCAGGCATTCACACTCCCTGTCTTTCTGTCTGTCTTTCTCTATCTGTCTCTGTTTCTCACTCTTTTTGTGCCATTATATCTTTTGCTTTCTCTCTCTCTCTCTCTCTCTCATACCCAGTCACTGTGTCACTCTCTCTCCCCTTATATTGGGCAGGTAGCCGTTCTCTCATTTCCCCATTTCCATTATTAATGCAGTCATAACACGGTGCTTGCGAAGGACGTGTAATGAGTGCGCAACTCATTTAACTTTCCTCATAACAGCTCTTTTTTCATCCCCCTGAATGCTGTAAGGATTTCCCTTACAAATTTTAATGATCAAAGAAAAAGTGAAAAGCAAAGCTGACTGCAGTGAAGCTGGTTCTGCTGCAGTCACTCATTGGTCAATGACGTGCTCCCTGTTTCTCTCAGGGTGGTCTGAGTTCATCAGCGTACGTGAAGGTGTCACTGCAGGACATCAACGACAACAGGCCCACGTTTTACCCGGTCAACTACGCGGTCAGCTTGAGCACGCAGAGTGCTCCCGGAACCTCCGTCATCAGGGTAACGGCCCATGACCCTGACGCCGGGGAGAACGGCAAAGTGACGTATCGCACTGTGCCAGGAGGAGGCTCCAACTTCTTCACCCTCAACAAGGACACAGGTGAGTGTGTGGGCATGGGTGCATGTCTGACAGTCTAAGGGGGGGTGGGTATGGTGGACACATTCCTCCCAATACTGAAAAGAAAGAATCAATTTCATCCCCCAATTTAAGACTAAAATATAAATAAATGAAATAAATGAAAACACATTCATTGAGGATCATGCAAAACCTTCAAATGGGTGCAGTGACACCTTTAGAGAGCAGTTACTGTCTATGCTTTACTGTATTTTTAGTAGCGGCTGCAGAGAAAGTAGTAGTGGACAGTGTGTTTACATCACAGTATTATTATGATTTTGAGATATATTGTGTGTAGTATATTTCGCTGTTGTCAGAAAAAAACTTTGTATCTCCAAAATAGTAACTTTACAGGAGAAGGAAAAAACCTACTTTACTTTTAATGCAAGTCAATGGAACCAGAATTTTTTCCAAGTCATTTTGGGTCATTTCTTTTAGTCCATTCATCATGAAATTTACATAGAATGTAACAAGTAACAAGTATTTTCAAATTACGTCAAAAACTGAAAAATGTCAAAAATGGAGATATGAGGTTTTCTTCCAACAGCGGCGATTTATGTATTTGTTTTTAATAAAAACATTTTGGATTCTTAACTAAACCTGTTTTTGTAGATTAACAATGGGGTCATTATTATTGTTATAATTATTATTATTATCATAGGACGTCCCTTCACTTTTAATGAGAACCATATTTAACAACTGAAATAAATCTGAAATTTTTTCATTGGGCAACATAGTAAAAATAGAAATTAACAATATATGGACAGATGTCAATATTGCTTTCTAACACTAGTGAGATAAAGGAGAATGCATGAAAGCACACAGCTGCGCAGCTGAGCCCAGCAAGAGCACTGCTGAATATTATTTAACTAATTTCTCAAGTCATTTGTCTCATACATGTGTCTCTTATGATCTACCTTTCATCTACAAGTGTCAGACGTTGCTGGAATTTGGGAAATATTAGTCATTGATGCTTGATGAACCTGCGGAGCCTCTCGCTAATTTGTGGCATGAAGTGTAGATGAGAAACTCATATCTTTGAATCGACCTATTAAGAACTGGTATAGCCATTACAACATGGTAGTTACTATGTAGTAATGGTACATGAGTATGTACTATGTAGTAATACCACCTTTACTACATCAAGCAGTACAAAAACAGTCTGGCTAATCTTTACTCTTTCAGGTGAGGATGGAGTCACCTTGAACTCTTATATGATCTCTTCAGTGCATCCGAATGTAAACTAGAGTCATTTGTTAATCTGTCAGTAATTATTATTATAATGTTATAGTATTAGCTAGCAAGGTGGCTAAAGCTAACATTCTAAACCTTTATGCTAGCATCCCATTTCTGCCCCCCAAGTCATAAACTAAGGTCCAATCCCATTTCACCCCTCACCCCTACCACTGAGCCCTTAGCCCTCTGTTTTGTGCGTTCACATCTAGGGGTAGGGTGTCCCAATTCTTGTTGAGATAGAGGGGTGGGAGATAATAAATAATTGCCCCCCTCTTTGAAGGCATATGAGTCCCTAAATGTAACTAAAGCCCAGCAGTGAGGAGCTGAACTTTACCCTCCTCTGCTGTCACTGCAGACTGGCAGGGTCGCCTACAGAGCAGCGCTAGTAGCTGTTAATGAAGTGATGCTCTTTTTATTTGAGGGTCTCATTTCAGAGGGAGGATTTCAACCACTACCCCTTATAACTCAGTTCCAAGAGATTAGGGTGACACTCGAAAACAAGGGGTAGGGGTAAAAAAAAGAAAAAAGAAATGGGACTGGGCCATAGTTACGTCTTTGTCCGGTTACAATGCGATCATCCATTTAGTGGTGTTTTCTATGGCTGACCGCACTGTGGTGTCATTTTGAATGGCATTTGTATCTCTGTAGGGGTGATCTCTCTGTCCCGCTCCCTGCATGGAAAGGCCAACTCTGTCATCACCATGGTGATCACAGCGCTGGACGGAGGTGGTCTCACGGCACCGGTAAATGCCAGAGTGAACATCAGTGTGGTGGCTGGCTCAGTGGCGCCTCCTGTGTTCGAGCAGGCTCAGTACTTCTTCACTGTCTCTGAGGATGTGCTCAGAGGCACTGAGGTCGGGGTAGTACGGGCTAACAGCCGAAACGGTAAGTGCTTACTACAAGGTATGTAGCACTGAGAAAGGCTTCTTCTCAAACCCATTTAGGTGCTTTAAAAATCCATATTTTAAAAGGTTCTTTAAAGAACCATATATAAGCAGCTCTCCATCATAAAGAAGAAACACTTAGCCAGGCAAAGGACCCTTTAAGCATTCAGATAGTTCTTTGAGTTGTCTATCAGTCAGCAAAGACGTGTTTAGGCTACGTTCACATTACAAGCCTCATTCTTCAAATCCGTTTTTTTGCTCAAATCCGATCTCTCTGACACGATGGTTCACACTCGTTTAGGTAAGTGATTCAAATCGGTCATTAATGTGACGAACCGGCGTCCTGAAATGACCCTCATGAGCTCATCCTACTCAGTAACGTCACGTGAATGAATCACGTGCATCATCAGCACAAACTAACGAGCAGAACGAGCTTCGCTGAGAAGATCATTAACTCTGATCAGCTCTCAGCTTCATTATTAGAGCGAGACGAAGGAGAAAAAGGTGAGATGAGCTGCTTTTCCACCGTTTACAGGCTTTAACTTCTGTTCGGCGCTGCTGCCATGGTAACGCTGAATGATGGTGCAGTGCAATGGAAAAAAAGCACATGAATTCCGATCTGAGGTTCACATTAAGGTCACATGGCCACGAATCGGATACGTATCTGATCTAGGACCACATATGAAAGTGGCTCAGGTCAGATTTGAAAAGATCAGATTTGTGTGTCCACACAGCCCTGAAAACATCAGATCTGAGTCACATTAGGGCAAAATAATCAGATTTGTGCCACTTCAGCCTGGTAATGTGAACGTAGCCTAAATGTCTAAAGTTCGCCTCTTTAGTTTTGTACTGGAGCTACAGGACTAATATAGCCAACAAGTAATAGAAGCTTATATTCGCCAAGCAGCATCGTGCAAACTGAGTATCTAAACCATCTCACAGCTACCATTTCCACACTAGCAAGTCTGTTTGAGATTATTTAATGCAATTTGAGGTAAGTGATGATTTAGGCATTCCGTTTGCTAACTGGGGAGTTTCATCTTCCGTTTTTGGCTACGTTAGAGCTCCAGTGCAAAACTGAAGAAGCAAACTTTGGAGGCCAAACATGTCTTGGCTGATCAGCTACATTTGGGATAAAAGGGAAAATTGTGAAAATTAGATATTTTTGCTGAATAGTGCTTTAATGCATCCCATTAGTGGCTACTTCTTATTCCCACTGCTGCATGAACACACAGCTCTCCACATCTGTAGCAGTGCAAGGGCTGAGGATCCGTGAGCTGCAGTGGCAGGACGTGCTGAAAGGCTCGATACTCAGTCTTTTTGCTCACGTTGAGTCAGTCGGACGAATAGAAAAACAGCTGCACTGTGGAGCTCATTAGGCCCTCGCATCAATCACAGATTCCGCTGCCTGTGCGGTGTTATTACACTTCATGTTCTGGCATTTTGTTTTCTGACAGTTTTTTGGTGCGCTGGAGCCGAGTGGTGAAAAATGTTTGAGAATGAGATTTAAAATAGAACAGATTGAGGTGACTTGTTCTTCCTCTCTCTCTCCCTCTCTACCTCTTATTGATATGACTGTATGGAGTACGAGTATCGAGGATTGCTGAAGCTTTAAAATCAGCTATTTTTTACGAAAGTCCGGAAAGGCCATGAGCTGTTGCTATAATTTTCTGTATTGTTATCTTGAGATAACAAGATAAGTAATTTGTCATTTCAAGATAACAATTTTGTCATCTCGAGATAACATGATAAGTATTTCATTATTTCAAGATAATTTTGTTATCTTGAGATAACAAGACAAATAACTTGTTATCTCAAGATAACAACTTTGTCTTGAGACAGTAAGTTATTTATCTTGTTATCTCAAGATGACAGCTTTTGTTATCTTGAGATAACATGATAAGTAGTCTGTTATTTCAAGATAACAATTTTGTTATCTTGAGATAACAAGATAAATAACTTACTATCTCAAGATAACAACTTTATCTTGAGATCACAAGATAATTATCTCGTTATCTCAAGATGACAGCTTTTGTTATCTCGAGGTAACATGATAAGTAATTTGTTATTTCAAGATAACAATTTTGTTATCTTGAGATAACAAGTTAATTAACCCAATTATCTCAAAATTATATAACTACCTCCTGTCCTCTCTGGACGTCAGTATATTTTTACTGAAACACTTTGATAAGATGAGCAGTTAAAAGTAGACTCAAACTACTCAAACTCTGCTGGTCCACAGGAGAGGATTTCTTCCGACAGCAGCGATTTATGTATTAATGTTATTGTGTCCATTTCACAATCAGACTACACTTTTGTATTATTTGCTCTTTTGTATTTAATTTGTGTGGTGAGGACCATTCGGACAATAGTGGGAAGTTTAATCTCTCTCTCTCTCTCTCTCTCACCTCTTCCAGGAGCCACTAAGGATATCTCCTACACCATCTCCTCTGGCGATCCTGATGGATATTTCACAGTTGACTCTGAGACAGGAGCCCTTCGCACCAGCCTGCCGCTGGACCATGAGGCTCGGCCGTCTCTGGAGTTGGAGGTCCAAGCCAGCAGCGGCTCCCCACCGGCCTTTGGTCAGACACGAGTCATGATCACTATTGCTGACGTCAATGACAACGCGCCCACCTTCCTGCCCTCCTCTTCTGAGTCCCTGCTACTTCCCGAGGCCACCAAGATCGGCTCGGTGGTGTACCGCGTCCAGGCCAAGGACCGTGACTCGGGACAGAACGGCCGACTCACCTTCTACCTGCTGCCGTCTGGAGGCCAGCGTGCGTTCAGCGTGGAGAGGGGCAGTGGAGAGATCCGTCTGATCTCCAGCCTGTCCTACGACAGTGTCCCGCGCTACGATCTGCAGGTGCTGGCCCGGGATGGGGGCATCCCGCAGCGCAGCGCCACCTTCACTCTGATGGTGCACGTGCAGGCCGAGGATGACCAGGGCCCCTGCCTTTGACACCCTGACCTACCGTGTGGAGCTGAAGGAAAACACTCCCCTCAACACCCGCTTCCTGCAGGTGCGCGCCCTCAACAGAGACCAGGCTGGAAATGGAGCAAACGGAGGTCAGTATAATCAGCTGTTTATAGATTCTTATAGACTTTAGGAGGTAAAATGCATTAACGTTGATTTTTTAAAGCGTTAAAATCAGTATAATCAGTGACAATAACAGGTAATGCTCTAGTTCTAGTATTAACCAGATAAGTGTGTGGTACGAACTCCAAAGTACTTGATTATCATTTTAGGTAGCATGATGGGAAGTTGGTAATTACTAATATTACACTGAAATAACTAACAGGTTCTAGTTATTAACCTGACAAAGGACATATTAAAGTCCCTCATAGTTATTTGGAGTAATAAAGCGGTAATTACATGCTAGATTTCAATGTAATGTCATGCATTTAAGCAGGAAAGTAAATCAGAAGCACCACCAAGAACCAGGTGGTTACATGGTGTAAAATGACAACACAAAATAAAAATAAATAAAATATACGGTAAAGACAGTAAAACCATAGTAGAATCATTGCTTTCTTTTACAGCCCAGATTCAGTTTTGTTTCTCGGTTATAATTAGGTTCATACTATATAAAGCTCTTTGTACTTTATTTGCGTATAATCATTTAGGTAGTATTTTTACATCAAATAACTACCCAGTACTTTTTTACAATAAATATTTACATAGTACTGTGGAGTGTGTGATGCATGAATGGTCCTTTCTGATGATGCTGCAGCTGCACAGACTCAGACTATTTAAACTATCTAATTAACCTTTGCTCCTCCTGTTTTTCCCCATTTTGTATTCTAATATTTTATACTAACGCTGTTTGCTATCCGGTGTTGACCAGAGGAGGATGGGTTCCCCTTTTGAGTCTTGGTTCCTCTCAAGGTTTCTTCCTGTTGCTCTTAGGGAGTCTCCATTGGCGACGCTCAATGGGGCTCAGACCCGGATTTTTCTGTAAAGCTGCTTTGTGACAACACCTGTTGTAAAAACGCTATATAAATAAACTTTGACTTGACTTGACTGTGTGCCACATACTTAACCTGTTAGTACCTAGAACCAGTTGGGCATTTCAGTACCATCATGCTTCCCAAAATAATTACCTAGTACTTTGGACCTCACACCTTACCTAATGACTTCAACCTTAAGGGACTATAAAGGAAATTTTACAAATTACTTGATTCATTTCCTAAAGAATTGTACTCAGTTCTAATTAGTGTGAGGTTGAGATTTACACCACCATTGTTTATAGATTTTGTAGACTATTTTTATATACTGTATTTTTATAAACTGTATTTTTAGATTGACTGAGGTATTACATGATACAAAGACCTTTAAATGAATAGTGTATGAATGTATATTTAAGCTCATACTTATATGGAACTTTGTTTGAATGTGTTCTCTTTTGTGATGGTCACACTGTCCACACTGAATCAAGACAAATTTCCCATCAGCGACCATAAAGATTAATTTAAATTCGATTCAATTTCTCTGGAGGTTCCACTCCTGCTGAACCGCTGTCCTACCGCCTCCGGCCTGACGGGGACGCGGCCGGCTTCGGGATCATCCCGGACAGCGGCTGGCTGTTTGTGAAGAGCGCTCTGGACAGGGAGGCCAAAGACATCTACCTGCTGACAGTACTGGCCACCACAGGCAGTGGGCGCATGAAGAAAACGGGCAGTGCCACAGTGAGGGTCTCTGTGACAGACGAAAACGACAACTCCCCTCGTCTCTCTCAGGAGAGGGTCTTCCTGGCTGTGAGAGAGAACCTGCCTGCAGGAACGGGGTTCGGCAGGGTTTCGGCTACCGATCGTGACGCCGGACTCAACAGCCGGCTCACCTACAGATTGCTGCACACTGACCGCAACTTCCAGATCAACTCCCAGACTGGTGAGCAGACAAAGGCTGACAGTCATTAATCTCATTCTGAGATTTTTGGTCTTGAAGGTAGAAAAAATAGGAGTTCGTTAGCCAATGAAATCAAAGCAGACTCAGCCTTTGTGGGAATGTATGTCAATTAACGTTTTGATTTTCTAAGTAAAAAAGTTTCTTTACAGAGAACAAACAAACAATTTCAGTGCATAATTTCTAGCTTAACATTTTAGAAAAAAAAATCAGAAAATATAAAATGTTTTTTTCGAATATGTTAAATTCAGCAAATAAACTTTAGTTGTGCATTTAGTGTGCAGAAATGTGTTCCCTACAGAGGATATATTAACTTTTTTCACTTAGAAACACAACAAAATTTTGCAGTTTGACCCAAACTTCTGCATGTGACTGTCCATGGATGTGGTTACTTTCTACAGGAGTCAAGCTTTCCAGTGAAATATGACACAGCATAGTCATGAGAGTGTGGTGAAGTGTGGCCTTCCTCAAAGTCACCAGTACTTAGAAAATCCAATTAGACATAAGGATGCAAGTGGAAAAAACCCATTGAAATACTCAGATTTCTGCTGAATCTTGACATTTTTATAACTGCAATGTATGTTATCGAGATATTTCATCAAAAAAATTGAACAACAACTTTGTGTGAGTTGTGCAAATTCCATTGAAATGAATGTAATTTCGCTCATGAAAATCAGCCCACAGAAAGCTAGTGTGACTAGGCCTTTATTCAGCTTATTTATGTGCCCTATCCTCAGTTAATTTGGGCAGGAAGTCCCTGTGGCCATTGTTAGACATTAGGCTTGTGATTAAGTTCTTGCAACGGGCAGGATTACCGGCCCTGCCAGCCAATAGCCATGACAAATATATTGAAGCAAGCAGTGATTTTTACACTGTCAAAGAAATTACGAATAAACCAATTCCAACTTCCAGACCAAGTTCTAGACCAGCGTCCGGGCTAAGGCGTACAGCAGAGGTGTCCAGTTCTGGTCAGCAGTGAGTTACCAGGTTTACTAATGTGTACTTGGGGAGGGAAATTGTCAAACTGTGCTGAGCTCTGGCTCTACAGGAGCAGAACTGATCTGGACACCCCTGGCCAACGGTCTTCAATTGATTCAGGCTCAGCTAGGCAGGCAGTCGACATCATTCAGTTAATTTATGTGCCTGTTTTTCAGTTCATTTGGACAGGAAGTCCCTGTGGCTATTGTTATACAATTAGCCCTGTGATTGAGTGCTGGCAGAGAGCAGGGTTAGTGGCACTGCCACCCACCAGCACTGCTTTCCAGCAGTTGAACTATGTGTAATTTAGAACTCCCACAGCCAAGTCCAGCTACTTCTGAATCTGATATTCACTGTTTTTTCACTTTTCTCTTCCTTTCCTTTCATCCTCCTCTCCAGGTGAGATCAGCACCAGGGCGGCGCTGGATCGTGAGCACCAGTCCAGTTATCAGCTGGTAGTGGTAGTGCAGGACGGAGGCACTCCTCCACGCAGCGCTACAGGCACGGCCCACATCACCGTACTGGACGAGAACGACAATGCACCGGCCTTCAGCCACACGCTGCCAGGCAGAGAGCTGCTAATCCAGGTAAGAACCACAGCTGGCGCTGTAGAGCAGGGGTTCAGATCACCAGTCTGTATGATAGACACAACCTCTACCACATCTGGTAGACAAAGGACTTTTAATTATTAATTGCTGTTGGCTTTTTTCAATTATGGCAATCACAAATATTTCCTAGATGTTTTCAGACATACTTGCCTAATATGTTATAAGTCTACATTGCTAATGGTTATAAGCCTACATAGTTAACAGTTTTAATCAGATACCATGAAAAAAGATGAGGTGCTCAAGGTTGGCTGGTTTAATGTCATGTTTACTTTCACGTTTACTAGACTACTAGCTAACTGGACTATCTTACTAACTATTTCTATGACTCTAGGTAGGTTTTGCATTCCATTATTTGTTTTTATCTAAAATATCAAGGCAATATTTGATCATTCATTTGATCATTATTCAACAAAAATCATTTTTAGTTGTTTAAATGAGGTGTTTAAGGGTTCCCGAGTGGCCCAACCGTCTAAGCGTTGGCCCTATCATCAGGAGATTGTGAGTTCGATCCCTGGTGATGCGGCAGTCGTCCGTGGCTGGGAGTCCAAGCGAGCACAATTGCCCCCCCTACTTCTCCCCCAGTCATTCAGCACGATGCTAGCCAGCACAGGTGTCAGTTAGCTGACATAACAGATCTGGCGGTTGGTACTTTCCTCCGAGCGCATTCGGCTGTCCAGTGACATTGCGGTGAAGCTGCACAGGACTCAGAGGAAGCCTGTGCTAGCCTTCACCCTCCTAGCGCTGGTGGTGTCGTGTGATTGGGAGAATCCTAACTAGTGGGTAGAATTGGAGACGACTAAATTAGAGAGAAATTTCAGGAAATTCTTTTAAAAACAGCGTCATTTTTTATGTCATTTGTGATTTTAGAAGTTAGATCCTATTCTGCAGGTGTGTCATGACCACTAGTGGAGACTTAGCCCTAATTAAAGCTGCACTGTGTACGTTTTGGGGATTTGGAGACCCCACAGGTGGAAATATGTAATTGCACACAATGTGCAGAAGAACGTTTTGTAACATCGGTTGTTCTTCCCTGAGCAGATGAATCTGATGACTGTGATCATGTCGAAAGAGAATTCAAAGAGAACTCGGTCAAAACTTGATGAAGGAAGTATTTTCCAAGGATATAAGTGAATTATTTAATATTGTCGTCATATCTTCATCAGAATAATGTTGATTTTGCATTTGAGACCCGAACATCGAGCGAGAGCTTCTCTTTGAGCCTGTTTGTGACATTAATATGTTAAAAAAATGACGTGGTCTGAAAAACATACGATAAATTATTGTTTCAAGCTTTACCAGGCAGCTCGCAGCAGCACACGCACCATATGTTAGCATGTTTTTTTCAATGTTTCGGCTTCTTTTAATTTTAACAGAAAAATCTTACATAGTGCAGCTTTACAACTGAATGTGTGTGACTGTTCAGCTAAGTGTGTATTATAATGTGTTGCATAGAAACAGATGCATTTTCGCCTCCATGTGTATGATCCAGGTGCAGGAGGGTCTGCCGGCTGGCTCTCTGTTGGGAACACTCCAGGCTAAAGACGCAGACGAGGGAGAGAACGGCACGATCTTTTACTCGTTGTCTGGTAAGCAAGCAAATCTCCTTCACTATGAGCTGTTTACAAAGGCTTACACAGCATAATTACATTAAAACAAGCTGGATTTCCTAAAAGCATGTCAGCACAAGGATGGTTCTTAAATGGTAGAGTGAGCATCACGGTGAACACTCTCTCTACCAGTTAAGACGATCTTCACACTAAGATGCTTTTGTGAAACAGGGCCAAGATTAGCAACATATAAGCCATTTTTGTTTTTTTTTTTTACAATAAATTCATAAGAGGAAGTTGGTCCATGACATGACCCACCAACTCCAGCGAGGACTGTTAAACATGAGCTCGACTTCTCAGTGAATAGATTTGTTTTGGCTTGCCATTTATTTGCCTTTTTTACCTCAATTTCCTCTTTTCTCTCAGGGTCCAGAGCAGAGCGGTTCTCTCTGAACCCGAACACGGGGGAGCTGCGTTCTTCTTCCCCATTGAGAAGGGCTGAGAAAGCCGAGTATAGTTTCACGGTGACCGCCTCCGATCGTGGTGCTCCGCCTCAGAGCTCGTCCTGCGTCCTGCGCATACAGGTCAGAGTTTTTACGCTACGTTCACATTACAAGCCTTATTACTTCATTTTGGTCATATCCTGTCTTTATGCCTTGATTGTTTGCACACCAGCGTTCAAAAGTTTGGAATCACTGTAAGATGCAAAATCACTGTTTCACTTCAAACTTCGATGCGATTTTGGATATATTGACTTTTGAAATAATAATAGCTGACACGTTATCTCTGATATTGTCTCTCTAGGTGGTACTAATGGTAATATAGCATTGATATATCTTGTATGTGTAAAGCCCACTACCCAAAACATACATCATGAAAAAAAGAAAACTCTTGAAAGTAGTCTATAATGTGTTTTGGACCAAAACCCCTTCAATTGCTTTTATTTTATTCAATTTTAACCTATACGGTGAAGATTTAAAAACTATAAGCTAAGCACCAAAGAGTATTTTAGAATGTTTCATTCAATATTTCAGTAACTCTGGGGAATATGAAATATTTATAAGATAATAGCTATTATACTGTAATTATTTATTTATAGGATTTTCTTAAGAAGTGATCTACTTGAGATTTGATTAGTTTCAAATGTAAGGCATTCTGAGTGTTCAATTTATTATAACTTAATTCTCAATGTTTTACATCTTTCTTATTCATTAAGGAATCATCTACAGCTCTGTCAATCATTTTTTTTGGTTTCACAGCTTCCTACTAATGATTTGAAATCTGTGTAGTAGCATCATAATTGTTTTATGAATTAATCTGCCACTTTTTTAAATTTATTGAAAACGTCTGAAGACTAGTTTAAGTGACCCATCTGTGATTTGCGAATGTGCAGTAAAGTGTGATGTGCAAATATTTGAATTGAAACATAAAATCGAATCATTACAGTCACACAGCCATGAATCAGATGTGTATCTGATCTAGGAGCACATATGAAAGGGGCTCAGATCTGATTCGAAAAGATTTTTGTGTTCACACCACTCTCAAAAAATCAGATCTGTGCCGTTTCAGCTCTGTCAAGCCCAATCATGACAGTCTGGGATTCAGACTTGCAGTTGCATCACATTTTATAGAGTAATACTCAATAAAGACATTTGTAATTCATCAAAGCTGGGTACCGTCAAATCTGATCGCAAAATAAGCACATGCAAATTTCACCAATGGTTTTGTTATTCATTATTTTCATCTTTGGCATATCTGTACGATCAAACTCATGTCTGGAAGGAGTGTAAACTTGAGCATAATAGTGTAACAACCTTAAAAATGCTTGATTTGTGGTTATCTAACCAAAACTATTATCGATATCATCTATAATAGCATTGATAAGAATAAAAATAACAAAATTACAGAAAATAATAATAACAATAATACATGGCCATCCAGAACAAAAGTGGATATACTTACTTTGCAAGTTCATTAGTATAAACAAACAAACATGCTGCAACTGTTCCATATTCTATTTAAAGACATATTACACTGTGCTTTTATTTTATACTACTGACACAGCCCAAAAAATAGCAAATAGAAAATTCACCTAGTGCATAAGGATCTCATAGACTGCAATAATTCAGTACTTAAATGTTATTTTGGGAAAATAATCGCAGTACACAATCACATCCGTACCGTATTTAAAAAAGACTAAGATGTTTTCTTTTTTTTTTTTTCTTTCCAGTAGTTGTAATTTTAACACTATAAAGTTTGGTCAGTAGGGGGAGCAATGCACTCACTACTCAACCTCAACCTCAACCATTGGCTCACAAGCCACTAAATGTTGTCGTTTTATTGGTTCCCTACCGAAACATCTGCATAATTTAAGGTGTAATTTATGTAAATGATATGTAAATGAGGTGCTGGTAGGCTGGCACTTGATTTCATGCACTGAAGCTGGCTTCAAATTTCCTTACCAACGTTTCATGAATCAGATGTACAGTAGTTTGTACGTCATTAAAGGAGGTCAAATCTTCACAACTTTATGTCTTGGCTTATTTCTGTTATCAGTATAATCTCTGAAATCCTTTAGGACCACTTTGTCCACCACATTCAGGCACACCAGTCTTCAATATGGCCAAACCACGGGACTACATGTGGCAGACCGTGGTGGAGTTTTAATGTGTGGTATCTGTGATGTGTTGAGGGAATTGATATGAAAGCGGAGAGCTTCTGTATGTCTGCTGTAATTCTTTAAAAACACATTCAATCAAAACTCTCAGCTTTACTTCCTCTTTCCAGAGCTTGATCCCGTAATCCAAACCCAAATGAGAGAGCCCAGGAAGCCGGGCTATTGGCGCGAATTAGATCTATGCGTCACGCTATATTTTACACGATACACTGTTTTTGTTTTTATATCCGCTCCAGTGTGTCCAGATCCCGCAGACTATCTCCTGAACGGAAGTGTTTCTGGCAGGCTTTGGGCCTCTTCTATAGTGCACGATCCTTAATGCTTTTTCAGATGTGATTTCCAAAAGGGGATAGGATGCTAATTGTAGAGCGTACAGTTCCCTGCCATATCTCTGCCTCCAGAAAGAGAGAAAAGGGGAGGGGGGGGGCAGCGAAAGAAGAAAAGGCACCTTTGAATCAAGTGTTCCCAGATGGCCTGTGATGGGCCCCAGCTGTGGCTCGCTCTGATCAGACGCAGAGAGCCGCTAACCTCAGCCTTCTCGCACGGTAGCACTCACGGACACACTCGCTCCAGATAACGTTTCACCACAACAACATCAAGATAATATTCCACATACCGGTCAAGTAATACCAGGCACTCTGGAACGTTCCAGTACATTGCATTTTAGAGAATGCTAAGTAATGCAGTTATAGGCGTTCTACGATTCCTCCCGCTGCTCGGTGCCCATGGAGTGGACTGTTTGCTTTTCATGGTGATTTAAGCATGAAAGCTTTCACCTGTTGTCATTACAATGCCATGTTTCCAGCCTCACTCAAAGGGCACAGGAAATGACCTTATCATGCTTTCATGTGCCTCAATTTGAGCTCTTATGGAGAGTCCATGGCTTCTGGGTCAGTATAGTAGAGGAACTTTACTGTTCACAGTAGAGGTGTTATTTGGATTTCAGTAGTGTGATGGAACAATGGTAGAAGCCCGAGTCTCTTAAGCCTGCAGTGTACTTTAAACAGAAGTAGTGTTTCGAAGCAAAATGACATCATTTTGTCCAAAAGAAAAAGGCTTGAGTTCACATGGTGTTCTGTGTGATGCTTGCTGAACAGAAGTCTTTGTCACTGCGCGTTTACATGCACTTAATAATCTGATAACTGCAGAAAATCAGATTTTGTCAGTTATCCGATCAACGCATTTACATGTTCTTGAGTAATCAGATAATGGAAAAACTCCGGGTCTACATGAGTCAGACAGTAATCAGATTTCTGCTTTGCAACAAGCCAATAAACTCACAGAAGAAGACGTGATGTAAACGTAACATAAAACTCAAACTTCATGCCACGGCTTTTTTCGCAACGCTTTACCTGAAAATATGAATATACATCATCTAGAAGATGAAGAATATTTAAATCCTTGATTTTGTCAAGCATGTATTTGGTATCGCTTATTTCCAGTACCGCGGTCTGTTTTCGCACATGTGCAGACTGAGAAATCCGAAAGAAATCAGAGTAAGAGTTCACATGCACTGAGGAATCTGATTACTGAGCTAAAATCCAGCCTCTTTATTGGATTTCTTAATCAGATTTCTAGACCTTCCACCAATCTAGGAGTGTGCTGTTTACATGACCATTTGAATAATCAGATAACTGCAGAAGTTTGATTATGAGAGGAATTATTGAGCGCATGGAAACGCACTCAGTGTTTGTTCTGAGACCTCCACTTGACTGTGATTGGTCCATATCACCATGTTGTTGCGCTGATTGGGTTTGATCTTCTGCATGAAGCAGGCTACTAGCAGTGCTGAGACGTACCCCAGCTTCAAGTACATCTATGACAGGATGTTCTACAGTTTAATTTCGTTTAGTTCTTTTGTGGTTTGAAGTCAACTGTCAGCTTTACAGTAAATAAAGAAAAAAAACAAGCTAAAAAACTTCTAACGCTTCTAGAAAGGATGACATTTTCTTTGCATGGTTTGCAAACTTGCTGTTTTTTCAGTTGTTTGAGTTTTTCACAGTGTTTACTTGAAGACTTGCTTTTGGTGTTACAGCCAAAATAGGCCTTCTAAAATGAAGACCCACTAAAGTAGCAGTAATTATTTTACCAGGCTCTCTTGTGGAAGGTTTTCTTAGTCCTGTGGAGGCTATGGCAGTCCCTTATTGTAGAAAGTGAACCCAAAACACGTTTTCATAGAGCTGTCTGAGAAATCTGACCACTATCAACAAGCTGGTGCACAAACTTTGACCAAAGAGAGCACATAAGGTGCTAAAAACTCATTTTTCTCTAATCGTTGGGGTCTTTAATCTTTTGAGGGTGTGTGCTGCTGAGACTGTTGGTGACTTTGAAGAGACATTTGTTTTCCGTCTGGCCGCATGAAAGCAGCCATCAAAGTGATTATATTGTGGCTGTAAAATAACAGACTGTATGAAATTGAATATTTACAAGTTGTAAGAGGTCGTGGCTCCATGACTGGCTTTGATGACAGATTCTTGCAATCTTTGTTTTTAATCATAGGTTCTGGGGTCTGCTAGAACTTCTCCCAAACCCAACACCCTGTCCATGACCCTCAACTCGGTGGAGGGAGCACAGCCAGGCTCCATCATAGGTTCTGTGCGGTCACATGAACATCGTGATGTGGCGCTTGACGGACAGGTGACTTACCTCGTAGTGGGTGGAACCGATCAGGATGGTACCTTCATGGTTGACCGTCTGACAGGGGATGTGTATTTGGCCAGGGAGCTGGACTATGAAAAAGGAGCTCGCTACACCTTACAGATCGAAGTGGACGACTTCTCAAAGACCTACCCTAGCACCTATATGGTCCAGCTGGATATCAATGTGCAGGACAGCAATGACCATGCTCCAGAGTTCCCTGAAGATCCTGTTACCATAGTTGTCCCTGAGAACATGCAGCCAGGCTCCTCCATCTACACCTTCCAGGCCACTGATAAGGATGGCAGTGGCCCCAACAGTGAGGTGCGCTACTCCATCCAGCACCGCTGGCCTGACCGCTCAGATCTTCTGAGCCTTGACCCCGTAACTGGAGTGCTGACTCTGGGTCAGGAGTTAGACCACGAGGACACCTCCAGCCTGTTCCTGGTGGTCCGAGCCACCGACTCGGCAGCGGATCCCAACCAGAGGCGCTGGGGCTCAGTTACGGCCCGCATCTTTGTGACGGATGAAAATGACAATGCTCCAGTCTTCAGCTCTCCTACAGCGGTCAGCATGATGGAGGATCAGCCTGTGGGCTTTGTGCTGCTCTACGTGATGGCCCGGGACGCTGACCAGGGTGAAAACGGCCGAGTGTCCTATCGTATCCAGACTGGCAATGCAGCAGGCCGCTTCAGCCTCAACCCCAACACCGGTGAGCTTCTAAGTCAGAGGTTTTCAAATCTGGACCTTGAATCCAGTTTCTGGCCCTGGAATTTTGTGATCACTGAACTGCTGATGTAATGGATTGGCCACCTTCCAACACAGCCACCAGTAACTATAAAATCCTCAATCAGAAACTGGATTCAAGGTCTGGGTGTGAAGATCACTACTCTCAAAACTCAAGTCAGTGTAGCTATACCCATGTAGCAGAAGGACCAGGGAAAAGAAATCTGTGTTTTCTTAGGTTAATCTTGCTCTTGTGGCACCTGATAGACATGTACAGAGTATGTGCCTTGAATTACGGTTCAATGCCCAATAAGTGGTTTGTGTATTTTGCCAACATTCTCCTCTCTCAGTGTAAGTCTGGGCAGTTCTAATCCCTCACCAATCACAAGGCTGATGAGGTTTGTCTCACCCACACATTTTTAACAAAGCAGCGTTCCCCAACGGTCTCCTTCTCTGTGTTCAAGTCAGAGAATTTACCGTGAGAAAGCTAGCGTCCATCTGACCGTTAATTGAACAGACCACACCAGCACTCCCTGGATGCACATTCAGCTTCCCTCAGTTTCACTCGTTTCTTCTGTTTATGTAGATCCAGTTTCACTCGTTTCTCCTGTTTATGTAGATCCAGTCTAACTCATTTCTCCTGTATATGTAGATCCAGTCTAACTCATTTCTCTTGTACATGTAGAACCAGTCTAACTCAGTTCTCCTGTACATGTAGAACCAGTCTAACTCATTTCTCTTGTACATGTAGAACCAGTCTAACTCATTTCTCTTGTACATGTAGAACCAGTCTAACTCATGTCTCCTGTATATGTAGAACCAGTCTAACTCATTTCTCTTGTATATGTAGATCCAATCTAACTCATTTCTCCTGTATATGTAGAACCAGTCTAACTCGTTTCTCCTGTACATGTAGAACCAGTCTAACTCTTTTCTCTTGTATGTGTAGATCCAGTTTCACTCATTTCTCCTGTGTATGTAGAATCCATTTACTAATTTCTCTCCTACTCACACTGTTGTGTTTAGTTTAGCTTCAGTGACATAACAGGCAAGGAGCCGTAAACTGAGCACGCTCATTAGGAGTATATGAGGACCACACCCAGACAGTTCACTGATACGCCTGATCAGTGTTTTCGAAGCTGTATTTTATTAAATCACTATCTTATTTTTTCCATTCAAACTTCTCAAGACTCAACTTTAGTGTCATACATTTTTAATAGTCTACACTTCGTTTCTTGGGACTTGGGAAGTGGCATTCTCTTTTCACTAAACATTGACGTGAATCAGTTGTGCAACATGCTGTAAACTAAAGTACCAGGCAGCTGTAACACGGGGAAAAATTTGGAAAAATATCTAGTTTCTAAAGAAGCAGGAGTTCTGTAAACAAACTTTAAATATGATATAAATGAAAATATATAAGTGTGTGAGACATCGCCATGCTGAATTATAACCAATGCTATTAAATGTAACGAAGACATTCTCGGTAACATATATAGTGAATTGACAGCTTGTGCAATGTTTTCCACGACTGTGTTAGTTATTTATTATCGACTGAAAATCAGGACGTTTGGTTGTGTCAGGAAGTCCTTTCCTGGGGACAGCCATTTTCCCAACTTTTCCCCATTTCCCACCACAGCTTTATGTTCATTTTGTTCAAAGCCAAAGTCCCAAAAGTCATTCAGCAGGAGGCGAGAGGGTTTCTCTAAGGGTTTATAAATGGGAGAGCTGTTTTATTTTGGTTAGGTTTACCGCACCCTTTTGATTTGATGTGCATGTATACATTAGTTTGAAATTTCTCCATCATCAAAGGCTCATAATATAGTCCCCACTCAGTGCTTACTCTGAATAGGATTAGAAAGGCAGAGACACCTAATAGAGCTGCCAGCTGGAAGGCGTTTTTCTTCCATTAATGTCAAAACGGTTTAGGAATTAATATGGGCTGATATTTCATTTCTGTTTTAAATCAGGCATGTTATATGTATCGCTGCAGTGGCGCAACCCAGGGTGGGATTAGGCATAAGTTTACGTCTTGGTGAGCAGTAATGAACTGATATTGACCAGACTTGGGGGATTAAAGCTTAACGGCGTTTTGACTGGATGAGGAAGAGGAGGTGGTCTGGCGGTTGTCTCGTGCTGGCCTTAAGCGCAAAAGCAGAGTTTTCGAACTTTAGAGTGGAAGCTTACTTCACCAGCCGCTGATGTGTTTAGGGCTGAAGTGTGCTTCGTGAATTATTAATAAAATGAGGCCTCACGCAAACGCTCGGCAATATAGGGCAGACGGGCCGGCGGGCAGGCTGTCATGTCAATCCCCCTGAGTGTGTTTTACACTGGGAGACCCCAAAACCTTCTTGCTGATGACAGTGAAACGTTGGATCCTCTATCCCCTCAGCAAAAAAGCACTTTCTCTGTGATTGTAGCGGAACTCAGAGGCATTATCAAGGAGGAAAGCAGAATGGGGAGTCAATTGGGCAATAAAACTCTGGCTTCTACTTGAGGATCCTGCGGTTGACTTTTTCAGTAGTAATAGAATCCTGGAAATCTAAGCAACTCAAGCCTTTGAGTCTTTTGGCTCCTGCCATAGCGTGTGCAGTGCATGTGGTTCGTGAGTGAGAAGAGTGGGAAATATTTCTACCCCGGCTGTGTGAGTGAGGGGAAAAGCCACTGCTTTATCACTTCTTTTACTTTGTGGTGGAGGGAAGATAATTGTGTCTGTTCAGCTGCCGAAGGCATGTAAATAATGCAGTTCCCAGGCAGAGAAAGTAAGAAAACACGCTGATCCCGGCCTGTAATAGCTTACGAAATTTGGGGTTTTACCTTCTTTTGATTTTAGCAATGATTTAGCAGCCTAATAAGTTTTAGAATAACAACCGAATAATTTCTTCATACAGAACTCTTTGAAACAACTTAAAATCCATGTTTACTGAAGAACGGGAACTGAGTGTTTCAAGGAATGCTTCGGAAAAATGTAATTTGCACAGTTTTCCACTTTCCCCAGATGTAGTCGGTCAGCCCGGGCATGTATGATGTCCGGATTTTGCTTTTTTAGTTTAGTGCTGGAGCTAACATTAGTTTAGTGCTATGAGCCTAACATTGCTAATGGGTACTAGAAGTCAGTAGTCACCCAAATCTTTTGTGTAAATATATCCACAAAACTTCTCTCAACCCTCTCATCCGCGGATCCATTTAGGTCTAAGACACAGTACAACTGTGAACTATATAATGAACAAAACTTTGCTGTGTAGCTATTCACAGAGGGAAACCAGCTATATGGCCATGACTTTATGGTAATTTGTAAAATGTGATTTACTGTCTCTAAGTCAAAAAACACAGTATATGGCACTTGAAACTAAAAGTCATGGCTATGGACAAATTGTCAAAGCAATAAGCCCCAGTAGGCTGTGTAGTACAGTGATTTTACCATGGTTAAGGGGTGTTGTTCAGCAATTATACACCAATATTCAGTAAATAGTTATTTATTGTAATATTTATTGTAATAATAATAATAACAATGAACAGTTTTTCTGCAAACTTAGTAAGCATTAGGCTGTGGTTGCTAAGCAATATAACAGTTCAAGGTTAACTTAAAGCCACATAATGCAGAATTCAACTGATGTGTGTGGTCATATGTGTGTATATGGAGTATTTTACTGCAGTTTTGAACATGAATAAGCTAGCAAGATTTTAGAACATCTATTTTATAAAATCGCCTTTTAACCTGCTCTCCATTGATGTAATGCAGTAAAGTTTTATTTTTAATTTCTATAAAGATGCCATGGATTTTTTTTTTTTGCATGTTCCTTCAAGCTTTCTTCCCTTCTGCTCTGCGTCAGGTTCTCTCTCCATCCTCAAAGCTGTGGACCGTGAGGAGCAGGACAGCTATAATCTCACTATCGTCGCTGAGGATCATGGGACACCGCAGCACTCCACCACTCAGGTGCTGTCGGTGCAGGTCATTGACGTGAATGATGAGGCTCCCTGGTTTGAGAAGAGCGAGTATGAGGTCAACGTCAGAGAGAACCAGCCGGCCGGAACCGCTGTACTCACCGTATCTGCCGCTGACAGAGATCAAGGTGAGACGATCCATAGCGTTTGCTCATCAAAGGTTTATGTACGTCTTTACACTGTTACTTTTCAATCAGCCCTTGTGTGGTGTTGATGTGTTTGTTACTCAGTGGTCTGGTGGACCCACCACATTACTGTTCAATACAGCCGTAACAGTTTATGTAAAAATACCAGATGTTTAAAATATCACAAGTGTCCAGCGTAGGGTTCTCCTTTAGCAGCTGTAGCCAGTCAGCAGCCTGTCCATGTTGTCCACCCTCAAACACAAACATACACACACACACACACAACACACACTAACAGCAGGCCATGTAGGAGGAGAACAGAGTGAAGGACACAGCACCTCCACACTTTTACTCCCCGCAGGTTCACCCAGCACCACATGTGTAATATAAATGTGTGGGGGGTGAACAGAGTGAAGACACTGAAAATGGGTTATTTTATATGTTCTTCACAGAAAATGAGCAAAGGACAAAAATCTGAGGTTAAAATAATAATAAATCACATCATTTTTTCTTGTGGTAAACAAAAGTTCACAGACCTGAACACCACACAAGAGTTAAGGAAGTAAGACAAATAATTGGAGCATGTTTAGGAATATAGAGGAGCTTTTCACTGATACCTTGAATACATTTAGCCAGAGCTTCATATTCATCAAAGTACCACGCTTGGTATGATAAGTAGGTTTTGCACAAATAATGCTTCACAATGCTCCACAGGGACCCCCAGGTGGCCCATATTTTTGCTCTAGCCCTATGTGTTGGGAGTTGGGATAGAACAAAAATGTAGAATGGCAAAAATGTAGGTGGTTCCTGAGGACAGAATTGAAAACCACTGGTTAAAAGTACTTTTTTGGCCCGAAGGTGGTTTAACAACAGGAGGATAAAATGCATGGGCTTTGAAATTACGCCCAGCTTAGTACCTCTGTCAACTGTTCCTTCAGTTTTGCAGATTTTGCAAGGAAAATGCCTCTTTTAACCTCTTCCTATTGGCTCCCTATTGGCCGTTCTGACAGCGAAATGGAAATCAACTTGGATATTTTTCTTTTGTATAATCGAATAAAAGAGCTTTCCCCATAACTCAGTTATCTGATTAAATAGGACACTCTTGGCTCTCTGAGTGTGAAATGTTGTAAGCTGTTATCGAGCACTGAGAGGTGAAGGAGGGGAGGGGTCAGAATCAGTCCACACCTTTCCACAAGGACAGCCATACTGAGACCAAACAGAAAGCACAGCTGCAGCATTCTTCACAGCAGAAGATCTTGTACAACTGACACAATAAAAAAAAGCATTTAAGCTCAGTAAAAAATGACTTGCTTGGTCACCGACAAAGATGATAATCCAGTTGGCTTTCGGTTTTGTAAATTGTACATATTTCCAATAAAATATGTGGCGTCAGTGAAGAATAAGACTCGGGAAACAAAGGCTCTGTTCACACAGCAGGTGAAAGTGGCCTAAATCAGATCTTTTTCTTCATATGTGACACAGATGTGAACAGCAAAAACACGTTAAATCTGACATTCTCTATTCCGATTTGGGACACTTTCATATGTGGTACCAAAATCCGATCCAATATGCGGCAGTGCGACTCAGTCTGAAGAGTCAGATTGGAATTCATGCGACTTTTATGTCAATTCAGTTCGACTTTCATCATCATTTTGATCTGCTGAGACCTCATAAACATTTAGTCTGATGTTTCTGTACCAAAAAATCAGAAGAAACGTATCGCACCCGCTCTGTGTTCAAAAAATTGTAGAAAAAAGTGACTAAATGTGGCCGTAGGAGAACGTGGCTGCAGCGTAAGGGAAAAGTCTGAAAGCACTCCTGTGATGCTGGTGAAGATGAAACTGAACCCTCCAGGAGTGACTTGCGTTCGTTGGCAGTCATGATTGTTTATGTGAAGCATTGTTCTTTTGTGCATGTGGGTCAGTTTAGGAGCTGATCTGTTCAGACTGATGTCACATACAGATCACATTTAAAAGATATTGTGAGCAGCCAAACAAAAAAAATCTGATTTGGTGAGAAAATCAAATTTGGGCCACTTTTACCTGCTGTGTGAACGAAGCCATAGGGCGTCAAGCGAATGCTCTTTTATTGAGCACAGCAGCAGGGGAGAACCACCACTCGGTGCTCCTGAACAGCCAGGAAAATGGGGCAGGTCATCAATAGTCCATGGTCCAGTAGTCCAACTCCAGTCCACTCCAGATCCACTGCCACCAACCCACAGCCTAGCATATCAAGTCAAGACAAGTCAAAGTTTATTTATATAGCACTTTTTACAACAGGTGTTTTCACAAAGCAGCTTTACAGAAAAATTCGGGCGTCGCCAATGGCGACAGTGGCAAGGAAAAACTCCCTAAGGGCAACAGGAAGAAACCTTGAGGGGAACCAAGACTCAAAAGGGGAACCCATCCTCCTCTGGTTGACACTGGATAGCAAACAGCATACAAAAACAGGAAAAACAGGTGGAACAATGGTTAATTAGATAGTTTGAGTTCATGCAGCAGTAGCATCATCAGGACGGTCAGTTCATGCAGGTGAGGTTTGCACAGCTTTGTACAGAGTGAAGCTCCATGGTGGTCAAAACGGTGCAGATCAGCCAACGGAGATCGAGCTCTGGTGACTCTAGCAGCTCTGGTGGCTCCCATGTGGCGACTCAGGCAACGTCGCTCAGAAGAGAGAGAGAGAGCGAGAGAGAGACAACAACAACAAGTACAAACAACATTCCAGCACCAGTAACCCCCCCAACAACTTATTTAAAGTCTCTCCTTTTGGCACCGGCACCTCCCAGCAGCCTGTGCACGTGGCCGCTCTGCATGGCCATGCGAGCCGGTAGCGGGACGCCACAATATATTCTGTTAACGTTACTGAAGTAAAAATGCATCGTTCAACTCAGGGACCTCCGAAAGAGGCGAAAACTGCATTTAATGGCTGTTGTGCAAAATAACATATTGAACTGTTGCAAACCAGCAAAACTCAAGCTCATTTGTATTTAAAACATTTTGAAAATCCCACCACTGGCAGAGCAGTTATCAGCCTGTCCTCTCATGCATTTCCTTCTACAACCCCATTTCTAGAAAAGTTGGGACTCAAATAAAAACACAATGCAATGATGTGCAAATAAATTAAACCCTATGTTTAATTCAAAATAGTACAAAGACAACATATCAAATGTTGAAACTGAGAAATGTTTGTTTTTTTTTAAATATATATGCCCATTTTGAATTTGATGCCAGAAACACGTTCCAAAAAAGTTGGGACGGGGGCAACAAAGGGCTGGTAAAGTTGTGTAATGTAAAAAAAAAAGTGCATTAGTGCACATGGTGTGGGTGACGTGCACATCTGTGAAGGCACCATTAATGCTGAACGAAATATACATGTTTTGGCAACATATGCTGCCATCCAGACGACGTCTTTTTCAGGGAAGGCCTTGATTATTTCAGCAAGACAATGACAAACCACATTCTGCATGTATTGCTCTTTTAATACATTGCTCTGTATTAAAAGAGTTAAGGTGCTAAACTGACCTGCCTGCAGTCCAGATCTGTCACCACTGAAAACATTTGGTGCATTATGAAATGAAAAATAGGGCAAAGGAGACTCCGAAATGTTAAGCAGCTGAAATCCTATGTTAAGCAAGAACAGGAAAACATTTCACTTTCTAAACTACAGCAGTGTCTCCTCAGTTCCCAAACACTTACAGAGTGCTGATAAAAGTAGAGGTGATGAAACACAGTGGTAAACAGGCCCCCGTCCCAACTTTTTTGGAATGTGTTGTTGGCATCAAATTCAAAATGGGCATTTATTTTTCAAAAAACAATAAAATTTCTTAGTTTCAACATTTGATTTGTTGTCTTTGTACTATTTTCCTTTAAAAATATGGTTCACATGATTTGCATATCATTGCATCCTTTTTTTGTTTGCATTCTGCACAGCGTCTCAACTTTTTTGGGAATGGGGTTGTACTTCTGCTATAAACATTTTACATAGTCAGCAACAGTTTTACTTCAGAAATTTGATTTGGCACCTCGTTTTTGAGAGTGTATTGTGTCTAAGAGTTAGGCACGCACATTTTATGTCTTGTTTTTCACAGTTACGTGCCATTAGAACAAACAATTCAGTGCTGTGCCTTGTTGCAAACCAGAAGCAAAGGTTTTTAATCGCTCATATGGAGAAGATTGTGGGGATCCTTCTCTCTCTCCCCGGCTGAGTGTAAGGGCATGAAACAGAGCAGCTGTAAAGACTGTCTCCAGGAGTCATTACCGGAGTAAACAGGTGCTGCTGCCAAATCCAGTTCACTCTGCACGCAATCTGGCAGCCGCGTGCCAGCTACAGCCCACAGTGGAGAAAAAGTGCCAAAGGCTAAAACAGCACGTTTGCCCGTTAATAAGGTTGCCTTGTCCTTAAATCAGATTTGGAATGTTTTTATATCTCTGTTAATTGGAAAATTAACTTACATAGCAATTCTGGTTCTTTGCAGGATCACAGTTCAAGAAGTCATTCATTGGCATTCATTTTTACACCTCTGTTCATCAGACAAGTGTAGTTTAGACAGAACTATCAATATCTGTATCGGGCCGATATCACAAAAAAAGATGCATTGAATATCACAGAGGTGAGAACGGTTCTGCGCTTGAAGAACACGTCGTGAATCTGACGTAGACTTTTTCTTAGGACCTTTCTCAAGAACAAATGTAAGAAAAAACCTAGGAAGATATTGGACAATGAGGCCCACTGAGCTGAGCTCAGTAGCTAAGTATTATGCTGCATTCGACTAAGCTTGTAACCTGGAGTTCCCCACTTCCGACTCGAAAAAAATCAAAGAAAATGACGTTCAGCTGGGAATTCTCAACTCTGAGCCCATCGTATGACGTCAGATCAACATGGGTGCTCAAGCAGTCAATAATAATAAAGAATTACTACTTCTAAATGATGTGAGTAAATCTATAAGGTGCTGTTCTTTTCCCCAATTTTGTCGTCCCCAATTCCACCCACTAGTTAGGACTCCCCCAATCACACAATACTACCAATGCTAGGAGCGTGAAGGCCAGCAGAGGCTTCCTCTGAGACCTGTGAAGCGCCACCACATCTTTTTGAACTGCTCATGCAACGTCACTGGACAATCTAACACACTTGGAGGAAAGCGCCAACCTATGCCAACGACTAGCATAGCTTTGAGTGATGGGGGGAGTAGGGGGGGCCATCATACCCACCCAGAGAGAGCGAGGCCAATTGTGCTGTCTAGGACTCCCGGCTACGGACGGCTGTAGCATCACCAGGGATCAAACTCGCGATCTCCTGATGAGAGGGCCGACGCTTAGACGGTTGCGCCACTCAGGAGCTCCCAAAAAGGTGCTGTTTTGAGAAAGAAAATACATCCTGAATTTTAAAATCACTCACTTTCGTAGAGGCATCAAGTTTTTCCCACTTTGTAGCTCAAATGATGCAATTCCAAGGTCCGACTTCCCCCTTCTGAGCCAAACAGAACAAAGCATTATACTGTAATTACAATTCCTTTATTTAAACCAGTTAGACTGTGCTACTTTTAGTTGGTCATTTTAAATAAGGCACTTCAATTAAAATGCTTAATTTTAAGGCTTAATCATTTTTCATGTATAATAATATCAGTCTGGTATCAATATCATCCAAAAGGTTTAAAGAAAAGTGCTATTGTGGTGTCCAGCTTTAAGTAACAGTTCACACTCCAAGAATTAAATCATCAGCTTGTTCTTTGACCTTTGCTTCAACTCTGTTTCAGGTACTAACGGGCGTGTAACTTATGGAGGTGTGACAGTGGAAGGCTTCCTCATTTCTCCTGACACTGGAGTCATTTCACTCACCAAGGTCCTTGACAGGGAGCAGCAGGATCACTATACTGTGACTGGTAATGAACTGTTTTCCTATGTTTTGGAAAGAGGCAACATATGCAGTGTTCTTATCAGGGTATTGCTGACATGATTTCTTTGTTATATGTGATGCAGTGTATGCCAAGGATGGAGGGATGCCCCCTAACTTTGCCAAAGCCACGGTGCATATCACAGTCCTGGATGAGAATGACAATGCTCCGGTTTTTGGGAGGCTACAGTACAGTCTTGAGCTGCCAGAGAACCTCGAACCTGTAGAGCTTTTTATCATCAAAGCCACTGACCAAGACAGCGGTGAGAGTGGCAGACTGGAGTACAGGATTACCGGTAGGTTTTTATAGTGAGAGAGGCCCAAACGTTTTGATTAAGGTCGAGGACAAGACCACATGAAGGTGTGCTGTTTTGAATGTAAAGCACTGAATGCAGTAACACTGACATGGTGGTGGTGTGTTAGTGTGTGTTGTGCTGGTCTGAGTGGATCAGACACAGCAGTGCTGCTGGAGTTGTTAAACACCTCAGTGCCACTGCTGGACTGAGAATAGTCCACCAACCAAAAATATCCAGCCAACAGCGTCCTGTGGGCAGCCTCCTGTGACCACTGATGAATGACTAGAGGATGACCAGCATAAACTATGCAGCAGCAGATGAGCTATCGTCTCTGACTTTACATCTACAAGGTGGACTGACAAGGTAGGAGTGTCTAATAGAGTGGACAGTGGGTGGACACAGTGTTTAAAAACTCCAGCAGCACTGCGGTGTCTGATCCACTCAGACCAGCACAACACACACTAACACACCACCACCACGTCAGTGTTACTGCAGTGCTGAGAATGATCCACCACCCAAACAGTACCTGCTCTGTGAGGGTCCATGGGGGTCCTGACCACTGAAGAACAGGGTAAAAGGGGGCTAACAAAGTATGCAGAGAAACAGATGGACTACAGTCTGTAACTGTAGAACTACAAAGTGCACCTATATAGTAAGTGGAGCTGATAAAATGAACAATGAGCATAGAAACAAGGAGGTGGTCATAATGTTATGCCTGATTGGTGTACTTCCCTCAGCTTGGATTTTCTTTTGTAGTGGTCATGTTTGAATAGAGACTGACCGGCAACAGTCCACAGAAACATCAAGGGTACTGCATCTTCCTTGAGTTCAAAATCTGGATTTGGCATAAACATTTTGGCTATTGCTGTGGCCAAAAACCTGCAGATCTACTTGAATGAGATTGTACTGGCACAATAACTGACTGTTGACGTGGGTGATGTATAACAAGTTCGGTACATTGGAAGTCCAAGTTTTTTCATTTGTCAGAGCGCTCTCCATTAAAAGTTCTTAAATGGTTCCTGGCTTGAATGTAGTTGGTATTGAACTTTTACATTAGGTGACGGTTCTTTAAACTTTGGAACCACTTCACATTTCATTTATTGAGAGGTTCTATAGGAAACCGAAATGGCGTTGCTGTAAACAATCTTTTATTTTTAAGAGAGCCAAAAAGCAGCTCATTTTTAACCCTTGTGTGGTGTTCCGGTCTGTGGGACCCATTTTCAATGTTAACCAAAAGAAAAAATGATGTGATTTATTATTATTTTAACCTCAGATTCTTGGCCTTTGCTCATTTTCTGTGAAGAACATATAAAATAACCCATTTTCAGTGTCTTCACTCTGTTCACCCCCCACACATTTATATTACACATGTGGTGTTGGGTGAACCCGCGGGGAGTAAAAGTGTGGAGGTGCTGTGTCCTTCACTCTGTTCTCCTCCTACATGGCCTGCTGTTAGCATGTGCGTGTGTGTGTGTGAGGGTGGACAACATGGACAGGCTGCTGACTGGCTACAGCTGCTAAAGGAGAACCCTACACTGGCCACTTATGATATTTTAAACATGTGGTGTTTTTACATAAACTGTTATGGCTGTATTGATTAAAAAACCAATAATGTGGTGGGTCCAGCAGACCACTGAGTAACAAACACATCAACACCACTCAAGGGTTAAGAGTGGCTTGATGTACTTTAAGTGTCAAGTGTTTATCAGCCTAAATCCTCACTAAGATCCCTCTTTTTTTTCCTAAGCTGGAGACCCAGATGGTGACTTTCAGCTGGACAGCAGCTCAGGAGCTTTGTCCACCTCTCGACCCCTGGACAGAGAGAAGAGAGACAGCTACTCTTTGCAAGTGGTTGCCCAAGACCATGGCAGCCCCTCCCTCAGCAGCACAGCCACTGTGGAAATCACTGTACTTGACGTCAATGACAACAGCCCCAAGTTCAGCAGTAGTAGCTATACCATAGATGTTTCAGAAGATGCAGCTGTTGGGTCTCCGGTGCTGGATGTGACAGCCAAAGATGCTGATGATGGACAGAATGGTCAGATCTTGTACTTCCTGAGCAACGAAGCTCGAGGTGCTTTCACAGTAGATCCTGACACAGGTAGAATTGTCACAGCTGCTCCACTGGACAGAGAGAGAATAGCCTCCTACAGCTTCCAGGTGTGCGCTGTTGACCTGTCCCCAGCTTCGCCCCGTAACACCACGGCCCAGGTCACCGTCACCATCCTGGACGTTAACGACAACGCGCCCTTCTTTATCCAGGATCCCCTCATCATCAACGTGTCCAGCAGGAGCGTGTCCACCAACCACGTGGTGGCTACCATGAGAGCAGAAGATAAAGATTTTGGGGCCAATGGCTCCGTGTTTTATCGTTTTGCCGTTCCTGTGCGAGGCTTCTCCATAAACTCCCTGACTGGAGAGATCCGGACCACGGAGTTGCTGAGCAGCTTGACCCAGAGTCAGCGTACGCTCATCGTGGAGGCCATGGACCAGGGCAACCCTGTCCAGTCCTCCTTGGGGGTAGTCATCATCTACGTGAAGGAACAGGACTACCAGGGCATCCGCTTCTCGCGCACCACCAGAGACGTCAGCATCCAGGAGAACGCAGCCAAAGGTTCGTGAAATAGGCAAAGATTTGTGATGTAAAGTTTGTAGTCTAGTCTGCAGTAGTGAGTTTTGGGGCCGAACCAATATGAAAATTTTAGGAAGCTAAAATTCGGGTAACCAAGAAACTCGGCGGATGTAGTTTGAATAAACAGACGCCCAGTAGTTTTAGTTAGAGTGCTTTGCTGTCTGTTGTGATTGTTTGGGATGCGCATTTCAGTTAAATTTAATATTTGAATTTGTAAAGTATTATTTAATGGATATTACCTAACAAATACCCCTCCACCCCCTAAAATAAATAAATAAATAAAAAGTATAGGACTCTTCAGGCTACCACACACAGGACACATCAGGCAAGCACCACCAGGACCAGTGATGCCACTCAGCATTGTACTATTACCATTGGTAATGCTGTTTCACCATATTAAACCCAGACTCAGAACACAAATACATAGGAGGTGACGTAGCTTGATGTTTACATCAGGACAGGCACTAAAGTCTTTTTTTTTTACATGTTTTTGTATTGAAATATAAAAAAAAAAGGTTATTTGTAAAAAAAAAACAAAAAAAACATTGCAGCATATCTGTTTCAGTAGTGACAGTTCTTTTTTTTTATTTATGATAGCAGACAGATGTACAGTGCATGAGGCAAACAAGTAAGATTAAAAAAACAGGAAAAGCCAGACAAAAATCATGACAACAGTACATTAGACAAACAAATAAAGTGAAAAAACAAAAAACGTATTAATAATAATAATAATAATAATAATAATAACAATAATTATTAGACGCTAAAGTCTTTAAGATAAACAGAGAAATTCTAATCGCATGTTTTCACCTCAGCTAACATTACTAGTCTAGTCACATCATATTTCACCCCAAACCTTTCAGCTCAAAAACCTAGTTTATGAGCTGATAACACACACATCTTCTAAGCCGCTTATCCTTCTGGGTTGCGGGGAGAGCTGGATACACCCTGGACAGATCACCAGTCCATCGCAGGGCAGACAGACAGACAGACACATACATTCACACACACACACTCACACCTAGGGGCAGTTTAGCATGTCCAATTGGCCTGACTGCATGTTTTTGGACTGTGGGAGGAAACCGGAGAACCCGGAGGAAACCCATGCAGACACAGGGAGAACATGCAAACTCCACACAGAAAGGATCCTGGACACCCAGCCGGGGAATCGAACCCAGGACCTTCTTGCTGAGCTGATAACAATTTAGTAAATTAATTGAATGAAAGTTTTGTTTCATTGAATCTAAACGAGAATAGTGTAAAATTAATTTGGGCACTTTTCTGTAAAGCCTCCTATGTGCTGTAGCTGTGCTACGCAGCATGAGGAACCCAAGGGCTGCATAGCATTGAGCTTCTATTCAGTGTGCAGTAGCCTTTAGCCAGCCGCAGTAGTCTTTCTGTGCTTTCTTATTCGAGCTAGATAGGTAAGAAACTCTGCCCAAAGCGTAAGATGTGGGTTCTTCACTGTCCTTTGGTGGAGTATAAAGTTCAGACATCTCGTGATTCTTCAATATTTGAGAGAAGCTAATTTGCATATCAAAAATATATATTATTCAATGTTTTTAATTTTCGCAACTATTTAAAATAGTCCACGTGGGTTTCCTCCGGGTACTCCGGTTTCCTCCCATGGTCCAAAGACATGCAGTCAGGCCAGTTGGAAATGCTGAATTGCCCCTAGGTGTGAGTGTGTGAATGTGTATGTCTGTCTGTCTGCCCTGCGATGGACTGGCGACCTGTCCAGGGTGTATCCTGCCTTCCGCCCAATGACAGCTGGGATAGGCTCCAGCACCCCACCGTGACCCAGAAGGATAAGCGGTTTAGATGATGTATGTATGTATGTATGTATGTATGTATGTATGTGACTTGTTATTGTGCAATAGATTTTGTTTTTAATTTGTCATGAGGAGTGATGGAGAGTTTAATTTGTCAATTTGCCTTTAAAATAGACATTAAATCACAAACATTACACAGTTAACAGTGCTTAAATGCTGAAAGCTCCATCGTCGTTCTCTGGCAAAATCTCTTTGCACACAGGCGCCACATTGGAATTCAGGCTGTCAGGTCTAGTGAATGTGATTGCTGTGCTGAGCTGCAGGCTCTTTCGTTCCCTTAGGTACCGCAGTAGCTCAGGCCCAGGCGCAGTACCCGGACGGCACCCGCAGTGGCATCACGTACAGCATCTTCAGTGGGAACAGACAGCAGTCCTTCAGCATCACTTCCAGCACGGGTCAGTTTCCACAGCATTCAAGTTCAGGTGGAGTTCAGTGCTGCCCTCCCAGGCCTCCCATGAGTCTACTGGGGTCTTCATTTAATCAGATTTTTGTAAAAGGTTTATATATCACTGAATGCATGTATCTTAGATCAGCACTCTTAATCTGTGACATTTTACTATATATTTGTGTAGGCCAAGTTTACAGGGGAACTCCATCGATTTTTCAAAATTTCTGCATAATTCAATCACTGAAGTGAAAACAAAGTCATTCAGAGTGGTTTGATGTGAAACGCTCCATTCTAGAGGAACTTAGCAACTTATTTTCTTTGTAATGGTGATGATTTTAACCAGGGTCATGATGTGTACACTAATATAGCTTTCCAAAACAACCAGCGAACAACCAGCAAGGTAAAGTAGTCCTAAAATTCTGATAAAAAATGTTTTTTGGGGGGTCTATTTTGCCTTATAACACCCTACATGTACCACTATACCATAAATAGACTTACTTTTAAGCCAGAACACAAACAAACAATGTCTTAGGCATCAGGCAATGTATTTGTAACTGTGATGTAGCTTTTAGAGGCATTAAACTTTCCAGACATCTGGTTCCTATCACCACTGCTGTGATCAAGTCTGTCTCTGTATGTTTCTCTAAAATGCAGCATTTCACATCAAACCACTCTGAGTACTTTGTTTGCATCTTAATGTAATAATGCAGAAAAAAATGTAATCGGTAGAATTTCCCTTTAATAAAGCTGTATATCCTCAGACAGGGGATATGTAAAGTAGTAATAGTAGACAGCTGTTTAACTGGGCCATCCCTGTTTTTGTTCGCAGGTGAGATTTGGGTTCAGAGCTCCAGTGGCCTGGATTTTGAAGACACTCCAAGACTCCGCCTAGTGGTAAAGGCTGAAACTGCAACTTCCAGCTCATTCATGGCTGTCAACCTCATTCTTCAGGACGTCAATGACAACCTGCCCCGCTTCCAGCTGCAAAACTACGTGGCATACATGCGTGAGGCACAGGGCTATGACTCTCCTATTATTCAGGTTAATCTTCTTTGTACTTTCAAAACAAATGAACAAAGATCTAATAAATTAAGCTGGCATTTGAATACAGATTCAGCCGATGCATTAGAAATGAACATATTTGAATGTGTCTCAGGTTGGCGTGACGATACTATTGCTGTCTTGCACCGAATCAACCTTAATATGCTGTCTGTCATCAGGTTGTAGCTGAGGACGTGGATCAAGGCCCTAACGGTCAGGTCACCTACTCCATCCAGTCCTCCAGCCGCAGCGGCTTGTTTAAGATCGACCCTCTGACCGGCAGCATCACCACAGCGGCCATCATGGACCGGGAGATCTGGATGCAGACCAAGTGAGTGCTGCTTTTTTGTGCATGTGCGCCGTGTTTGGCAGGCGAGTAAAGCCGAAGCTCTGCAGGTTTTTTATTTCCTTGAGCTCTGTGGAATGTACTCGTCCTCCCCTTACACGCCGTTATCAGCCTGCTTGTGATGTGTTCAGGACCTTGCAGTCTTCGCCATGTGTTTCATTTCAGACGTGCTCCCCCGATCTCTATCATGCTGTGAGGTTTTCATTTCCCACATATTTGGTTATGCTGGTGATTTGAGGTGCATTGTGAATATGATCCTTTGTCCCTTTTGAAAATAAAACACACTTTTTCTCAACTTTTCTCTCTTTAGACAGAGCAGGAGGAAAGGGATGTGGATTAAAACTGACATTGGCTCTATGCTTATTTTTATATACTTTTTTTGTACAGCACTTCATATACATTTTTTTGTATGACCCCACCCGTGGTCCACTTACGCCTTTTTTTGTCTTAATGTGTTTTTCTATGACCCTTTTCCAACCTCTCTTTATTTCATGGAGCTAAACAGGCTGTTTTGTAACCGTGCCTTTAAGATTAATGTATATAAATGATCTCTGTTTTGATTGGCTGCCTGTAATCCAAATGCTTTTTAACTGTAATTCTCCCAGCTGGCTAAAACTCCTGCACAGTACTGTATTTTAATTGGAAATAGGCTGTTTTTTACAGCTTAGCTCCCATACATGGGCTGGGGAGTGAACATTTTTTTAAATTTAATGTTTACAAACTGCACAAATGTTGTTTTTTTATCAAAAAAGTTCTTAATTTTTTTCCATGATATGAGCTTTAAATACCTCTCTTTATTCCATGGAGTTAAACAGGCTCTTTTGTAACTGTGCCTTTAAGATTAATGTACATAAATGATCTCTGTTCTGATTGGCTGCCTGTAAATGTGCCTTGTTCAAAGAACTGTCCAGCCTGAAACACTCCTTGTAATGTGAATGGGTGGGACAGACCTCTGTAGACTGAATAGGCAGATATATAGTACTGGGCAAAAGTCTTAGGCCTCTGTTGTTTAGTTCTTGTGAGCCTGTTTGAAAACAAGCTTTGATTCCAGATTTCTCCAGGAAGCATAGATTTGCTAACGTTTTGTCACCAGCACACTTAATTTAACTTGAATAGGAACTGATTATCCAAACCAGGTACTGGCTGATAACTACAAGTAATAGTGGGCAGTTGTTATGAGATAAAGATGACGTAAAACCATTGAATTTATTAAATTGTTTTCTGAGCAAATAAGCATCTATTGCCTGGTTAGCTGTTTTTTAATTGTAATTTTCTCAGCTGGCTAAAACTCCTGCACAGTACTGTTTTTTTTATACATTTTTGTGACATCACAAAGATGATTAATTGGAAATAGGCTGTTCTTAACAGCTTAGTTTCCATATATGGACTGAGGAGTGAACAGAACATTTTTTTAAATTGAATGTTTACAAACTTTTTTTTATCGGAAAAGTACTTAAAATTTAGTTTTCCATGACATGGGCTTTAAATATGCTCTATAAATAAAACTTTGAACTGATAGTGAAGAGAGATGTTATGTATCAGGGGGTGGGGGGGGGCTGTGGTGATCTCATTTCTTGACCTTTGATCTGTATCTTTTTCATATCAGGCTGGTGATTACAGCGACAGACCGTGGCAGCCCCAAGCTTGCTGGTTCAGCCACCCTGACTGTCATCATCGTGGACCTCAATGACAACAGCCCTACGATCCCCCTGCCGAGAGAAGTGAGAGTGCCAGAAAGTGAGTAAGCTAACGTGCCTTTTGATTGTTGCTGTGAATGACTCATTAGATTCTTCTCCCTGAGGAATAACAGCCCACAACTTCTCGTTAGCCTCACTATAACCACATTTGCCTTGCTTGGAGTCTCCTTATTCACTGACTTCCTATGGGCATGCGAAGCTGTTGAGCGTTCATATGTCCATACCTGTTTCTTTTCACCGTACACCCGCTGAGAGTGTGTTCTGTCTCTCCCCCAGACTCACTTATCGGCACCGAGATCACCATGGTAACGGGGAACGATGTGGACTCGGGCCCAGCGCTTTCTTATTCTCTCCGTCTGGACACTCCCTCGCAGGGCAAGTTTGGAATCCACCGCTATAACGGCAGGGTGTTTCTGACTGCTCCGCTGGACTTTGAGGAGAGGACGTGGTACACCCTAACAGTTCAAGCCTCGGACTCTAAGCATCAGAGCGAGGCCAATCTCACTGTACTGGTGGAGGACGTGAATGATAATGTGCCTACTTTCACACAAGACCTGTACCAGGTAAACTGCAGGAATAATGAATAGATGGGTCATTCTACAGAAACGTCCACTTTCCTATCTAACCATAGGGGTCACTGGTGTTACTGATCATCATTGGTGTTACACAATAAAGGTAACACCAGAGACATTTTAATGAACAATGCATTTTACAAAATGGCTGCTATAGAACATCAAACCACATGTTGTCAGTCATGGAATATCCACAAAAATATGGAATATAATCCATTTATATTCTATTTTTTCACAATTACCTCAGAATAAAGTCACACGAGTGACTTCAACTAAAAGCTTCATATGAAATCATGAGCTAAATGAGAAAATCTCTGACAACTGAAAGACACAGTGGACTCACCATGTGCTTTTGTTCATAGATCCTCAGAAAACAGGTAAAAGGAGGTCAAATGATGTCATCAGTGTGACTTTTATTTCAAAATAAGAGATTTTTTGTTACGCGGTAACACCAGTGACACGACTCCTGGGGACAACAACTTTCATTATATATTTTATAATATTTATTTGTCATTTGTTTTCTTTATGTCATTTAATTTATATATTTCATAGTCATGTATAGATTATTGTAGTTAAAATAGCATTTTTTTCTTCAAAATATGGCCTCATCCTTCACACAAGACTGTGAGGACGAGCTCTTCTGTGGTGCTTGGACTTCTAGATGATTGATTTAAAAACCAATATTACTAAATTGATGCTCAAGAGGGTGTAATTGTTAAAATAGCTTATTGTTTTATCTTAAAATATAAAAAAATGTAACCTTAACATGTTTTTAAGTGTAATATATCTATAAACACTAGGGACACGAAAATGGACGTTTCTGTAGAATGACCCAGATGCATTTTTCACAAACTGTGCGTCGACATGGCTCAGTTATTGGAACACTTTCTCTATTTTAGTGTCATTTCTTATTTAAGACTTGTACTAACAGACTCATGTGTTAGGTTACCAATTTCATGGAAAAAGCGAGTAAGAAAAGCGAGAGAAAAAAAGAGGTTTTCCCGACACTATATTTGTGCTTTTTCTGAAGATTTATTTGGAGCTGTATTTTCCTCATAAAAAAGTCTGAGTGCTAATTTGCGCTAATTCATCAGATGCAGACGGATGACCTTCCCAGCTTTTCGCACCTTATTAAATTTGATAGACAGTTCAAATAAATTTACCTCAAGCGCATATTCCAGAATACACAGGGAATCGCTGTGCACAGCCATAAAAACTTTAATAGATGAATGAATCTGGATGTAGAGGTTGCATTAAGCTTATTGCTCTGCGGTGGTTAAGGAAATGACATCAACATTTGCAGAAGGAGCTGTTTATTAAAATAAGGGGGAAAGGAAGAAAGGAGTAAGAAAATGTTCCTTGCTTGGGAACCTACACTGAAATACAGCATACCTAGTTATTGCTCTGTTGTGGTTTCCCAGGTGACGCTGCCAGAACATTCTCCTCCAGGCAGTCCTGTGGTCACGGTAACAGCCACAGATCGAGACTCGGGAGAGAATGGAAGGGTCACCTATCGAGTGATGTCGTCATCCCGGGATGGCTTTTATATTGACCCCAATAACGGTACGATGTTCTGTTTTGATGTTGTCACATTTTCTGTTTTATGGTTTGTACTGTGTAAATGAAATGGTAAACAGTTATATCACACTTCCAAGCAACTTCCATGTGTTTTTCCCTTTACAGGCACTTTGTTCATCAGCCAGAAAGCTGAATTTGACCCAGAGCGTCCATCTGTGAGTGTGGTCATTGAGGCTTGTGATGGTGGAAAGCCACCTCTGTCCTCCATTGCCACTGTCCAGGTCCAGCTCACAGATGTGAATGACAATGCCCCCACGTTTCATCAGTCGGAATACAGAGCCGCAGTGTCTGAGGACCAGCTCCCTGGAGCCACCATCCTGACCTTGGAAGCAGTGGACGGTGACCTTTCGCAAGAAAACTCAGGCTTCGATTTTGCCATCGCAAGTGGAAACGTCGGGAACGCCTTTCAGATCGAGAGTAGTGTTCGTTTCATTGAAGGTCATGGCTTTCAGACAGTAGGGACACTGATCTTGGCAGAACAGCTGGATTTTGAGGCAACATCTCGCTACAACCTCACTATCGTGGTATCAGATCGCGGTGTTCCCCAGCGCAGCTCCAGTGTGCCTGCTGTCATCACTGTGATTGATGTCAATGACAACCCGCCTGTATTCAGCCACGCTGAATACATAGTGGCTCTGAGTGAGGGAGCTGCAGCCGGCACCGAAATCCTACGGCTGTCTGCAACTGATCAAGATTCAGCCCCCCATGCCGAGATCCAATACAGCATTAGCTCTGGAGACGAGAAGGAGCTGTTCTCAGTAGACCAGTGGACTGGAGCACTGCGACTGCAGAGGCCTCTTGACCGAGAGACTCAGCCTTCCCATGTAGTCATCATTCAAGCCTCAGACGGTCATGGTCACTTTGCTCTGGCTCCTATCAATGTGGAGGTGAAGGATGTCAATGATAATAGGCCCTACTTCCCTATTGAGACAATGTCTGCAAGCATTCGAGAAAACCAACCCCCTAATTCAGCAGTCACAGTGTTGCATGCCATAGACCATGACACTGGCATCTATGGACAGCTGAAATACTTTATAGTAGACAAACCCAGTCAAGGAAAAGACTTCTTTGCGGTGGATCAGACCACAGGGGAAGTGCGTTCTCGTCAGGCCTTTGACTTTGAGAAGGTGAACTCTTTTCATTTCATGGCTTTAGCTGTTGATGCAGGTAACAACTCTGCCACAGTCACTGTACAAGTCTATGTCACCGGGGAGGATGAGTATGATCCGATCTTCACTTCCTCAGCCTTCTCCTTCGAGGTGCCAGAAGGAGCCAAAAAGGGCCAGAGTATTGGGCAGGTGCAAGCCATGGATGAGGATGGTGGTGTGGATGGGATCGTGCTCTACTCTTTCCCAAACAGCTCTCCGTACTTTGAGGTGAACAAGACCACTGGTGTGATCTACCTCAAAATGGACAGCTCTGGAAGTTCTGGTGGATCAGGCCGCTCCAAAAGGGAGACTCGCCTTATGACCATGGATGTTACTGCCCATAGTCCTCTAGAAACCTCAAGGGTCACAACTGCCCAACTAACCATTGATGTCACCAACACTTCTTTTGGACTTGCAACTGACTTCAACATTCTCCTGATCAGCATCATTGCAGCCTCTCTTGGCGTAATAGTCATCTTAGTCATAATTGCCGTGGCACTGTATCTAGTAAAGTCCAGGCGCAAGAAGAAAGGGCAGAACACTGATACTGTGGATTCAGGCACTGCACTGCAGCAGTTGGATGAATCCAAATCTGCTGGTGGAGAAAGGATCTACCACCAGACCCTTCCTGGGTATGCTGGCGATCAGGGTGGAGGTGGAGGTTCCTACACCAGAGGGGGCTCCTTAGATCCATCACACTCCAGTGGCAGAGGATCCGCAGAGGCTGCAGAGGACGATGAGATCCGGATGATAAACGAGTATCCTCGAGTGGCTAGCATCACCTCTTCCATGCAAGAGCACATCTCCGCCCGGGGACCTGATTCCGGAATCCAGCAGGACGCAGACCAGCTCTCTGACATCTCCTGTGAACCAGGGGCGCTGGATGCCAGCCAGTGGTTCAAAGGGAAGAAGCTGGGGAGCCTAAGTGGCACGTTGCTCTCAGGGCAGCTTCCAATCTACAGAGATGAAGGTGGTGGCTACCTTGGAGTAGGCAGAGGGCTGAATATATCCCATCCCAAGGATTATGCCTTCCCTGAGGATGGCAAACCTTCGGTAGATGGGTCCCTCACAGCCATTGTCGCAAGTGATGAGGAGTTGCGAGGCAGCTACAACTGGGACTACCTTCTCAACTGGTGCCCGCAGTTCCAGCCTCTTGCTAATGTCTTTACGGAAATCGCAAGACTGAAGGATGAGAGCATACCCCCTAACAACCCACGGCGACCCTTCCAACCCAAAGCCAAGACAGATCCTAAACCAAGAATTGATCCACCCCCTCTCATTACCTCTGTAGCTCACCCTGGTGCCAAGTCTGTTCCACCAAAGCCTGCCATCGCACGGACGTTTCCACACCTAGCGTCCCTAAGACGCTCTCCTATCAGCCACGAGGGCTCCATTTCATCAGCAGCCATGTCCCCCAGCTTTTCCCCTTCCCTGTCCCCTCTGGCAGCCCGATCACCAGCAGTTTCCCCTTTTGGTGTCACACAAGGTCCCTCAGCCTCCATGATTAGCACCACAGAGCACTCCTTGGAGCACAATGATGAGGCAGAGATGAGGATCTAATTCTGCCATATTGTGGGGAGCATTGACCTCTTGTTTGGAAAACGCATGCAAACCACTAAAGACGTTTGAAAAAAAGCGAAAAGGGACTCGCTTCATAGCTGTCTGCGTGACACAGGTTTCTGGTAACTGACGTTAACAAGGGTTAAAAAAAAAACTGCGTTGCTGTGAAATGACGATACCCTTCATCAGAGCCAATGTAGAGTTTTGAAGATTTGTATGCTGTTTTGTGTCACCTCACTGGCTGGCCAGTGAGATAAGGCTTTAGTGCTCTTTTGTTTTTGATACTGATGAATGACTGCTTTGAAACACCAGTGTCTTGCAGAGTCTGTCCAAGATGGCTGCTATCACCACACTTTCTGGACCCCGTTTGAACTGTCTGAAAGATATTTCACTGCAAACGCACGCGGTAGCTGACTTATATACGCAAATGTATTTTTAACTGTTCCCCTGCATCATATTACATGTTCTTTAGTTTCTGAAGAAGAAAATGCAATTACCTCGCATTTAAGAGGCGCTCACTGCATTTACATTCTGTATATTTGTATGTATTCTAGCCATAGTGTGTAAGCCTTATTGTTGTATAGTGTTTGATATCATCAGTATGTATGGTTGTCAATTTTGGTGTGATTCTTGCTCTGTGATGTGAATGACTGGGGAGTGTTGTGTTTTGATAATTATTTATACTAAGGTCGATTCATGAAGATGTTGAGAGTACCCATGTTGCATAATATTATATTATACTTTTTTTTTTTTCTACCTTTGTTCCCTTTGTTTAACACTAGATCTTCCAGCATCATAGTGGAGCTTGACATGGAAATGTTTGAGGCTTATCTTGAGGCCTATTCAGTAAAAATGACTGAAAATACAGCAAAGAGACTTCATGTGATAAGTTTTCCTGCACAGTGCCAACTGAAGAAAAACAGTCCTTGCTCAGTACTTTTTGTATGTTAGCTTGTTTGTGATTATTCTGACTCTAAGTATGGGAGATTTGATCATTCGGTTCCTCTGGCAGGTAAAGAAACGTCCCTGTTAGTTGCAATTTTGACTAGTGTCTTCAAGTCATGTGCTTCCATATTTACCCAAAAGGTCAATGAAATTGAAACCCCAGGGAAGCTGCCCACACCTGTAGTGGCCAACAGTATTGGACTCACTATAACATGAGATACATACATTCTGGGATAAATCTTGGACATTTAGAAAAGTAAAAGCTTTAATATTCTTTCCTATCCCTGTACACTCTCCGCTGCAAAGAAGATTACAGCAAATGGACGTCCTCCTATTTTCCTGGACATCCACCTGTCTTCTGAGGACTGTTTGGCTACCTCTGGTGCATGCCTAATACCAACACTGCCTCAAGCTGGAATGGCCCTCTTCTAGCCCTCAGTACACATTCAAGGAAAAGGAGGGCGTGAAATGGTTAGACTGTCTAATGCAGTTACGATTAAAAGTTGACCTTCTATTGTTTAAGAGTGTGGAATGAGTCCATTTTGAAACAAGTTTGACCCAAGACAGCTGCCAAACTCCTGGCAGCAGAGTGGTAGAAATCATCTGTACATATATTTAAAGGAACCATTAAATTCCTACTGATTTCTTTTGTCAAACTATTCGGTCTTTCCTTCTTTTTTCCCGTGGAAGTTGAATGGAGCCCTGGCAGGGGATATAAAAAGCAACTGAAGCCTAAACAAGCTCTAATCATCTGACTTTCAGGAAAGACTTGCAGAGGTCAAAGTCAAATTTGTCCTTCATTAAAAAGCTATTTGCCTGGAAATAGTATGTTCCAGTGGCCAGCACTGGCCTGAGACTGTGTACAGCTGAGAGCAGAGGGTGTGTCCAGTGCTTAAGCATGGCCATCAAGCACATCAAGGGATAGTTAGGAGGAATTAAGTACTTTTAGAATGAATGTATATTTTAGGGAAGGAAAATAGATCAGTTGCGTCTGCTAGTGCATCTGGCAGGTAAACAGATGGCGAAAGAGGGACAGAACCTACGTACTCAATGTATACAGTGCAACTTCTCGCGGTTAACTGTGTTTGGCAGCGTGAAACTCTCACATGAACTAAAATTTACACTGCGTGTGGACCTCACCAGATACCGTGCTTAAAAATGCATATAATGTTGATTTATGTAATTGCAATATGTTGTTCTCATATGGTGGCCAGGCTTGTTTGCATAGCTGTGCAAGGATTTCTGCTCCATTAATGTGCCACAGAGCAACAAGGAGCACAATTGTTTAAGAGGAATATTTGGAATATTAGAGGATGCATATGACCGAGCTATTTATGGAAAATTAGCAACAATCACAAGGATTTGTTTGTGCAAGTTGGAATGGACACGCTTTTCAGTTTTAAAGCCGAGATGTTAACTTTTACCGTTAAGCTCATGTTGAAGTTCTATGGTTTGTTTCTTTTTTGGTGTCAGTTACAGCTTTATTGAACAGTTCTGTGGAGAAGCATGAAGGAGGCTTTTCATCACGGCTTTCACATATGGCTTATTCGAGGTACAGTGCCAGAATACAGTAGAAGAGTATGCTAGAACGTCCGGCTCTCTGACATTTAATGTTATTTCTCCAGTGTACCATGAAGAATTTGAATCATGTGACTCAATGGCTATGAGGCAGGTTATCACTGCACCATTACTCTAACTCAGACTCGAACTTCCTGAATCCTTAAAGAATATTGTTATTCTTGCTACGTCTGCCTTGTCCTGCATTGTGAACCTGGGAGGAAAATGGTTTTCCAAGCCTATAGAGAGCTCCTGTTACTAAGACTTGCATGGGACGCATGATATGTGTCCCAAAAAGTTCATTTTTTACAGAATGTCATTACTGATTATGATGGTGTTTAAGTGATCTACCCATTATTTTGACAATTAATTGAATAATCAGCACCAGAACAATCCAAGTTTTTATAAAAAAGGCCAGTCAATAAAAATAGACTCAACTGCACAATAATATTCATTGCATAGCCTTTCAAATACGCCAGAATCTCCACAGAAATACACAGGTAGTAGAATTAGTCATACAAAAAACTCAGTGACTTTCAAAATTGCTCTGTCATAAGATGCCACCTTTCTACTAAGTCAGTTTTCCTCCCTGCTAGAGCTGCCCCGTTCGGCTGTAAGTGCTGTTATTTATATCATTTCATTTTATTAAGACGTTTTATACCTCTAAAACAACATTATTCACACCTTAAAAGGGCAACGCCATGATATACATAAAACAGAAATAGTCAGGGATAACATAAAAATGGCTGCTATTTGGTCCCACAAATAGAAAAACAAACCAAATTATAATAATGGAATTTGAGTCTTGGAGATTAACTCAGGGGTCGGCAACCCAAATATTAAGAAGAGCCATTCTATCCTTTCAGCAAAAATCAAACCACCTTGGGAGACTCAACATTTTATGTCCATTTAATTTAAGTAACGTTTTAGCTTCTTGGATGTAAATATGTCTCAGTATGTGTTAATGTCCTAATATAGGCTAAAAAAATATATAATATAAATCAAAACGCAGATAGTTTGCTCTGCTTAAAGCTTCAGCTCAACTATGACCGCTTCTCTCGCAGGATACTTTTCCACAACAGTAGAGTTTTGTTAGCTACCAGCTAGGCGTGATTGTTGACGGTGCTATGCCGGCAGTCTGCACGCCCTCTAGCGTTTGAGAAACCTGGAAGACATTTCAGAGTGGTCATTCTGCTCTCTACAAGTTCTCTGGTTACACATTAATTTAATCAGATGCATTCCCGCTGGGAAGAAAATTCCTGGTGAGAAATCGCCTGTGTGCTTGTTTTTATTTAATCCCCGTATCTGTGCAGTCAGAGTGTGTAGAAAACACTGTTTGGTCTTTGTGATTACTGTCTATCTGTGACGAAAACGGCGCCACCATCATTCAATCACTAGTAGGAACAGTTATCTAGCAACCAAAACTGGAGTGTACGGTTTCACAGTGGCGGAGATAAAGCGCGTACTACGCTGCTCGGTGCTCAATTCCTATTGGTAATCGCCACATCGCTTCATTCCTTATTTGCATAGAGCTCACTTCGTGTCACCAATGTTCGCACCGCCTTCTGTCGCCGGAAATCGCCAGCTGTCATTGAAAAGGAATGACATCCGGCTGCTCTGTCGCATCGCGTCGCTGCCGGTGTGAAGGCCTCAACATACTTCTTGCGGAGACGACGTTCGCCTGGCCTCAGCGAACAACATGACGTAATTGTGGAGAAAACGAACAACCGCAGACGTCATGAGGAGGTGGCAGCTGGCCGAACTCCGCGGACGAAGACGTTACACGACAAAGCCTCTGATTGTTCGGTAAAAAAGAGGCATGCCATGAAACAAAGATGGACATCTTTGAAGAGCTTTGGCTTCGGCAGATGCACTAATATTCCACTGTGAAACGCGTATTTGTTACATAAACAGTGAATATCTCCTAAACATCAGATGCTAAATACTAGTACTAAGCACCGAACATATAGGTTATCTTATATTTAGATTCACAAGAGGACGAGGCTGAAGTTGGCTTCCTATTCACCAGCTTCTTGTTTGAATTTCCCCGTTCCACCTTAAATTGTGGCAGAATTCTGAACTCAAATGTCGCCATAGTTAGAACAGTGAAAGAATAGTTTTCCGGCAGTTATAAAGCATCACGTGGAGCGTCTGCGACAGGCAACACGAAGCCACAGTAAATATGCGAGCTTGTAAGTTCGCGAAGGAGCTTTCGGCTTCGCACAACCCTCGAGAAGTTCGTTTCGCAAGAAGTGCGCTGAGGCCTTGAATGCAGGGTAACAGTGACGATAGGCATTACTATCACACAATCTGCCAGTTCATCATTTCCGATTTATTGCGAAGGTAAATCGCACGCGGGGTTGAATAGAGCTGTTTTAGCGTTCCCCCAGTATGATGGTGAAGTCTGAGATTTTACTTCAGTCTGTTGGTGAAAACTGAGGATTGCGTTGTTGACTCTCTGAGGAGTTTTGAGTGCGATAGCCAAGACAATAAGTGTGTCTGAATGTTGTATGTAGCTGTATTTTCTTTCCCCCTCTCTCTTCCTCTCTCTCGTTCTCTCTCACTCCAGCTGTTTGTCCTGAATCTGATCTGTCTGGCCCCATGCTGTGCAGTTGCTGTTGGCTGAAGCTCAGCTCCCCTGTACCTCACTACTACAGCTCATGTCTCACAGATTTACACTCGGCTCTGATAGCACCAATATGATTCACTTACGGTCAGACTTTCGTGAACTATCGCACTACCAATAGCATGCAGCTATTGGTGACCTAGTAAGGCACTGAATTTGCCTGATTTAAAGTGTCTACATCATTTCCACATGAATGAAACACAGTACATTAGCCAAACGTATGTGGATACCTCTTCTGATTAGTGTTTTGGCTGTTAGGGGCCATGTCCATTGCTGGCAGGGGCATAAAATCAAACATGCATTCATGCATTCATCTCCATAAGCAAACACTGATAGTAGAACTGGTCGTACTGAAAAGCTCAGTGTCTTGTGATGTGGCACTGACATGTCCAACTTTCCAAGTTTGTCAGTTATTCCTCTGCTAGAGCAGCACCCTGTGTAGATATGAAGGGGTCATTCTGAGCTACCAAGCTAACGAATCCCATTTCACCCCTCGCCCCTACCACTTAGCCCTTACCCCTCCGTTTTGCACATTCACGTCTAGGGGTAGGGTGTCCCGATTTTAGTTGAGATAGAGGGGTAGGGTGAAGTGTTAGGGTTACGTGGCCCTCCAAACAGAGGCTTTAAAGAGACTCCAAACAGAGAGTTAAGAGATAAAAAGAAAAAAACGGCAAGTTGGCCGAACAAGAGACCAAAGAAACCCACAAATGTGAGAATTTTATCTGTTAAAAATTACAATAATCACTGTTTTATCTGAGTTTAATGTCGTTTGAGTGTCCTTTTCTTCATAACAACCATAAAACATTGCTAGTAGTAGCTGATATTTCGGTAGTTAGCCAGCTAAATTTCCCGCTCCACCTTAAATGGTGCAGTAGTTCCGACACCTGAGGCAACAGAATGTAACTGCTGCACCATTTAAAGTGGAACGGGAAAAATCGAACAAAAAGCTTCAGCTTCAAATCAACAAGGAATTATGGGTGGGCGATAATAAGTAATTCTCTCATCCCCCCTCTTTGAAGGCATATGATGCCCTAAATTTAACCTACAGAGCAGCACTAGTAGCTGTTAATGAAGTAATGCTCTTTTTATTTGAGGGTCCCATTTTGTGGGGAAGATTTCAACCACTACCCTCTAACTCAGTTCTAAGGGGCGACACTTGAAAACAAGGGGTAGGGGTAAAAATAAAATGGGATTGGGCCTATATTCCCATTTCAGCTAATAGATCCCCCTAAATCTCACACAGTGCACCTTTAAAGAACAATGACCAACTATGTGTTTCGTTACACAGAGAGAATTAGTCCTTTTCACTGGAAATAGTGCAGCGTAGTGTGTGGACTGTTTTTGATGGTATGTTTTTTTTATTGTGGCACGACTGGGACTTTTTTTCGGTACAACGTATCAAACTTGAATATTGTGATGCATATTATGTACCGGGAAATGCCCTGGATCATCATGATATGGTATTTTTGCCAAATCGTCCCACCTCTACTTCAGAATAAATCGGATTGCTGACTGTGAGCCAGGCCTTATCGCCGATTATCAGTGCCTGACCTCACTAGCGGTCTTGTGGTGGAATAGAAATGAATCTCTGCAGTCATATTGCAAAATCTAGTGGTGAGCCTTCCCAGAAGAGTGAAGGCTGTTGTATAGAGTAGACCAACTCTACATTAACGGGCCAGGATTTTGGAATGAGATGTTCAACAAGTCGCTGTTGTTTTTCAGTTTTTGACATAATTTGAAAATGCCTGTTGCCCTTTACATCGTATGTAAATTTCATGATGCATGGACCAAAAGAAACGGCCTAAAATGACTTGGAAAAAATTCTGGTTCCATTGACTTACATTAAATGTAAAGCATGTTTTTTCCTTCTCCTGTAAAGTTACCATTTTGGAGATTCTTCCGACAGCAGCGAAATGCATAATGGACGAGATGTTTGAGTGTCCAGATTTTTTTGGCCATATAAAGTGTATTACATCAACACAATTATTGTGAAAAGTAGGTAATCTGAAAGATACACTTGATAATGTAATATATTTTATTGATATGGAAGTGATGGACACATTTGAATCAAGAAACTCAATGCATCTCATTTTAACAAGCCATGCTTTTTTTCCAAAAGATGGGGCTCTTCAAGGGTTCTTAATAAAGTCAATAGTTATACAGAAACATGACAACTCAAAGAACCATTTCAATGCTTAACTGGCTCTGCATTGCTAAATGGTTGCTCTCCATGATGCAGAATCTGTTGTATACAGTTCTTTAAAGAACCTTCAATGAACAGTTCTATGTAGCACTAAAAAGAGCTCTGCACATCACAGGACCATGTTTTTGGTGCTGTATAGAACCTTTTTGTCTACAATATAAAACCTGCAATATTTTTGCATTTTACATTGTGATATAGCGTCTTTTAATATGCACATAACTTTATCCTGGAGAATCAATAGGAACTGAGTTTACATATGGATGTGTTTAGCCCCATTTTGCTGCCTGACCTTTTTCTGGTCAGGTCACCTTAGGCCCTGTGTTATGAATGATTAATTTGTTTTAATCAAGGTCACAATTAAGATGAAAAATAACGCTGATTAACTTTCCTGGCTATGAATATTCAATGATCCATGTGTAAAAGTGGAATTTATTACACTCTAAACTTTTGCCCTGGAATAGCAGTCTGGACTTTCCATTTAACCATCATTTATCAAGGTGAGGGCCCTGCTCTGATATTGGTAGCTGTACTTTTCTTCAGAGCCATTAAGATGTCAACTGTCATATGATTTCTGGCAGGGAGTGAAGAAGAGAGGAGCAGGTGGCTCACACTTGCTGAATCTCAGTAGAGTCAGTGGAGTTTGTGCTGTAAAGGTAAGTAAATGATCTGTATAATCCCTCATACATCAGTATCCTCATACAGTAACACAAAGCTGGAATGCCAGAGATTAGTCCTCAAGCCCCGGCATGTTATATATGAGTGTGATAAAGAGAATATAGTGTTTTTCATTAGCCCTGCTGTTTGGCAGGAAGAACAGCTCCTGCCTCATTTGAGTGCGAACGTATGCATGAACTACATTTCACACTTTCCCACACTGGTCTGACACCTGCATCCCTCTGAGGGTCCTTTACACTAAACTTGGCATGCAAAATCCATTCAAAACACACTGTACAGTTACTGCCAATTATCGGACACACCTGCCTTATAGGTGTTATAGGTTACTGATTTGAGACTGTTATAGCACAATTTAGCAACCTACACCATCCATCAATGGAAATAGAGCCATGACTGACCAGATATTATTTGCATACTGTAGTCCATCTGTTTCTCTGCATACTTTGTTAGCCCCCTTTTACCCTGTTCTTCAGTGGTCAGGACCCCCATGGAGCCTCACAGAGCAGGTACTATTTGGGTGTTGGGTCATTCTCAGCACTGCAGTAACACTGACGTGATGGTGGTGTGTTTGTGTGTGTTGTGCTGGTCTGAGTGGATCAGACACAGCAGTGTTGCTGGAGTTTTTAAACACCTCAGTGTCACTGCTGGACTGAGAATAGTCCACCAACCAAAAATATCCAGCCGACAGTGTCCTGTGGGCAGCGTCCTGTGACCACTGATGAAGGACTAGAGGATGACCAACACAAACTGTGCAGCAGCAGATGAGCTATCATCTCTGACTTTACATTTACAGGGTGGACTGACAAGGTAGGAGTGTCTAATAGAGTGGACAGTGAGTGGACACAGTGCTTAAAAACTCCAGCAGCACTGCTCTGTCTGATCCACTCGGACCAGCACAACACACACTAACACACCACCACCACGTCAGTGTTACTGCAGTGCTGAGAATGATCCACCACCCAAATAGTACCTGCTCTGTGAGGGTCCATGGGGGTCCTGACCACTGAAGAACAGGGTAAAAGGGGGCTAACAAAGTATGCAGAGAAACAGATGGACTACAGTCTGTAACTGTAGAACTACAAAGTGCACCTATATAGTAAGTGGAGCTGATAAAATGGACAATGAGCGTAGAAACAAGGAGGTGGTCATAACGTTATGCCTGATCGGTGTATATACACACATACACACACACACACATATTTTTATATATACATAGATAGTTTATATATATATATATATATATATAGATAGATAGATAGATAGATAGATATATAAAACAGGAATTTCAATTATTTTTCTAAATATCTGCATAATTCTGTTGTTGAGAAGTAAAGTGGTCCATTGTAGAAAAAGCTTACCAACTCAGATTTCTGCACAGTGGTGGTGATGGGAACCAGGGATCTACAACACAAATATAGACATTTTATTTGCTATCCAGAGCGACCAGTGAACCTATATGTGCCTTCTGAGTTTCTGATGATGGTAAAATAGTGATAAATCTGGAAAAATAAGTTTTCATTGGGAACTATTTTGCATGTACGTCTTTGCCAAGAAACAATTTTTAAAAAATTTAAAATAAAGGCCAAAACTTCATCTCTAAACTATTGCAAAACACTGTCTCAGGCATCGGTTTTTACCATATTTGTAACCATTTAATGTTTTGCAGCCATTACACACTTCTTATATGTTCCTATCACCACCGTGAACAACATACTTATTATTTGTTTTCAAAACTTTGGCCTCTAAATGTTAATTAGAAACTTGGACAGAACTCCTCAAAACAAACCTGCAGTGAGAGCGGCACTGGCAGTAAATTCGGGCAGGATTAGTTTTCCATGGGGAGGTGGGGTAGTGCCAGTTTACCACAGGACATCTGTAATGTTTATGAGCAATATGCACAGGTAAAGAACTCTCAGTATAAAGAAAGAGTCGGGAGTGGCTACTCGATTTATGTACCACCTTCACTCCAGAAAAGAGTAGAAAACATGTTAAAACGTTTAATTTAGCCATTATTTTGTTCACCCTAACCATTAACCTTGCTGCATTAAGTGTGTCGTTAGCATCACCATTAGCTTGGGAATTCACAGCCAACAGTCAACAACACTGCATTAAATTTTTTTTTTTGTTATTTTTACATTTTGAGTTGTACATGAAATAGGAGAGTAACGTTACATATCAGCTTGATTTTACCTAAAGAGATCACAGGTAAGCACTTATTCAAGTGCCTCCATACTTAAAACTCCTTTTCCACAGGAAATGATAGCGTTTTCACCAATGTTAATATAGCCTGAGGTTATTTCTATGGCTTGTTTTGTGGAAGGATAAAGGCACTGAAGTGGGAGCGCCCATTCAGGAAAAATGACTGACACGGCCCATTAGGTCAGGACTGAAATAACTGGGAAACGCCAGTAAAATTTGCATTACCCCACCTCCTCAGGTAAACCTGATTCTGTCCAAATAGGGCTTAAGAAATGATGGAAAGGTGTTACTGAGGAATCTATAAAGCCTGACATATAATATCCTGATCATCTGAAGGGAGGTGCTGTTTTTACTTCATTCCTGAAGCTGAAAATGTTTTGTGATTAAAGAACATAGAGCACCAAACTCACTGCTCAACCACAAAACTACTAACAGGCAGACTTATTCTAGCTCTAATGTAAGTTAAGCTTTATCTGGGCTGTTGTGTTTGGATTAATCTATGTGGAAGGCTATAAAAATGAGGAGAAGGGGGCGTGGCTGAGTGTCAAATGCAGGACGGGGAGCCGGTTGGGCTGAACCAGCAGGCTAAGTAGCTGATGATGTTCACCTGTGCCTTGTTTCTGCCAGCCTACTTATAACCATCTCTCCTCAGTTGGTGGCAGAGCCCAGAGAGAGAAGGAGACCAGGGGAGATGGCATGGCATGGCATGGCATGGCATGGCATGGCATGGCAGAGCAGAGCAGAGCAGGGAAAGGAAAGGGTCTTAATTTGTTGTGTATAAATAAAACCTAGCTCTCCGTCTCCACGCCTGCTCCCGGTGTCCTCACTCCACCCATGATTAAAAGCTGTTACAAGGCAAATTCAAGGTAAGCTAAACATTGTATTGGTTACTTTGTTTGCTAAAAAGGTATTAAATTTATTTTTAAAATGTAATATGATGTATACCAATACATAAAGTTGCAGAAAAGTGTTGAGCCCTGATTTCATAGCTGCTGGCAGTTAGCCTTATAAATCAGTCAGATTAAGCAGGACTTTAGCATTAGCTCATCTGAAGGGGCAGCTTCAATCACTAGAGCCTCATTCTTAGACATGAAAACCTGCCTATTTAACGTTGAGCAGCTAAACAGTTTGTCTAGTTTAATTAATGTAAACCGAATCCATTTTTTCATTTGAGTCGGCCTACATGCATATGGCCCTCAAACATGTGTGTCTGCAATGAGCATCTTGTAAAGTTAGTTTATTTTTGAAGGAAAAGATGTTTCAAATATGAAATTCTGTGTGCTTCTGAATTTTCTTTTCGGCTGAACTTTTAGTCGATTAGCACAAAAGCTGCTGATGCTCTTATAACCCCTTCTGTGGCACACAGTCAGCCACCCTGAGCTAAACTTTGACGGACGTAGCAACAATAACAATAATTAGGGAGACGGCACTGGGTCAGGATTTTGCTTGTATGTGTTAAGGCCAAGCCTTTTACAAAACTATTGAAAAACAACGTCTGAGGCATCAGGCAATGTATTTGTAACAGTTTTGTGTAACAACTTTCTGTGAGGTAACGTTTAGAGCCCATGTGTCAAACACAAGGCCCACGGGTCAGATAAGGCCCGCCACACAATTCTATCCAGACTGCAAAGTATTTTAATTATCTATTATTATTATTATTATTATTATTATTATTATTAGCCCGTTTCACAGTGTGCTGCACTACAGTCTCCAGCATGCACTGCAATGTACAATGCACTTCGACTCTTCTACCCCAACAACAGTCTATGGGGCAGCAGTTACACCTCAATTCTACACAATTCTGTGCAATTCAACACCAGTCATATCACAAAAAATGCATTTCAGCTGCAGTTCAACCAATATAAACACTACAGATCAGCTCAGCAGCTCAGAAACTGAGCCCAAGCATTAATAAACCTGCAGCAAAGAAAAGATGCCAGGTGTTCAAGCAAAGAGGTAGGTTTAAAAGACTGAACACCTGGGGACGTTTAAATTTTGAATATTTCAAATGTCCAATATTTTAAGGTCTACTACAAGTGTCTGTCTTTTATTGTTGAAGTTTTGGCATATTTTGAATAAACAAAGGCCGGTTTGCGTTATAGCACAATATTAATTAAAAATGAAAAAGCATTATTTTCTCTGGCCCACAGATTTGATGAGATTTTTTTAATATGGCCCTTTTTGAGTTTGATACCCCTGGTTTAGAGGCTTTGGACATCTGGGGCCATATTACAGAAAATTCTAGAAAAGTCCTAACTTAAGTTCTGACAGGTCAAGATAAGATTTTTCACAAATTCGTATTATAGAAGCAAATCTGATCTTAATTTAAGAATCTTATCTTACAGCATCTTTTCTTATCTCTAGTTAGGAAATCTTAACTCACTCAATTGAAGTCGACAATCGATTGTCGTGTCTGTTACCTAGCAACCGGCCATACCCGCACAGCTGAATCTAGTAAACACGTAATCGAGTTAGTTAGCCAGACAGCTAACATTAGCTACTGTCACTGAGGTGATAAACTGAGAGTTTAGAATATCGTCTCAGTGCTTCGTGCTGTTTATCAGAGCGTCGCCGCCTCCAGTTTCAGTCTCCATTTCCCAAACTCTTTAGCCGAGCGCGCTAACATTATTCCTCCTAATAAACAGACACACGTTCAGCTCCATCTCCTCATTATTCACCACCATCACTGTAATATTTCATCATCAACATTAACACATGAAGGTAATCAGAGGGCGGTGGAGATCGAGTCTGCAGCGTCTGAGGCTTTAAAACGCTGTTAGAAAAAAAAACTCAAAGCAAAAAATGTCAAAGCACCGTTTTCAGTGTAGATAAATGTAGTTAGCGTCATTATGCTACTTATAGTGAACTGTGCTGCCTGACACTGCATAAAACAATAGAAACAGACGGTTAAAACAGAAATTAAGACGCTCTGGCGTTTATCTTAAAGTTTTTAATTTTGGCAAATTAGGATGTTTCTGTAAAACCGTTTTCTTATCTGGAAATAAGATGAGATTATAGACTTAAGAACTGTTGTTCCATTATGGCTTCTGTCCTAAATTCAGTCTTAACTGAAGTTTCCAACAAAGCAGATCTCAGACTTAAGAATTTTCTGTAATACGGGCCCTCCTATCATCACCCCTGTGAACAATTCTGACTCGGTCTGTTGGCACATTTCATATAAAACCCCTTCAGAATGACTTTGTTTACACTGAAAAATAGATTTTTTTTGCAGATATTAAAAAAACACAATGGAATTCCACTTAAAGGACCATAAAGTTAGTGGTGCTGGTACCACCATACTGTAAACCTGAGCAGACTCTAAATGTGAGAGCAAAGCTTTCTGTAGCAGAAAGGCACTGTGGGTGTGTTTTCCTTCTGCCTGGTCATAGAATAGAGTACTATATTAGGTCCATGGGTCTTGTAATTGTTTCAGCAAGTAGGACCCACACATAGTTAAGTTAGCACAAAGTGACCACACAGGGATGTACTGTGCATCATGGGAAACGGCTCCAGCCTGTATCAACGCTTTACAGGCCTCTTATGGAGAAACCTCGCATTTACTGGACGAAATCAAAGCCATTTATATGTTAAAGGGATTCTCTGGTGTTTTCAACTTCTGTGTGCTGCATGTGTTGCAGACAGTCTGTGGCACAGACAATAACTTGAATGTTTCTTTGTACATTTAAAATAACAAATTCTTATTTAAAAATGCAGCACCTGTCATTGACTTCTATTACAAATGTGTTTTAGTACAAGGAAACACATTCAGTTTATTGTCTATAGTAATCAACTGTACAATACTCAGTGGTGGACAGTAGCGAAGTAAATGTAATTCATTACTGTACTTAAGTAGTTTTTGTGTATCTGTACTTTACTGAAGTTTTTCCATTTTGGGCCACTTTTTACTTTCACTTCACTACATTTCAAAGCCAAATATCTCACTTTTTACTACACTACATTATGAGAAATCTGTCGTTCCTTTCGGTTTATGTGTGAATAAAAACGTAACATGTCAAAACTAAAGAAGCGCAAAGTAAGAACACCAATCAGGGCACAGCGGTCACTTTGTTTTGAGCTTGTTTTGACCTGTTGGTCATACCGACCCAGTGCAGCACACGGTTCAACATCAGTGCAGCAGCGTAAAACTTTGCAAGCGTCTATTCAACATAAATGATGAACTAACCTAACTTTGTGTAAATAGACCACAATATAGAAATATGTACACAGATGCAGTTGTGACTGACGTGTCTTTTTTCTGAATTTATACAAACACTATTTCATTTTATAGTAAATTTGTTTTGGCTAGTTTATGTTTATGAACAGATAATTCTAATAGACATCAGCGTCACTAATTAATGACATTCTATTAAAAGACTGGTTTACCAAGAGAGACACTGGAGTATTTTCACCTAAAATGAGTTAATGAAGTGAGTCTTGTTATTAAAATGATAATAGGACATTAAAGTCATAATTAATCTTTTAGTACTTTTACTTTTGGTACATTTGAAGGCAAATACTTTAGTACTTTTACTCAAGTGGAGGTCTAAAGGGAGGAACTTCTACTTTTACTGGAGTAATATTTTACCTTGGGTGTCTCTACTTTAACTCAAGTTCATGGTTTGTGTACTTCGTCCACCACTGACAATATTTGTGCAACAGATGGAGATGCTGGATGCGGAAACATGCTGGAGTATTACTGTAACCCAGTCTGCTGCCTTGATGTGAATGTAGTGTAGGATCTCAGACCTCTGACTGAGTGTTAACCCTTGTGTTAATGAAGTGTATAATAACACTTCTATAACCTAGTAATTTTGCTTATTTCATGTAATTTACATTAACCCACTCTATAATAATGGTTTCATATCCACAAATCTTTATAATCTACACTTGTTATGATTATATTTTGAATACTGGATGTTATATTGAGATCAAAATGCTGCTCATGGCTTTAAACGGTTTGAGATGCATTCGTTACTTCATCCACATGGATGGAGTGTGCAGGGAAAAACTGATGGTTAAGGCCAGAGTTGCGGCCAGCCTGAGTGTTTAGCGGTTTAATGATTGTGTTTGTGCCGTTCGTAAACATTTCGACTGATTTTAATAATCTCTGATAACTTGAATGGATTTGTTGGCAGGCGAAGTCGGGGTTCTTTGCTTACTCAAAAGAAATAAAGAAAAGAAAAAGAAACAGAACGAATGCCAGCGCACGCATTCCGATAAATAAACTTCTCTGACCAATGATTAAATTAATCTGATAACGAATAAAGATCACATGCTCATTTGAAAAGTGTGATAGGCCCTACATGCCAACAGCAGGATTTTAATCAGCGACTGTACTGGACTGTACTGGACTGTACTGGACTGTACTGCGGATTTATGAATAAGCTCTGAGGTTACTGATGGAAAGATCTGGCACATTTTGCCATTTGCTGGCAGTTGCCATTTTAACTTTGCTGCAAAAGGGACTGGAGGACACCCAGCTGTGGAGGAAAGAGTGTGTGTGTGTGTGTGTGTGTGTGTGTGTGTGTGTGTGTGTGTGTGTGTGTGTGCTCTTGTAGTGCTATACTTGTGAGGACCCTATGTCCTCACTATGATAGGACTAATATGAAATTTTTGCTCAAGTCAGGACATTTTGCTGGTCCTCACTTGAGCATGTGTTGTTTTCATCACAATTACTTTTTTATTTGAAAACTAAAAGAGGAGAAAAATTGCCTTCTGGATACTGAGGTTAAGGTTAGGGTTAGGTGTAGTATTATTTAGCTACAGTAACACAAAAATCAATAGAAACCTATGGAAGTCCTCATATGTACAGCAAGACAAGTGTGTGTGTGTGAGAGAGAGAGAGAGAGAGAGAGAGAGAGAGAGAGTTTGACAACAATGTTCTGACCTTGTAGGAAAAACAGAAAGAAGCAGAACTAACCCACAGCATACAGACAGCAGATGCTCCTGACTTTACAAAGTGCTTCTTTACAAAAGCAACTTTTTTTTAAACTGACGGGGAAAAAAAACAGCAAAACAACTTATTTCTGGGAACTGAGGTTAAGGTTGATGAACAGATGAAAATTAGCCAATAGGGCTAATTCTGGCTCGTTTACAGTATTTTTTCTGTTGATTAATAAGCACCGTCCCTATCAAATAAATGAAAGTTTACGGTTAGAAAGTGCATTAAGGTTAAAATAATTAAGGTTAAAAAAACACATGCAGTCAGATACATACAACACAAAGGTGCTACCCATAGATATAAATACCTAGATGCCGCGTTGGGTCCAGTCAGGCACGTTTGGGGCGGTCAACATCGCTGCTGGACTGCATTCAGTACCATTACAGAGCGGCAGTTTAAGAAAGATACTGTCCAAAATTACACTATTTCAGGAATATTACACTCAGAAAGTGGGATAGGATTGTCTGGGATAGGATTGTCTCATGTCTGTGTGATGTGTATTGTTTGTGTGATGTTTGTGTAGATATGGTCATGTGGTTAATGAGGCACAGAGAACCTGTTGCTGTGATTGTTTTTCCTCTGGTTTTATATTAATCTTATTTCATTTAATAGTTTATTAAGGGGGTCTAAACTTTATGTAGTAGTTTATTTACAGTGATGGTTAAAGCTTTGTAGTTCGGTAAGTTATATCATTCCTTAATCCGTGTAGATGTTCATAATAGATTAACGTTAGCAGCTTCTTGTTCGAATTTTCCCTTTATGCCGCTGACCTTAACAAGAGCCCCTGGACCACTGCAATACAGCCCCAAAGCATCAAACTGCCACCACCATATTTTACTGTGGGTATGAGGTGCTGTTCTTTGTACTCTGCCCCCTTTTTTCTCCAAACATGATGATGGTCTGCATGGCCAGAAAGCTCAATTTTTGTCTCATCTGAACACAACATATGATTCCAGTTGTAATTCCAATGTTGCTTGACAAAGTTCATGCGCTGGGATTTGTGTCTTGGTCTCAGGAAGGGCTTCTTTCATGGAACTCATCTGAAAAGCTCCAGGTCATGGAGGCGGCGTCTCACTATTGATTTTGAAACAGTGAAACCCCAAGACTGTGGTCTTTGGGGTTCTCTTTGCTTCTCTTAGCATCAACTTCACTGTGCATGGTGGCAATATGCCAATATTTCTGGATCTGACTGTATGTCATGGTATGAAAGGCAGCTAAAGGTTCCATCAACATAAAATAATCATGTTAATCATCATTCAGGGGATCATCGAAACATTTGATTAAATGCCAACACTCACAGGTTTACCTTTACACAATGTCATATGTCTCGTGTTATATTGCGTAACTACATATACTGTGTATAATACAATGCAGTATTAATTTGTCTGTTATGTAACTACATATAATGTATAAACTGTCAGAACAAAGGTCAGTGCAGGAACATCTTTTCATTTATCAAGATACAAGTGATGTAAATGTCCCCTTAAAGGTACAAACATGGTTTTGAGGTCCAATTATGAACCTCAAAGAAGTTTTTCCAGGTGAAAAGTACATATTTGTACCTTTTCATAACCTAATGTTTTAAAACGGAATCATAAAATAAATATACTGGAGTCACAACAGGGTGTGTGGAGTCAGTACAGCTTAAAAATGATATAATTTCAATGTATTATAGTACTAACCAAAGGTACTGATGACGGGTACCACTCCATCTGACAAGATGGGTACCACCATATATATACATATCTGGATGCCGCGTTGTCTGTTGTTCTCTGTCTGAGGCGATACGTCTGCGCGTCCGCCATGCTGGAGAGGTCAAGATCTGCTTGTGAACAGATTCACTTGTATTGAGAGACGATGAGTCTCAGGATTAAATCAGCCACAACTTCTTTATTACTCAACTGATTTTGACCAAATCTGTTTAGTTATAATCCTGAGACACAGATTAATCCAGGCTGCTCGGATCTGCTCTCGGTATCTTTTATTACTTTACTAACTGATCGTGATAATTAGCCGTCCGGACCAGCAGGAAAGTATTCAGTCTGCACCTGACATTAAAAACCGAGTTTAGCACAAAACACAATCAGACACATCAGCAAATCCATCAATGTGTGAATCACTTCTAATCTTAATACACATAAAAATAAAATAAACCCCCAAAACACAGTAAGAAAGACGAAGCTGAAGTTGGCTTCCTATTCGCCAGCTTATTGTTTGAGTTTTCCTGTTCCACCTTAAATGGTGCAGCTTCAGTCACCAGAAAGTGTTTCATTACCTTTTTAATTAAAAAAGTCATAAATTAAATTTCCCTTTATTTGGGCCGTTTAAATGATATGATGAGTCATGCTTGATATATTATATTGATATGATATTAACTAACAATGTTTAATAGGTCAGTTTTGATTTCACGTTGACAGGTTGTCATAAAGTCACCAGAACTTACTCACTAAGATCTTTCTTGAAATAAGCAAAATGATCTGCATTATGTTGTGAAACAAACAGAATATCTGCCAATGGAATAACACACTCTCACTGAATAAATCAAATCTAGCGACAGATTGAAAACTCTTATACTCCCAGTAAACTCATAATGAGAAATATTAGCTATATTGACTTGATTTAGGATTATTCCACTTGCCAAGATATGCTTTTTGGAGTGTAATTTATGATTTCAGGTTACTTCTGGCAATAACTGTGTTGATGTAATATATTTAATTAACGTAGAAATGATGTAGACATTTGAGCCAAGTCAATCCGGTGCATCTCATTTTTCAGTGTATTGCACAAATCAGTGGAAATACACTGAAGGTGTGGAGGAAAGAGTGTGTGTGTGTGTGTGTGTGTGTGTGTGTGTGTGTGTGTGTGTGTGTATGTGTGTGTGTGTGTCTGTCTCTGACTCTGTAGTTGGCTCCGTTGCCGTGATCACAGACGGGGATGACGTTGTGCTGGAGCTGACAGCGTCTCAGATGTGAGCATCAGCAGCTGTTTCGGAGCGCTCTCTCAAACAAGCACGGCCAGAGCACAGATCTCACTCGCTTCCAGTAAATGAATCACATCAGTGACACTGAATCAGTGCTAAGCGAAGAGGATGAACACACACAGAGTTAGCATTAGCCACACGTAACATAAACAAGCTCCATTTTCAGTAAATGCTGGAACAAATAGAGTATACAGCGTAAAGATGCTTCTCTTGTTTGCCAGCAGACGAAATGACTGCAGACGTTTGGATTTTGTGAGTTTACATGATACACAGACACAGATGCTACAATCTAGCACGAGCTGGTCAGTTAGTCTTTCACGTATTCAACTCTTCAGTGCACAAATGATCCATAAAAAGGTCAGTGACCCCAGTGTGGGTCATATATCAACCCGTATCTTCCAAAGATGCCCCTAGATAAGAGCTAGCTTTGAATTTTCAACATGTGAAGGTTCAAAATGCATTCCATTCTTCTTAGCCGCCCTCAGCAAGACACATGCGGTGCCAGCGATCGTAAAAGCTGACCCTACGTTTTGATATTGAACAGCCAAGTTACGATAAATAAACGAATAAATCAGTAATAAAAGAAAGGAAAGAGAATATTATGCATTTTCTCTTTACGACGCCTCGAGCGTTATCTGTGAGATAAGAGTCCTTAAGCGCAAAGTTGTATGTTGTCGTAAAACATTATGACGGTATTCCTTTAAAACCCTGTTTTAGTCGTTGGCTTTTTAGATCTAAAACAGTTCAGTCTGGTTTTACCATCATTTCAGAAAACTATAATGATGCTTACAGTCTTTATGGAAAAACTTAGATCCTTCCTTTATGGTTAATACTTAGTTTCGACGCTGAGTGTGAAAACCAAATGTGAGGATAATGGTGTTGTTTGAAATCTGAGTTATACAGTGTCTTTGCAACAGCAGGAACGCTCGTTTTTTAACCCGAGCCGTCATTTCGGTCATTAATTATTATCATCCAGAGATGCTATAAATTCCTCTTGATAACAGGCCATAAAGAGGAGCTGGTAATGAAAGCCAGATTGGTGAAGGCCCGAGAGCAAAGAGCTTTTCTTAAAACACAACCTCTGCTCTTGTTACTTTTATTAACCTCAGCGTTCAAAATCTCCTATCTGGCCCTAAAAAAAACCGGCCCCCTCGTGAGGGCCTACAGAAACACTGCTTGGTATCCAGTTTCCAGGAACGCAGTCACTGATAATGTTCATAATTATGATTTGCGCTCATTTTCATCCCAAGGTTCTTGCCATTCCATTTCTCATGTAATCTAGCCATGCCTCTCTGCTCCGAGTGCGTTCTGTCTCATGTTGCACGGCATTTCTTTCCAGGTTGTAGCTAATGCAGGGCTCGTTTGGTGTCTTGCTGCACTTATCTGCATCTAGCGTTATCAGTTTCAATCACTTGCGGTCGTTGTGGTCGCCTGCTGTTGTTTTCGTAAAACATTTCTCAAAGTAATCGCAGCATCACGAATGGGTGGATGGTAGAGTGAAGATGATTGCTGGGTTTTGGGAATCCAAAGCCAGGTCAGGTTTAATGTGAACTCAAGCGTAAATGTTTAAGAACAATTAGCGCACTTCTGTTACTACCTCCAAGGGTGTTACTACTCACAAGCTGTCAATTATCTGTGAATTTCCTGAAAATGGCTCAAGAAGAATGTCAAAATGTTAGGAATGATACATACAGCCTAACCCAACCGCAGTCATTCGTGTCTTTGAAACAGGGACGTCTGGATCCAATCCAAACGATTAGGACTGGAGTTGATCAGGCATATTTTAATTGATCGTGTATTGGGTATATTAAGCCCAATCCATACCAGCTTTTTACTCTGTTTATGCTACTTTTATAGAGGTGCCCCTGTTTAAAGCTGTGGCTGTTATGTGTTGCCAATCAGTTTAATGTGGAGAGTCTGAAATCATTTCTCAGAGAAGAGTTTACTTTGCTGGGTTTCTTCTTTATATTTGAGATTGAGATCTGTTTTGAAAGCTTACTGTATTCCCTGATTTACTCAAATGATTCCACACCCTTGAGAGAAAAGGTTAGATTCTACCTCTGAATTAAGAGGCATGGTGTCTACAGTGTACAAGTCACTCCATAAACAAATATACGGTATTCCAATTCTTAAGCTTCTTTGTTTTAGGAGAGTGAATTTAATGTTAAACCTAATTGGGTCATAGTGTACGGAAGTCTGGAGACGCTGTGAGCCATTGTTACAATTGTTTTCTTGAGATAACGAGTTAATTATCTTGTGATTTTAAGATAACAACTTTGTTATTTTGAGATCACAACAAAATTAACTCGTTATCTCAAGATAACAACTTTATCTTGATCAGAAAACAACTCGATAACTCGATCACAGGATAATAACAACTTTGTTATTTTGAGATCACAAGACAATTAACTCGTTATCTCAAACATTTCTGTTATCTTGAGATCACAAGACAATTAACTTGTTCTCTCAAGACAACAACTTTTATAATTAACTTCTCAAGAAAACAACATTGTTATCTTAAGTTAATTGTCTTTGGATCTCGTTATCTCAACATAACAACTTTGTTATGTTGAGATCACAAGAAAATCAACTCGATATCTCAACTAAACAACTCTGTTATCTTGAGAACACAAGATAACTAAGTTGTTGTCTCAATATGACTAAATCATTATTTCAAGCTTGGGGTGACCGGGTGCCTAGTACCCAACACACCAAACAATTCACGTCAAGTTTATACAGAAGGCACATCTACACCTACTTCACTGTGTAAATTTAAAGCAAAACCATTATTGTCATTTATGTAACTTAACAGTAGTTGGCATGTAGACCAATCAGACCTAACATTCTGACCACCTCCTTGTTTCTACGCTCATTGTCCATTTTATCAGCTCCACTTACTATATAGGTGCACTTTGTAGTTCTACAGTTACAGACTGTAGTCCATCTGTTTCTCTGATACTTTGTTAGCCCCCTTTCACCCTGTTCTTCAATGATCAGGGCTCCCACAGGACCACCACAGTTAGTGTGTTAGTGTGTGTTGTGCTGGTGTGAGTGGATTAGACACAGCAATGGTGCTTAAGCTTTTAAACACTGTGTCCACTCACTGTCCACTCTATTAGACACTCCTAACTTGTCAGTCCACCTTGTAGATGTAAAGTCAGAGACGATAGCTCATCTGCTGCTGCACAGTGTGTGTTAGTCATCCTCTAGTCCTTCAGTGGTCACAGGACGCTGCCCACAGGACGCTGTTGGCTGGATATTTTTGGTTGGTGGACTATTCTCAGTCCAGCAGTGACATTGAGGTGTTTAAAAACTCCAGCAGCACTGCTGTGTCTGATCCACTCGTGCCAGCACAACACACACACACATCAGTGTCACTGCTGGACTGAGAATAGTCCACCAACCAAAAATATCCAGCCAACAGCGTCCTGTGGGCAGCATTCTGTGACCACTGATGATGGACTAGAGGATGACCAATTCAAACTGTGCAGCAGCAGATGAGCTATCGTCTCTGACTTTACATCTACAAGGTGGACTGACAAGGTAGGAGTGTCTAATAGAGTGGACAGTGAGTGGACACAGTGTTTAAAAACTCCAGCAGCACTGCTGTGTCTGATCCACTCAGACCAGCACAACACACACTAACACACCACCACCAAGTCAGTGTTACTGCAGTGCTGAGAATGATCTACCACCCAAATAGTACCTGCTCTGTGAGGGTCCATGGGGGTCCTGACCACTGAAGAACAGGGTAAATGGGGGCTAACAAAGTATCAGAGAAACAGATGGACTACAGTCTGTAACTGTAGAACTACAAAGTGCACCTATATAGTAAGTGGAGCTGATAAAATGGACAATGAGCGCAGAAACAAGGAGGTGGTCATAATGTTGTGCCTGTTTGGTGTATATGCATATGTTTTGGATGAGTCCTATTGTGGATATATTTTGATCCTATGTTCAAAATACTCTCAGTAATATTTTGGGACAATCTGTACATAAAGATCCATGGATTTTCTATGAAAATTGTTTTTTTTTTTTTTGGCTGGCTTTACAGTCGTCAAAAAGACAACTTTGAAAATATGGTTCAAACTCTCCATGCCTGCTCGTCTTGTTTGGCTTGCTTATTTTTGGGACATTACTCTTCTGGAATGTACAATGGCTACAATAAATAAGGCCAAAATAAGCACAACTGTATTCTGGTCAAATGCTGAAAATAATGAGAGCTTAATGACTTTTGTTAACTAATGTGAGTGGAAACTCCCACACTGTGGTGCTTTATTTAAGTGTATGTCTCCTTTTGTGAGTGTAACACTGATAATCACCACTATTATCATTAATATGACTACAAATGGTATCTAATATTAGCAATTAATTCTATATTATTACTACTGTGAAGAGTGCTGTGGGCATATCATGGGTTTTGTCAATTCATCTGTGGTTAAGCCACTTTTCATTACTTCAAAATTAGACCACTAGTATTGGCCCTGACCATCTTCCGACAATGCCACAGCCATCCGTGGTCAGGAATCCAAGAGCATAATTGGTGTTGCTCTTTCTGTGCACAGACAAAACCAATATTGCCTCAAGTAAGTCACCAGCCAATCAGACTATTTAAAAAAATGTTGCGCTGTAATAATCTGATTATTGTTTGATCTTACTGTGGAAAAAACACTGAATTTGATGCATCTAGAGGGTAATTTAAAGGTACATTTGCCCCTCAGTCTCACTTTGCAGATTATATTACATCATGAGATGTTTTGTTCTGTCAGCTCATCACAGAACGCAGCCTGATTGTGTGAGGGACTGTTTAGGTGCATTTTAGCTGCATTTTAAATTCGCTAACGTTTAGTTAATTTTCTGAAGGTGTATGAATTAATTAATATGATTAGCAGAGGGATATATCACAGTAGGGTCGATTCCCAGCCCGGGTGACCAGGGTCCTTTCTGTGTGGAGTTTGCCTGTTCTACCCGTGTCTGCGTGGGTTTCCTCCGGGTACTCCGGTTTCCTCCCACAGTCCAAAAACATGCAGTCAGGCTGATTGGACATGCTAAATTGCCCCTAGGTGTGAATGTGTATGTCTGTCTGTCTGCCCTGCGATGGACTGGCGACCTGTCCAGGGTGTATCCTGCCTTCCACCCAATGACAGCTGGGATAGGCTCCAGTACCCCACCGTGACCCAGAAGGATAAGTGGTTTAGATGATGTATGTATGTATGTATGTATGTATGTATATCACAGAAAAGAATATCGAAACTGGATAAATTGTAGTTGTTGTTGTTGTTGTTAATGATTCTGTTTGTTTTTTTGAAAAATATAAGCCCCTAAAGTTTCTCAGTTTCAACATTTGATATGTTTTCTTTGTAGTATTTTCAATTAAATATAGGGTTTAAATGATTTGCACATCATTGCATTTTGTTTTTATTTACATTTTGCACAGCGTCCCAACTTTTTTGGAAACATTATTATTATTATTATTATTATTATTATTATTATTGCCTGTGAAATTCATAGAAATGACACATTAAGAGCAAAGAAGAGTGTTAAAATGTTAGGAAACTAACACCAGTCATTTGAGTTAGAAAAAAGCATGAGTTCAAGTCACATGAATTGCACCCGAGTAGAGGCAAAGGCTTATTTCTTGGGTGTAACCGTATAGTAACTCACTACTTCCAAACTCTAATATACCTGAGATCTTAAAAATAGCATCTTATGAGCAAAGAAGAATGTCGAAAAATGCAGCCCAACACAATAGCATTGATATTATTAATCTGCTTGAAGCTGCAGTGTTTATTAGATTGACCTAGATATGAAATCATGAGCTAATATTGCTGCATAATTAGCACCAGAATTAAGTCTTGGAAACCATGAAGCAGCCTTGACACCCACATGGTAAATAGCAATTTCTGAATGTATTACTACTTTCAAACTGTGAATTACCTGTGAAAAACATAAAGATGACACGTTAAGAGTGAAAAGAAGGACGTAAAAATAAAAGCAGCCTAACTCAACAGTAATTATTCATTCGAAAGCCATGGAACTTTGGTACAACCATGGCATGTAGTAACAAATGCTGGTTTCCTGAAGCTCTTTCCCAGTGGTGTATCCCAATGTGGAACAGTCTCCAGCACAAAAACAGAGTAAATGAAAGATATGCCTATAGAAAGGTTGAATGGCTTTTTCTCAGATGGGGATATTTGCTTTGTGTCAGCAGCAGTGAGCAATGGTGCAGGCTGAGGGAGGCTGGCAGGCGATGCCCTCTCCCAGGGTCTGTGGAGGTGGGCAGAGCTATAGCAGATACGCCTGACACTTCCCATCAACACCTCTCGATTTATGACTGCCCCGGCCTGGGACTCTGTGAGTGTGAGAGAGTGAGAGAGGAGGTAGTGAAAACAGTTTTGTAAAGCTCAGACTGTGTGAAGGCCTCAGTTATGCTGTTGGTTCTATGTGAGCTGTAGCACTTCCTGAGCATTGCTGTTCTCTTGTGCATTAGTACAGTAACTGAGCTCCAGCATGGAGTGAGTGTTGCGTACAGTAGAGCTTTCATGATCGGAGCCAACTCTGGATCTCTCCAAACAGATTATATCAAGATGGGCCAGCGTTTTTCTAACAACTCAGCACTCGCACTTTATTAGAAACACCTACCTCGTGCTAAGCCACTTTATGAGGTCTACTCTTTTTTTAAATAAGGGTTCCTGAATGGTTCTTGACTTGGAATTACAATTTTGTGAAAAAACTTACATCAGATGTGCCCAATTCTTGTCCTGGAGTTCTATCATCCTGCAGAGTTTAGCTCCAATCCTAATCTAACACACCTCATTAGGCACGTTTACATACAGCCTAATAATCCGTTATTAATGTGACTAATAGCTCGTTCAGAATACAATACGTCCATGTAAATACTTCAATCGGAATAGACTAGTCTGATTGAGGTCATTCGGAATACAGTTTCTATCCAAATAGGTGGGTAATCCTGTAAATAATCTGTTAAATAGAAGAATAATAACTAGTAAACGCCTGTATCTGATTACATTCCCTATTGGAAAGTTTAAGTCCGTTCTGATCATGTTCGTCACGTCATAGTGAGAGTTTATACCGTTCAACATGGCGGAGCAGAAACTGGTCTGCAGAGGAGACGAAGTTTATGCTCTGATCTTTAAAAGACGGCGGTGGGACGGACGTCCAGCTTATGTGTCTCAGAACACGACGTCTTCCTCTCGGCCTTCTTTAATAAGGACATGTGAAGGACGTTTTCCTGAGTCTGACATCATTTTAACACAATGAAAAACACAAGCGCTGCTCACTGCTGCTCATCTCACTCTGACTGGACTCAGACGATGCTCGTTGTCATGGTACACTACGTGGTTCTCTACACAAGCATGTAAGTTTGGATCAGATTAAGTATAGTGAGCATGTAAATGGAGATTTTCCATCAGATTGTTGAGTAGAGTCGGCATATAAAGACCTCAGTCTTAATCTATTTGGATTGGCAAAATTCATTGCATGTCAATATAGTCTTTGAGAAGATGAAGGCCTTCGGCAGCTTCTGATCTGATCTGAACTCCAGGGTGGTGGACCAGGATTGTGCACCCCTGGTTTACATGATGTTGAGGGTTTTTAAACTTTAAAAATGTTCGTCACACTCACACAGCTAATTTACAAAAATGGTTCTTTAAAGAACCACTGAAAGCCTCTTTAGGGAGGCAAATGTGGATCTTCAATGATCTGTCTTAAAGTCAAGTGAAGAAGTAAGAGCACCTCATAGAAAGATTAGACTTTTCAGCATTTTTGGATGTACAGATATCCGGTCGTCATGTTGATGGATAAAGGTGATATACTTTAATAAGTGACCCCTAAAATTAACACTTTTCGAAATCCTTTGTTTTACTGAAATAAACAAATGCAATTTCCTTATAAGGAAAAAGTAAATGCACCCCTACAGATTCCACTTTGTCGAATGCTTCAAATTGAAATCAGGTGCCCCCGAGTAGGTGCTAATGATTAGAACATCATTAAAGAACATCTTGGAGGAATCTGTCATATTTAAACTTCAGATATCTGGTCTGGTTTGCTCTTTGTTATTGGAGTGTTAGGTATCATCACGCCTAGATCAAAAGCTCTCTGTGCCCTTTAGAAAGAAAGTTGTAGATGCCTATGTGTCTGGGAAGGGGTTTAAGAAGTGTTTCCAAAATATTATAAATCAGTCTTTCCACTGTCCAGAAGAACATCTACAAGTTGAGAAGATTTAAAACCACTGCCAACATGTTCAGGCCAGGCTGCCCCAGCAAATTTGTTCCAAGTCTTTAGGAACTCCAAAGTTTCACCACAGAATCTGCAGGTAGCACTTGTCCCTGTTGATGTAAAGGTGCACCATCATTTATCTACCCTTAGAAAAAGTCTTTGCTGTCTAAAAAGAACATCAGGGCAAGAATAAAGCTTGCTAATGAGTATTAAGGACTAGGACTTCTGGAACAATGTAATGTAGACAGATGAATCAAAGATAGAGTTGTTTGTCCACAGTACCAGAAGCCAAAACCAATAACAGAATTTCATCAGAAGAACCTCATACCAACTGTAAAGCACGGTGGTGGAAATGTTATAGTTTGGGTCTGCTTTGCTGCCTCAGCGCTTGGCCAACTTGCAATCAAAGAATCAGCAAGGAATTCTCTTTCATAACAGAAAGTGCTTGAGGAGAATGTGAGACCAAGCTGCTGAAGCTGAATAAGTGGACTTTCTAACAGGATAATGATCCCAAACACACAAGTAAATCCACCATAGAATGGCTCAAAGGGAAGAAATGAAAGGGTTATGGAATGGCCTAGATCTGAATTCCTTTGAAAATGCCATGTGGATTGCTATGGGGATTTGAAACAGACCACACATACAAGAAACCCCTCAAACATTCCACCATTGGACATTTTTCCCAGTGGCTGCCAGAAACTGGTAGACAGTTACAAGAAACATCTACGTAAAGTTGTTTCTGTCAAAGGGGGCAATACCAGTTACTGAAGCCAAGGGTGTACTTTTTCAACAGAAAAAAACATCTGTTAGTTTGTTTTTAAATAAATGATTGCAAAGTCAAATTTCCAATGTTTGTTCTATTATGTAGCATTTATCTATATATACTGTTTAACTGAAGACCAAATACTGAATGTCCGCATAGGTAAAAAAAAACCCCGAAACATTTCATGTGGTGTACTTACATTTAACATGACTCTCTATGTGCCTCTCCAGAAGGTCCTGTGAACTGGTCAGGGGTGTTCAGTCTTATCTACAAAGCTCTGGTGCAGTGGCAGGTTTACATTCCAACAAAGCAGGAGCGCACCTGATAAGCTGTTTGAAGACTGAGACCAACAGATTTAACACTGTCGCAATAGTAGTTGTTATGACAAGCGTTTGATGTTTCGCCTGAGCCCTTGTAATCTGCCTTGTTGAAAAGCTTTGCCTTGTTAGACAGCAAGTTAGTGGTAGTCAGTGAAAGTGGCATTTAGGAGTTTTTTCATATAGTTCTGTTTTTTTAAGTTGTTTATACCTCATATGGTTTTTTTAATTATTGAATCAGTTCAAAATATTCACAGAGCCAGTTTTCATTCTTTTTTCCACATTGATCTTAATAATTATCCCCACTTTCATCATCATCATCACTTTTATTTGTATAGCGCCTTTCCCATACTCAAGGACACTTTACAATCAATACATAATCAACAATGCAGAACACACACACACACATACACACACTCCACAGCTCCCACAGCTATCGGAGGGAATTTCACTGACCACAGAATAGAGTCACATAGCTAGCCCGGCAGGAGTCCTTAGCGGTGGGGGAAAGTCTCTGACCGCAACTATGGTGCATCACACAGGAGGCCGACCCAGGAAGCCTCGAAGGCTGAAGATGTCCTTCGCCAGGGGAAGCATTTCCTGCAGCTGAACACCACCAGTCCAGGCAGCCTCATACCTGCAGTGCAGCGTTACCCAAGAGGCCTTGTAGCCACAGCGTAGCGCTGCTCATGCAGCCAAACACTACCAGTCCAGGCAGCCCCACAGCTGCAGTGCAGCGTCAACCAAGCAGCCAGCCCAGGCCGCGATGTGATGTCAATCAGGTCCTCAGTCCAGAAAGCCCCAGAAAGCCCCTCAAGCGGCCGGTCCAGGCTGCATAATAGCTGAGATGTAGTGTCACCCAAACAGCCAGTCCAATAAGCCCTCTGAGCCACAGCTGGAAAGTGACTCTCGGCCCCTATCTAGGTGGATACGATGGCAAACTCCTCAGGCAAACATCAAAATAAACACACAAACAATACAAAACCAAAGGAAAACCAACGTACAGCAGCAGCCATACTGGGCCATTGTGTCTCTATTTAAGAAAAATGAGGACTGAGCTTTACGTTGATGTTTTATATGTGTGAAACCGAAGTACTGCTGTTAGAAACATGCAGGTTTTGAGTGTTTTGTCCTTTCAGCTTTAACAAAAAGAGAAAGGAGAAGGAGGAGAGATGTGAAGAGGACAGGCAGAGGTGAGCAAAGGCCTAAGGACAGAAGAGTGAAGGGTAGGACAACAGAACAGCAGAGGACTGTGTGTTTAGAAGCTGAATATGAAGTATCAAGCCTGTCATTTATAAAATCAAGGGGAAAAACTCTCATGGTAGATAAAGCAATGGGCTTGGAACGAACCGTAAAGCATTTGTTCTTGATTTTCCTATATTTTTACACCAGAAGGGCATTAGATTTAAACATTTATTGCTTCATTAAAAGTCTATGAATGTAAAAACATCTGTGTTTATTTGAAGGTTATTTATAATTTATACAACAGTTAGTTCCGGCCACGCAAGCTGATTGGTTGAGAAGCGTTCTAACTGTGCTGTTATTTCACCATAACATCACAGGTTTTTCACAAACACTGTATCACTCCGCTGAGACGCCGTTGCTAAGCAACGACTTCGACGGCTGTAGGAGACGCTCAAGCCATTTGAACGTTTTTACTTCTTACTTTGCCACAAACAGAAAACGGACACTTTTAAGATCACATTTGACCGACAGCCGATTTGGTCAGACTCTGAAGATGAGACGACACTAAATTCCCAAACTGTCATCACCACTGAGCAGCTTTTCAGTCAGCAGTTGAGACAGAAGAACAGCTAAACAACCTGGAATCAGCCAGAAATGAACCCAATACCATTCGCCAAACTAAATGGGCTGTAAGATGCTTTACAGACTGGCTGGAACAAAACAACATTAATATTGATCTGGCAAAAACTGACAAAACTGAGCTGAACTTGATATTGCGGCAGTTTTATGGCTCAGTACTTCAAAAGGCGAGGCTTACAGCAGACTGTGCAGTGAGTGGGCGGAGCTCGTTACTCTGACGTATCAACAAGCTGCTTGTTAAGGAACTATAATTTGGTGAAGGAACTGCGAACATTAAAACATATTAAACGCCGCGTTCACGGCCCAGTTTATTAATTTATTACTTTATTTATTTAACTGTTGTATAAAAGCAATAGAACACTCGAGGAGTGTGTTATCGCCAATAACATCACGGCTGTGATGATCTACGGCAACCAAATCACAGCCGTGATGTTATTTCGCGATAACACACTCCCTCTCGTGATCTACTGCTTAAGTGAAAATGCACCAGAAACATCATTTGCGGAAAAAAATCAAACAAAAAAAAGCCAGCGTGGTTCCCCCTGTAAAACCTGACAAGTTCCACTCTTGAGTACATACAGTAGACCAAGGGTGCCCAATCCCGGCCCTGGAGATCTACCACCCTGGACATTTCAGATCCAAAACACACCTGGCTCTATTACTCAGACGCCCCTGAAGGCCTTCATTACCTGGATCAGATGTGATAGATTAGGATTGGAGCTAAACTCTGCAGGATGGTAGAGCTCCAGGACTAAGACTGGGCGCCCCTGCAGTAGACTGTTGCTATGTACCATTTGCCAACCACTCTCGACCCATTCATCATGGGTCAGTTTCACAATTGGCCAGGTATTACATTACTTGGGTGGTCATTTCTCCACACAGCAGTGAAACTGACATGGCTGCTGTATGAGTGTATCGGGCGCCTCACCCTTGCTGGAGTTTTTAAACACGTCAGTGTCACTGCTAGGTTCAGAGTGGTCCATCATCCAGGAATATACAGCTAAGAGCAGTTCTGGATGGCCTGCCTCTGACCCTTCATCAATAGTCAGTTTCTGGGCTCCAGGCTCTCTCTGGACACCAGCAGTGTTTTAAAAATAAAGGCGACAAAAAGGCTCTCTGGAGCGAGGCCATAGAAAGATCTTTTGCTCTCTAAAGAACCTTTCAGTGAATCGACCCGTTTTGTAAATGACATTTGAAGAACCTTCAATTTACTTCCATATAATATAAGGATTCCATAGCAGGGGTGTATCTACGGATGGGCCTGTGCATCTGTAAAGATGTTTAATTTGACCAAAGCTGGGTTAAAATCTAAAGTAAATCGTCAGTGCCTGGTGATGCTAGTGGCTTTCTCACTAATCTCAGTAGTATAGTGCAACAAATGTCAATTTTATAGAAAAAAAAACACGAGGAAACTGAGGAACCCAATCACATGTGCCAGCTTCAGTTAATGCTGCTGTATCTGGGCCACTCCTTTTTTCTTGATTTGCTGACGAACCACCAACTCAACTTAAGCTGCAATCATTCCCTGGAAAGATAATTGCAGGCAGGTTATGCTGTTTTCAGTGAAATGGTACGGACAGGTCACATGGCATGAGTCCGGTCAGGTTAAGGACGGGTCATTCTGCAAATCCTGCAGACGTGCTGCCTTGGCATTTATATTCAGGTGACTGTAAAGTTTTCTGATTGAGCTGGAACTTTGTTGAGACAGTGTTTTGTTTTTTAGGTTCTTAATACTTTTACAGGGTTCAGCGTGAACTTTTCCAGCCCTAGCTATTTTTTTTAATATCTAATCAAACAGCTAATCAGACTGTCGTCAATGTTGAACCCTGCTTGTACTTTCATATTAGTTTCTGTTATTTTTTTCCCTGTTTTTTGTACTGCATGCTTAATCTGCTTCAATTTGGTTACAGTGAGAGGTAGATGCTGTCATAAAACTGAGAATGTGCTAGGAAAGGATCACCATATTTTGGTTTTTAGAAAAGAAGACACTGGGGGCAGAAGGGCAGCACAGGGTTTGTACACCGATCAGGCATAACATTCTGACCACCTCCTTGTTTCTACGCTCATTGTCCATTTTATCAGCTCCACTTACTATATAGGTGCACTTTGTAGTTCTACAGTGACAGACTGTAGTCCATCTGTTTCTCTGATACTTGGTTAGCCCCCTTTTACACTGTTCTTCAGTGGTCAGGACCCCCATGGACCCTCACAGAGCAGGTACTATTTGGGTGGTGGATCATTCTCAGCACTGCAGTAACACTGACGTGGTGGTGGTGTGTTAGTGTGTGTTGTGCTGGTCTGAGTGGATCAGACACAGCAGTGCTGCTGGAGTTTTTAAACACTGTGTCCACTCACTGTCCACTCTATTAGACACTCCTACCTTGTCAGTCCACCTTGTAGATGTAAAGTCAGAGACGATAGCTCATCTGCTGCTGCACAGTTTGTGCTGGTCATCCTCTAGTCTGTCATCAGTGGTCACAGGACGCTGCCCACAGGACGCTGTCGGCTGGATATTTTCGTTTGGTAAGTGGACTATTCTCAGTCCAGCAGTGACACTGAGGTGTTTAAAAACTTAAAAACATTCGAACAAGAAGCTGGTGAAACACTGAGAGACATTTTACAGGAAACTGTTCTACTTTTGTGGAAAGGTTTCCTGCCGGAGATGCGGGAAAAGCAGCTATAGCTGAGCTAAAGCTTAAAGCAGAGCAAAGTAAGTCTGCGTTATTGTTTACATTATATTTTTAGCCTATACTAGTACATCAGTGTTGTGGCTCCCAAGGTGGTCTGATTTTTATTGAATGGACAAAATGGCTCTTCTTAACACTTGGGTTGTCGACCCCTGACCTACAACATCCGGCTGAACTAATGAGGTATTGTTTGCACGTTTTGGGCTTTTTGGCCTATTGGACTTGTGGGTATTCCAGGATTTTTGGTTAAACTGCTTGTCTCTGTTTTGATGTGGCTGAACTTCATTCCATTTTTTTTATCTCCAGCACTTTGTATATGTCACTGGGTAAATCTTTTGATCAGTCCTGTTTCCTCAAACTGATGTAAAGAAAGGAAATATATGACGATCACTGTCATATAAGCCACAGATTCTTTGATGTTTTTGGTTGGAGTCACAGGGTTTTAAACAGTCTCTTTGTTATTGGGTTCAATAGCTGAGTCATTTCTCAAACATATTACAGTTGAGTCACAGTCTTGCGGCTTCTGTTTGTAATTACGCTGCTGGCCTCAGGGTCTTTACATCTCCTTGGGTGTCTGGTGACGTGCCCAAGGGAAAATGGAGAGAAGTAGGATGCTGTGGCTTGGCTTGAGAGAGCAAGGAAAACTGCCACCATGGAAATTAATTGAATTAGATTCGACTTCTTTGTTGGTAACTTACAGCGGTTGCTCTTGAGAAAACCAGTGTTACTAAAATGGACCATCAGAGTGAAGATGAGATGAAAAGAGTGTCATCACTCTTTCAGTTAATTGATTGCGAGAGAGAAGCATCTGTTCATGCATTTTCATTGAGTTGATTAGAAGCCTTTCGTATCTGCAGAAGCCTGATGCAACCACAGAAAACTCAGAAGGGCAACTAAGACGTTGTGTGTGGATTGGTCAGTGATTCATTCCATTCTATTGTAAAATCCATGCTCCTCTAGCTTATGCATTCTGCTATGAATGACTTATAAATAGATCCAAAATGGATTCAAGATGAACTTACTGTGATGAACGTTATACCCTCAGACTCAGCTGTAACACATATAAGGGTGGTGATTTAAAAATGAGGATGATGTATGTGCAGAAGACAAGTGCAGAATTTTGAGCCATTGTGAAGGCCTGTGTACTGCAGACTATTGATTTAAAAAAAGATTCTTTAAGCAAGAAAGCTACAGAGGCCCTGGGCTGACGTATGGGCAGCGCAAAGTGGACAATTGCCTAAGGGTACCAGACTGCTAGGTGTGCTGATCTGTTGCTGATTTATGATGTAGGCCATAACGTCTTATTCTCCAGGGTATATTTTGTTTTTTGTCCATCTGAATTTACATGCCCAAATCATAAGGCAAATTATTCAGTAACTGCATGAAATAAATGTACATTTTTATTTTATTTATTTATTTATTTATGAAAAAGCTCCGCTCAAATTAACAGAACATGTGTTTTATGATACACATATTGCTATATGCTTACAATTCAATGCTGAAAGCCAAAAATCTTAGACGCTCTTTGTATTATTTTATAAAAATCATTTTTACAGTGCAGATCACTGAAGAGACGCCATCTGTTTATAGTTTATAGCCCAGATTTGTGGAAAAATGGGTCGACTTTCAGTAGACAAAAAAATTGTGAGTTCAGCTTCTTTTATTATAAGGGTTAAAATTACATTACGCATCTATTTGACTGGAAAGAAGAAGTTACAGCCTCATACGACCCCCACCTTTAGAATGTAGCTTATGAAATATGAAAGTTATGAAGAATATGACGAAGTGCGTTTTGGAACCACCGGTGGTCCCAAGGAGTTGAAAAGGATAAAGTATAATAGTTGGCTGACCTATTAACGAAAATCTGCCTTTGTTAAAATGAAGCATTTAATATGGTTACATGTGGATGTGCTGTGTGGAGATCAGTCATCCAAACAAGGGTGCCCTCGCCTAAAAATGTGACTAATAGGGAAAAATTAACTGCACTTACCGTTAGGGAGAAGGTTTGGGTAATTTAGGGGGGAGTTATTGTGAGAAAGCTTCCCTGGCACACCTCAGCACTGGAAAGACCTTCTGCAAAAAAGATGAAGTGTAATATTTAAGCAAACACTAATGGATTTATCAAAAGGTCCTAAGTATTTTTTATCCAAATGTCTTTAATGTAAGTCAGAATTTTAAATGTGATTTAAGTGTGTTGAATAATTCTTTAGTAGTTGTATTTCCACAAAACACTCTGCTTAAAGGCCCAGTCATACTTGCGACTGCCAACAAAACTGACTTTCATTTCAATGGAATTCACTGAGATGAGCGATTTCACGATGCAGACTTGTTCAACTTTGGTGAACTTTTGTGTGCAAATTCATGCCCTTGACCAGTAGCGCTACCAGAGAACTTGTAGAGAGGAGAATTATCACTCTCCAACGTCTTCCGGGTTTCTCAAACACTAGAGGGCACTCCCGAGCGAGTCCAAAATCAATGGGTTGATATGGAGCATTTGAGCAAAATCGGTTTATAAATGCTTAAACATTTTTAATGTAAAAGAAAGTTTTATTTCCTGAACACAGAACAGCATAAAACATTTTAACGCTGCTGTTATATTTTTAAGAGCTTTTAAACTCGAGTTATAGGAGTTTAAAACAGCGCCTCATGTACGTCCATGATGTCTGTGAGCGCAAACAACCAATGAGCTGCTCCACTCGCCAACCAATCAGCACCCAGTAGCAGTAATGCCCGCCTTCTGCTGCCCAAAACCCGTTTGCTGTAGGAAAAAGGAAACATACAGGTAAGTTTTCTTTGTTTTTTAGTGAAATCCATCCTTCTACTTTCTAAAACTAAAGAAACGTTCTGGGCGAGTGATGAGAAACTATTTTAACTTTCTCGTTTTTAGCCGTTGAGCTCCATTCATTGAGGACTCACTCACGGGCGCCCTCTGCTGTTCAGTAGTCCTGTTTTTGATATAACGGGGGAAATAGGAAGCGGCCGGGCTCCTCATAAACCGGCTCTGGCGCTACAGCTTTGGCTGTGTTGACCGCTGAAGGGGTGACCTTTCATATAGCAGCATTGAACCTTCATAATGGAGTGAATGCTAATTTAAGTATCTAAGCGTAAACCTTATCATTTCATCCCCCTGGCTATAAATAAACACCTAAAAGGGGGACTACCTGATACGCAGCTAGTTAGGAGACTACTGTTATATTTATTTCATTGATTTTACTGTTTGTGCTCAGTGAGTTAGCCAGCTTGCTTCTATGTCACCCCACTGTCACCATGCTGGTTATCTACATTTCTTTTCTACAGATCAGTGAGATCACAGCATATGAGTACAGATTTTATTCACTTTTGTGTTCTTACTGTTTATGATTAGTGAGTCTGCTAGCTTTAGCTTTGCCAATCTCGGCTACAGGCATTCGATAAGGTGACACTGATGGCAAATATCTAGTATGACTATGTCTTTAGGCTATTTTAGGCTATTTGTCTTTGTCTGAAAATGTTCTACATGACTACATTATTCAGCTTGGAGGGATTTCAAAATGGGATAATGGTAACTGGACACATTGTGGTATAGCTAACTTCAGCTTGCTAACATTAGCTGGAACCTAGGCAAAATACAATGACATGAGGTACCCTGTGGTAATCTGTCATTGCTGTTTAGAGCAAAACCTCACTGTTCACACTGAAACACTTTATCTTAGCCTTGAATCAAGCGTCAAGCGTTATTTGCCCTCAGAGCCCATCCAACAGCATGTAATAACAGCCTGTTATTGCGCAGCCGTTCTGTAATACAGTAAACTCTGGCCCTGCCTATCCCGAAGCGTTACTGCCAGCATGTTGAGCCTGGCCAATTCAGACATCAGTCATAATGGAGAGTGAGGGAGGAAGATGAATGGAAGCGGAGAAGTGATTCTAGTGTACTCTGTACTGTATCAGTGAATTCCACTGTGCTTCTCTTTTGTGTGGCCTGGGTCCACGTCGACGGCAGGAAACAGGCGCCATCCATAACCCCGACAACGAGCTGCTCCCACAGCTTGCTCCATGTCTCCCCCCATGCAGGCTTTGCTTACACAAGTGGGCAAAAATCTGCACTGGATTGGGTTTTCTCCCACTTCTTATCTTTGCTTTTCTTGCTTTATATGAAATTGGTGCTAAAGCAGGACCGAGTGGGGTTGGAGTGTCCCTGCGGGACGAGACAGGATGGCGAGACAGCTGCTGACTGACTCTGGCCATTACGAGACTTATAAATGCCCCAGAGGGTCATGGGTAAAACCTATGTTTTTCAAAATCTCTGTACAGAAAAAACAGCATCATGAGATCATCTTAGTGCTACAGAGTAATGCAAAAAATAACAACATTTATTAGCCCTCCAGGGTCCACCACGGTGTACATGCCGCAAAATGTTTTCTTACGTTATTTCACTCATGGTTTGTTGACATTTGTGTTCATAAGTAGAAAAAGAGATTTTATTTTGATTTTGATTTGATGGAAATGGTGCATTTGTGCAATTTTTATGCAATTATTGTGCATGCGGTCTTGTTTCGCAGTTTAAAAAAAAAAGCATCCTTTACTTTATTTTTGTTTTGAATAAAACACGCCCATACAGAATGGAAATCAAATGTCAATGGACTTAAGTAAGTAAAAACAAATACTTATGTGATATAAATATACAGCAAATGACAAAACTGGGTCAAAGGCCAGGTTGGAGGAAATATAACCTGTAGCATGTGAAGCAAATTAGAAACTTTCTCAGTTCAGCTGAATTCAATTCAATTCCAATGAAGTCAACTGACGTCAAGTACACAGAGAAATACAGAGATCCAGGCCCAAACGCCTAATAGACCACTCGAGTTGTGTCATCATTCTGTGGTCGACATCGTGCCCATGTTGGCAATTCCTGGTCTAAACTGGAGGCAAAAATGAATGAGATCATTATAGTGAAAATCACCACTATCACTGTGTGCAGTATCACACTGTGGTTAACAAAGTAGTTCTAGACTCAATATGTTTGGTCCTGTGTACATTTTTCCTCTGAATGTCTCTGGATCCTCTGATTTACGACGTTTTTACTAATACTGCTAATACTGTGGCGGCACGGTGGCGCAGTGGGTAGCGCTGTCGCCTCACAGCAAGAATGGCTTGGGTTCGATTCCCGGCCGGGTGACCAGGGTCCTTTCTGTGTGGAGTTTGCATGTTCTCCCCGTGTCTGTGTGGGTTTCCTCCCACAGTCCAAAAACATGCAGTCAGGCCAATTGGACATGCTGAATTGCCCCTAGGTGTGAGTGTGTGTGTGAATGTGTATGTCTGCCTGCCCTGCGATGGACTGGCGACCTGTCCAGGGTGTATCCTGCCTTCCGCCCAATGACAGCTGGGATAGGCTCCAGCACCCCACCACGACCCAGAAGGATAAGCGGTTTAGATGATGTATGTATGCTAATACTGCAGCACACTAATTTGACATCAAAAACAGGCAAGTACACAAAACAAACCAGGAAGCTTTGTCAAGTGTAGTTAAGTTGCTTTGGCAGTGAAAGGACATTAGGAGTAGCGTTGCAGTAGACTTGCTTTCATGCAAAATCATTTCAGTGCGCAGGAGTGAAAGGTTACTATAGATCATGGATGTAGCAATGTCCAAATTTCATCTTCCTAATGACTACATAATGTAGAGGATCCAGTACCATTCATGGGAAAAATGCAAATAGTGTTGATTTTTTGAAAAATCTTTCATTTTTGCCACAGAGAAATCCAGCTTAGACCCAGAGTTGCTATAATATGGACATGATGCCAACTACACAATGACGTATGATTCTAGAGGCCTATAATCAAGTCAAGGGTTACATCATCAGGAGACTGACAGTTCTGATAGACTTTTACCATCAGTCATTGTCTTATCTCATAAATCTTTCCTCTGTATGATCTGAGTGTCAATGTATCTTGTAAACCTGTTCTACTTGCATAGTAACTCTGCTTTGTGGTACAGTCTAGAGGACAATAGGTTCCTCTTTTTGAGTATTGGTTCCTTTTTTCATCAAGTTCTTAGCGAGTTTTTCCTGCCGCTCCCTTGGCTTGCTCATTAGAGGCCTGGTTCCTCATTTCTGGAAAGCTGCTTTGGAACAATGTCTGTATACAAAGCTCTAAATTAAATTAAACTGAATTTAAAATGGTAGAAAAAAACCCTAAGATAACATGAGAATGCCACATTAAGAGGAACCAAGATTTGCAAACACTGATGTTACATATAATCATGGATGAAATTGCTGTAGGACATATTTCTCTCCAGTGGTAGCTGCTTTGGAAAGGAGATGAAAAAAGTGAGTCAATAAAAGGTGGATCATATAATCAAAAACTCTATTTTACCTCTGTATTTGAGCTCAGGATGAAATTTATGTTCCATTGAGTTCAGGTAATAAAGTGGAATTCTTGTAATAAAGCTCCCTCGCTTCAAGCTGTCAAGATGAAAATGTAAAATTATTGGTCAGGCAAATTTACTGTTTGTCTTAATGTTCTTTTTTTCCCTCAGGGTTTCCTGTTCCACCACTTTTGTACCTGTGAATTCTCCTCCAACTCTGCCTGACTTCTTTCACATAGGAATCAAACTGCTCAGAAACCTATATTAGATTTTAGATCCCGTTTTTTTCTGTCTTAGATAAGCATTTCTCAGGTTTCACCATGAGAGCGAACAGCAAAATTACTATTCACTTTAAAGTGTCATCTTAAAACATGTCACCAGTCTGTTCTGCCCAAAACTTTTAAATGAGCTCAGTAAAGCCGAAACCCACAATAGCAGACTTAATGTGATTATGTTCATTGAGCTGCTTGGAAAGTTTTTGTAATGAGACACATTGAAGTCGTTCATTGATTGTTGTGCCTTTTTCAACACAAGAAGCCAAACAACGTCGATCCATTCTGCTTTCCAAAATGGCAAGATATGGACAGATATAATTAGCAGGTATGATTTTAACTCTACTACCTCTCCTTTTAATGCCTTTTCTACTTTAGCATTTGGGTCATTCCACAGAAACGTCCACTTTTTTATCCAGCCATAGGAGTCACTGGTGTTACTGGTCGTCATTGGTGTTACACATAATAAAGGAACACCAGAGACATTTTTAATGAACAATGCATTTTACAAAATGGCTGCTACAGAACATCAAACCACATGTTGTCAATCATGGAATATCCACTAAAATATGTAATTTAATCCATTTGTATTCTATTTTTTCACAATTACCCAAGTATAAAGTCGGTCACACCAGTGACTTCAGCTAAAAGCTTCATATGAAATCATGAGCTAAATGAGAAAATCTCTGATAACTGAAAGACACAGTGGACTCACCATGTGCTTCTCTTCATAGATCCTCAGAAAACAGGTAAAAGGAAGTCAAGTGATGTCATCAGGGTGACTTTTATTTCAAAATAAGAGATTTTTGTTACGCAGTAACACCAGTGACACGACTCCTGGGGACAACTTTCATTATATATTTTATAATATTTATTCAGCATTCATTTTCTTTATGTCATTTAATGCATATATTGCATAGTCATGTATAGATTATTGCGGTTAAATTTGCAGAAAAACATGTTTTACCTCAAAATATGGCCTCAGCCTTCACACATGACTGTGGGGACGAGCTCTTCTATGGTGCTCGGAATTCTATATGATTGATTTAAAAACCAATATTGCTAAATTGAGGCTCAAGAAGGAGTAATTGTTAAAATAACTTTGTTTTATTTTTGCTCGCTTATTTCTAGACATTATTTACCTGATTTAGGTCATTTTATTGAGTAAAATTATCTACAATTTAGCTTGTTTCAAGCACATTTCTTAAAACAAGAAAAATTATCTGCCAATATAGTGAGAATTTTACTTAATAAAATTACTTAAAACAGGTAAAAATGTTTGGAAATAAGTTAAATAATCTTAAAATAAGCTCACAACAATCTCAACAGGACAAATATTAGATATATCGACTAGATTTAACATCATTTTGCTTGACAATATACTGTTTTTTGCAGTGTGCCCACACGTCCGTTGAGAAGTCAAATGACGTCATGCGTCATTCAGTATTTGGCACTGGAGTGCATCTTTAATTCATTTTTGACCTGCTATATTCAAGTCAAGGTACTTTTATGTTTACTTGGGTCACTATTTTATCAATGTACCCATACGTTTACTTGTGTATTGGTTTAGCATGCACTGCTTAGCTCTGCACTTGAGTTTAGTTCACATGCAACACTGCCTGTGCAACACTGCTTGGCTGACCAGCGAGATGTAGGCAGCCAAGCACTGGATGCTGTGGAGATTGCAAAACGGAGATTGATGAAACAAGAATGTGGGACATTTGTTCAAAGAAAAAAGCATCTGGCAAGTGTGCAGCTGTATCTTGAATGATTAGCATTACAAACTGTTGCGACTGTTGTCCCCCAAATATTCGATAGATTTAATTTAAGTGGGGTCAAAACCCACAAAACCTTATGTAGCCGGTCCTCTCTGCATTGGGTTGTGTGAGGAGGACACAGCCACTCTTACTCAGGAGGCTTGGATGCTGGTACCAACTCTGGAGATCATTTATTTGAAGAGCGTTCTGGATGAATAAGACAGAAAAATAGTGAGAAATGGCTCCCAGCCTCGTGTCTGCTTGCATTAGCCTCTGCGTGCACCCAGAAAATCACAGAAAAGGTGGGAGAGGGGTTAGCTTCTCATATTACAGACAGCTGTAGCATGCTAATACTTCTCACTGGTTTTACTCAGTAATACATTGGAAAATACACAAAATATATCTATAAAACATCCAGATAAAGATCCCTGATGATATCTCGCTTCATATTAAACCATTCGATGACTTTAACACTATATTGGACATTTGATGACCACTTTATAGCTCAGAGCTGAAGCTACACCACCCTCCAGCAGTGCTCTAACCCATAGATATATACATATCTGGATGCCGCGTTGTCTGTTGTTCTCTATCTGAGGCGATACGTCTGCGTGTCAGCCATGTTGGAGAGGTCAAGATCCGGTTCTGAACAGATTCACTTGTATTGATGGACGATGAGTCTCAGGATTAAATCAGCCACAACTTCCTTATTACTCAACCGATTTTCACCAAATCTGTTCAGTTATAATCCTCAGATACAGATTAATCCAGGCTGCACGGATCTGCTCTCGGTAGCTTTTATTACTTTAATAACTGATCATGATAATTAACCGTCCAGACCAGCAGGGAAGTGTTCAGTCTGCACCTGACGTTAAAAACCGAGTTTAGCGCGAGAAACACAATCAGACACATCAGCAAATCATCAATGAGTGAATCACTTCTAATCTTATTACACATAAAAATAAAATTAACCTCCCAAAAGAAGGACAAAGCTAAAGTTTTCCCGTTCCACCTTAAATGGTGTAGTAGTCACTTTCTGGTGCCTGAAGCTGCACCATTTAAGGTGGAATGGGAAAATTCGAACAAGAAGCTGGCGAATAAGAATCTGACTTCAGCTTCGTGTAAGAAGGTGCTAACGTTAATCTATTATGAACATCTACACGGATTAATTAATGCTATAACTTACCGAGCTACAAAGCTTTAACCATCACTGTAAATAAATAACTACTACATAACGTTAAGACCCCCTGAATAGACTATTAAATAAAATAAGCTTAATATAAAACCAGAGGAAAAACAATCACATCAACAGGTTCTCTGTGCTTCATTAACCACACAGCCACATCTACACAAACACCACACAAACAATACACATCACACAGACATGAGTGTGGATCACTGCGTTCCCTCCGTTATATAATCCTGTCCCACTTTCTGAGTGTAATATTCTTGAAATAGTGTAATTTTGGACAGTATCTTTCTTAAACTGCTGCTCTGTAATGGTACTGAATTCAGTCCAGCAGCGATGTTGACTGCCCTAAAATGGCGGTGCCATTGACGTGCCTGACTGGACCCAATGCAGCATCTAGGTGTGTATATCTATGCTCTAACCAGACTGAAGAGTGTGTGATGCACAAGATGACAAAAATACAAAATAAAAAAAAAATTAATGAAAATAAAAAATGAACATATTCCAAATTTTTCTTACTCTATTATTTAAATAAATGCAAATAGAGAAGGCATGAAGATTTTGAGGGAAACGTAGTGAAAGAAAATAAAACCTGTTACACTTGCATTGTTTGCAATGCATAAAAAATGTCTGATGGTGGTGAACGTTACACCAAAATATCCATCTGTTTCTTCGTCTGGGAGTCTTCAAAAGTGCCTCTTAGCATATGTTGGGCAGTTGGCACTGTGTGTTAGCTAGCTTTACTACAAGTATTCGTTATGATTCACTCACTATCGAGCCTCGTCTTCTTTGATTGAGAAAAAATGCCTTCAGCTTTACTGAACCACATTTTTTGTGTATCAACAATGCAGCTGCTGTGCTTGTGTGTCATGTTTCGCTCGTGTGCATATGAAAGCCGTCCTCTTCTCACGTGCTGGCCTCGGGTCCAACAGCGGTCCTGTCCGAGACGCAAGCACCGAACCCCATCTGAGCTCCAGAATCTGGGCCATAGAACTCTGGATCGAGCCCAGCTGACCCAGAGTAGTGCAAACAAGAGGCAAATACTTCAAGTGGAAAGTATTCCAGACTACGGCCCCATCTGCTTTCACTTTAGAGTCTGATTCCACACCTAAATAAAGATCCCTCCTGAACACTTTTACTGCTCTCCATCCCCCTCTACCTCACAGCTTTTCTTCTTTCCTCCCTCTCAGGCTGCATTTCAGCAGGCATGCTCTGATGTGAAAAGCTCCTCTATCTCCTGCTGGTATGAATAAAACTGTCCTGCATGAAGTCAGAGGATCTTTACATTTTGGCCTTTAGGGTTTGTTATTGGTGCGATACCTGCGTTTCTGTTTTTCTTCTTGCTCTTTCTGTCTGCGCTCATTCACTTCTCCATACAGCACCATAAATGATAGCAAGTATTGAGTTCCAGTGCTTTGACTGGCCTGGGTGAGCTCCTTCGACTCTTTGATGTTCTCAAACTTTCCGGAACCGAATACGCGATAACGAGGAACGCATACTGACGTCTTTATCCAGGTCGATAAATTGTAAAAGTGTGATAAACTGAGTCTAAAAACAGCGACGCAGTTCACACGTTACGCTGACCGTCAGGGCCCTGTGTGTCCAGAGTGACTCTGTGGAGATTTCAGCGATGATTCAGTGAGTAATCCAGCTCGGAAAACCACCACCCTCCATTTAAATGACCATTTAAATTTCCATTTAAATCCTCACACGGTCAAAAATGTCCCCTCATGTCTCAAATAGTCCTCTGATTGACTCAGACTCAGAGTTTAGTGCTGTTAATCAAGAATTTTATGCTTAAATACAAGTAAAAATCGACTCACGATGTAGTCACACTTCTAAAACTGAGACTACACTGCAAAAAATCATATCTTGTCACGTAATTATCTTAAATCTAGTCAATAAATCTAATATTTCTCCAGTTGAGATTGTTGTAAGCTTAATTTTAAGATTATTTAACTTATTTCCAAACATTTTGTATTTGTTTTAAGTGATTTTATTAAGTAAAACTATCCCACTATAATGGCAGATAATTTTGATTGTTGTAAGAAATGTGCCTGAAACCAGCAAAATGATCTGCCGGTATAGTGAGATAATTTTACTTGATAAAATTACCTAAAACAAGTAGAAATGTCTAGAAATAAGCTGGATAATCTTATAATAAGCGAACAACCATCTCAAAATAAGAAAGGTTAGATATATTGACTAGATTTAAGATCATTTTACTTAGATTTTACTGACAAGATAGTATTTTTTTGCAGTGTAACCACCAGCCATGTGGTGTGCCCATGCTTCTGAGCTGGATGGGGAGGGGCGGAAAAAGGCGACAAAAATGCAGTGTCCCAATTCAACACACAGAGTGTACTTTCCCTCTTTTCCTCAAAATCACACAAACAGGCCCTGAAACACATTTAAACAGATAAATAATAATAAATATGACAGATATTATTATAAAATTAATAATATTTAGCTCTGTTTTTCAGTTTGCATTGATTTTGAATATTAAAAATATCTGATATTAAATTTGCAACTCAATTTGTAATTAAAAATAAAGCCTGTCTTGCTGTGTGTCAGAGTTTTGGCACTCAGTCTGAATCCAAGAGGACAGAAAATCAATAAAAACCATGTCGCCTTATGCTAATTGTTTATTTTTACTCATAATAACCAAAAGAATGAAACCATCAAAATTCTAGCACTTTCAGCCCACAGACACTCCAGACTAACAGTTTCTGAAAAGGTGTCTGAGGTGAAACTTGTTTTCAAGACCTCTATAAGCAAAAAATTACAAAATTTTGCAGGCGCTGGGTAAATTTTTGATCATTTCATAAAGATATCAAATTTCTGTCAGCATTTACATGTCATACAATGGCATATCTGAGCAGCCCAGGGTCTCCTGAAAGTAACAACATATGGCATGTGTGACTGTCACATGTAAATACTTTATAATTGTAATTGTAATTGACTCAAAATGCCCAAAAAACCCAAATTTTAGGGTTCTAAGGGTTAAGAGGTTAAGTTGACCTGTCCATACGCTCTTAAAAATAAAGGGGCCAAATGCCTTTGCTTCTGTGGAGAACCCTTCGCTGGACGGCTCTTTAAAGAGTAAGCTTCGTAAATGGGATGTGCACGTATGAAGAACCTTTTGTGAAGTTTAGAGAACCTTCATCTGAAGGATCTAGACAAATAAAAACTTCTCCTATATCCATACCTTCAAGCCAAGAAACACTCAGGAACATTTATTTTTAAGAATATACCTTACATTCACCCACAGCCACCATCGTCCTGTTCCGGAGATGGTCATCCGTGTCCGTTTGTTCTTCTCAGGCTGCTCAACAGTATGTTTTGGAACCCTGCGCCCCCCATATGTTGTCCCTGACTTCTACTCTCCTCTTCCCACTGCTGAAAAGTGCCTGCTGGTGGAGCAGGATTTGCTGCCTTTGGCTGAGAAATGAGAGAAAAGAGAAAAGGATGTAACATACGGTCAAGAGCAGCTGCCAAAACCACCGAAACACTATTTCTATTGGTTTATTTCTCCCTTCTGCGAACAAGTGAAGCTTTAAATAGTTGTGGCAAATGATTTAGCTTTAGCTATACTTAACCGTTTATTGTCCAGCACCCTCCCTGAAGACATAACAAAGTTTAAACAAACACCTATTTGTCTTTTTGCAAAAACACAAGGCCAGAATGAATCAGAAAAAGTGTTGGCATGACAACAGAAATAAACCGAGGAAATGAAAATGAATAGGTCACTAAAGCAAGACTGATTTAGCAGTTCAAGAAATTTGCTGATAAGATCTTAACGCATCGTGACAAGGGTGATGGAGCAGGTTGCTGATTTGAGTCCACCAAAAATATCCCGGCTCTCATCTTTTAACGATCCTGCAGCTGGCCTTATTTATTAGCCTCCCGGGATTCGGCCTTCAGATGGAGCGGTCTTTATATGAATAAGGGATGAGTCCGAGACCTTTCTCTTTTTTTTTTCAAGGTGACGCTCCCGGCTTCTCCTCCCACCTCCCCCGTGGATCCACTGGGCACGTTCTCTGAAAGGGTGGCTGATTTATTCAGTTGCTGGCTTATTTATTTGTCTGTTTGGCCCCTTTTTGTGAAACTGATTTCCCCCAGGAGAATGGGCCCGAGAGGTATCGAGTGGCTCCAGCAAAGCCTCCTCCACGCTATCAGGAGCAGATCAGGTTGCTGAAGAAATCAGAAGAGACGTCGCGCTTATGAGTCACTGGGGGTTTCATTCACGGGAATAATTCCTCTAAAGCGTTCCTGTGCCAACCCAGCCTCCACACAGCTCAGATAAGGTGTTATGGGAGCTGCTCAGCCAGATAGGAAATCTAATGGGTTGCTTGAACCTATGCATTTATCTTGTGTTTGCCATCATGGCTCATAAGGCAAGGTGAACTTGGTTCTCAGTTCCTCAGACAGCAGCATACCAAATGTGTCTTCAATAGGCTTTTGATAGTACAGGTGTTAATAGTCATCATACTCATGGCTGTAAATAGCTATGAGGGCACAGAGGTCCGGACCTCGGTAGTTTCGGAAAGATTCGGAAGAGATTCAGTGTGGAAAAAAGTGACATAACCACCGAATGAGCAGTGACTCGTTCTCAGCTGACCTCAGAACAGCTGTGGCTCGGTGATAGACTTTACTGCCCACTCTGTTTATCTCTGTACGAGACACTACTCTACCCAGAGAACCTTTGAGTAACTTTTGAGATGTTCAGGTCTGCAGCACACATTCAATAGGCTAACATATAACATCGCAGTGGTAATAGTGTATCTAGCTTATAATTTATGAGCAATTAACACATTAAGATTGTAAAACATAAACGCTATATTTAATTTTTTGTTTGGATTAATGTTGCTGGCCAAACCAGCGAGCTTCAGTAGATGCTCAGTTTATGCTACAGACTCCATAGTCAGCTATATTGGTAATTATACAACAGTTAGTTCCGGACACGCAAGCTGATTGGTTGAGAAGCGTTCTAAGCGCACTGTTATTTCACCATAACATCACAGGTTTTCACAAACACTGTATCACTCTGCTGAGACGCCGTTGCTAAGCAACGACTTTGACAGCTGTAGGAGACACTCAAGACATTTGAACGTTTTTACTTGCACCCAAACAGAAAATGGATACTTTTAAGATCACATTTGACCGGCAGCCGATTTGGTCAGACTCTGAAGATGAGACGACACTAAATTCCCAAACTGTCATCACCACTGAGCAGCTTTTCAGTCGGCAGTTGTGACAGAAGAACAGCTAAACAACCTGGAATCAGCCAGAAATGAACCCAACACCATTCGCCAAACTAAATGGGCTGTAAGATGCTTTACAGACTGGCTGGAACAAAACAACATTAATACTGATCTGGCAAAAACTGACAAAACTGAGCTAAACCTGATATTGCAGCAGTTTTATGGCTCAGTCAGTACTTCAAAAGGCGAGGCTTACAGCAGACTGTGCAGTGAGTGGGCGGAGCTTGTTACTCTGATGTAGCAACAAGCTGCTCGTTAAGGAACTATAATTTGGTGAAGGAACTGCGAACATTAAAACATATTAAACGCCGTGTTCACGACCCAGTTTATTAATTTATTACTTTATTTATTGAACTGTTGTATAAAAGCAGTAGAACACTCGAGGAGTGTGTTATCGCCAATAACATCACGGCTGTGATGATCTTCGGCGACCAAACCACAGCCGTGATGTTATTCATGATAACACACTCCCTCTGTGTTCTACTGCTTGATCAGATGAGAAATCAAAGTTGTATTGTGTTACCTACTCATAACACACTACAGCCAGCATGAGGAAGTTCACTGTTAGCCAGCATTGTGATGGTATAGCATCATGTAGCTAACATTATCAGATCATTATCAGTATCTAATCAGTTTATGGAACAGTAATAGCAGAGAAGGATGGAGTGATGGGGAAGGAACAAATGAAAAGAAATGATGCATAACAGTTATGGTTGGGTAAAAAAGGAGCAATGATTTGGGAAAAATAAATAAATAAATAAATAAATAAATAAACCCTAAAGGTGAAACTAACGGTTGGTGTAAAAGTCATATTCTGCAGTTAGTCAGTCAGTTTATTCACCATGAGGCCTGATCATATTGCCAGACAAACATCTACCTGGCTCTATTTTGGGCCTGAATCAGGAGACTCACAGGCTTTAAGCTGAAGATCTAATAAGGTGTTCATGAATGTAAGAAGATTTGAAAGTATGTTTCAGTTCCTTGCACTTCAGCCAGTCTAATCTGCATCCTCTCCACAAAAGCATCAAGGCAGCATTATGTTCCTCTTTAATTGATAAAGTGCCTACACTGCAAAAAATAGTATCATGTCAAGTAAAAACTATAATAAATCTATTCAATATATATCCAATATTTCTCCTGTTGAGATTGTTCTAAGCTTATTTTAGGATTATTTAACTTATTTCCAAACATTTTTACTTGTTTTAAATAATTGTATTAAGTAAAATTATCTCCAATTAGAATAGTAAGATAATTTTACTGAATAAAGTTGCTTACAACAAGTAAAAATGTTTGGAAATAAGTTAAATAATTCTAAAATAAGTGCACAACCATCTCAAAATAAGAAGTATTAGATATATTGATTAGATACAATGTGACTACAGGCTTCCACCACAAGAAAGAAAAAAAGAGATCTCCTTAATCTCTCTGTGGTTTCTTCTAAAAAACAAGATCAAATCGAAAGAGAGAAGACTTTTGCTCTCCTGCTGCTTATATTTCTAGTTTACAAAATATGCTTGTAATCTTGCATGTCTTCTCGAGTTTTAGTTAAGATCTCAGTGAAGTCACACACTGTGCTCAGATTTATTAAGATCTACACCGGTCAGGCAGAACATTCTGACCACCTCCTTGTTTCTACGCTCATTGTCCATTTTATCAGCTCCACTTACTATATTGGTGCACTTTGTAGTTCTACAGTTACAGACTGTAGTCCATCTGTTTCTCAGCATACTTTGTTAGCCCCCTTTTACCCTGTTAGGACCCCCATGGACCCTCACAGAGCAGGTACTATTTGGATGGTGGATCATTCTCAGCACTGCAGTTACACTGACGTGGTGGTGGTGTGTTAGTGTGTGTTGCGCTGGTCTGAGTGGATCAGACACAGCAGTGCAGCTGGAGTTTTTAAACACTGTGTCCACTCACTGTCCACTCTATTAGACACTCCTACCTTGTCAGTCCACCTTGTAGATGTAAAGTCAGAGACGATAGCTCATCTGCTGCTGCGCAGTTTCTGTTGGTCATCCTCTAGTCCTTCATCAGTGGTCACAGGACGCTGCCCACAGGACGCTGTCGGCTGGATATTTTTGGTTGGTGGACTATTCTCAGTCCAGCAGTGACACTGAGGTGTTTAAAAACTCCAGCAGCACTGCTGTGTCTGATCCACTCAGACCAGCACAACACACACTAACACACCACCACTACATCAGTGTAACTGCAGTGCTGAGAATGATCCACCACCCAAATAGTACCTGCTCTGTGAGGGTCCATGGGGGTCCTAACAGGGTAAAAGGGGGCTAACAAAGTATGCTGAGAAACAGATGGACTACAATCTGTAACTGTAGAACTACAAAGTGCACCTATATAGTAAGTGGAGCTGATAAAATGGACAATGAGCCTCATTGCTCTCTAGCTGGAGAGTCTCAACATGGTTCAATTTTGGTTAAGTGGTGCCCAGTCAGCTGCCTGTGCACTTACTGTGGAGGCACTGGGACAAACCCAAAGTGCGGAAGGATGTTCTTGTAGTGATGTGACATCAGTTCTGCGATGTCCTAGATCAGCTTCAATAGTGACTACCAGCACAAAGAAAGTCACTGCCTAAGCCAATTCGATCATCTAGTAGTCATCAATAGGGAAGGGCTGAGTAAGCAAAAGGGAAATAAGGTCCATGTGTATCATGATTAGACATCAAGGAGGTGATGTGAATCACTGAGCGGCCGCGTGCATTGATTTAACTTTCTCATGCCACGGTGTGGCAAGGCTCCTTGTTTTTCGGCTGGATTGCGGGAAAGAGTGAAGGAGTTCCCAAAAGCCATGAGACCTCAGTCTGGCAGAGAGGAACAAAAACAGCCACACACAAACCAAATCAGCTGAGGATTCAGAGAATAGCTGATAAATTTGTTGGTAAATCTTCTTAGCTGAGGAAGCAGTTGAGTCATCAGAGCATGAAAACACAATGCAACTGTAAGAAATGCTGAACAGACTTACAGAAGACTTGAAAACACAACGTGTGAATATGCAATGTTACTAAGGTAACATGCAATCAAGAGAAAAGGCTTAGAATGCGTCTTTCGGGCATTCTGTTAGTCATGTATTCACAAATATCACGTATTCAGAAAACCTAAACATGGGTTTTCTTGTTATATTGGGATTTTTCTGGATTGTCAGATTGTCCAGCTCACTGGTTCCCAAACGTTTTACAGGCCCGCACCCCCACAGACATTGAACTTCCTGCTGCGAACCCCCCTCTCTGTCACACATACAGGTGTGTTTTGACATGATGCATATATGCATATGTAAGACCTGTACAGTTTGTGTTGGTCATCCTCTAGTCCTTCATCAGTGGTCACAGGACGCTGCCCACAGGACGCTGTTGGCTGGATATTTTTTTTTGGTTGGTAGATTATGGTACAGTTATGTTTCCCTGACTAAAGGTACTGAGATGTACCCTTGAGGGTCCCACCCCAGTGACAAGAGGGGCACTGCCCCAGTGACAGGTTAGTACCTTTATTTCTGAGAGTGAAGGCGTGGGTCACTTTGGAGTTCCTGTTCTTGCTCAGGGTGTCAGAGGACTGAACTCGCACCGATCACAGCAGCTACAAATGAATAACTTACTGAAACTGCGTCTGTGAAAATGAAACTAACTTGAATACGTGACTCACAAGCGTCTGACACACCTTAACAACAGTTAGTAAAGGACACTCGCTTTCATTTATACACAATTAACTTTATCATCCTTAGTATCTCCTAAACGCGCAGCTCTCAGGAGAAGCCAGAGCGACTTACTTCTCTGATACAGCCTTTCATAATAGAAGAGTCAAATAGCCTACGACGGCATTTTAGGGCCACTGTTAATAAAAATAAAAATAGTAGACTTCGGAAAAAAACTTAGAGGAAAGGGAAGGCAGCACTTCCTCCTGTTAAAATGATGGCAAAATCCTCTTTATCCTCGAAATATTCAGACTTTTTTAACGAAATATTACAACATTTTTCTTGAAATATTACAACTTTATTCTCGAAGACTTCTATTTTCATTTTCATTAACAGTGGCCCTAAACGCCGTCATGAATAGCGAACTATTAGAGCTTGAATGTGTAGAAGCTGTTTGTGTCACCCAAATTGGGAGAAGTTCTGTAATTGTACAGCCGACTGATTAGAAGAAATTAAATGGAGATTCCTGTCGGATGTTTTTGACATACCCCCACTGTCATTCAGCATACCCCTGGTTTGGGAGCCACTGGTCTTAAAGAAAGCTTAAAGAAAACCTAATAACGGAAAAACTTAACTAAAAACTTGTATCCTATCATACTCTCTGCACTTTAGCTTCTATAGGCATTGGGAATCAGAAATCACATTGCACTGCATTATAGGACGATTCCGCCATTTTGGCAGGGTTGGTTCTTTGTTTACATGCTGCAAATACACATTCTCACTGCTAGAGCTTAAACTAAATGCTGGTTTAATTTGGATTTTCAGGCATCCTGCTTAAAAACTTGGGATGCCAAGCAACCACACAATGATAAAATTAGCCTTATTGATTGCATGAATCCACTTCCAAACAAAGAGAGGAGTAATGATCTGGATATGCTAACGTTGCTTTGAGGCCTTCATGAAGTTAGTTAACTGATTCCAAATGTGATAAATCCAGTAAGTGATGTTTATTCCATTAAATCTGCATGATTAAATCTGTAAAATGACTTTGAGCTTGATATTTATCCCAATTCTCACATGCAATGATTCCTATGGGCCATTTAACTAGAGCTATGAATGAAACGGCCTTTTCTATCTGCTTTGTTTTATTTTTGGACGCAGCCAGAGGCTAGAAAAATAATTAGGACATAAATAAAAGGAGAACAAAGTTTTAGAAACGGAAGACTGTTAATCAAAAGGAAAGGTCCAAAGTGGTGATGTGCCTTTACTGCCTCGTACAAACTCCTTTTATTACTTAAACACCTGCCTGTTGGCCTCATCTGTACGAAGGCAGCGAAGTCCAAAAAATCGGCCTGAAAGAATGCATTGTTTCTGTCTCTCCCTCTGAATTAGCATGGAGGCAGTGAGCCTGCAAATGTGACTTGAGGGGTTTCATTGCTGTTGAGCAGCTCAAATATGCACGGACGTCTCCAGGAGCGTTAATATCACGCTGTGGAAGTATCCTCTTGCAATAGGGAGCCGAGCATTACGTCCGCTTTGATTTTAAGCACAATTTAGCATTGAGAGATGGCTTCAGTGCGCTGAGTTGTTAGGGTTTGACAGGATGACTAAGCCTAGCCTCCCTACTTTAAAAGCACTTCGGCAAGAAGTGCTAGGAAATAAGAAGTCCCGTCCAAAGGAACGAAAATAAAGGAAATGTTTTTTGCTTTTAAGTCTTCTTTAGATTTGCTTCTAATCTGACGGGCTCTTTTAAATATTGATCAATACAGAGGATACTGCTATATGCAAAGAAGGCCGCTCGAACATGTGGATATCCTCTGTCTTTCTCTCTTGCTTTCTGTTCTGATCCTGTGCGTATCCACTCTTTGAGGAGGCATTAGGAGCTGGCGAGCAGGGGAGATTGAGAGGGAAGGAATGCAATAAGAACATGGATGCAGAGCTTTGGAAGACAAGCATAAACCGAACACACTCCATGACCTTATAAGGGCATCCAAATCGTGATTATGGCTCCACTGACACATTCGCTGGAGATACGAGTGGAGTTTCTTTAGGATGAATTCCTCATGTAGAGTAGCACATAATCAGCGAGCGTTTCTTGATGGTTTATGAAAATGGCATAAAGGGGGTCTGACGGTTTACAGTTGAGGATATGTGCATCACGTGTACACCGATCAGGCATAACATTCTGACCACCTCCTTGTTTCTACACTCATTGTCCATTTTATCAGCTCCACTTACTATATAGGTGCACTTTGTAGTTCTACAGTTACAGACTGTAGTCCATCTGTTTCTCTACCCTGTTCTTCAGTGGTCAGGACCCCCATGGACCATCACAGAGCAGGTACTATTTGGGTGGTGGATCATTCTCAGCACTGCAGTGACACTGACGTGGTGGTGTGTTAGTGTGTGTTGTGCTGGTGCGAGTGGATCAGACACAGCAGTGCTGCTGGAGTTTTTAAACACTGTGTCCACTCACTGTCCACTCTATTAGACACTCCTACCTTGTCAGTCCACCTTGTAGATGTAAAGTCAGAGACGATAGCTCATCTGCTGCTGCACAGTTTGTGTTGGTCGTCCTCTAGTCCTTCATCAGTGGTCTCAGGACGCTGCCCACAGGACGCTGTTGGCTGGATATTTTTGGTTGGTGGACCATTCTCAGTCCAGCAGTGACACTGAGGTGTTTAAAAACTCCAGCAGCACTGCTGTGTCTGATCCACTCAGACCAGCGCAACACACACTAACACACCACCACCACGTCAGTGTTACTGCAGTGCTGAGAATGATCCACCACCCAAATAGTACCTGCTCTGTGAGGGTCCATGGGGGTCCTGACCACTGAAGAACAGGGTAAAAGGGGGCTAACAAAGTATGCAGAGAAACAGATGGACTACAGTCTGTAACTGTAGAACTACAAAGTGCACCTATATAGTAAGTGGAGCTGATAAAATGGACAATGAGCGTAGAAACAAGGTGGCGGTCAGAATGTTATGCCTGATGAGGATTGGAACAGCAGAAGATATGCTGCTAGATCATGAACGCAGGTTCAGTTCAAGAGAGCCTCTTGGAATAATGTTAGCCTGATGCTAAGTCCTCTTCTCATGAGCAGGCTATGATCCTGGTCGGCCTCGATGTTCTCCTGCCAAACACAACTGCAGGCTGAGACATTAATCTCCGTCTGGGTGACTAAGATGGAAAAACAAGATTTACTCAGGCAGGAGCTCTTCCCATCATGCTACCAGCGCCAAACCACAGAGTTTAGGGGGCGTTCAGGGGGCCAAATGGCTCTCTGTTTACCTGTTAGAGGACTGGAGGGAGCAAAACAGGGAGCAACGTAGGAAGACATCACAAAGATGTGAAAGGAAGCAAGGCTGTCCCAAAGCTCAGTGAGCCAGAGGCCTGTTGCAGGTGACCATTCCACTCAGAATCAGCTCGAGGCAACAATGGCTTTGCACTGAATCCTGCACCTTTGTATGGCACCCTGTAAAGCCAGAGCAGGTGTCTGGCGCAGGTGTCTAACCTTAGACTTAGCAACCTACCAAAAAGATAGATTTTGTGGTAAAGTTGCCACTTTTTACATTTTTACTTTACATTATTTGGAGGTTGTTTACCTCTATATAAAAGAAATACATGCATATGATGTTTTTAACATGTTAGATATATTAAAAAAAAGGAGAACAAAGTTTTAGAAACAGAAGATTGTTAATCAAAAGGAAAAGTCCAAAGTCCTGCTCTTGCAATACATGTGGTTTCATTCAAAAGTGCATTCCAAATTAAACCAAAGGCATTGATTGAAAGAGTAATAAGCTAAACTTATATATATTATATACAAAACCATCATTTATAGGGTGCTTTCTATTGGGGGATGTCTGTCCCAAAGCCTAACCCCAACATTTCGACCTGTAAAAAAAATAATTCTTCGATTTTTTAAAGTTTGGTTTTTTAAAAAGATCTTTTTGATCAATTTTAAAGTGAAGTTGAAAAATTTTGATTTGTCATGAGTTTCAATTTTAAACATTTAAAAATAAAAAAATGCTGCCCCACAATTTCATGTCACCTCTGAAACACACAGTTTAAGTCCATGGGCGGAGCCTTATTTTAGCCACACCCCCGCATTTTAGAGCAGGAAGTTAGGCATCCTTGTCTCTCATGGCCACATGGTGAGCAGTTAGATCCCTAAAGTAAATGTGTCCCAAAGTCTGGAAATCAGCACATAACATTAAGAATTGTCAGTACCGAAACACACATTTTGTGCTATTAGGTAAACTTTTTTTGTGTTTTAATGAAAAGTATTATGATTTTATGTGTTCAACTGTTCAAAGCTGTGTTTGCTAGGTTAGTTATGCCCTGCTAGCAAAAACAGGATAAGCCAGCATGGCTGGTCCATAGCTATACCGACATATGTTGTTTTGGATGCTAATACGTTGTTTAACCAGCATGGCCATGCTAGATGACCAGCTAAACCAGCACCAGACCAGCATAAACCAGTTTAGACCAGCTTAGAATTCATGCTGGTCTATGCTGGCTAGTGTTTTTGAGTTCTGCTCAGAATTTTTTTTTTTTTTTTGATAATGACAAAATGAAATTTTCAGTCATTTGTTTTTAATAAAATAAACATAATTAGGGTGTAGGATCATAATTATAGTCCAAAGTCCAAGTTAGTTTAAAGTCCAAAATGTGTTTTTTTATAACCCTGAACTGAATGATCCATATTTATTTCATGTATGAACTTTAAAAGGTTATTCACATGCATACGTCCCATTACTGAACCTTCCATCCAGTGGATGTTTTTCAGGGAGCAGAAAATGTTCTTCGTCTTTTTGGTACCTTAATTTTTAGGCCACAAATGTAAACACAACTCGAGACAAAGGCAGCAGGACAGTGTGGATGATGGGATAACATAGCATTTATCCGCTACCTAAAGCTCCATGTCTGTGTCTGATGTAAGGGAGGTGGAGGAAATGTACCTCTGAAGTTGTGTGTAGTTCTGCAATTGATGCCGAGCCCATATTAGCAACTCCAGGTCTAGGCTGGATTTCTGTATGACAGTAATGAATGGGATTTCTGGAAATTGCTGCTGTCACACCCTGTGGTACACGAAAGGGTTCCAAACGCGAAACATTTCCCACTGAATGTCACTGGATCCTAAGAATTATGAGGCTGTTAATGAGTCAAAATATGAATATTGCTACAGCCATGCTGACAGCAAGCTAACACTCCTGCACACTGAAATGACATGAAAGTAAGTCTAGTATTAAATGTCAACACCCTTATATAATAACACCAACTATGCCGAATATTCTCTATTACCGCCAAAGACACTTAACTGTCACACTTGAGAAAGTTTGCTGGTTTGTTTGGGGTATTTTTTTGTGGTTGCCAGATTTGACCTGTTCAGACCTTGTCCAGGCTAGCTAGCAAAACTTTGTGATGGCTAAGCTTCGGATTTAGAACGAGAGCGTCTGCTGCCCTGAAGAACAGGGTAAAAGGGGGCTAACAAAGTATCAGAGAAACAGATGGACTACAGTCTGTAACTGTAGAACTACAAAGTGCACCTATACAGTAAGTGGAGCTGATAAAATGGACAATGAGCGTAGAAACAAGGAAACAATGGTCATAATGTTATGCCTGATCGGTGTATAACCTTAAGGTGTGTACTCCTAGTGGAGATGGCAAGGGCAAGTCGATGAAGGCTTGTTATAAATGAACTTGAGACAGAGGGTAAATGTGCTTTTTCCCTGCTGAGACTACAGAGAAGGGCACACGGGTTAAAATAAGCAACTGCAGACTTACAGGAGACCAAGAATGATAAATATTTTGTTCATGTGGGTCTAATTGAGGTTTTGGCTTAAAAATAATCACACGCGTCCATATTGTTCTAATATTTTGTTTTGTTTGTTTTGTGGTTTCTTGTTTTGGTCTCTCATTATGCTTTGGTCAGTTGTTATGAGTAACATTATGTTGCAAGGAAGAATAACAGATATGAGGAATTTATGATGCTCACTCATTCAGGCATTTCATTTTTGTACAATTTAATTCATCCTTGTTTTAAATCGTGATTTTGCAGCTATGGTTGCAGAGCTGTGCTGTGTAATTTTAGGTAAGCATGAATATGTTAT